>NC_090449.1:555637100-556262100 GCF_031143425.1 Pleurodeles waltl
AGGGGGCTTTGTGCCCAGAGTGCTTCATCCTGCCAAGGACTGAGGTAGTGGATGTGAATCTCCACTGGTTCTGGAGGGGGCTTTGTGCCCAGAGTGCTTCATCCTGCCAAGGACAGAGGTAGTGGATGCCTTTCTCCACTGGTTCTGGAGGGGGCTTTGTGCCCAGAGTGCTTCATCCTGCCAAGGACTGCGGTAGTGGATGTGAATCTCCACTTGTTCTGGAGGGGGCTTTGTGCCCAGAGTGCTTCTTCCTGCCAAGGACAGAGGTAGTGGATGCCTTTCTCCACTGGTTCTGGAGGGGGCTTTGTGCCCAGAGTGCATCATCCTGCCAAGGACTGAGGTAGTGGATGTGAATCTCCACTGGTTCTGGAGGGGGCTTTGTGCCCAGAGTGCTTCATCCTGCCAAAGACAGAGGTAGTGGATGCCTTTCTCCACTGGTTCTGGAGGGGGCTTTGTGCCCAGAGTGCTTCATCCTGCTCCTGGCGGCCTCAGTAGTGTCAGACTTTTCGGCGCTCACTGGCGAGCGGTGCTGGTGGTGGCGGTGTCCTGTTCAGCGGTGCTTGTGGAGGCGGTGTCCTTGGCAGCGGTGCTTGTGGTGGTGGTGTCCTTGGCAGCGGTGCTTGTGGCGGTCTTGTCCACCATGCAGGTTTTCCCAGACTTGCCTGTTTTACTGTGCCCCTTCCCCACCTTGGATGGTGGCGCTGCTTTTTCCACACTCCCAACTGTACCCCTGGGAGAGGCTTTGGTGGAAGATTTTTTTCCTCTCTCCCGCCGGGCACTGACCAACATTTTGTGCTTTTGAGGTGGGGAACTGTCTGTGCTCTGGCTCCTTGGCACACTGGCTGCCCTGCTGTCTGGCGCACTCCAGAAGCCGGTTAGTACTGGCACCACTGTTCCCGCAGATGTTGTGTGTGGCTGAGGCGCTGGGTTGGGACCTGGAGAGGCGGGCCCTAGGAGACTGAAGGGGTGGGAGAGGTGAGGGGAAGAGGTCAAGGTTGGACAGGAAACGTTTTTGGGATACACTGGGACGGGTAGATGGAGGGGGTTTGAGAGTGGAGGAAGAGGAAGTGGTTGTAGGAGGTGTACGTTTGGTGACTTTAGGTGAAGGTGCATGGGCTGGAGGCTGTCGTGAGGTGGATGGCTGTTGGGTGGATGTGTGGCTGCCTTTGTGTACCTGGGGAGGTGGGCTCACAGACACACTGGGAGAGGACACAGGGGATGTGTGAATGGTAGTGGGGGTGGTGACTGCACGTGAGCGGGGTGTGGTGGTGGGTGTGTTGGTTATGGAGGTAGTGCCTGACGATGTAGTGCATGCAGGTGTGAGTGTAGACAAGACGGGGAGGAGGGAGATGAGGAGGAGGGGGACACTGTGGAGGCAGTGGCTGTTGGTATGTCTGCATGTGTATGATGCTTGCTTGAGTGCCTGTGGAATGTGTGGTGCTTATGTTTGCCTGAGCTTCCCTTATGTGTTGACGTGTGTGCATGCTGGTCTGATGGTGTGCTTGGGATAGGCTGAGGTACAGGGGTTTGGGTCTGGGTGGAGGAAGATGGAGGGGGGACGTTAGAAACATGAACAATGGCTGCCATCAGTGCTGAGGCCAGAGTCAGAAAAGCTCGCTGAGGGGCTGCCTTACCAGAATAAATGCCCTCCAGGTATGCATTGGTCTGTTGCAACTGCCTCTCTACACCCTGAATGGCATTCAAAATGGTAGACTGTCCAACAGTGAGGGACCTGAGGAGGTTAATGGCCTCCTCACTGAGGGCAGCAAGGCTGACTGGGGCAGGGCCTGAGGTGCCTGGGGCGAAGGAGATGCCCACCCACCTGGGGGAGCGGCCACGGGGCAAACGCTGAGGGGCTGCTTGGGGGGGGTGCTGGTAGGGGGATGGCGACTGTACCTGTAGATGCGGGGGGCACAGAGGGGCCCGCCACTGCAAGGGAGCTCCCACCAGAGGAGGAGTCCGTGTCACTGGTCTCAGCTCCTGTCCCCGCCGTGGAGCTCCCCTCGCCCTCCGTCCCACTGGTGGTTTCTGACTCTGTTGTGTCACCCTCCAGGGCCATGTGGGATGCAGCTCCCTCCTTCTCTGGTGCCACTGCTCCTCCGCCTGATGATGCTAATGCACATAAGCACAGGGAGACCACAAAAAGGGGGAGGAAGACAGAAGAAAGACATGTTGAGTGCATCCAATACCGCTACCGTTGGTGGACACTACAGACACAGAAGCCCCCTGCACTACGCCGTGCACTCGGAGTTCCCTAATCAATCACAGGGACATGGGTTACAAGGCTATGCCCGATTGCTGCACACATGGAAGTCACAAGAGCCTGACTAGGCGTAGTTGGCTCTGTACACAGGTGGGGTGCCACAGGGCCTGCCTTAAGAAGGCACCTTGCCTACTAAACTTGCCCTGGCCTAGGGGAACCCACAGCCCACCTCCCTCACCCAGACACCTACAATGCACGCTGAATCAGCTGAATGAGTCTGTACTCACCCCCTTGTGGCTGCTGTGATGCCCTCAGGCGCCCATCCAACTCCGGGTACGCCACCGCCAGGATCCGGAACATCAGGGGGGGTTATGGTGCGACGGGCACCCCTCCCACATTGGGAGGCCATCCCCAGCTGGGTCTCCGCTGTCTTCTTGCTCCAGCGGCGTATGTCCTCCCATCTTTACTGGAAGTGGGTGCTCCGTCTGTTGTAGACCCCCAGGGTCCGGACTTCCTTGGCGATGGCACGCCAAATATTCTTCTTCTGGTGGGCGCTGACCTACACAGTCATTGGCCCCCATCCCTACCCTTGCCATGACGCACATGCACTCACCGTTGTTTCATGCACACCTCATTCTCCCCCCTATCTTTCATCCACACCACTCCAAACAGGCATTGCCCATACAGCATGCCCACAGTGTACTCACCTGTTTGTCTGGGGGACCATAGAGTAGCGTGTACTGGGGGAGGACCCCATCCACGATTTTCTCCAACTCCTCCGTTCTGAAGGCAGGGGCCCTTTCCCCAGACACACGAGCCATTGTCTCTTCCAGGCTGAGGTCACAGCAGCACTTGCAGAGTAGGTCCTCTCCTGTTGAAGATCAGGTATCAAGTGAGTGAACAGAGAGAAAAGGGCGGTGACGTCCGTGTCGGTGCGTACCGTCACCACCGGCGTACATTGTCATTGGCTCCTGGGACCCATAGGGTCCAATGTTAACCAATGCAGGATTGCGTCGCGGTCTTCGACTGCCTACAGCAACGGTGTACAATGCCATCGCAGTTACCTCATATCCCCTTGTCCCACATTACAGGTCATGCAGCCGCTATTTCAGGGGCCCACATGGCATTATTTGTGACTGTGTCACACATATCTAGGCCTTGCTTAAACACTAATACAGCCATATGTCGATTTTAAAACATTTTCTAATTAAATTGTGTTACATACCTCAGTGTTGGTTGACTCTCTGCTTGCTGTACTCCTCCATTGAGCAAGTCCGCTGGGGCTGGTTAGGAGATGGCGGCATCCTCTGGTGTACAGACCGCTGGTGGACCTGTCGACAATAGAGGAGCGACATGTAATTATCACCTACAGACTTGATTGTACCACAATCCTGGAACTGTGTGCCCAGTTGGAGCCAGACCTGATGTCAGTTATCCGCCATCCCACAGGAATCCCCCCTCTAGTGTAGGTGCTGTCAGCACTCAATTTCCTGGCAACTGGGTCTTGTCAGACGACAGTGGCCATGGCATCAGGGATGTCCCAGCCTATGTTCTCCAACGTGTTGTGCAGAGTGTTGTCTGCCCTGCTGAAACACATGTGCAGCTACATCGTTTTCCCTCAAGTGGAGGATTTGCCTACAGTGAAAGGTGATTTCTATGCCCTGGGACATATCCCCAACATCATAGGTGCCATTGATGGGACACATGTGGCCTTGGCACCCCCCGCAGGAGTGAACAGGTGTAGAGAAACCGGAAGAGTTACCATTCTATGGATGTGCAGTTGGTGTGTTTGGCAGACCAGTACATCTCCCATGTGAATGCCAAATTTCCTGGCTCAGTGCATGACGCTTACATTCCGTGGAATAGCAGCATCCCTTATGTGATGGGGCAACTCCAGAGGCACCGTGTGTGGCTATTAGGTGAGGACATGGACCCAATACAGTGTGACTAGGTGTCTGGGTCTGAGAATGTCCCTAAGAGTTAGTGTGTGTCTAACAGTTGCCCCTCGACATTTGCAGGTGACTCTGGTTACCCCAACCTGTCATGGCTACTGACCCCAGTGGGAAATCACAGGACAAAGGCAGAGGAACGCTGCAATGAGGCCCATGGCCGGACTAGGAGGATTATAGAGAGGACCTTCGGCCTCCTGAAGGCCAGGTTCCGGTGCCTCCATATGACAGGTGGTTCCCTATTCTACTCACCAAAGAAGGTGTGCCAGATCATCGTGGACTGCTGTATGCTTCACAACTTGGCTTTACGATGACAGGTGCCTTTTCTGCAGGAGGATGGTCCAGATGGAGGTGTTGTGGCAGCTCTGGAGCCTGTGGACAGTGAAGATGAGGAAGCAGAAGAAGAGGACATAGACAACAGGAACACGGTGATCCAGCAATACTTCCAGTGAGACACAGGTAAGAAGACAACACTGCCTACTACATCTGATTTAATTCTTCTACCTCTCATCTGTCATTTTCACCCAGTGTATGGACACTGAGTTGTCACTTTCCCTTTCGATTTCACAGATGTGGGTCCCACTGTGTGACCTCTGCTTTGTTTCCGCATGGACTAGAGCTGTGTGACAAAGGTATGTTGACATTGCATTGGATATAGCATTTTGCCACTGTTATTGGTAACACACATTTTCGAAAGCACAGACTGACACCAGATTGTTTTGTGATTTGAGGGTGTTTATTTAAGTGCAAAATAGTGGAGGGGGTTGTGAAATGGTCAGGGGTGATGGTGGAGGAATGTCCATCGCAGAGTCCAGTCTATTAGTCTCACAGGTGCATTGTCCAAAGGGGCATAGGAAGTGAAGCTGGGGCAGTTGGTGGATGGACAGGGTGACAAAGTGGGACAGAAGGATGACAATCAGGGTGGTCTCATTTCTTGGCGGGGGTCTTGGCATTGTTCTCTGTCTTTGTCCTGGATCTCATGGACCACTTGTGGGGTAGTTCTCCATCTGCAGGGGGTGGGGTGCTGGTTTCATGGTCCTGTGGCTGTGCCTCCTGTCCACTAGCGCCGGCGGAGGTGGTGGGCAGTTCATTGTCCAGGCTAGTGTCAGGGGCCCCTTGTTGTGCCACAGTGTCCCTCCTGGTGGTGACGAGTTCCTTCAGCACCCCTACAATGGTGCCCAGGGTGGAATTTATGGATTTCAGTTCCTCCCTGAACCCCAAATACTGTTCCTCCTGCAGCCGCTGGGTCTCCTGAAACCGTTGCCGTCATCTCCTGGGAATGGTGGTAGGCTCCCATGATGTTGGAGAGGGCCTCGTGGAGAGTGGGTTCCCCGGGCCTGTCCTCCCCCTGTCACACAGCAGCCCTCCCAGTTCCCCTGTTTCCCTGGGCCTCTGTCCCCTGAACCGTGTGCCCACTACCACTGCCCCCAGGTCCCTGTTGTTGTTGGGGTGGTGGGTTAGCCTGGGTTCCCTGTAGTGGTGGACACACTGCTGATTGACGTGTCCTGGGGACAGAGGTATGGGCCCGCTGGGTGGGTGCTGAGCAGGTGTTTCCAGAGGGGGGAAGCTCTGTAGTGGCTTGTGCCAGTGGGAGGGGAGCCGACTGTCCCGAGGTCCCAGATGGGCTGGGCTGGTCATCTAGATCCAGTTGGACAGAGCTGCTGTCATCACTGTGGGCCTCTTCTGTGGGTGGAGTGGATATGTCTGGACCCTCCTGTCCGGTGACATTGGGTAGGGGTCCTGCAGGGGTGTAAAAGCATGATTATTGCATCTGTGTGTGCCATGGTGTGCAATGGGTGGGTGACCCTGTAGCCCAGTGCTTCCATTCTTGTGTGGGACCTTGTGTGATAATGGTTTAAGGGGGTGTATGGGTATGTGCAGTGGACATGCTTTGGTGATGGGTGTCCATGCTTTGGTGTTACATGCAGGGCTTGGGTTTGGGATGTGTGGTTTGTGATATTGGGACATATGTGAGAAGTTGGAGTGATGGGGTGAGGGCGAGGGTGGGGGTATGTGATAGCATGCAGGTGGGTGGGGGGTGAAGTAGTTAAAGGTTTGACTTACCAGAGTTCATTACTCCAGCTACTGCTGCGAGGACATCAGGATGCAGTATAGCCAAGACCTGCTCCTCCTCCCATGTAGTGAGTTCTGGGGGAGGAGGTGGGTGTTCGCCGCCAGTCCTCTGAACCGCAATCTGGTGTCTTGAGACCACGGAACGCACCTTCCCCCGTAGGTCGTTCCACCTCTTCCTGATGTCATCCCTAGTTCTTGGGTGCTGTCCCACGGCGTTGACCTTGTCCATGATTCTTCGCCATAGCTCCATCTTCCTAGCTATGGTGGTGTGCTGCACCTGTGATCCGAATAGCTGTGGCTCTACCCGGATGATTTCCTCCACCATGACCCTGAGCTCCTCCTCAGAAAACCTGGCGTGTCTTTGCGGTGCCATGGGGTGGTGTGGGTGATGTGTGGGGTGGTGTGTGTTGTGATGTGTGTGGTGATATTTAGAGGTGTGTTGTGTGAGGTGTGTGGATTTTGTGTGAGTGATGGTGTTGAGTGCCTGTGGATGCTATTGTTCTTTCTGGTGGTGTGTCTCTCTGGCCTTCTGTCATAAGGGTTTGTGGGTTATGTGAGTGGGTGTTTTATAGTGTATTGGGTGCGTGGGTGTGGTGTGTGTATTTGTATCAGGTGTGTGTATTTGGAATTGTCCAATGTGGTTGTGTTTTGTAGATGTGTGTGTAGTTTCAGCGCTGCGGTGTCTACCGCCAATGGAATACCGCGGTTGAAAGACTGACCTTTGGTGTGGCGGACTTGTGTGGGTGTCTAGATTTTGGCGGATTCCGAGCTGTGGGTCATAATGGCAGTGGCGGTATTCTGCGGCAATGTGTTGGCGGTCTTCTGCACGGAGGTAAGCAGCTTTTACCGCCAATGTTATAATGACCCCCTATGTGTCTGTGTCTGGCTTATCTCCTCTTTTGGCCCTTGGGTCCAAGATCCTACACACCAGTCAGTGCCATGAATTCTCCCTCCTCTGACTCCCAGAGACCTACAAGTTGTCCCCCTCTTCTCCCCGAGAAGCCCAAGGAACTCCCATGCACCCAAAGAGCGCAGACATGCCATTATACCATCCCCTTCTTATACAAGCATCAGCCGGGATCTTTTCATTCAGCAGCAGAAGCATGGATGTATGCTGAAGTGGAGAGGCAGCCCATAACAGGAGTCAGAACTCCAGCAGGAGACGGGACAGCAGCAGAGGCAATCAAGCAATTTAAAAGCCTTGGATTCTATTTGCATGTTTGTACAGATGTGTCAGTGAGTTTACCTGGGGTTTCAATGAGCATGTTAATGTCTGTATCCGTGTGCTTGCTTGTGTTTGTGTCGCCATGCTTATACGAGTGTATATTTAATTCTGACTAAAGTTCACCCCAGTAAAGGCATTGTATAATCATGGTTCATTTTGGCTACTTGTGAACTCTCATGATATTCGATTCATAGTAAAATGCTTGTTCCAAAATGATGGAATCTCTTGACAACCTTGGGGTGCCCATCTCTAGTAAAATGCCGGTCAGCCATTTTGGTGGTAATCCTTGGCAATTTATGGGCAGCAATGGCATGAGGCCCAAACATTGTAAAATGCTAGCCCACACTAGCCGTAACTGTATAACTGTAACTATAAAAGCCTGTCAATGTTAAGGAGATATGTTCCCATGTAATAATATTTATTCACTGAAAATTGTGGCTAAATTGAGGTTTGGTTCTATATTCAGGAGAATTGTTTTTTTTGCAACATTTGCAAATGTCCATTAATAAATTATTTTGAAGGGACATCAAAATTATAATGAAAAGCCTAAAAAATGAAATTCAGTAGTTATAGCATTAAAGAGAAAACAAGAAGGGAGTACTAAGGTGAGCAAATTGTGAAAGTAGAGGTGATCTATCAATGTTATGAAAAGATTAAATGAAAATTTACCAGTTACATGGATTCACCTAGTTCAGAGTCAACACAATTGTGAATTTAATAACAGTACCTATTTATGAGAAGCCATTTGTCACCTAATAGAAAGCACACAGGTCCTAGGAACATTTGCAACGTGCACCAGGAAAGGACAAGCATGCTGCTTTGGTAAAACCAAGGAACCCATACTTTTCTAAAATAGAATAGTTGAATACACAGACTTATAGATTACTATATTACAACTAAAGAAAACAGAGAAAACATTGAACAGAGATGAAAGAGGAAGAAGAGGGTCAACAAGAATGTACTAAATATCGTTGTAAAGAGCGTCACCAGAGAAAACGATAAACTCTTTGCATAAGGCATTATTAGAAACCACAAAAATGTAGTTTTTGTCAACATTTATACCAAAGTTAATGCTGTGAGCAGTGTATGCAGGAATATGGATGTCATGCAGAAGAGGTTACATGACCTACAATGACATATAATGAAGTATGTAACAAGAAATGTACAGGACTGAAGTGCACCAGGAAGATAATTCTCACATCAAATGCCCCTGGTACCAACATGGGCGAGTGTTTCAACTAATTCACCAGCATAACACATATACCTTTAGTTGTCTGATGGTATCACACTTGTATGTGTCATTTAACTTGACAGCTTGGTTTGCTTCCAATGCTCCAACCTTGACACCAAGTTCATGCCCACCCACACGTGCACACACCAGGCGAGAGCTGCAAGGGATGTCGCGGCAAATGGGCTGCCGCTTGATGGATGCTTGATGGACCCTACACTCTGTTTACGTCATATACACAGTTTCTATTTTTGTTTTTGAGCTGCCCTGATTTCGCTACTGTTTGCTCTGCCAGATTCCTTCTTTTTTTAGGGACATCCATTGAGCTTGTGCTTCGGTTCCTACCTGATGCCACTGTACCCAGCCCGCTGATAGGGAATGGCAGGTTTGGGTATATGGTCAGGTTGTGGGGCAGCCAGATAATAGGGATGCTGGTGTAATTTTGATGCCGCTATGGGCTGTTCCGCTGTGACATTTCTGGGGGGGGGGGTTTGCCCCACATTCCAAATCTGGTATTAGAAGGCCAATTCCATGCATCCTGGTAGCTCCACCGTGGACCCCCAGTACTGCAAAACCAGCTCTCTGAGGTTTGCACTGCAGGCCCAGCTCCTGCCACCTCACAGATGGGTTTCTGCCCTCCTGGGGTCTGGGCAGCTCAGTCCTAGGAAGGCAGAACAATGCATTTCCTTTGGGAGGAGGGTGTTACACCCTCTCCCTTTTGAAATAGGAGTTACAGGCTTGGAAGATGGTAGCCTCCCAGAGCCTCTGGAAATGCTTTGAGGGGCACAGATGGCACCCTCCTTTCATAAGCCAGTCTACACTGGTTCAGGGATCCCCACTCCCTGCTCTGGTGTGAAACTGGTCAAAGGAAAGGGGAGTGACCACTCCCCTGTCCATCACCACCCCAGGGGTGGTGCCCAGAGCTCCTCCAGTGTGTCCTTGGAGTTAGCCATCTTGGATTCCAAGATGTGGGGACACTCTGGAGAGCTCTGAGTGGCCTGTGCCAGCAGGTGACATCAGAGATCCCTCCTGATAGGTGCATACCTGGGTATGTAGCCAGTCTCCCTCTCAGGGCTATTTAGGGTCTCTCCTCCGGCTGTGTCTTCAGATTCAGCTTGTAAGACTCTTCCAGGAGTCCTCTGCATCCTCTGCTTCAGCTTCTTACCATCGGATCAACCGCAGACTGCTCCAGGAACTGCTGTGACTACAACAAAGTATCTAGGACGATTACTGTGACCTGCAACTTCAGCTACAGCCTGCATTTGGAACACTTTCCAAGTTCTGTATGCTCTGAGGACTCCCTGTCTTCACCCTGCAACAGAAGAAGCGAAGGAATCTTGCATGGAGGGACGGAGTCACTTCCCTGCTTCTGGACGCACCCTTCTGTGACGACGACCGGTTCTCAGTGACTTCTCTCCTGATGACGAGCGTGCTCCCTGGAACACAGGTGCTGGACCAACACGACTCAGACTGCCCTAGAGTCCAGCTGCCCAATTTTGGCGGAGGTAAGAGCTTGTCTTCTCCAGCCTACATCCAACATCTCAACGTGGGACATCTCTGTCGCGCCGCACCGCGCGGCGCGAGCCGAGCGTTCGGCACAAGCCGCGTGTTCGGCTCGGGCCGCGCTTCGCGTCTCTAAGACGCGGCGCGCCCCGAGCCTTTCTTGCACCCTGCGAGGCCCCAGGACTTCCTTGGGGCCTCGCGCTGCTCTCTCCCTCCGTCTTGCTGGGGTCTCCTGACCCCTCTTACCTGTTTGGGGCTCCTTTTTCTTCTTTTCTGTCCTTCTTCCTTTTTGGGTCTGTTTTCTTCCTCTGTCCTTTATGTCTTTTCCCCTTCCCAGGTTACCTCTGTCTTCCCAGCATTCCTCCTTCCCTATTCTCTATGGTTTCTGCTCCAGTCTATTCTATCTACTTTTCCCTATTCAAGATGGTGTCCTTTTTCTTCCTGTGGGTCACTTCCTGTTTTATGGTATTTAAGGGTGGTTTTTCTTTTCCTCTTTGCGCTGCAACACTCTCTGTTTCAGTTAGTGTCCTCGCTCCTGATTTCCTAGCCCTTGGCTCTGGATTTCGCCATTTCTGTGTTACGTCAGTTCCCTTGATTCCTGTTCCTCTGTTCTTGTTCCAGGAATCCCCTGCGAATCTTCTGGGAGGTTTTTCCTCTTCTTCTGAAGGGTTTTTTTCCCTCTGGCGCTACTTTCTCACGGTCACGGTCTGTCCTTGGCGTTTCCTCGCCTACAGCACCGTGGCTACCAGAAAGAGTCGCCCCTTTTTGGGCCAAAGTCGAACCCTCAAGATCCACGCCTCAAGATCTGCAAACTCCAGGCGCAAGCAGCACGTGAGTCGTGACAGATTGCAGCGCCTAACCATCCCGACGTCTTCTAACACCATGGAAGACACTGTGGTAGCTGCTGCGGATCCGGATCAAGCTGTGCTAACTACAATTCAGCAACAAGCTCAAGAATTACAGCAACTACGCAGTGAGAATGCTGCGCTGCGACAGGCTTTGGCTTTCCGCAGTGGTGATGTCCCGACGCTCTCCGCCTCTACCCATCGTTTTTCGGGTGAACCAACCAAGCTGCGAGAGTTCCTTGACTCCTTGACAGTGTACTTCGCCTTCCGACCCACCCAATTCTCCCATGACAGAACAAAGGTGGGTTATCTCATCAGTGCCTTATCTGGTCCTGCCTTGGCCTGGGCAACCCCGATGGTATCATCTAACGATCCGGTATTGTCGGATTATTCCGCCTTTGTGAACCGCTTCAAGCTGATGTTTAGTCGTCCGGGATTGGAGGCTTCAGCAGAAGAGGCCTTATGCGATATTCATCAAGGTTCACAAGATGTCCTTCAATACATTACACGCTTTCGTCAACTAGCGGCAGAGACCACCTGGGTGGAACGTACTTTGGTGACTTTGTTTCGTAGAGGACTCAAAGAAGAAATCAAAGACGAACTAGTACATTCCATCAGAGTGGAAGATCTTCGTGGCCTGATGGATCAAGCCCTCTCCATCGAGTATCGCCTTCAGGAACGGAGAGCAGAGAAGAGAAAGAGCAGAGGGTCTTTTCAACCAAGCACCTCACGAGTTTTTCCACATCGTTCTGAGGAACCTCGCCCCCCTGTCAGAGACACCGAAGGAGAACCCATGCAGGTGGATACAACTCGAGGCCCTCTCTCCGCTAGCGAACGAGAAGATAGACGAAGGAAGGGTTTGTGTTTATACTGCGGTTCTGCCGGCCACATACTGCGTACCTGTCCAGTACGTCCATCAAGGCCATCGGGAAACGCCGCTTCCCGTCCTCTGTAAGAAGGGAGGGGACGGGATTAGCAGCTATACCTTCCATCAGTTCTTTCAACGACAATACCACATCCTTGTTCATTTTACCAGTAATGTTACAATTACCTGATGGCCGTCAAGAGAAGACTATGGCACTACTAGATTGTGGAGCTAGTGGCATTTATATGGATAAGAAGTGGGCCACCACTCAACAAGTTCCTATACAACCTAAGGAGATTCCAGAACAAGTACACACGGTGGATGGATCTTTGATATCATCGGGTCCAGTAGATACAACTACCCTGATGCTGAATCTACAGATCAGTAACCATCAGGAACACATCTCCTATGATCTTATAACTTCCCCCAACCATACCATCATTCTTGGAATCCCGTGGTTCATCAGACATAATCCATATGTGAACTGGGCTACCCGGACGGTTTCCTTGTCTTCACAGTTCTGTCACGAGCACTGTTTTGCTTCAGACAAGTATTGGTCGCCTAAGAGGTCAATAATCACGGAGGGTACCACCGGTTCGACCATAAATACAGTCCAAGGAGTTCCTGAACACTATTTGGATTTTCAAGATGTCTTCCAAAAACCTTCCAAACCTGTGTTACCTCCACATCGAGATTACGATTGTGCTATTCCCTTGGAACCTGGCACTATCGTTCCTTTTGGCAGGATGTATTCCCTCACGGAAACTGAAAAGGAAGTACTAAAGGAGTATTTGGATGAAAATATTCAAAGTGGTCTTATTGTTCCATCGTCTTCTCCGGCCGGGGCTCCTCTCTTTTTCGTACCCAAGAAGACAAAGGACCTTCGCCCTTGCCTGGATTTTCGAGGCCTGAATAAAATAACTATTAAAGATCGTTATCCTTTGCCTCTCATAAGGGACATTTTAGAGGCAGTCAGAGGGGCCCAACGGTTTACCAAACTAGATCTATGGGGAGCCTATCACCTCTTACGCATTAAACAAGGAGATGAGTGGAAAACGGCCTTTAGGACTCCATTTGGTCACTTTGAATACAGGGTAATGCCTTTCGGTCTTACTAATGCCCCGGCAATCTTTCAGAGATTTATGGACTCAGTATTCTCGGATCTCCTGAATCAGACAGTTGTAATCTACCTTGATGATATTCTTATTTATTCCAGAAATCCCGAACTCCATTCTTCCCATGTTAAACAAGTCCTTCAACGACTCCGGGCACATCAACTATTTTGCAAACCCGAAAAGTGTGAGTTTGACCAGACGGAAGTCAAATATCTAGGATATCATTTAAGTACCACCGGAGTAGCCATGGATCAAGAAAAGGTACAAGCTATCCTAGATTGGCCTTCTCCATCTTCTATTAAAGAAACACAATGCTTTCTAGGATTGGCGAACTTCTATCGGCAATTCATCGCAGACTTTGCAAAACAAACTAGCCATATAACTCACACTTTAAAGAAGGAAAATCTTATTAAAGGGTTTGTCTGGACTAAAGCTGCGGAAACAGCTTTTCAGGATTTAAAGAAGGCATTTACACAAGCTCCCATCTTAAGACATCCAGATACCAACAAACGATTTATTGTCGTCACCGATGCTTCTGAAAAAGCCATTGGTGCCGTTCTACTCCAACAACAAGAGGATGATGGTCTTGAACATCCTGTTTTCTATTTGTCTCATATACTCTCTATTGCAGAACAACATTACTCAGTATTGGAAAGAGAATTGTTGGCTCTGAAAACAGCTTGTATTGAATGAAGGCAGTTTCTGATGGGTTCCAAGGAACCTTTTGAAGTGAGAACAGACCATCGAAACTTACAATGTTTACGAAATTTCGTATGCCAAAATAGTCGTCAAGCTCGTTGGGCCTTCTTCTTCAGCCAGTATGATTTCTACATTACATATATTCCTGGCTCCCAAAACATTCTGGCTGATGCTCTGTCGCGTCGTTATCCAGATTGTACTCCTGTCCCAGCTCAACCCCTACTGGAACCTAGTAAGATCATTGGGGTAGCCCAGTCTTTTCTGGAGGAGGTACAACTGGAGTACCCCAGTCTATCTGATGATGAAATAGAGAACTTAAGGCCTCTTTTACATAAGAGACAAGGATACTATTATTATCACGATCTGTTATTCATCCCCACTAACAGAGTGAGAGAAAAGGCATTACAAATGTGTCATGATTCACCGGTTGCTGGTCATAGAGGCATCAAGGCCACACAAGAACTGTTATCACGATTTTTCTGGTGGCCTACTTGGAAACAGGATATTGAAACATACGTTCAGGCTTGTCCCACATGCGCTCAAGTCAAGATTCCCCGAACCAGACCTGCGGGATTACTCCAGCCCTTGCCGGTTCCGCCAACTCCATGGCACACCATCTCTACCGATTTCATGTGTTCGTTACCACTCTCAGCAGGAAACCGGGTAATCATGGTCACTGTGGACTCTTTTACTAAGATGGCTCACTTCACTGCCTTGAAAAAGCTACCTACATCCCAAGAATTAAGCCAGATATTCATCGAACATATCTTCCGTCTTCATGGACTTCCTCATACTCTTATATCTGATAGAGGACCTCAGTACATTTCCCGGTTTTGGAGGTATTTTTGTAAGACACTAAACATCGATAGAGCTCTGTCATTGGGCTTCCATCCTCAGACCAATGGACAGACCGAGCGTCTGAACTAAGGCTTAGAACAATACCTTCGTTGTTTTTGCAACTCAACTCAAAGCAACTGGAACACTTATCTCCCTATCGCTGAATTCTCTTATAATAACTCAGTCCATAGTGCCTCCAAGACCACTCCTTTTTTCTGTTCTTATGGTTTTCATCCTACCTCTTTTCCTACTTCTTCTCTGTCTCCCACTCCCTTGCCCGCTATTACTCATTTTTCCAAACGTCTTCTACAAATCCATAGACTGATTCGTTCTAATCTCTTACACACCAAGAGATATATGAAGAAAGTAGCAGACAAGAAACGTAGGGCCACTCCGGACTACCATCCACAGGATAAAGTTTGGCTTTCTTCTAAATTCTTACCCTCACGTCTTTCTCAGAACAAATTCACACCTCGCTATTACGGGCCTTTCCGTATTCTCCAGTTGCTTAATCCTGTCACTGTCCGTCTTCACTTGCCTCACACATGGAAGATTCATCCAGTCTTCCATGTCTCCCAACTCAAACCTTATGTACCAGATCCGTATTCCCGTCAGTTTTCCTGTCCTCCTCCTGTCTTAGTGGATGATGTTCCTGAATATGAGGTTCAGGAGATTTGTGACTCTCGTCTTTTTCACACCCGTCTGCAGTATCTGATTCGTTGGAAGGGTTATCCTCTCAGTGAGTGTTCTTGGGAAGATGCATCTTCTGTTCATGCTCCTCTTCTGACTCAGCGCTTTCACCGTTTATTTCCTTTCAAACCAGGGCCTTCGGGAGGGGGGCCTACTGTCGCGCCGCACCGCGCGGCGCGAGCCGAGCGTTCGGCACAAGCCGCGCGTTCGGCTCGGGCCGCGCTTCGCGTCTCTAAGACGCGGCGCGCCCCGAGCCTTTCTTGCACCCTGCGAGGCCCCAGGACTTCCTTGGGGCCTCGCGCTGCTCTCTCCCTCCGTCTTGCTGGGGTCTCCTGACCCCTCTTACCTGTTTGGGGCTCCTTTTTCTTCTTTTCTGTCCTTCTTCCTTTTTGGGTCTGTTTTCTTCCTCTGTCCTTTATGTCTTTTCCCCTTCCCAGGTTACCTCTGTCTTCCCAGCATTCCTCCTTCCCTATTCTCTATGGTTTCTGCTCCAGTCTATTCTATCTACTTTTCCCTATTCAAGATGGTGTCCTTTTTCTTCCTGTGGGTCACTTCCTGTTTTATGGTATTTAAGGGTGGTTTTTCTTTTCCTCTTTGCGCTGCAACACTCTCTGTTTCAGTTAGTGTCCTCGCTCCTGATTTCCTAGCCCTTGGCTCTGGATTTCGCCATTTCTGTGTTACGTCAGTTCCCTTGATTCCTGTTCCTCTGTTCTTATTCCAGGAATCCCCTGCGAATCTTCTGGGAGGTTTTTCCTCTTCTTCTGAAGGGTTTTTTTCCCTCTGGTGCTACTTTCTCACGGTCACGGTCTGTCCTTGGCGTTTCCTCGCCTACAGCACCGTGGCTACCAGAAAGAGTCGCCCCTTTTTGGGCCAAAGTCGAACCCTCAAGATCCACGCCTCAAGATCTGCAAACTCCAGGCGCAAGCAGCACGTGAGTCGTGACAATCTCCTACACCATGCAGGAACCCACAGCCATCTTTTTTGATGCTCTTCTGCAGACTTCTTCTAACTGGAGAATCCACTTTTGCACCATCTTCTAGGTTGGCAGGTGCTCCTGTCCTTCCTGGAATCTTCTGTGACTTCTAGACTTGGTCTCCTCTCTTCACAGGTTTACAGGTCCAGGAACCCACCATTTGTTGGTTACAGTCTTGCTTGATTCTTGCAATATCTCTTATCACGACTTGTAGGATGCCTAAATCTCCTGATAAACTTGTCAAGAGGCAAAGCAAGTGCAAATTAAGGAACTCATGTGCAATTCACATTGGCAGAAATGGAATTACTGTGGACCCTCAAAGTCCAATTTCTCTTAAAAAAATTTCACCACCAAAAAAAAGGAAAAAAATAGAGATACCTTTGGAAAAGCAACCGTCTTATCAACACTTAGGCCCATATTTATACTTTTGAAGCAAAACTGCCTGAACACAGTTTTTATCAAAACGTTTAGCGCTGGCTTGCGTCATTCCACAACGCCAGCCTGACGCCAAATTTCTGGAATGTCGCAAGCTGGCACAAAGGGTGGGCTATCAACAAGAAAACATGAAATTAGCCAGGTGGGGGTGGTGGTATAGGAGAAGGGGGGTTTTGCACCAAAAAATGACATTAGGCTGGTTTGGGGGGAAAAAACTCCAGCCTAGTGTCATTTTGTGATGCAAAACCATCCATACCACATGACTCCTGTGTTAGAAAAGACAGGAGTCATGTCCTTCACACCAATGGTCAGCACAGGGGACCGGTGTCCCCTGGGCATGGCCTTTTCACCCTGTGCCATGCAGGGGGCCTCAAGTTGGGCCCCCAATGACACTTTAATTTAATAAAAAAATACTTACCTATACTTACCCTACTTACCTGGGATTGGGTACCCCTTTCTTCGGTGTCCCTCTTGTGTGGTTGGGGGTGTTTCTGAGGCTTGAGGAGGGCACCTGTGGATCCATTCCATGGTATTCAACCATAAAAATGGGGCCACAGGTCTCATAATGCCTGGTCTGACCCAGACATAATATAATGGTGCAAAACAATCTTTGCACCATTATTTAGCCCCTCCTCCCACCTGTGTATCATTTTAACATGAAGGGATAAATATGGGGCTATAGGGTTAGCACCATTTTTTATATGGGAACCCCTCCCTTGCATCTCATTGATGCATGGTAGATTAAAACATCTAAAAAATTGTGTCAACTCCAATACTTTGTCGTTAGATGGGTCTAATGTCAAAATATAAATATGGAGTTAGTTTTGCGCAAATTTTGCGAAAAAAAATAATGCTAATTTGGCGCAAATTAAGTATAAATATGCCCCTTAGTTATCTATTTGGATCGTGCAAATAGAGCATTGCCAAACTGCTGCCAATCTGCCATTAGTATAATGGGGACCTTATTAACCTCTTTTCGAGATTAAATGATGGGCCAGGTATCACTTTTATCAAATAAAATATGTGATGCTGGAGACATTCCAATGAGCTTTAGTTTCACTCAAAGGAGCTCAGGTTGATGATCCCTTGAAGTTCCGAGCTACTACTCAGCCTGCCAAAGATCCCACCAATAATGGGCAGGCTCATCGGGAGGTGATTGCTACTTGGGGCCAACTAGCTTCCATCAAGGGCACTGTGGTGTGTGTGAATTCAGAAAATAGGGAGAGCCTGTGACTCAATTTTTAAATTTGCAAGAAAACTGGACCGCAAGCCTATAAAGGAGATGATTCATCTTTAAAAAAGTAAACGCCTTGCTGTAGGAAGGTGTGTGGGGTTACAAATCCCTGGAGAGACTATGGCCCTCATTATGACATTGGCGGTAAGTGCCGCTTACCGCCCTGCTGAACGCCACCAACATATCGCGATCCGTATTATGACCCACACATAGAAATCCGCGACTATACAGACACACCCGTTATTTGGGCGTGGTACATTAATACCTAATCAAATGCTATTGCAGCAGGTAGCCCCATTCCGGACTCGTGGCTCGGAGCCGAAATTATCCCTATCCATAAAAAAGGAGATGTGGGACTGCCTGCCAATTACCGCCCAGTTAGCCTCATTTATAATCTTAAAAATATTTTTTCTAAGCAAGTCCTAGATAGGCTAACGGACTGGGTCCAAGCTAACCAAGTCCTATCTCCCCTCCAGGCTGGGTTTCGATCAAAAATCAGCACTATGGACCAAGTTTTTAGATTCTTTTTGTTACTCTGGAAATACGCTACCCTGGCCAAACAAAATTTGTATGTTGTTTTTGTTGACCTTAAGTCTGTGTTCGATCTTGTTCCAAGGCAGGAATTGTGGGAAGTCCTAAAGAAAATTGGTGTCCCAATGAACTTGGTGCATCTAATTCAAAGATTACACAGGAATACCTATGCTCGAGTCAGATGGGGCAGCCAGGGGGAACTTACTGATCGTATTAATATCAGGCGGGGAGTACGCCATGGCTGTGTCCTGCCACCTACTCTCTTCTCGTTGTTTATCAATGAAGTAGTGCAAGTTGTAACTGACTGCCAAAACAATGCCCCCTCCTTGAATAACTCAAAAGTTCCAATTCTCTTATTTGCGGATGACTCTCTCTTGATCTCTAAAACACCTATGGGTCTTAAGGTTCTCCTGGATAGGTTTAGTGTGTTTTGTGCAGATCATGGATTGGAACTTAACTCTAGTAAAACAAAACTCATGATTTTTGGTCCTGGCAGCTCTAGACGATGTAACATCTTGTATAATGGGGTTTCCTTGAGCAAGGTATGCTCTATTGATTATCTAGGGGTGAGAATCAGCAATGATATGAACTGGCAGGCCCAGGTAGGGAAGAGTTCAGCCCTCCTAGCACATAGGTCAGGGGCAATTCTGCACTTTCAAATGTCTAATATTGAGAAAGTAGTTTCTCCAGCTATTAAAATTTATCTAGCCAAGGCTCAGAGTGCTGCGGTTTACAGTGCTGAGGTCTGGGGTTGCTCTAAATCTAGCAAGTTATCTGTGGGGGAAAACAGCTTTGCAAGATCACTCGTGGCATTTCCTCGTAGTATGCCCCTGGTCCCAGTGTTTTTGGACCTAGGGTTCCCTCGCATTTCTGATGTAATAGCTTTAAGGCCTTTAATTTTTTTTGGGTTCGTATCTGGACTACCCCTGAATTAGTTACCTACAAGGAATCCTTGCAAGATTTACTGGACAGACCAAACGTACTTTCTATCCCTTGGTTTAAGCACATCTCAGAATGGTTCCATATCTTGGGACTTAGTCATTTTTGGAGCCAGCACAATAGTTTAAGGAGGGCCCACAAGGCCCATCTGAAATCTGTTTACTGGTCCCATGTTAGGGAAAAGCATCTGTCTTGTACCTCACATGGCAGGTTGACGTCTCTTTTTCTCGATTATAAGTGGTTTCCCCACTTCGAACCCTTCCTGGACTCAATTACCGATCAATTAAGCAAAAGTTTGTATGTTCGTTTTAGGTATGGAAGCCTCCCTTTGAAGTCCTTTTCTAGCTCATGGAGCTCCACCCTGCCATCTGATAAATGCCCTTGCTGTAATGGCTCTGTGGAAACTGTAGTGCACTTTATGTTTATTCGTCCTGCCTATGGTATGGCTCGGCGGAAATGGCTTCGTCCCGCCTGTAGGAACATGGGGTTAAGAACGTGTAGAGACGCCATTAGGTTGATGTTGAGAGATTGTTCCATTCTCCTAACTTGTGCGGTCAGCAAGTTCCTTGCGTCCGCTTGGTACACACGTACATTTTTTTAAAAAGAAAAAGGTTTATAGTGATTTGATATTAACCGATCCTTGATTTTACCTTATTAAACTCAAATTGTTTTATTCAGTGAATTTTTTATAAATCATGGATGAGGAAGTTTAAATCAGTCAACAAATGGAACTTTGACACTTGCTGCTCACTTATAGGACGGGATGCATATGTGAGATCTTATTGTAACTCTTCTTGCAGATTCCTCATTTTATAGCATTTTTATCTTATTTTTATTATCTACCTTTTATTCTTGTTGTTACATATTTATTATGCAAAGATCATGATTTCACTGTTGTAAGTTATTGCTTTGATGGTTATTTAGACTGAATAAACTTGTGTGACTGACTACAGACACACACATAAGTCCATCAAACCAAAGGTCAGTGATAAAATGGTGGTACCAAAACCCACACCGTTACATCAACAGAAATACACCCACAGCATTATAACCCATGAATCACTGCGGCAGACATTCAACTGCAGAAAACCATTGGCGGTACATACAGCCGAGCTCAAAATACACACACACTAACAAAACAACACTACATTGGTCAATTTAAATAACACACACGTGACACCCATTCACACACCAAACCCACACCCCCACACCACTATAAAACACATAGCCACATTACCCAAAACCCTTTACCACTACAGTTTACAACAGAGAGAGTCATGCCAGGAGCACCCACAGAACACTAGACCCATACACCATCCACACACCTCACAGAACACACCCCAACACATCACCCCACACACACTCACACACACACCACATACACTACACCCATGGCACCACAAAGACAACCCAGGTTCTCTGAGGAGGAGCTAAGGGCCATGGTGGAGGAAATCATCCGGGTAGAGCCACAGCTATTCAGATCACAGGTGCAGCAGACATCCATTGCTATGAAGAGAGTCGTGGACAGGGTCAAAGCTGTGGGACAGCACCCCAGAACAAGGGATGACATCAGGAGGAGGTGGAACGACCTACGTAGTAAGGTGCGTTCTGTGGTTGCAAGACACCAGATAGCAGTACAGAGGACTCCCACCTCCTCCCCCACAACTAACAGCTTGGGAGGAGCAAGTCTTGGCGATCATGCATCCTGATGGCCTGGCAGGAGTAGCAGGAGGACTGGACTCTGGTGAGTCAAATCTTTACTACTTTCACCCCCCTACCTGCATGCCATCATATACCACCACCCTCACCCTCACTCCCATCACTCCACCACCCCACACACACTCCATCACAACCCACCCCTCCCACAACCAAGCCCTGCATGCAACACCAATGCATGGACACCCATCACAGACCTGCATGGACACCCATCACCAAAGCATGCACACTTGAGACAATCACCTAGCCCACCAAATCAACACTCACACAAGGATAAGCTGCCAGGGTAATAACAACCATAGAGGGTAACACACACCCATGCACAAGATGGCACACGCAGAAACAATAACACTGCATTTACATCCCTACAGGACCCCCACACAACGTCACTGGAGAGGATGTGCCAGCAACAACCAGTCGCCCCACAGAAGAGGCCTACAGTGATGACAGCAGCTCTGCACGCTTGGATCAGGATGACCAACCTGGCCCATCAGGGACCACTGGACAGTCGGTTACCCAGGCACAGTCCCATAGTGTGGGAGGCTGGCCTGGCTAATAGTGGGTACCTAGTGGTACTTACACCTTGTGCCAGGTCCAGTTATCCCTTATTAGTAGATTAGAAGTGTTCTAGCAGTTTAGACTGATAGAGGTAGCTATAGCAGAGCAGCTTAGGCTGAACTAGGAGACATGCAAAGCTCCTACTATGCCACTTATATCATGTATATCATATATAGCACTATATCATAAGAAACACAATACTCAGAGTTACTAAAAATAAAGGTACTTTATTTTAGTGACAATATGCCAAATATATCTCAGAGGATATAGTCCCTTAGGAGATAAGTAATATACACAAAATATACACACAAACCAAAATCAGGTAAGTAAACAGTTAGAAAAGTAGTCCAAACACTGTAGAACACAATAGAATGCAATAGGAGACAATAGGCCTAGGAGCAATACAAACCATATAATCCAAAAGTGGAATGTCAACCACGAATGGACCCCAGGCCTAGTGTAGTGTGAAGAGGTTCGCTGGGAGTGTAAGAAAACACTAAGGGTGTCCAACATACCCCACCCCAAGACCCTGAAAGGTAGGAGTAAAGTTACCCTACTACCCCGGAAAGACAGTAAAGTCGAGATAGGGGATTCTGCAAAGACAACAACTGACTGCAAACACTGAAGACAGATTCCTGGACCTGAGGACCTGCAAAGGAAGGGGACCAAGTCCAAGAGTCACGCAAGTGTCCGGGGGGGCAGGAGCCCACTAAACCCCGGATGAAGGTGCAAAAGGGCTGCCTCTGGGTGGAAGAAGCCAAAGATTCTGCAACAACTGAAGGTGCCAGGAACTTCTCCTTTGGTCAGAAGATGTCCCACGGTTTGCTGGAGGATGCAGAGTTGTTTCCACGCAGGAAGACCACAAACACGCCTTTCTAGCTGCAAGAGTCATGGTTGAGGATTTTGGATGCTGCCAGGGCCCAGGAAAGACCAGGAGATCGCCCCTTGGAGGAGGAGACAGAGGAGGCACTCAGCAACAGAGAGAGCCCACGCAGAAGCAGGCAGCACCCGCAGAAGCACCAGAACAGGCATTCAGAAGATCTGAGCATGATGGTCGACTCAGCACAGCAAAAGGGAGTGCCACGAAGTCGGAGTCCAACTCAGTGAGTTGGGCAATGCAGGACGGAGTGCTGGGGACCCGGGCTAGGCTGTGCATGAAGGAAGTCTTGAAGAAATGCACAGAAGCCCTAGCAGCTGCAGATCACGCAGTACACAGGATTACTGTCTGGCGTGGGGAGGCAAGGACTTACCTCCACCAAATTTGGACAGAAGGGCCACTGGACTGTCGGGGACATTTGGATCTAGCTCCTGTGTTGCAGGGACCACGCTGGTCAAGATGAGAGGGGACCCAGAGGACTGGTAATGCAGAAGTTTGGTGCCTGCGTTGGCAGGGGGAAGATTCTGTCGACCCACGGGAGATTTCTTCTTGGCTTCCAGTGCAGGGTGAAGGCAGCCAGCCCTCAGAGCATGCACCACCAGGAAACAGTTGAGAAAGCCGGCAGGATGAGGCGCTACAGTGTTCTAAAGAGACAAAACAGTGGTTAATGCCTAATATTCGCACATCCGTACATAAAATGAATGACTAATAAATCCAAAATCACTGAAGTTCTTTTGGGTGCTGAACCTGGTAGTGATACCCAACCACCACAGGTATTCAGTGCACTGATCAAAAGGATTTTGTACTGTGCTGGAAAGTATTTTGGAAAATTGTACCAGGGCACTCCAGAAAGCAGTCAAAACAATATATTCCAAAGTGTAAAAAAGAGTCCAAAGTTCAATCAAGGTTGTTTTCCAAGCTGGGCAGGCTTTAATTCCTTGTGAGTATAAACATGCCACAAACAGCCAACACGTGTTTCGTCCAAAGGACTTTTTCAAAGCGAAATCGTGCATGTATGGGATTCACATGTATAATGTTGAAAAGTCAGGTAATCCAAGGGTATCCTGTAGTTGTCCAAAATGGTGTATTAAAATTTGTTATGATGCAGTGACCGCAAGGCAAGGTCGTTATGACGTCATGTAACTTAAATCAGGTTGTGCAGAAACAGGCCATGATAAGCCCATCAAACCATATCACAGCATCGGTAAACGTGCCCGACGTTTCAGGAAATGTTGCTGGTAGTCTTCTTGCTACTTTGTTGCAGTTTTGCAGGTGTCCTGGAGCAGTCAGTGGTCGATCCTTGGCAGAAGTTGAAGAGAGAAGTGCAGAGGAACTCTGGTGATCTCTTGCATTTGTTATCTAATGAGAACCCCACAGGAGAGAGCCTAAATAGCCCTCAGAGTAGGATTAGCTACAGAGAGAGGTAAGCACCTATCAGGGGGGGGTCTCTGATGTCACCTGCTGGCACTGACCACTCAGAGGTCTCCATTGTGCCCTCACACCTCTGCATTCAAATGGCAGAGGTCTGTGACACACTGGAGGAGCTCTGGGCAACTCCCCTGGGGAGATGCTGGTCAGGGGAGTGGTCACTCCCCTTTCCTTTGTCCAGTTTCACACCAGAGCAGGGCTGGGGGATCCCTGAATGTAGACTGGCTTAAGCAAGGAGGGCACCATCTGTACCCTTCAAAGCATTTCCAGAGGCCAGGAAAGGCTACTCCTCTCAAGCCCTTAACACCTATTTCCAAAGGGAGAGGGTGTAACACCCTCTCTCAGACTCTCAGAGGAAATCCTTTGTTCTGCCTTCCTAGGACTGAGTTGCCCAGGCCCCAGGGGGGCAGAAACCTGTCTGAGGGTTGGCAGCGATGGTAGCTGCAGAGAAAACCCCAGAGAGCTAGTTTGGCAGTACTCGGGGTTCATGCTGGAGCCCCGGGGATGCATGGGATTGTCTCCCCAATACCAGAATGGTATTGGGGTGACGATTCCATGATCCTAGACATGTTACAATGCCATGTTAGGAGTTACTGTTGTGAAGCTACACATAGGAATTGACCTATACGTAGTTCACGTGTGTAATGGTGTCCCCGCACTCACAAAGTCTGGGGAATTTGCCCTGAACAATGTGGGGGGGGGGTACCTTGGCTAGTGTCAGGGTGCCCTCACACTAAGTAAATTTGCACCTAACCTTCACTAAGTGAGAGATAGACATATAGGTGACTTAGAAGTTACTTTAGTGCAGTGTAAAATGGCCATGAAATAACGTGGACGTTATTTCACTCAGGCTGCAGTGGCAGTCCTGTGTAAGAATTGTCAGAGCTCTTTATGGGTGGCAAAAGAAATGCTGCAGCCCTTAGGGATCTCCTGGAACCCCGATACCCTGGGTACCTAGGTACCATATACTAGGGAATAATAAGGGTGTTCCAGTGTGCCAATCAGAATTAGTCAAATTAGTTACTAGCCTGTAGTGACAATTTTAAAAGCAGAGAGAGCATAAACACTGAGGTTCTGGTTAGCAGATCCTCAGTGATACAGTTAGGCAACACACAGGGAACACATAGAGGGCACATTCTATAAGCACTGGGGTCTTGGCTAGCAGGATCCCAGTGACACAGGCTAAAACAAACATACATACAAGTAAAAATGGGGGTAACATGCCAGACAAAATTGTACTTTCCTACACATAGCACCACAGAGCCTCCCCCCTCAGGAAACACCAGCACAGCACCCACCCAGCAAGCCCATACCTCTGTTCCCAGGACATGTCAATCAGCAGTGCGTCCACCACTACAGGGACTCTAGGCAACCCCACAAACAGAGGACGATCAGGGACCTGGGGTCAGTGGCAGTGGGCACACAGTTCAGGGACAGAGGCACAGGACAACAGCGAAGCTGGGAGAACTGCTGTGCGACAGGGGGAGTATAGTCCCAGGGAATCAACTCTCCATGAGGCACTCACCAACATCCTGGGAGCATACCACCATTCCCAGGAGACCATGGGCCAGTTACTGGCCAAGGTACAGGAGACCCAGCGGCTACAGGAGGGACAGTACCTGGGATCAGGGAGGACCTGAGGGACATCCACACCACTCTGGTCATCATTGCAGGAGTGCTAGCTGACATGGCCAACACCATGAGTAAGGCAGTGGCACACCAACGGACCCCTGACACTAGTCACACCAATCCAGAGCCCTCCACCTCCACTGACGCTAGTGGACAGGAGGCCCCGCCACAGGAACAACAGGCCACCAGCACCCCATCCCCTGCAGAAGGTGAACCACCCTGCAAACAGGCCCTGCGATCCAGACACAAGCCAGAGAACATTGCAAGACCCCGCCAGGAAATAAGACTATCCTGATTGTCACCCTTGTGTCCCACGCTGTCACCCTGTCCTCCTTGAACTGCCATTGCTCCCCTTCCTATGCCCCCTTGACAATGCTCCTATGATACAAATAGACTAAACCCTATCCTGAACTTTCCTCCACCTTCACCCCAAGCCCATTGCACATCCCAATGTAATTCTCAGCACTGAAATAAACACCCTTGGAAAAAACAAGTATGGAGTATGTCATATGATTTAAGGATGTAGTTTTTTAACACTCATTAAACATTGCAAATAGACTATACAGTGATATATACATACTTATGACCTGTAATGTGCTACAGTCAATATACCAGGAGCCACAGGAGGGCACAAATATCTGCAAATAGACATGTGAAAGGGTACAATAAGTGGCCCTTGTAGTGTGAACAGCAGCCAGCCGGAGATAAATCACGTCACAAAGCAGCAATGGAAGATGAGGTTACATTGTCTTACCTGTGTGTCACTGCAAGTACTGTTGTATTATAGTTGTTCTGTTGTCCACATCCTCTTCCTCTGCCTCCTCTTCGTCACTGTCCACAGACTCCACCACTGCCACATGACCATCTCCAGCCTCCTCCTCCTGCAGAAAAGGCACCTGGCATCTCAAGGCCAGGTTGTGCAACGTGCAACATGCAACGATGATCTGGCAGACCTTCTTGGGTGAGTAGCACAGGGATCCAACAGTTAGATGGAGGCACCTGAACCTGGCCTTCAGGAGGCCAAAGTTGCGCACAATGGTCCTCCTTGTTCACCCATGTGCCTCATTGTAACGTTTCTCTGCCCTTGTCCTGGCATTCCTCACGGGGGTCAGTAGCCATGGGAGGTTGGGGTAACCAGAGTCACCTGTAAATATCGAGGGATACCTGTTAGCCAGACACTCACCCTTAGGGCCAACCCCACACCCATATACCAACATACAATGGGTGGGGACCATGGGCTCACCTATTAGCCACACCCTGTGCCTCTGGAGTTGAGCCACTACATATGCAACACCTCATTGGTTATCAGTGGGCCCTATGGGTTCCAGTGGCCAATGGTGATGTACGCCGGCGGTGACGGTACGTACCGCCACGGACATGACCGCCATTTTATATCTGTTCACTCACTTGCTACCTGACCTTCAACAGAAGAGGACCAACACTGCAAGTGCTGCTGTGACCTGTGTCTGGAAGTGACCATGGCTCGAGTGTCTGGGGAAAGGGCCCCTGCCTTCACTTCGGAGGTGTTGGAGAGACTTTTTAATGGGGTCCTACCCCAGTACTGTTTACTTTATGGTCCTCCAGACCAACAAGTGACTACACTGTGAGCACGATGCATGGGGCATGAATGCATGGAGTGCTGTGTGTGTAAGCCTCGTGTAAGAGAGTGTGGCTGAGGGGTCCTGGGCAGAGTGCTGCATGTATGGTAGTCAATGTATGTGCTTAAGGGAATGGGAGGGATATGGTGGGCCATGAGTGCAACAGTCCGGACGATATGACTACTACCTTTTGCTTTTGTATCTTTTTCTGCAGGTCAGCGTGTTGAGGTGTTATCGGGGTGGGGGATGTAAGTCTGTGGGTGCCCCTAGGCCAGGACGAACATGGCAGGGTAGGTTACATGATGGGCAGGGTCTGATGCACTCCAACCCCAAATATGCTATTGAACATCTACTACTGAGCAGGGTCCTGTGGGTTTCAGCTGTCCAGCTATTGGCGTTAGGCATTGTGCTCCATGGCCTTGTGACTAGCATTGTAACTGGTAGTGCATGGCCTAGTGCATAGGGCTGTTCCCTGTGTGTAGTGTGCACGAACGGTGGTGTTGTTGCTGGCATTGACCTAGTGTATCCTCTGTCTCTTCACTTCCCTTTTTTTATTTCACCCTGTCCTTGTGTGCATTAGCGTCTTCTGGCGGAGGAGCAGAGGCACCGGCGACAGAGGGAGCTGCATCCCACATTGCCCATCAGGCCAAATCCACCGAAGGTGAGGGCACCAGTAGGACAGAGGGTGAGGGGAGCACCATGGCGGAGAGAGGAGGGGACAGTTCAGACAGCGACACCTACTCCAATGGAGCCTCCCTGGTGGTGGTGGACACCTCTGTGCCCACCCCAACTACAGGTACAGCCTCCACCCCCGTACCAGCACAGCCCTCCCAGCAGCCCCTCAGCGTGTTTCCCATGCACGCTCACCCAGGAGGGTGGGCATCTCCTTCGCCCCAGGCACCTCAGGCCCTGCTCCAGTCAGCCCAGCTGCCCTCAGTGAGGAGTCTGTTGACCTCCTGCGATCCATCTCTGTTGAGAAGTCAACCATAGTAAATGCCATCCAGGGTCTGGCAGGGCAATTGCAACAAACAAATGCATTCCTGGAGGGCATTCACTCTGGCGTGGCGGCCCAACAGAGATCATTCCAGACTCTGGCCAACTCACTGATGGCAGCCATTGTCCCTGTCTCTAGCCTCCCCCTCCACCTTCTTCTACCCAGTCCCATTCCGCTCAACCCCAGCCTATCCCAAGCACACCTTCAGACCAGCATGCACCCAAATCAACACACAGAAGTGTCTCAGGCAAACATAATCACCACACTTCATCCCACAGCCACTCACACAAGCACCATCCAGATGCAGACACACCAACATCTACTGCCCCCACTGTGTCCCCCTCTTCCTTGAAGTCCACCACCCTCACAGTAGCGTCTCCACTCACACCTGCATGCACTACATCCTCATCCACTACATCCATCACCAGATCGCCTATCACTACACACCCCTCACTGGCAGTCACCACCCCCACATCCATGCACACGTCCCCTGTGTCCTCTCCCACTGTGTCTGTACCCCCTCCTCCCAAGGTACACAAACGCGAGCACTCAGACACCCAATAGCCATCCACCTCACAACAGCATCTAGCCCATGCACCTGCACCCAAACACAGCAGACAGACACCTTCTACCACCACTCCCTCTTCCTCCACTCCCAAACCTTCATCCTCTTCCCGGCCCAATGTCCCAAAGAAGCTATTCCTCTCCACCCTTGACCTCTTCCCTGCCCCTCCCCTCCGTCCTTCACTTCAGGCCAGGGTGGTCTGAACCCAGGCTAGCACCTCAGCCACCCAGGCCACGGCCACTGTCTTTTCTGCAGCCACTGGAGGTGTGAGAGGCTCTGTGAAGACACCCATCCACACAGCCAGTGTGCCTGCACCAGCTGCCAAGAGCAAGAAGGGAGCACCTGCTGTCAAATCCACAAAAGCACCACCAGCTGGCAGAAGCAAGGAGGGACCACCAGCTGGCAGAAGTAAAGAGGCACTGCCAGATGCAAGGAGGCACCACCAGCTGCCAGATGCAAGGAGGCACCACCAGCTGCCAAGGGCAGCAAGGGAACACCAGCTGCTTAGGTAATTGACAAAGGCACATACGCAGCAGGCAGGATGGATGTGGAGCCTGGTGCCGGAGCAGCATCTGAACATACCCCAGCCATGGCACTTCAGCCATCTGAGGCTGCGGGAGAAGGCCTGGAGCCTCCCCCCACCACAGGCAGTACCACCGCCAGCACGGCCACTGCCACCACTGAGCGGCCGTCTCTGCCGGCGGGCAGTTTGTAGTCATGCCTCCATGGGCTGCAGTGCATTCTGTCCCTGCAAAGACTGTAGGTGTGACACCCAGGTGTGAGACTGTGACCTTGCACTCCCCAAGACCTGCATCACAGGGCCCAAGGCCCCCTTCAGAACCAGTGGAAGAAGGCATCCACTCAGCCCCTCCTTGCCAGGATGAAGCACACTGGGCCGAAGGTCCCCTCCAGAACCAGTGGAAGAAGACATCCACTCACCCACTCCTTGCGAGGATGAAGCACACTGGGCCCAAGTCCCCCTCCAGAACCAGTGGAAGAAGGCATCCACTCACCCCCTCCTTGCCTGGATGAAGCACACTGGGCCAAAGGCCCCCTCCAGAACCAGTGGAACAAGGCATCCACTTAACCGCTCCTTGCCAGGATGAAGCACACTGCGCCCAAGGCCCCCTCCAGAACCAGTGGAAGAAGGTATCCACTCACCCCCTCCATGCCCTGATGAAGCTCACTGGCCCCAAGGCCCCCTCCAGAACCAGTGGGCAAACCACCCACTTGAGAGACTGTGGCTTTGCACTCCCCAGGACCAAGCAGTGGGCAACCCGACAACTAGATAGACTGTGGCTTTGTACTCCCCAGGACCAAGCAGTGGGCAAACCACCCAACAGAGAGACTGTGGCTTTGCACTCCCCAGGACCAAGCAGTGGCCAAACCACCTACTTGAGAGACTGTGGCTTTGCACTTCCCAGGACCAAGCAGTGGGCAAACCACCCACTAGAGAGACTGTGGCTTTGCACTCCCCAGGACCAAGCAGTGAGCAAACCACCCACTTGAGAGACTGTGGCTATGCACTCCCCAGGACTTCACAGAAGGCATGTAGCCCCCTCCAAGATCAGTGGCGTTGTACCATCTTCTGGCTGAGGTGCCCCACCTTCCCCTTCCCCTTCCCCTTGAGGTGCCTGTGTATTTTCGACCTAATGCCCCAGCAGTGTTCTCTCCGTATTGAGGCAGGAGTAAAATATGGCCGTGGCCTATGTGATATGGCCCTGTGGACCATGGACAATTTGGACTGGGCAGTGTCCCTCCATTTGTATATATTGTAGATACTGTTTTGTGCTTTGAGGATGTATTTATTGAAATTTATGTTATTACACTGACTTTACTCACTTCCTTTTGCCCTTGCGTTATTCCTGAGGGGTACGGGGTGGATATGTACTGTTGTTGCATCTGTTTGTGTGTATGTTGTTGAGGGTAGGCGTGGGGATGTTGTGTGTTGCGTGTGTGTGTCACGCTCTTTTTCCTCCCCCCTCCCTTATGTGCTAGGCGTGGTACCCACCGTGGTCGTGCAGTTCGGGCTCCATGGCGTCGTGGTTCTTCCTTGAGTGTTGAGAGGTGAGTCGTTTCCCTTCTGTGTACTGTTTCTGCCGTGCTTTTGATGGCATTGGTACCACCACAGAAAAGCAGGTGGATTGGCTTGTTGTAATAGGGTGGGCGTTACATTGTCTTCCGCCTGGCTGTTGGTGGTTACCGCCGCGGTGTTTGTTGCTACCGCCGTGGTGGTCAGTGTGTTAAAGTGGCTATGTGTGCTGGCGGTTTGTGTCAGGGTCATAATTTCATTTTTTTTTACCGCTGTCCTGTTGGCGGTATTACCGCTGCTTTATCACTGACCGCCAGGGTTGTAATGAGGGCCTATATAGGTAACTGAGAATACATTTCTCTGTAGGCTCTTATCTATCCCCAAATCTACCACTAGCTTAATTTCGCACCTTGAACTGGGTCTGGGGTTTTTGAAAGATGCGGTTAGCATAGCCTCACTCCTCTTGAGGGTTAAAATATGGAGCACCCCTGAAGCCGGCTTTTCTAGGTGTGTGTTGAATGATTGCTTAAATTGGAGCAAGAATAGCTCCATGGCTGGCCTACATTAGGAATATTGGCCTACATTAGGAATCCTCTTTCTAATTTAGAACTAAGAGCACTTTTTGATTTACTAGACAGTATTGGACCAGAAACAAAAGCCTTAGTAATGGGAACATGTCTCTCATCTAGAGAGGGGGCCTGAATGATGAAAGCTTTGGATGTGACTTTAATATTGAATTACATACAAATCTCTACCACTTCTGGAATGGAGCCCTATTTAAAATGGATAGAAAATCCAGAAAATAGATGTTACTCAACAAGGTTTAGATTAAATACAACCCATTTTTAGCTAATACCTTCCTGCCTGGTTTGGAATTATTCACATACACAAAATACTGACTCACGCTTTAGGAATTGGTAACATTTGCCAATTGCAAATGTCATACACTGTAAGTAAAATATGACATCACAAACCAGAAAGAGACTTCACATGCTCTTTAGAGGCCTGCAGAGCAGTGAGGTACTCCGCCTTGGATCATGCCACCCTGGCCCACCAGAATTCAACTCAACCTGACTGCATTAACAGAAAATATAACATGATAGTTAGATATTGTAATATTATCTTGCTTTGCATTAAGAAAACAAAACCTTAGGAATTCATTGGAAAAAACAAAGGTTAAATTGCTGTTATAGTTAGGTGAAAAAGCCAGTTAAAGCATCCAATTTTGAACTGAGAAACTACTTTAATTCCCCACTTATAGTTATCTCAAGTAACTGTAACTAAAGCTCTAAAGTAACTGTAACTCAAGCTCAGTGTTGTTGTCAATGATGAAATTGTATTTGTTACAGCCTGTAGGAGGCTGGCGTGGTTTGTAGTGGGCACCTTAGGTACTTACACCTTATACCAGGTCCAGTTATCCCTTATTAGTGAGAAGTAGTAGTGTTCTAGCAGCTTAGGCTGATTGAGGTAGCTGTATCAGAGCAGCTTAGGCTGAACTAGGAGACATGCAAAGCTCCTGCAATACCACTATAGTTACACATTACTTATACACAGTAAAAGACAATACTCAGTGTTACCAAAAATGAAGGTACTTGATTTTAGTGACACAAGGCCAAAAATATCTTAGAGGCAATACTCCTTCTGGAGGTAAGTGTTATACACAATATATACACTAGACACCAAAATCAGGTAAGTAAATATTCATAGGATAGTGCACACAATAGAAAATACCGTAGAATGCAATAGAAAGAAATAGGCCTATGGGCAACACAAACCATATTCTAATAAAGTTGAATGTGAATCACAAATTCCCCCCCTAGGTAAGTGTAGTGTGTAGAGGGTCGCTAGGAGTATAAGAAAACCACAAAGGTGAGTAAAATACCCCACCCCAGAGCCCAGGAAAGTAGAAGTAAAGTACTGCAAGTTTCCTTAGGACACACTACAAGTCGTGAATAGAGTTGTTGCAAGAACCAAGCAAGTCTGTAAGCAACAAATGGTAGATTCTTAGCCTTAAAGACTTGTAAAGAGAGGCAACAAAGTCCAGAAGTTGCAGAAGATTCCAGGAAGGACAGGAGCCCCTGCCAACCTAGAAGATGGTGCAAAAGAGGATTCTCCGGTTGGAAGAAGTCTGCAGAAGAGCACCATAGAAGATTGTTGTGGGTTCCTGCATGATACAAAGGATGTCCCATGTTGAGATGTTGGATACAGGTGAGTTGCAGCACTGGATTCGTCCAACAAGCCTTGGTTCAAGCAATGTCGTGGTTTGCGTCAAAATGGTGCTGCCTGGACCCAGGAGAAACCTGGGGGCCTCAACTTGGACTGAGGAGGCAGAGGGGGCTACAAACACAGGAGGGAACCCACAGATGACCAGGCAGCACCCAAGGAGGTCCCAGGACATGGGGAGAAGGAAGGTGCAAATTGCGGTTGCTGCAGCACTACAAAAGAAGGTCTCACGCTGCGGAGAACAACTCAGCGAGTTGAGTGTTGCAGGATAGAGTGCTGGGGACCTGGGCCAGGCTGTGCAGGAAGGATTCTTGCAAATAGTGCACAGAGGCCTCAGAAGGTGAAGAAGACGCTGTGCACAGGGGTACTGTCGCAGACTGGGAAGGCAAGCTCTTACCTCCTTCAAATTTGGACAGCTGGACTGTAGGACAGCCTGTGTAGAAGGGTGCACCTCCTGTGTTCCAAGGAGCACACTCGTCGCCAGGAGAGGAGGCCAAGATAACCGGTCGTTATCTCAGAAGGTGCCTGCTGGAGCAGGGAAGTGACTCCGTCACTCCACGCAAGATTTCTTTGGTCCTTATGGTGTAGGATGAAGACAGGGAGTCCCCAGAGCATGCACACTGTGGAAACTGTTGCAGGTGCTGGCAGAGATGAAGTTGCAGAGTCGAAGTAGCCCTTTTGGATACTTTGTTGCAGTTACAGCGGTTGCTGGAGCAGTCTGCGATTGATCCGAGTTCAGAGGATGAAGCAGGAGTTGCAGAGGATTCCTAGTGGAAATTTACAAGCCAAATCTTAAGAGGAACCCACAGGAGAGACCCTAAATAGCCCTGACAGGGGGATTGGCTACCTAACCAGGTATGCTATCAGGAGGGGTCTCTGACGTCAACTGCTGGCACTGGCCACTCAGACATTCTTAGAGTGTCCACACACTTTGTAAAATAAGATGACTACCACTAGGGACACACTGGAGGAGCTCTGGGCACCACCCCTGGGGTGGTGATGGACAGGGGAGTGGTAACTCCCCTATCCTTTGCCCAGCTTTGCGCCAGAGCAGGGACTGGGGGTCCCTGAATCAGCATAGACTGGCTTATACAAGGAGGGAACCATGTGTGCCCTTCAAAGCATTTTCCAGAGGCTCTGGGAGGCTACCCCTCCCCAGCCTGTAACACCTATTTTCAAAGGGAGAAGGTGTAACGCCCTCCTCCCAAAGGAAATGCTTTGTTGAGCCTTCCTGGGACTGAGCTGCTCTGACCGCAGGAGGGCAGAACCCTGTTTGTGAGGTGGCAGCAGCTGTAGCTGCAGTGCAAGCCTCAGAGAGCTGGTTTGGCAGTACTGGTGGTCCATGATGGAGCCCCCAGGATGCATGGGATTGGGCCCCAAATACCAGATTGGGAATGGGGGGACAATTGCATGATTTTAGACACCTTACATGGCCATATTTGGAGTTCCCATTGTAAAGCTGTTGGACCTGGCTTTTTGACAGGGACATCCCCAAACTTTTTGCCTCCTTCCTCCTATTTTTTCTGACCTGTTGTTGTTGGCTTTTGACCTCTGAGCACTTTACCACTGCTAACCAGTGCTAAAGTGCATATGCTCTCTGTGTAAATTGTACTATTGATTGGTTTATCCATGATTGACTATTTAATTTACCTGTAAGTCCCTATTAGAGTGCACTACATGTGCCTAGGGCATGTAGATTAAATGCTACTAGTGGGCCTGCAGCACTGGTTGTGCCACCCACCTCAGTAGCCCCTTAACCTTGTCTCAGGCCTGCCATTGCAAGGCCTGTGTGTGCAGTTTCACTGCCACTTCGACTTGGCATTTAAAAGTACTTGCCAAGCCTAGAAATCCCCTTTTTCTACATATAAGTCATCCCTAATGTGTGCCCTAGGTAACCCCTAGAGCAGGGTGCTGTGTAGGTAAAAGGCAGGACATGTACCTGTGTAGTTATATGTCCTGGTAGTGTAAAACTCCTAAATTCGTTTTTACACTACTGTGAGGCCTGCTCCCTTCATAGGCTAACATTGGGGCTGCCCTCATACACTGTTGAAGTGGCAGCTGCTGATCTGAAAGGAGCAGGAAGGTCATATTTGGTATGGCCAGAATGGTAATATAAAATCCTGCTGACTGGTGAAGTCGGATTTAATATTACTATTCTAGAAATGCCACTTTTAGAAAGTGAGCATTTCTTTGCACTAAAAACTTGTTGTGCCCTTCAATCCACGTCTGGCTAGGTTTAGTTGACAGCTCCTTGTGCATTCACTCAGACACACCCCAAACACAGGGTACTCAGCCTCACTTGCATACATCTGCATTTTGAATGGGTCTTCCTGGGCTGGGAGGGTGGAGGGCCTGCCCTCACACAAAGAACTGCCACACCCCCTACTGGGACTCTGGCAGACAGGATTGAACTGAAAGGGAACTTGGTGCATTTCTTAGAGACTCTTTGAAGTCACCCCCACTTCAAAGGCACAACTTAGTATAAAACAGGGCCTCTGCCCTACCTCATCAGACACTTGCTGGAGAAGAAACCTGAACCAGAAACTACATCCTGCCAAGAAGAACTGCCTGGCTGCTCAAAGGACTCACCTGTCTGCTTTCTCCAAAGGACTGCTGTCTTGCTGTTGCCCTGCTGCCTTGCTGAACTCTTGTCTGGCTGTGAAAGTGCTCTCCAAGGGCTTGGATAGAGCTTGCCTCCTGTTCCTTGAAGTCTCAGGACCAAAAAGACTTCTTCCTTTCACGTGGACACTCCGTGCGCCGAAAATTTCGACGCACAGCTTGTTTCGCGGCGAGAAAAACGCCGCACACCGACGCTGATCAACGCGACGCCCTCGGGACGATCGAGACTTCGACGCGCAACCTCGCAAGGACAAAGCCGCCCGACTTCCAAGGAGAAATCGACGCGACGCCTACTGTGAGTGCGAAACTTTGACGCACGGCCTCGCAAGGACAACGCCACCCGACTTCCAAGGAGAAATCGACGCGACGCCTGCCGTGAGACCAAAATTTCGACGCACGGCCTCGCAAGGACAACGCCGCCCGACTTCCAAGGAGAAATCGACGCGACGCCTACCGTGAGATCGAAACTTCGACGCGCAGCCCCGCAGAACGACGCGCAGCCGGAAAATAAGCAGGAGAATCCACGCACAGACCCGGGACATCTGGTAATCCTCGCGATCCACAAAAAGAGACTGTCTGCGCGCCGGAAAACGACGCCCGACTTCCCCGCGTGGAAAAGAACGACGCAAGTCTGTGTGTGCTGAGCGGAAAACGACGCACACACCCCTTTTTCCATGCATCTCTTCTCCTGTGGCCCTCTGAGGAGATTTCCCACCAGAAACCAGGTACTCTGTGCTTGAAAGACACTTTATTGCTTTTTAAAGACTTAAAGACTCTTAATATCACTTTTCAGTGATATCTTTACAAAGTCGTATTGCAACTTTGATCGTTTTGACCTACAATTATCCAGATAAATATTCTATATTTTTCTAAACACTGTGTGGTGTATTTTTGTGGTGTTATACTATGGTGTTGTATGATTTATTGCACAAATGCTTTACACATTGCCTTCTAATTTAAGCCTGACTGCTCGTGCCAAGCTACCGGAGGGTGAGCACAGGCTGATTTTGGATTGTGTGTGACTTACCCTGACTAGAGTGAGGGTTCTTGCTTGGACAGAGGGCAACCTATCTGCCAACCAAAAACCCCATTTCTAACATTGGTGATCAGCGGTGAGGATAGGACTTGTGTTTGTGCAGTGACATACAGTAGCTAAGTATTTCACTACCTACCCACAGTTGAAGGTCAACTTGATTTTTCATCTCTTTTGACTTTTGGTCTCTGATGTCCTCCTGGATATACTATTGATATTTTGGACTTTGGATTTTGGTTTTTGCTGGTAAGATCCTATCAGAATGGGATCGCTTACCTACTTATTCTTTTTGCCTACTGACCACCTCACTAAGGCTGACCTAAGGAAGCTTTGCAGAGAATGTGGCCTTCCTGTAGCAAAGAGATCTACTAAAGCAGAGATGCTACATGCCTACATAGTCTGGGAGGAAGACAGATGGGCAGAGAGAGAGGCAGCAAGAAACCAAATGACTAAGTACCCCTCAGAGGAGGAGGAGGACGACTCAGATGAGGAAAGAGACCCAGTGAAAAAAGAATGGCTCATGGCTCAAGCACGGTGGATGGAAGAGCTAGATGAGTTTATTGAAAGGGCTGAGGCAGCAAGTCTCTTAGCCCTGGAAGAAGAAAAGATTGCAGCTCAAGAGCTGAGCTGTAAAGAGCTGAAACTGGAGGCCGGAAGGGCTGAGTCCAGTTCAGATGGTGGCAGCAAAAATCTTGCATCTAGTACTGCTGAAGAAGGTCACAAGCCCAGAGATGTGGTACCCAACTTGAAGAAGAGAGTTGACACACCCCAGGCGGTTCAAGGGTATGAGGTAGTTCCCGTTATGCACAGGGTCCCTGAGAAGGATTGGGGAACTGGCACAGGGAGTCATATTCCTACTGGGGGGAGGGACACTTTACTGACTCTAGCAGAGAGTGACAGAGAAAAGGGTTCCCCCCTGGTGGACGTCCTGGATATAGAGTGTAGAGACATCCCAGAAGAGTTTGGGTTGAGTGTCAGGGACAGACAGAAACTGTCTCACCAGTCTCAAGAGGGTGATGTAGAGTGCTTTTCCAAGGCTGAGTTACTAGGTGGTTGGGTGAAGGGTACTGTGGTTAATACATGTGAAGGGCAGAGTGATGTAATTGCTGGAGAGCATATGTCTGGTCCTTATTTTCCAGAGCTACGCCAACACCAGGTGGAGTGTGAGTTCTCTGACCCCAGGGAACTTACAGTGGAGGCAGACTTTTGGGTGAGTACCAGAGAGTCTGAAGAGGCATTTGGGGGTGCTCCTGAAGGGAGTGGTCTAGGTGGTTCCCGACCAAGTGAGGTGGGAGAGGATTGTAGTGTCCCAGGTAGGTCTCAGAGCCTAACCTGTACCGTAGGGCCACCTTTTGAGGGAAGCCCCGCAGTGTCAGAAGAACTTGGGGGGATGACTGTAGACAGCATCCCCACAGTTCTGGTGTCTGGCAGTACCACTCCTAGTGAGGGGGTGCAGAAGTCCAGACATAGGGTTGAGAGGGGGTGGCAGACCCCAGTGGAGGATCTTGAAAGTCAGGGGTCAGCTCTGAGAGCAGAGCCCCCCAGGAATGACCCAGGTGAGACCGTTTCTGGTTTGGGGGAAACCCAGACTCTGCCGGATGGGCAGAGGTCGGGAGACCTGCGCCAACCAGACTCTTGTGTGGCCCTTGGGGACGGCGTGTCCCTTGTGGGGGGTGAGAGTGCCCCCCAGGAAGTCCTGGCATGCCAGGCAAAGATTCAACCTCAGGGTGGTGACTCTGGGTTGGATAACCGGGTTCAGAGGTTAAACTTTGACCTGGTGGGGGGTAGATGTGCCCCCCAGAAAGTCCTGGAATGCCAGGCAATGGCTCAACCTCAGGGTGGTGACTCTGGGTTGGCTTACCAGGTGAAGAGGTCAAACTCTGACCTGGTGGGGGGTAGGTGTGCCCCCCAGAAAGTCCTGGCGTGCCAGGCAGTTGTCCAACCTCAGGGTGTCGACTCTGGGTTGGATGGCCAGGTTCAGAGGTTAAACTCTGACCTGGTGGGAGGTAGGTGTGCCTCCCAGAAAGTCCTGGGGTGCCAGGCAATTGCCCAACCTCAGGGTGGTGACTCTGGGTTGGCTAACCCGGTTCAGAGGTCAAACTCTGACCTGGTGGGGGGTAGGTGTGCCCCCCAGAAAGTCCTGGTATACCAGGCAATGGTTCAACCTCAGGGTGGTGACCCTGGGTTGGAGAACCCGGCTCAGAGGTTAACCTCTGACCTGGTGGGGGGTAGGTGTGCCCCCCAGAAAGCCCTGGTGTACCAGGCAGTTGTCCAACCTCAGGATGGTGACCCTAGGTTGGAGAACCAGGTTCAGAGGTTAAACTCTGACCTGGTGGAGGGTCAGTGTGCCCTCCAGGAAGTCCTGGCGTGCCAGGCGATTGTTCTACTTCAGGGTGGTAACTCTGAGTTGAATGGCCCAGTTCAGAGGTTAAACTCTGACCTGGTGGAGGGTCAGTGTGCCCTCCAGAAAGTCCTGGCGTGCCAGGCAATTGTTCAACCTCAGAGTGCTGACTCTGGGTTGGATACCCAGGTTCAGAGGTTAAACTCTGACCTGGTGGGAGGTAGGTGTGCCTCCCAAGAAGCCCTGCTGTGTCAGGCAATTGTCCAACCTCAGGGTGTTGACTCTGGGTTGGATGACCAGGTTCATAGGTTAAACTCTGACCTGGTGGGGGGTAGGTGTGCCCCCCAGAAAGTCCTGGCGTGCCAGGCAATTGCCCAACCTCAGGGTGGTGACCCTGGGTTGGGGAGCCAGGCTCAGAGGTTAAACTCTGACCTGGTGGGAGGTAGGTGTGCCTCCCAGAAAGTCCTGGTGCGCCAGGCAATTGTTCAACTTCAGGGTGGTGACTCTGAGTTGAATGGTCAGGTGCAGAGGTTAAACTCTGACCTGGTGGAGGGTCAGGGTGCCCTCCAGGAAGTCCTGGCGTGCCAGGCAATTGTTCAACTTCAGGGTGGTGACTCTGAGTTGAATGGGCAGGTGCAGAGGTTAAACTCTGACCTGGTGGGGGGTAGGTGTGCCTCCCAGGAAGTCCTGGGTTGCCAGGCGGTGATCCAGTCTGAGGGTACAGACCCTGGGCTGGAAGACCAGGTTCAGGGTGTCCCCCCGGACCTGGAGGGAGGGGCTACTGATAACAGTGCCCCTACCATGTTGTCTTCTGAGGAGGCCACTCCTAGTTGGAGGGTGCTGGACCCCAGAAGGGAGGGCAGGGGGAGGGAAGCCTCACCCCGGGCCCTAGTCCAACCTGAAGGTACAGACCCCAGGTTGGAGGGCCAGTGGCAGGTTAACAGCCCTGCACTGGTGGAGGAATGGTACAGGGCGACTTCTGTAAGCCCCCTGGCCATGTTGGACTCTGGGGGTACCGCTCCAGGAGGGAGGGTACAAAGCCCCAGAGGGGAGGACCAGGTTCAGGCTGTCATCCCTGACCTGGTGGAAGGGAGAGTGGTTAAAGGGTGCCCAGCACCTGGGGCTACCGCCCCCCACTCTCCACAGCCACAGTGGTTGGAGAGCTTTGAGAGGCCTGGGGCCTGGCTCTCATCCCTGGCAGCTGTCAGTAATCACTGTAGCTTGCTGTCCGGGTGGACAGAGTTATCCCTGGGGAGGGGACAAGTGTCACACCCCGGGGATAGAATGGGCAACACCACTGTGTTGGTCCTGGTGGTACTATCCTGCTCCTGGGATACATCTGTGAGCAATGTAAGGTTAGGTGCTGCACAGATGGGATCCGCAGGAAAGGAGAAAGGTTCCCCATGGATGGGCTTAGTGGGCCCTGAGAGTATGGACAGAGGGATCCAATTGGAGTCAGGAAGGCGAAGAACTGGAGCATGCCCCTGCTGTTGTGGGCCTGGGTCCTTGTTCTGTCGCCTCAAACAGGGAAGTACATCAGGATAGTGATTGTTCTCCCCTGGCTTTAGGCTGGTGGGGGGTCATGTTGGACCTGGCTTTTTGACAGGGACATCCCCAAACTTTTTGCCTCCTTCCTCCTATTTTTTCTGACCTGTTGTTGTTGGCTTTTGACCTCTGAGCACTTTACCACTGCTAACCAGTGCTAAAGTGCATATGCTCTCTGTGTAAATTGTACTATTGATTGGTTTATCCATGATTGACTATTTAATTTACCTGTAAGTCCCTATTAGAGTGCACTACATGTGCCTAGGGCATGTAGATTAAATGCTAATAGTGGGCCTGCAGCACTGGTTGTGCCACCCACCTCAGTAGCCCCTTAACCTTGTCTCAGGCCTGCCATTGCAAGGCCTGTGTGTGCAGTTTCACTGCCACTTCGACTTGGCATTTAAAAGTACTTGCCAAGCCTAGAAATCCCCTTTTTCTACATATAAGTCATCCCTAATGTGTGCCCTAGGTAACCCCTAGAGCAGGGTGCTGTGTAGGTAAAAGGCAGGACATGTACCTGTGTAGTTATATGTCCTGGTAGTGTAAAACTCCTAAATTCGTTTTTACACTACTGTGAGGCCTGCTCCCTTCATAGGCTAACATTGGGGCTGCCCTCATACACTGTTGAAGTGGCAGCTGCTGATCTGAAAGGAGCAGGAAGGTCATATTTGGTATGGCCAGAATGGTAATATAAAATCCTGCTGACTGGTGAAGTCGGATTTAATATTACTATTCTAGAAATGCCACTTTTAGAAAGTGAGCATTTCTTTGCACTAAAAACTTGTTGTGCCCTTCAATCCACGTCTGGCTAGGTTTAGTTGACAGCTCCTTGTGCATTCACTCAGACACACCCCAAACACAGGGTACTCAGCCTCACTTGCATACATCTGCATTTTGAATGGGTCTTCCTGGGCTGGGAGGGTGGAGGGCCTGCCCTCACACAAAGGACTGCCACACCCCCTACTGGGACTCTGGCAGACAGGATTGAACTGAAAGGGAACTTGGTGCATTTCTTAGAGACTCTTTGAAGTCACCCCCACTTCAAAGGCACAACTTAGTATAAAACAGGGCCTCTGCCCTACCTCATCAGACACTTGCTGGAGAAGAAACCTGAACCAGAAACTACATCCTGCCAAGAAGAACTGCCTGGCTGCTCAAAGGACTCACCTGTCTGCTTTCTCCAAAGGACTGCTGTCTTGCTGTTGCCCTGCTGCCTTGCTGAACTCTTGTCTGGCTGTGAAAGTGCTCTCCAAGGGCTTGGATAGAGCTTGCCTCCTGTTCCTTGAAGTCTCAGGACCAAAAAGACTTCTTCCTTTCACGTGGACACTCCGTGCGCCGAAAATTTCGACGCACAGCTTGTTTCGCGGCGAGAAAAACGCCGCACACCGACGCTGATCAACGCGACGCCCTCGGGACGATCGAGACTTCGACGCACAACCTCGCAAGGACAAAGCCGCCCGACTTCCAAGGAGAAATCGACGCGACGCCTACCGTGAGTGCGAAACTTTGACGCACGGCCTCGCAAGGACAACGCCGCCCGACTTCCAAGGAGAAATCGACGCGACGCCTGCCGTGAGACCAAAATTTAGACGCACGGCCTCGCAAGGACAACGCCGCCCGACTTCCAAGGAGAAATCGACGCGACGCCTACCGTGAGATCGAAACTTCGACGCGCAGCCCCGCAGAACGACGCGCAGCCGGAAAATAAGCAGGAGAATCCACGCACAGACCCGGGACATCTGGTAATCCTCGCGATCCACAAAAAGAGACTGTCTGCGCGCCGGAAAACGACGCCCGACTTCCCCGCGTGGAAAAGAACGACGCAAGTCTGTGTGTGCTGAGCGGAAAACGACGCACACACCCCTTTTTCCATGCATCTCTTCTCCTGTGGCCCTCTGAGGAGATTTCCCACCAGAAACCAGGTACTCTGTGCTTGAAAGACACTTTATTGCTTTTTAAAGACTTAAAGACTCTTAATATCACTTTTCAGTGATATCTTTACAAATTCGTATTGCAACTTTGATCGTTTTGACCTACAATTATCCAGATAAATATTCTATATTTTTCTAAACACTGTGTGGTGTATTTTTGTGGTGTTATACTATGGTGTTGTATGATTTATTGCACAAATGCTTTACACATTGCCTTCTAAGTTAAGCCTGACTGCTCGTGCCAAGCTACCGGAGGGTGAGCACAGGCTGATTTTGGATTGTGTGTGACTTACCCTGACTAGAGTGAGGGTTCTTGCTTGGACAGAGGGCAACCTATCTGCCAACCAAAAACCCCATTTCTAACAAAAGCTAAATATAGTTATGGACCTATATGTAGTGTACGCGTGTAATGGTGTCCACGCACTCAAGAAGTCCGGGGATTTGGGCCTGGATACCGTGGGGGTACCTATGCTAGTGCAAGGGTGCCCTCACACTTAGTAACTTTACACCTAGCCTTCATTAAATAAAGGTTAGACATATGGTTGACTTATAAGTTACTTAACTGCAGTGAAAATGACTGTGGAATAGTGTGTGCACTATTTAACGCAGGCTGCAGTGGCAGTCCTCTGAAAGGGTTTGTCTGAGCTCATTATGAGTGGCAAAAGAAATGCTGCAGCCCATTAGTATCTCCTGGAACACCAATGCCCTGGCTACCTAGGTACCATATACTAGGGACAAATAAGGGGGGTCCAGTGTGCCATATGGGATTGGTAAATTAAGTCACTAAACAATAGTGACTACTTTGGACGCTGAGAGAGCATAAGCACTGGAGTTCTGGTTAGCAGAACTTCAGTGACACAGCTAAGAACTACTGACAATGCACATTAGGCCACAAACTGTGAGCACTGGGGTCCTGGCTAGCAGGATCCCAGTGAGACAGGCAAAACACACTTACAAATGGGTTTTAACTATGAGCACTGGGGTCCTGGCTAGCAGGAGCCCAGTGAGACAGTACAAACACAGTGACACCCACTCGCAAACAAACCAAAAGTGGGGCTAACCATGCTAGAAAGAGGCTTCTTTCTTACATAACCCCCCCCCCATCCAAACAAAATGAAGGACAATAAAGCTAACCTTGGCCAGTTGATAATTTATTGTCTAAGTGGTGATAAGTGGAGAGTAGATCTGCAATAGAGTGGTTACTCCCTTTATCATTCACTGTATGGTTACTTCCCTGTGGGGATGTAAACCACAGTGTTTGGAGATTTGTACCTAACCAACAGTGTGAGTGTAAATTCTCAGAGTTTCTATTAGTATTTTTTAAAGTTGGGCAGTGGGATTGGTCCACTGGGTGTATGTCAAATGAAGAGAATGCGGGACAGGGATGCTGTCTCAATAAAGCCATAGCTGGGCGAAAGGTTTGTCCATATGGCTGTAGGAGAGAACAGGGTTGCTGTTTCTCTTGAGTTGGAGCAGGGCGGGACTGCTGACCTATAAGTGCCACACTAGGACATGGCTGATGTCCTAAGTGTTTAGAGGCAGTGCAGAGCTGCTGCACTAAAGTTTCTCTGGGAGGGCTGGAGGTTTGCTCCATATTTACTAAAATGGTACAATTTTTCAAATCTGCTTTAGTGGTTCCACAGAGAGGTACTTTTACCTGTGGGAGTCCAGCTGTGGTAGTTGAGGGTTCCCTTGGTACAGGTTCCACCACAGGAGCGGTTTCTCCCACCACATGAATGGTATCCTTAGTGGCAGGGTGGGAAAGGGATACTTTGATACCCTTTTTACCTGTCCGTGGAGAGGGATCCCTAGATTTAAGGCCTTTTTCTCTCCTTTGCTTTTTCATTTCAACAGAAATCAGAGGAAGCAATTCCTCAGGGATACCCAGCATGGATACATGGGTCATAAACTCTACCTCAGCCCAACCTGAGGCCTCTAGGTCATTTCCTAAGAAACAATCTACAGGTAAGCTAGGTGATACCACCACCTGCTTTGGGCCAGTAACACCTCCCCAGCTGAGTGGAGTTATTGACATCAGTAACTTGGTACTTCTGTCCAAGGAGCTGTTGTGCAGGTGACACCAAGTTTTCAGTCACCAAGATTGATACTGGCACCTGTGTCCCTGTAGGCCTGGGCCTCAACACCATTTATTAAGATTGACTGCCTTGACTGCCTGTACTTATCCATGTTAAGGGGACAGGCAGCCAAGGTGGCAAGGCTAATGCCACCAGCTGTGACAGAAACTGTCTTGGGGCTATCTACCCCAGTTTCTATTATGGTCCCAAAAGTGAACCCAACTACACCCTTAGTTAGACTATTGCCAGTAGTCCAACCACTATTACCACTACTGCTAGGGGCACTAGAGTTTGATGTATTAGTGGTGGTAGGCTCAGGGGCCTTACCTGGGCAGGACATATCCCCTGGCCAAAGGCCTTTGCCTTTACACACATAGCACCATGGCTTTTTAGTGTGTGTAGAGTGAGAAGAAGATGAAGACGATTTATCCCCACCGCCAGTGGACTGTTTTGGACCTAAAGAAGGATCTTTGTGTTTACTTTTATCCCCATTCTTGTCCTGAGATTTTTCACCATCTTTCTTTTTGCTGTCTTTGTCACCCCTGTGTGAGCTTTTCTGCTCAACCTTGTTCTGACCTATTTGTCTACCTTCTTACCCAATTCTTTGGGAGAGGTTAGATCTGAGTCCACAAGATACTGATGCAAAAAATCAGACACACAATTGTTCAATATATGTTCTCTCAGAATTAACTTATATAGGCTTTCATAGTCAGTCACCTTGCTGCAATTTAACTAACCTTCTAGGGCCTTCATTGAACAGTCTACAAAATCTGTCCTATCCTGTGATGACTCCTTTCTGGTCTCACTGAACTTTATTCTATATTGCTCAGTGGTTAAGCCTAGACCATCCAAGAGTGCACTTTTGAGAATGTGATAGTTAGCTGCATCATCCTCCCTGACAATAAGGAGTCTGTCTCTCCACTTGCCAGTGAGAGACAACCACAGGATAGCAGCCCAATGGCTTGAGGGACCCTCTGAAATTTAGAGGCCCTCTCAAATGCAGCAAACCACTTATAGATGTCATCCCCATCCTTGTAAGGGAGAACAACTTTGTGCAGATTTCTGGAATCAAATGTAGGTTCCCTAACACCGGAGTTCCTGAAACTGCTGCTGCCACCATGGGGAAGTAACCCCAACCCCTGCCTTTCCCTTTCCACAGGCAAGGATTCCCTGTCTAAGGCCAAGTGTTGCTGCTGTAGCCTCAGTCTGGCTTCCTCTAACCTCAGCTTTCTGAGTTCCCTATCTAGGGACTGGTGCTCAGGGTTAGAAGTGTGGGATGCTTCTGAAACAGAAGTAACATTGGAATTGGCAGAGGCGGATCTTTCCATAACTGGAGCCACCCTAGTGACCTGGCCTCTAGGTGTAAAGGGAGCCCTGCTGGTGTGTCACCCCTTCCCACTCCCAGCCTCACTAGGGGTTTTGTTGACAGAAAGATCAGTGGAAGGACCCTCCCGAGGATTATCAGAATGCTCCTCTGAGCCTACCTGTTTGGACTCTTCCTCTACCTCCCCCTCTGTCTGTTCCTGACTAGTCCCTGGTCATCATTCAGGAGAAGATTTAAGAGGAATTCCTTATTGGGGTTCTTCCCAATCCCTAACCCTCTTTCAATGCAGAGCCCCTCAAATCTTTAAAGTTTAAACTTTCATATGTTGTCTTCGCAACTCCAGGGGTAGCCTCTACACCAGACATGTTGACAGAAAGAGTTTAGGAAAAAGAGTACAAAGTTAGTAGAGTAGTAGGCCTCACTTTTTAGAGAAAAGAAAAAACTCTTCAGAAACTTTGAAAAACTTTTGCAAAGTTTTAAAGAACTTTTTAGAAAGTTAAAAGTGACTTCTAGGTACAATTATGTATAGCTCTAAGTATTGGAGCAAGCTTTTCCTGTGGAGAGCACTAGTAACAAAGTGGTAAAGCAATTGCAAGTACTTATCCCATCGCTGCACCACCAATGTAGGGGGCTGGGCTGGCTTGTAGTTATCCCTTATTAGTAAAATGTAGTAATGTCCTAGCAGCTTAGGCTTCTAGAGGTAGCTGTAGCAGAGCAGCTTAGGCTGAACTTGGAGACGTGCAAAGCTCATGCAATACCACTATAGTAACACAGTAATTATACACAATAAAAGACAATACTCAGTGTTACCAAAAATAAAGGTACTGTATTTTAGTGACATAATGCCAAAAATATCTTAGAGGCAATATTCCTTCTGGAGGTAAGTGTTATACACAATATATACACTAGACACCAAAATCAGGTAAGTAAATAGTCATAGGATAGTGCACACAATAGAAAATACCATAGAATGCAATAGGAGGAAATAGGCCAAGGGGCAACACAAACCATATACTAAGAAAGTGGATTGGGAATCACAAATTGTCCACTAGGCAAGGGTAGTGTGTAGAGGGTCGCTGGGAGTGTTAAAAAAACCCAAAGGTGAGTAAAATATCCCACCCCAGAACACAGGAAATTAGGGATAAAGTATAGCAAGTTTCCTTAGAGCACACTACAAGTCATGATTATTGCAAGAAACAAGCAAGACTGCAAGCAACAAATGGTGGAATCCTGGACCTGAAGACCTGTAAAGAGAGGCAACCAAGTCCAGAAGTAGCAGAAGATTACAGGAACAACAGGAGCCCCTGCCAACCTAGAAGATGGTCCAAAAGAGGATTCTCCAATTGGAAGAAGTCTGCAGAAGAGCACCAAAGAAGATGACTGCAGGTTCCTGCGTGATGCAAACGATGTTCCAAGTCGAGAGGTTGGATGTAGGTGAGTTGCAGTGCTGGATTCGTCCAACAAGCCTTGGTTCAAGCAATGTTGCAGTTTGCTTCAAAATGGCACTGCCTGGACCCAGGAGGGACCTGGGGGCCTCAACTCGACTGAGGAGGCATCACTGGAGAGAACCCACAGATAACCAGGCAGCACCCACGGAGGTCCCATGACACAGGGACAAAGAAGGTGCAAATTGCGGTTGCAGCAGCACTACAAAAGAAGCTCCCATGCCACTGTAGATCAACTCAGCGAGATGCGCATCACAGGATAGAGTGCTGGGGACCTGGGCCAGGTAGTGCACAAAGGATTCTTGCAAACAGTGCACAGAGGCCCAAGAGGTGAAGATGATGCTGTGCACAGGCGTACTGTTGCAAACAGGGAAGGCAAGCTCTTACCTCCTCCAAATTTGGACAGCTGGACCTTATGACAGTCTGTGTCAAAGGCGTCCACCACCTGTGTTCCAAGGAGGACACTTGTCACCAGGAGATGAGTCCAACAGAACCGGTTGTTGTCTAAGCTGAAGTTGCAGAGTCGAAGTAGCTCTTCTGGATACCTTGTTGCATTTATAGCAGTTCCTGGAGCAGTCTGCGGTTGACCCGAGGTCAGAGGATGAAGCAGGAGTTGCAGAGGATTCCTGGTGGAAACTTCCTAGCCAAATCTGAAGAGAAATCCACAGGAGAGACCTCAAATAGCCCTGAGAGGGGGATTGGCTACCTAACCAGGCATGCACCTATCAGGAGGGATCTCTGACGTCACCTGCTGGCCGTGGCCACTCAGAGGCCTCCAGAGTGTCCCCACACCTTGGAAAACAACATGGCTAACGCCAGGGACACACTGGAGGAGCTCTGGGCACCACCCCTGGGGTGGTGATGGACAGGGGAGTGGTCAATTCCCTTTCCTTTTTCCAGTTTTGTGCCAGAGCAGGGACTGGGGGTCCCTGAACCGGTGTAGACTGGCTTATGCAAGAAGGGCACCATCTGTGCCCTTCAAAGCATTTCCAGAGGCTCCGGGAGGCTACCCCTTACAAGCCTGTAACACCTATTTCCAAAGGGAGAGGGTGTAACACCCTAATCTCAAAGGAAATGCTTTGTTCTGTCTTCCTGGGACAGAGCTGCTCAGACCGCAGGAGTGCAGAACCCTGTCTGTGAGGTGGCAGCAGCTGTAGCTGCAATGCAAGCCTCAGAGAGCTGGTTTGGCAGCACTGGGGGTCCATGGTGGAGCCCCCAGGTTGCACGGGATTGGCCCCCCATACCAAATTTGGAATGGGGGGACAATTCCATGATCTTAGACACCTTACATGGCCATATTCGGAGTTACCGTTGTGTAGCTAGATATTGGTATTGACCTATATGTAGTGCACGTGTGTAATAGTGTCCCCGCACCCACGAAGTCTGGGGATTTGGCCGTGGACAGCGTGAGGGCACCTTTGCTAGAGAAAGGGTGCCCTCACACTTAGTAACTTTGCACCTAGCCTTCAGTAAATGAAGGTTAGACATATAGGTGACTTATAAGTTACTTGAGTGCAGTGAAAATGACTGTGAAATAGTGTGTGCACTATTTCACGCATGCTGCAGTGGTGGTCCTATGAACGGGTTTGTCTGAGCTCCTTATGGCTGGCAAAAGAAATGCTGCAGCCCAAGAGTATCTCATGGGACCCCAATGCCCTGCGTACCTAAGTACCATATACTAGGGACTTATAAGGGGTGTCCAGTGTGCCAACTGGGATTGGTAAATGAAGTCACTAAACTATAGTGACTACTTTGGATGCAGAGAGAGCATAAGCACTGGAGTTCTGGTTAGCAGAACTTCAGTGACACAGTTAAGCACTTCTGACAACACACACATTAGGCCACAAACTATGAGCAGTGAGGTCCTGGCTAGCAGGATCCCAGTGAGACAGGCAAAACACACTGACAAATAGGGTTTTAACTATGAGCACTGGGGTCCTGGCTAGCCGGATCCCAGTGAGACAGTAAAAACACACTGACACACACATACAAACAGGCCAAAAGAGGGGGTAACCGTGCTAGAAAGAGGCTACTTTCTCCCACAGCCATGTTATTAATGATGTTATAGAACGTCATGTGTGAAGTAATATGGAAGGTAATTAGCAGTAAATTATGAGGACTTGAGTTAAATTTAATTTAGGACTAGAGTTATACTGGTGGGCATGGGCACCAAGGATTTAAAAAATGAACAAAGGAAACAACACTAAGACCCTCATTACAACCCTGGCGGTCGGTGTTAAAGTGGTGGTAATACCGCCAACAGGCCGGCGGTAAAAAAATGGAATCACAACCATGGCGGAAACCGGCAACACAGACAGCCACTTTAACACTCTGACCGCCATGGCGGTACAAACAAACAGCATGGCGGTCACCGCCAACAGACAGGTGGAAGACAATGTACCGCCCACACTATTATGACAGGCCAATCCGCCACATTTTCCGGGGGGGGGGGGACCAACGCAAACAAAAACACAGTGGAAACAGGACTTGGAAGGGGAAATCCTCATATCCACACAACCCACGAGGAAGCAGGATCCCATGGAGCCAGAACTCCAAATCCTCCCTGCAATAGTTTTCCTGCTCCTCTACTAGGAGCACGAACGACGGTGACGTTGACCACAGTGAGTACTGCACCTACAACACAGGGGAGGGTGGGGTGAAAAGAGAGTGACATGCATACGCAACACACAACACCCCCACCCCCACCCTTACATACAACAACACACACACCAATACATGCTGCAACATTACATTTACACCCCCCCTGGAAGAACACAATGACAAAAGGAAATGATTGTAACAATTGTAATCAATAAAAATCCATTAGTCAAAACTTGAAATACAGTATAAACAATTATGTACTCCAACTATACAAGTCCGGATAATGCACCATTCATAGTCCGTGGACCACTGGGCCCAAAATGAATGGGCGAGGCCCAAACTCGATACCAGACATCAAACGGAGAGATCACTGCTGGGGCATCAGATCAAAATGAAACAGGCACCTCAAGGGGAAGGGAAGGGGGGGCACCTCAGCCAGATAAGTGCACGACGCGAGCTCCAGGAGGGGGCTCCATGCCCATTGAGGTATCCTGGGGAATGCAAAGCCACAGTCTCTTAAGTCTCTCCAGTGGGTGGTTTGCCCACTGCTTTATCTTGGGGAGTGCAAAGCCACAGTCTCTCAAGTCTCTCCAGTGGGTGTGCCCACTGCTTTATCCTGGGGAGTGCAAAGCCACAGTCTCTCAAGTCTCTCCAGTGGGTGGGTTGCCCACTGCTTTATCCTGGGGAGTGCAAAGCCACAGTCTCTCAAGTCTTTTCAGTGGGTGGTTTGCCCACTGCTGCATCCTGGGAAGTGCAAAGCCACAGTCTCTCAAGTGGATGCCTTTCTCTACTGGTTCTGGAGGGGACTTTGTGCCCAGAGTGTTTCATCCTGCCAAGGACTGAGGTAGTGGATGTCTTTCTCCACTGGTTCTGGAGGGGGCTTTGTGCCCAGAGTGTTTCATCCTGCCAAGGACTGAGGTAGTGGAAGTCTTTCTCCACTGGTTCTGGAGGGGGCTTTGTGCCCAGAGTGCTTAATCCTGCCAAGGACTGAAGTAGGGGATGTGACACTCCACTGACGGTGGTGCAACATGCAAGCTGGCCAGGCTCCTGTAACTGACCACCAGCCTCTTATGACTGAACACTTGGGATGGCAGCCATGTCTGCGGTGGTGCCACTGGCTCAGGATGTCGCGGGGCCGCTGGCGGTGCTGGTGGCGGTGTCAGTAGCGACTGTGCTTGCGGCTGACTCTGTGGCATCGGTGCTTCCGGCAGACTCTGTGGCATCGGTGCTGGGGGCGGGCTCTGTGGCTTCGGTGCTGGCGGTGGGCTCTGTGGAAACGGTTGTGGCGGCGGGCTCGGTGGAAACGGTGCTGGCGGCAGTCTTTGTGGCGGCGGTGCTGGTGGCAGGCTCACTAACTGGTGCTGGTGGCGGGCTCACTGACTGCGGTGCTGGTGGCGGTCTTTGTGGCGGCGGTGTGGGTGGCGGGCTCAGTGTCTGCGGTGCTGGTGGTGGGCTCAGTGTCTGCGGTGCTGGTGGCGGGCTCAGTGTCTGTGGTGCTTGTGGCGGGCTCAGTGTATGCAGTGGTGGTGGTGGGCTCAGTGTCTGTGGTGCTGGCGGCAGTGTCTGTGGTGGCGGTGCAGATGGCGGTGCTGGTGGCGGTCTTGTCCGCCGTGCAGGTTGGAATCGACGTGGACCTGCCTTTGATTTTCTGGCCCTTCCCCACCTTGGATGGTGGTGCAGCTGTCTTGCCGCTTTCCACTTTTGTTTTGCCTGAGCCCTTGGTGGCAGGTGTTTTCGCCTTCCCCCTCAGGAATGTGGGCAACTTTTTCAGTTTTGGAGGTGGGAGAATGTCCTTGCCCTCGTTCCTTGGGACACTGGCAGCTCTGTTGCTTGGCACACCCCAAAATCCCCCTATTGCTCGCACCACTGTGCCCGGTGATGTGGGGGCTGAGGTGCTGGGTTGGGACCTGGAAAGGCGGGCTCTAGGGGACGGACGGGGGGGTTGTAGGGAAGAGGTCAACATTTGATAGGAAAATCTTTTTAGACACACTGGGATGGGTAGATGGAGGGGGTTTAGGAGTGGAGGAAGAGGTGGTGGATGTAGGAGATGCACGTTTGCTGACTTTGGGTGAAGGTGCATGGGCTGGAAGCTGTTGTGAGGTGGATGGCTGTTGGGTGGGTGTGTGACTGTATTTGTGTACTTTGGGAGGAGGGCTCACTGGCTCACTGACACTCTGGGAGAGGACACAGGGGATGTGTAAATGGTAGTGGGGGTGGTGAGTGTACTTGAACGGTGTGTGGTGATGAGCGTGCTGGTGATGGAGGTAGTGGCTGAAGATGTAGTGCATGCAGGTGTGAGTGGAGATGAGACAGGGAGGGAGGAGGGAGATGTGGAGGAGGAGGACACAGTGGTGGCAGTGGATGTTGGTATGTCTGCATGGGTATGATGCTTGTGTGAGTGCCTGTGGGATGTGTGGTGCTTATGTTTGCCTGAGCCACCCTTGTGTGTTGAGGTGTGTGCATGCTGGTCTGATGGTGTGCTTGGGATAGGCTGAATTACAGGAGATTGGGTCTGGGTGGAGGAGGTTGGAAGGGGGAGGCTGGACACAGGGACAATGGTTGCCATCAGTGCAGAGGCCAGAGCCTGAAATGCTCGCTGTTGGGATGCCTGGCCAGAATGAATGCCCTCCAGGTATGCATTTGTTTGTTGCAACTGCCTCTCTACACCCTGGATGGCATTCGAATGGTAGACTGCCCAACAGTGAGGGATCTCAGGAGGTCAATAGCCTCCTCACTGAGGGCAGCATGGCTGACTAGGGCAGGGCCTGAGGTGCCTGGGCGAAGGAGATGCTGTGAGGGCGGTTCTGGTGGGGGGTGGCGGCTGTACCCGTAGATGCTGTGGGCACAGAGGGGCGCGCCACCGCACGGGAGCTCTCATCAGAGGAGGAGTCAGTGTCGCTGGTCTCTGCTCCTATCCCCGCCGTGGAGCTCCCCTGGTGACTTCAGACTCTGTTGTCTCGCCCTCCAGGGCCATGTGGGATGCAGCTCCCTCCTGCTCCGGTGGCACTGCTCCTCCGCCTGATGATGCTAATGTACACAAGAACAGGGAGACCACAAAAAGGGGGGGAGAAAGAAGAAAGAGATGTTCAGTGCATGCAATACTGCTACCGTTGGCGGACACTACAGACATAGCAGCCCTCTGCACTACGCCATGCACTTAGAGTTCCCTAATTAATCACAGGGACATGGGGTACAAGGCCTATGCCCGATTGCTGCACACATGGAAGTCACAGGAGCGTGACTAGGTGTAGATGGCTCTTACCACTGGTGGGGTTGGGGTGCCACATAGCCTGCCTCACAAAGGGTCCTTGCCTACAAAGCTCGCCCTGGCCTAGGGGAACCAATTGCCCACCTCCACACCCAGACACCTCGTAGTGCGCGCAGTCAGATGGATGTGACAGTACTTTCCCCCTTGTGGCTTCTGTGATGCTCTCAAGCGCCCATCCAACTCCGGATACGCCACCGCCAGGATCCGGAACATCAGGGGGGTCATGGTGCTACGGGCACCCCTCCCACGCTGGGAGGCCATCGCCAGCTGGGCCTCCGCCGTCTTATTGTTCCAGCGGCGAATGTCCTCCCATCTTTTCCAGCAGTGGGTGCTCCGGATGTTGTGGACCCCCAGGGTCCGGACATCCTTGGCGATGGCACGCCAAATATTCTTCTTCTGGTGGGCGCTAACCTAGAGGAATAGTACAGGGGAAAAGGATGATCTTTAACCGTCCGGACCGTCACAGTCATTGGCCCACGTTCCCCCCTTGCCCTGACGCACATACACTCACCGTTTGCTCATGCAGGCCTCAGTCCCCCCCGTATCTTCCATCCACACCACTCCAAATAGGCATTGCCCACACAGCATGCTCACAGTGTACTCATCTGTTTGTCTGGAGGACCGTAAAGTAGCATGTACGGGGGGAGGACCCCAACCACTAACTTCTCCAACTCCTCCGAAGTGAAGGCAGGGGCTCTTTCCAAGACACATGAGCCATTGTTGCTTCCAGACTGAGGTCACAGCAGCACTTGCAGTGTAGGTCCTCTCCTGTCGAAGGTCAGGTATCAAGTGAGTGAACAGATAGAAAATGGCGGTCACGTCCGCGGCGGTGCGTACCGTCACCGCCGGCGTACATCGTCATTGGCTCCTGGGACCCATAGGGCCCAATGTTAACCAATGCAGGATTGCTCTGCGGTCTTCGACCGCCTACCGCGACGGTGTACAACACCAGCGCAATTACCTCATATCCCCTTGTCTCACATTACAGGTCAGGCAGCCTCAACATGACATGACATAATATCTTTGACAAATCAGAATGCTTTGGGAATTTTTAAATATGAATGGACTTTGAGCAGTATCTGATAAATCCTTGCAGTCTCTAGGGGCTATCCTGATGTGTGCAGACATCTTGCTGATTTCCTGATGCTTTGCTGATGAAGATTTCCTCAAACTAGTAGTCAAATATGATATGTTAGTCACCAAAGGTGTTTCAATCTACCTGATGAATGTGTTTCTAAACTGAAAGAAAAAGTACAGACTGGATAATTATCTATTAAGTGCTGCGAACTAGTGAATTGGTATATCTAGCCCCATCACCTCCATGAGTAGGACTGGTACTACTCTGCTTCACTACCATGAGATAGTCAAGTGCTGCACTGAAATACTTGGGACCCTGGAAGGAAATAATTGTGGAGCTATTGCTTGCATAGGACTCACATCCTACACAACTACTAACTCATTTTCTTTCACAGGGACACCAACAACCTTTAAGGTGAGTTGTGGGGAGCACAGTATGCCCCCAGGAGTGTTAAAAAGCACACAGTATGCCTCCTTGGTCATTGAATGTATGGCCCCAGGAGAGCCTTCATCATTTTCAAAGCACTCTTACCTGGAACTGCATGCTTTTCAGCTGACATTTAAGGACCCCTTGTGGTTGTTCTTATGCCTGCATTTTATGTCCTCTAGAGTGTTGAAGAAAGACCTAACACATATTTCTGGCTACAAGTGTTTGATTTAATTGATAATTATCATCAATTAACATTACTATGGCCCTCATTACAATATTAGTGGTAAAAGCCGCTTACCGCCGTGCAGAAGACCGCCAACATACTGCCGCGGAAAACCATCACAGCTATTATGACCCACATTTTGGAATCCAACAAAATTCAGACACCCACACAAGCCCACCACACCAAAGGTCAGTGATAAAATTGTGAAAACAAAACCTCCACCGTCACGTCAACAGAAATACGCCCACACTATCACGAAACATGAATCCACGCGGTGGTCTTTCAACCGCGGTATTCCATTGGCGGTACACACCGCTGCGCTCAAAATACACACACTGTTACAAAACACAGCCACATTGGACAATTCAAAATACACACACCAGATACACATACACACACCACTCCCACACACCCAATACAATATAAAACACACACCCACATCACCCACAAACCCCTACGACAAAAAATCCAGAAAGAAGGCCAGAGAGAGACACCACCAGCAAGAACAACAGCATCCAAAGGCACACAATACCATCACCCACACAACTTCCACGCACCTCACACAACACACCACTACATATCAGCACACTTATCACCACACAATCCACCCCACACATCACCTACACCACCCCATGGCACGGAAAAACACCCCAGGTCCTCAGAGGAGGAGCTCAGGGTCATGGTGGAGGAAATCGTCCGGGTAGAGCCACAGCTATTCGGATCACAGGTGCAGCACACCTTCATTGCAAGGAAGATGGAGCTATGGCGCAAAATAGTGGACAGGGTCAACGCAGTGGGACACCACCCAAGAAATCGGGAGGACATCAGGAAGAGGTGGAACGACCTACCGGGGAAGGTGCATTCCGTGGTCTCAAGACACCACCAGGCAGTGCAGCGGACTGGCCGTGGACCCCACCTCCTCCCCCACAGCTAACAAAATGGGAGGAGCCGGTCTTGGTGATTCTGCATCCTGAGGGCCTCGCAGGAGTAGGCGGAGGAATGGACTCTGGTAAGTCAAATCTTAACTATTACATCCCCCACCCTACCTGCATGCTATCACATACTCCCACCCTCACCCCCAGCACCCCAACTCCTCACATATGTCCCAACATCACAAACCACCCATCCCAACACCAAGCCCTGCATGCAACAACAGAGCATGGACACCCATCACTAAAGCATGCCCACTGCACATACCTATACAACCCCCTAAACCACCATCACACAAGCTCCCACACAGGAATGCAAACACTGGGGTACACGCTCACCCACCCATTGCACACCATGACACATACAGATGTAATAACCATCCTTTTATACCCCTGCAGGACCCCTACCCAACGTCACCGGACAGGAGGGTCCACACATGTCCACACCACCAACAGAAGAGGCCTACAGTGATGACAGCACCTCTGTCCAACTGGATCTAGATGACTAGCCCGGCCCATCGGGGACCTCTGGACAGTCGGTTCCCCTCACACTGGCACAGGCCATCACAGACCTTCCCCCCTCTGGAAACACCAGCACAGCACCCACCCAGTGGGCCCATACCTCCGTCCCCAGGACACGTCAATCAGCTGTGTGCCCACCACTACAGGGAACCCAGGATAACCCACCACACCAACAACAACAGGGACCTGGGGGCAGTGGTAGTGGTCACACGGTCCAGGGGACGGAGGCCCAGGAACACAGGGGAACTGGGAGGGCTGCTGTGCGACAGGGGGCGGACAGGACAAGGGAAACTATTCTCCACGAGGCCCATTCCTCCATCATGGGAGCCTACCACCACTCCCAGGAGACAATGGCAACGGTACTGGCCAAGTTTCAGGAGACCCAGCGCCTGCAGTAGGAACAGTATATGGGCTTCAGGGAGGAACTCAGAACCATCAGCTTCACCCTGTGCACCATCGTAGGGGTGCTGAAGGAACTCGTCAACACAAGGAGGGACACTGTGGCACTACAAGGGGCCCCTGACACTAGCATGGACGATGAACTGCCCACCACCTCCGCCAGCGCTAGTGGACAGGATGCCCCGCCACAGGACCACCGCACCAGCACCCCACCCCCTGCAGAGGGAGAACCACCCTGCAAACGGTCCCTGAGATCCAGGACAAAGACAGAGCACGATGCCAAGACCCCCACCAAGAAATGAGACCACTCTGATTGCCATCCTACTGTCCCAGTTTGTCACCCTGTCAATACTTAAACTGCCCAACCTCTACTTCCTATGCCCCTTTGGGCAACGCACCTGTGAGACTAATAGAGTGGACTCTGCCATGGACATTCCTCCACCATCACCCCTCACCATTTCACTACCACCTCCAATATTGAGCACTTAAATAAATACACTTAAAACACAAAACAATCTGCAGTCTGTCATTTTGAAATAGTGTATTAGCAATTACAGTGACAAAATGCTCTTTCAATTGTAATGTCAACATACCTATATCACACAGCTCAAGTCCATGAGGAATCAAAGCAGATGTCACACAGTGGGACCCACATCTGTGAAATCATAAGGGAAAGTGACAACTCAGTGACCATACACTGGGTGAAAACGACAGACAGTAGAGAGGTAGTAGTGTTTAAGTACATGTAGTAGGCAGGTCTGTACTCTTACCTGTGTCTCACTGGAAATATTGCTGGATCACTGAGTCCCTGTTGTTCATGTCTTCTTCCTCTGCTTCCTCCTCTTCACTATCCACAGGCTCCACAGCTGCAACAACACCGCCATCTGGACCATCCTCCTGCAGAAAAGGCACCTGTCGTCGCAATGCCAAGTTATGAAGCATACAGCAGGCCACGATGATCTGGCACACCTTCTTTGGTGAGTAGAATAGGAATCCACTTGTCATATGGAGGCACCGGAACCTGGCCTTCAGGAGGCCGAAGGTCCGCTCAATCACCCTCCTAGTTCGCCCATGGGCCTCATTGTAGCGTTCCTCTGCCCTTGTCCTGGGATTCCTCACTGGGGTCAGTAGCCAAGACAGGTTGGGGTAACCAGAGTCACCTGCAAATGGCGAGGGACAAAGTATTAGACACACACTAACCTGTAGGGTAACCCCAGACCCAGACAACCATTCCCACTGTCTTGCTTCCAGGTGCTCACCTAATAGCCACACACGGTGCCTCTGGAGTTGACCCATTACATAAGGGATGCTGCTATTCCACAGGATGTAGGCGTCATCCACTGAGCTAGGGAACTTGGCATTCACATGGGAGATGTACTGGTCGGCCAAACATATCATCTGTACATTCATAGAATGATAACTCTTCCGGTTTCTGTACACCTGTTCACTCCTGGTGGGGGGGGGGGGACCAAAGCCACATGGGTCCCATCAATGGCACCTATAATGTTGGGGGTATGTCCCAGTGCATAGAAATCACCTTTCACTGTAGGCAAATTCTCCACCTGAGGGAACACGATGTAGCTCCGCATGTGTTTCAGAAGGGCAGACAACACTCTGGACAATATGTTGGAAAACATAGACTGGGACATCCCTGATGCTATGGCCACTGTTGTTTGAAATGACCCACTTGCTAGGATGTGGAGCACTGACAGCACCTGCACTTGATGGGGATTCCTATGGGATGTCGGATTGCTGACATCAGGTCTGGGTCCAACTGGGTACACAGTTCCTGGATTGTGGCACGGTCAAGCCTGTATGTGATTATGACATGCCGCTCCTCCATTGTCGACAGGTCCACCAACGGTCGGTACACTGGAGGATGCCGCCATCTCCTCACATTTCCCAGCGGACGGTGCCTATGAAGGACAATAGCGAGCAAAGAGTCAAACAACTCAGAGGTACGTACCCACAGTTTACACAGCACACCAATCAAACACAAAAGGTGTCCTGTATGTGTGTTGAGTCTAGGCCTAGGTATGTGTGACGCAGTTGGAAATGAAGCCATGTGGGCCCCTGAAATGGCAGCTGCCTGACCTCTAAAGTGGGACAATGGGATGTGAGGTAACTGCACTGGCGTTGTACACCGTTGCGGTAGGCGGTCGAAGACCGCGGCGCAATGCTGCATTGGTTAACATTGGACCCTATGGGTCCCAGGAGCCAATGAAGATGTGCGCTGGCGGTGACGGTACGCACCGCCGCGGACGTGACCGCCATTTTCTATCTGTTCAATCACTCGATACCTGATCTTTGACAGGAGAGGACCTACACTGCAAGTGCTGCTGTGACCTCGGTCTGGAAGAGACAATGGCTCGAGTGTCTGGGGAAAGGGCCCCTGCCTTCACATCGGAGGAGTTGGAGAAGCTCGTGGATGGGGTCCTCCCCCAGTACACGCTACTCTGCGGTCCTCCAGACAAACAGGTAGATACACTGTGAGCATGCTGTATGGGCTATGAGTGTGTGGAGTGGGGTGGATGAAAGATGGGGGGGAGATTGAGGTGTGCATGAAACAACGGTGAGTGCATGTGCATAATGGCAAGGGTAGGGATGGCCAATCACTTTGACGGTGCAGTTGGTAATAACTACTCTTTTTCCCCTGTACATTTCATGTAGGTCAGCGCCCACCAGAAAAAAGATATTTGGCGTGCCATCGCCAAGGACGTACGGACCCTGGGGGTCTACCAGAGATGGAGCAAACACTGCCGGAAAAGATGGGAGGACATTCGCCGCTGGAGCAAGAAGACGGCGGAGGATCAGCTGGGGATGGCCTCCCAACGCGGGAGGGGTGCCCGTCGCACCATGACCACCCTGAAGTTCAGGATCCTGGCGGTGGCCTACCCGGAGTTGGATGGGCGCTTGAGGGCATCACAGCAGACACAAGGGGGTGAGTACACTCGCATTCTGCTGACTTTGCGCACAGTGGAGTTGTCTGGGTGGGGGAGGTGGGCTGTGGGTTTCCCTAGGCCAGGGCGAGTTCCGTAGGCATGGCCCCTCCGTAAGGCAGGCCATGTGGCACCCCAGCCCACCTCTGTAGAGTGCCAAGTACACCTAGTCATGCCCCTGTATCATCTATGTGTGCATATGTCGTCCATAACCTTGTAGGACATTTCCCAGGAATTGAACAGTGGAGCCCAAGAGCGCTGCGTAGTGCAGGGGGCTTGTGTGTCTGTCGTGTCCGCCAATGGTAGCGGTAATGCATGCACTCAACATGTCTCTCTTCTGTCTTCCCCCCCTTTTTGTGGTCTCTCTGTTCTTGTGTGCATTAGCATCATCAGGCAGAGGAGCAGTGGCACCGGAGCAGGAGGGAGCTGCATCCCGCATGGCCCTGGAGGGTGACACTACGGACTCTGAATTCACCAGTGGGACGGAGGGCGAGGGGAGCTCCACGGCAGGGACAGGAGCTGAGACCAGCGACACGGACTCGTCCTCTGATGGGAGCTCACTTGTGGTGGGGGCAACATCTGTGCCCCCCGCATCTACAGGTACAGCCGCCACCCTCACTACCAACACCGCCCTCCCAGCAGTCCTTCAGGCTTTGCCCCATGCCCGCTCACCCAGGAGGGTAGGCATCACCTTCGCCCCAGGCACCTCAGGCCCTGCCCCAGTCACCCCTGCTGCCCTCAGTGAGGAGGCCATTGACCTCCTCAGGTCCCTCACTGTTGGGCAGTCTACCATTTTGAATGCCATCCAGGGTGTAGAGAGGCAGTTGCAACAAACTAATGCATTCCTGGAGGGCATTCCTTCTGGTCAGGCCGCCCTTCACCAAGTGTTTCAGACTCTGGCCTCAGCACTGATGGCAGCCATTGTCCCCATCTCTAGCTTCCCCCCTCCAACTTCCTCCACCCAGACCCCAATCCCCTCTACCTCAGCCCATCCCAAGCACACCTACAGACCAACATGCACACACGTCAAAACCCAAGGGTAGTTCAGGCAAACATAAGCACCACACATCCCACAGGCATTCACGCAAGCATCACACACATGCAGACACACCAACATCCACTGCCTCCACTGTGTCCCCCTCCTCCTCATCTCCGTCCTCCTTCCCAGTGACGTCTACACTCACACCTGCATGCACTACCTCTACAGCCACTACGTCCCTCTCCAGCACACCCACCACCACACCTCGCTCACGTGCAGTCACCACCCCCACTACCATTCACACGTCCCCTGTGTCCTCTCCCAGTGTGTCTGTGACGTCCCCTCCCAAGATACACAAACGCAGGCACACACCCACCCAACAGCCATCCACCTCACGACAGCCTCAGCGCATGCACCTTCACCCAAAGTCACCAAACGTACACCTCCTCTTCCTCTACTCCCAAACCCCCTCCAGCTACCCATCCCAGTGTGTCCAAAAAACTTTTCCTGTCCACCCGTGACCTCTTTCCCACACCTCCACCACCCCGTCTATCTCATAAGTCCAGAACTAGCACCTCAGCCACAACATCTCCGGGACCAGTGGTGTCTGTAGTCACCGGAATCTGGAGTGCACCGGCCACCAGGGCAGCCAGTGTGGCACGGAGCCACAGCACAGACAGTCCCCCACCTGTGAAGCATCAGAAGTTGGCCAGTGCCCGGCGGGAGAGGGGGAAGACTCCAGCCACCAAAGCCACTTCCAGGGTTCCTGGTGGGAGTGTGGAGCTGTGACACCTTCCAAAGTGGGGAAGGGCCACAAGAAACCCGGCAAGTCTGGGAAGAGCAGCACGGCGGAGAAGACCGCCATCATCCCCGCTGCCCAGGAGGCCACTGCCAGCACCAGCCCAGCTGCCCAGGAGGCCACCGCCAGCAGCAGCCCTGCTGCCCAGGAGGCCACCGCCAGCACCAGCCCTGCTGCCCAGGAAGCCACCACCAGCACCAGCCCTGCTGCCCAGGAACCACCGCCAGCAAAAGCCCCGTTGGGCCATGAAGTACCGGCAGCAAAAGCCCCGTTGGGCCATGAAGGACCACCAGCAAAAGCCCCGTCGGTCCATGAAGGACCGCCAGCAAAAGCCCCGTTGGGCCATGAAGGACCGCCAGCAAAAGCCCCGTTGGGCAATGAAGGACCGCAAGCAAAAGCCCCGCTGGGCCATGAAGGACTGCCAGCAAAAGCCCTGTTGGGCCATGAAAGACCGCCAACAGCTGAGGCCCTGCAATGGAGACTGCCGTCTCAAGCACTGCTGCACAGGGTACCGCCGTCTCAAACACCGCTGCACAGGGCACCGCCGTCTCAAGCACCGCTGGCCCATGAGCAGCAAGGGCACTGACGCAACTGAGTCCATCACGGGGTGAATGATGCACTCTGGGCACCAGGCCCCCTCTAGAACCAGTGGAGTATCACATCCACTACCTCAGTCCTTGGCAGGATGAAGCACTCTGGGCACAAAGCCCCCTCCAGAACCAGTGGAGAAAGGCATCCACTACCTCTGTCCTTGGCAGGATGAAGCACTCTGGGCACAAAGCCCCCTCCAGAACCAGTGGAGAAAGGCATCCACTACCTCTGGCCTTGGCAGGATGAAACACTCTGGGCAGAAAGCCCCCTCCAGAACCAGTGGAGTATCACATCCACTACCTCTGTACTTGGCAGGATGAAGCACTCTGGGAACCATGCCCCCTCCAGAACCAGTGGAGAAAGGCATCTACTCCATCTGTCCTTAGCAGGATGAAGCACTCTGGGCACAAATCCCCCTCCAGAACCAGTGGAGTATCACATCCACTACCTCAGTCCTTGGCAGGATGAAGCACTCTGGGCACAAAGCCCCCTCCAGAACCAGTGGAGAAAGGCATCCACAACCTCTGTCCTTAGCAGGATGAAGCACTCTGGGCACCAGGCCCCCTCCAGAACCAGTGGAGAAGGCATCCACTTGAGAGACTGTGGATTTGCACTCCCCAGGATGTAACAGTGGGAAAACCACCCACTGTAGAGACTTGAGAGACTGTGGCCCTGATTCTAACTCTGGCGGGCGGCGGAGGCCGCCCGCCAGAGTTCCCCCCTCCAGAATACCGCACTGCAGTCGTAAGACCGCTGCGGTGATTCTGGGTTTTCCACTGGGCTGGTGGGCGACCGCCAAAAGGCCGCCCGCCAGCCCAGTGGAAAACAACCTTCCCACGAGGACGCCGGCTCCGAATGGAGCCGGCGGAGTGTGAAGGTGCGACGGGTGCAGTTGCACCCGTCGCGAATTTCAGTGTCTGCTGAGCAGACACTGAAATTCTTTGTGGGGCCCTCTTACGGGGGCCCCTGCAGTGCCCATGCCATTGGCATGGGCACTGCAGGGGCCCCCAGGGGCCCCACGACACCCCATACTGCCATCCTGTTCCTGCGCCGCCATGGAGGATTCTTTTGGGCAGCGGAAAACCGGCGGGAGACCGCCGGTTTTCCACTTCTGAGCGTGGCCAAACCGCCGCGGTCAGAATGCCCTGCGGGGCACCGCCAGCCTGTTGGCGGTGCTCCCGCCAACCCTGGCCCCGGCGGTCCATGACCGCCGGGGTCAGAATGACCCCCTGTGGCTTTGCACTCCCCAGGATGTAACAGTGGGCAAACCACCCACTGTAGAGACTTGAGAGACTTTGGCTTTGCACTCCCCAGGATGTAACAGTGGGCAAAACACCCACTGTAGAGACTTGAGAGACTGTGGCTTTGCATTCCCCAGGATATGGCAGTGGGCAGCCCACCCACTGTAGAGACTTGAGAGACTGTGGCTTTGCACTCCCCATGATGGAACAGTGGGCATGTGGCCCCCTCGTGGATTTGTCGTCGTGCACTCAAGCGGCTGAGGTGCCCCCCTTTCCCTCCCCCTTAGGTGCCTGTTTAGTTGCTGTCTGATGCCCCTGCAGTGTTCTCTCCGTCATGGTCGGGTATCTTGTGTGGGCCTCGCCCATACCGTGTGATCCCAGTGTTCCACAGACTTTCTTAGAACACTACCTGGACTACTTTGCTTGGTATATATTATGTACATGGTGTATATATCTATTTCTGACTACTTGCTTTTAATATATTACAATGGTTACACTCATTTTCTATTGTCTTTGCATTCTTCCGGGGGGTTTGGAGAGTGTAACTTTAATGGTTCATGCTGTATTAGTGTGTGTATTGTAGTGGGTGAGGGTGGGGGTGTTGCGTGTTGTGTGTGTGTGTCACTGTTGTGTCCCTCCCCCCTCCCCTGTGTCGTAGGTGCGGTACTCACCGTGGCCTTTGCCGCCGGCGTTCGTGCTCCTGGTGGAGGAGCAAGAAGATGAAGGCTGGGAAAATGTGAAGCTCTGGTTCCATGGCGTCCTCGTTCCTCGTGGAGTGTGTAGAGGTGAGCGTTTTTCCTTCGGGATTCCTGTTTCCACCGTGTTTTTATCTGCAGTGAATCCGCCCCGGAAAAGGTGCCAGATTGGCCTGTCATAATAGTGTGAGCAGTACATTGTCCTCCGCCTGTCTGTTGACGGTGACCTCCGCGCTGTTTGTTTGTAGCGTCCGTGGCGGTCGGAGCGTTAAAGTGGCTGTCTTTGTTGGCGGTTTCCGCCACGGTCGTGATTCCAAATTGTTTACCGCCGGCCTGTTGGCGGTCTTACTGCTGCTTTAACACCGACCGCCAGGGTTGTAATGAACCCCTATGTATTTAATAATAAAAGCTTTGGATAATGGCTATTAATTCCATTGGGTTTCATTTTAAGTTATGACGTATGGATAATTTATTGATGTGTTGACCCTTTGACAAAGCCAATGGACCTGGATTACATGTACTGATAATGTCAATCTTTGTTAAAGCTTGTAGGTCTCCCTCATTTAAAATGAGATGCCTTGTATTGTAATGGATAGGTCCTGTCGCTAATTCCACTGGCCGTGCAGAGTTGGCCATTGGCTGCCAAAGGCCTGCACAATGTGGGGCTGGCCTAATCAGTTATGGAAATAAAACAATTCTTTGAGATTTAAAAAAAAACTAGAAACTCAACAGAATAAACAAAGGGTAAAGTGTAATTTTAGTTAGATGAGAAAGTAAGTAAATAGTAATAAGATTTATTGTTTAGTTACTTAAAACCATAACAAAAGTGAAGAAAAAGCAAACACTTTTAAAAATACATTTGTGATGTTGCTAAATCATCATTAGAGGTTTGCCCGCATTGTCCAGTCATTTCGATATGCGCTCCATGGGAGCACGTTTTAAACATAATAACATTTTGCTACTTAGAATTTTGCTTGCTTTAGTGAGAGTAGACGATCGCTTAATGCCATTAAAGTCCATTGTCAGGCGTTGGGCTGTGAAATATCCTCCTGTGAATGGCTTACTAAATCTTGCTTTTGTGTTAACTGCAATAGAAACATCACCAAAACGTAGTTCAGCTGCAGATCCCCAGGTGCAAAGCATGCCATCACTGCTTGTCTCCGTGTCCAAATGCCTCGTTCGTTAAATTTGTTCTTTAGTAGGGCTTTTCGTTCTAGTGCAGGATTGTTACATGAGCGGAGGACATGCAGGAGGTCTTCAATGTCCTCACCACACATGCGGCAGGTAGAGTTGGTTAGGTCCCTCAGCCAGTGGGCCACGTTTAAAGCAAGTGGTAAGAGTCCAAGAGAAACCCTAACCTAGGTATGACTGTGGTGCCAAAGACATGTAAGTGTGCAAAGTCATCCATGCATTAGACCTCTGTGAGAAGGATGCTTTGTCCTCCAGTAGTGACTGAAGCCTAATCGATTTCTCAGCTGCTTTCTTGAAGGCATTGTGCGTGATTGGGCTCCTCCAAAGATCGATGAGCCTGGTCTTCTTAAGTGAATCATCTAAGTGGATCCTGAACGGGAAGGTGTTCTTACGTTCAAGCTCTTGCCACGTATGACAGTTAAGAGTGCCCAGTGAGGCAACACAGGATTTGCTCCAGAAGTTTCTGTAGGCAACACGTTGAGCCAGGGATTGGTTTACTAGACCGAACTCCAGTCTCAGCTGGGTGGGGGAGGTGAACCTGGGGATGTTAAAGATCATCTGATAAACTTTGCTTACTACGTGGTTTAAGATATGTAAATCCCTGCCTCTTTGTACTTCGCTCCCGTATGTTATCGTGGACAGGAGTTTGGCTTTTAGCACTTTTAATAGGGGGTGTCAGAAGGCCCATTCAGATAAGTTTTTAGTCTTTTTAGCGATATCGTTATGGCTAGGCTTTTTCCAATTAGACTTTTCCTTTGATACACGAAGTTCCCCGATTTGTCAATAACAACACCAAGGTATTTGCACTGGTCTGTTTGAGCAAGTCGTGTCTTGGGCAAGTTGTGGGCAAGCCGTGGGTGCCTTTGACCTCATTGACAGTGTACGTGTCTTACCATAATTTACTGTCAAGGCATTAGTGGGTGAGTAATGTTGAGTGGCGTTCAAGCATTAATAAAATTTACCAATATAGTCACTGGAGCTGATATATGCCTGGGATGGGCCCTGCAGCCCCCCTCTCCCTTTTATTTATTGGTTAGGCCTCAGGGGGAGGCAGTCTCTGGGGCTAAAATTGGCCCAGGAAGAGGGCACCGTGAACCCTTCCTTCAAACTAATTGCATGCCCCCAGGGGGTGTTGGTCACTGGGCTGAAATTGGTTTGGGGCTGGGGGATGGGGGAAACATGCAAATGCCTCCCCATTATATATATATATATATATATTTTTTTCCCCTGGGACACCCGGGCAGCTTTAGAATGACTGGATCCACTGCAAATACACTGCAATTTTTTTTATAAAAGTTCCTGTGCGATGCCACCACCGGGCCAAGGGTGTTGGGTATTCCTACCCTTCTTCTTAACTTTTGTTTGCCTTTTTTGTGGACCTGGGCTGAGGACCGAGTTCCAAGATGATTGCCAAAACCTCCTCGTTGAAGTGTTGGCAGCCAATTATATCTCACCATGAGATCTGTTGGATCCACATCTCTAGATATCTATAAATATTTATTCCTTATTAACTCAAGAACTACAGAACAGGTATTCACCAAATAACAAAAAGAGACCTTTCTGCACCAAGATCTAGCTTTCTGTCAAATTTGGTGTAATACCATTCAGCGGTTTGGGCTGTAGTTCTGTTCAAAATTGCATTGAGATAAACGTGTTTTGGGACCACCTCCCATAGTTGTTTTTCCCTTTTAAAGTAGTATGCTTGCAATAAACAAAATTATTAGACCATTGCTTCAGCTTGCCAAGTCCAAACATATTGGCTCTACCAGTGCTTGTTGCAGTTTGCCCCTGATTGGCACCTGCTTCCACTTGGACTTTGATTATGAGCTGCACATTCTGATGTGGTGGTAACTGTACCCATTATCATAAGAATCGTGGAATAACAGCCCAAACAGTAGCATGCAATTACAAGATAATTCCCACAAAATGGGGAACAACTGTGCAGGCTCAGTTTTACCCATCAGAGTTCCACAAAGTATTCCCTTTTCCATTAGGATTAATGTTCACATTTACCAACTACACTGAGCAGATTTTTCCAGCCGGTAAAATTTTGTCACTATGTCCTGCACCTGATAAATACCTGACAGGATCAATGGCCCTCCCTTGAATCAGAGTGGAATTCTACTCCACCCAACTCATACTCTCAGCATTGGTATACAATTGCATAAGTAGAATGCATGCTTTGTGATTATTCAAAATTGCTAGTACATTGTAATTGCAATTTACTGTTTCAGAATCACAAATAAGGGTTCACAATTTGCACAATTTGAATCTATAAATTGCCAAACCTCCCTTTGTTTAGTTCACCCTAGTATTTCTCTGAATGGTGTTAAGTACATTGGAAAATACAATTTTGGTGATTGCAAACAGTTTACGAATGGTTTGAAATTTGCTAAACCTTTGTACTTCTGAGTTTTTGTGCCTTCATCCCATAATGTAGGACTTGGCCCTTTCTATAGGGTAATCCTTAAACTTTTTGTTACCCTCCTGTTTTCTAAACCTGTTTTGTTGGCTTTAAGGATTTTGTGCACATTTCCACTGGTAGCCAGTGCTAAAGCGCTTGTGCTCTCTCCTTTAAACAAGATGACATTGATTTATACCCAATGGTCACATTAAATTAGCCACAAGTCCCTAGTATAGTGGTACAAGATGTTCCCAGGGCCCATAAAATAAAAGCTACTAGTGGTCCTGCAACATTTCTTGTGCTAAGTAGACCTTTAAACTTGACTCAGGTCTATGATTGATACATGTGTGTTCAGTTTTAGGCTGCCATTTCTACCTGGCAAGGTAAATTTCTGGCCAAGCCCAAACCTCCCTTTTTAGTATATATTTATTCCCTAGAGTAGGCACTACACAGCCCAGAGGACAGGATGCAGTGTATTTAAAAATGTTGGACATGTACTTTTAAAGTATATATGTTTTGGTAGTGAAAAATTCTTAAATGTATTTCTCACTACTCTGAGGCCTACCTCTCCCACAGGGATAGCATTGGGTTCCCTTATTACATTCAAAGAGTGGTAACTTTCAAATGGGGGCAAATGTTAATGTTGAGTTTGGTGTCTATAAAATTATGAATTATATGGTAAAGTTGGATTTTAGGCCTCATTTCTGAAAATGCCACTTTTAGAAATTTTACAGTTTCTTGTCCCAACCACTTGGTACCTGCAGCCTGTTCCTGGGAAACATGAACAGGCATAGCTGGCAGTTAGCCTTTGTGTAGAACTCCTAGACAGTGAAATAAAGGGAAGCTAAGTGTTGGCAAGACGGGCCAATGTGACCTAACCAGGGGGAAGAGCTGTCACCTATCATAATTGCACATCAGAAAGGTTCTGCCTGAACACTCTCACAAAGGATGTATCCCTTGTCTTTGTAGCCATGCACAATCTGGGTCTGGGACCGGGAAGAAGGGGATGTCTGACTTCTTAGGGGGAGTTGGTCCCTCCAGATAATTCTCCTATGTCAAAGTAGGCATAAGGTATAAATATTGGACCTCAGACCACAACTTTTCATATCACTTCTTGTCCTGTGTAAGAAGGACTGTCTAGTTGTGAAGTCTAACCTGTGACCTGCTTTACTGCCCAAGGACTGCTTTGCTGCCCAAGAACTGCTGTTGTTCCACCAGGACTTTTCTGCTGTGAGCTGCCGTGCTGAAACCACACTGCCTGTGTGTCCCAGGAATCGAAGATCTACAAGGATCAGTCGGCTGACTTCCAATTCTCAAAGCCACAGGAACACAACAGGCTTCTCTGCTCTGTGCATCTTCGACACAGGACCACACATTGATTCAATGGCTCTGTAAGCCTGATCCAGCACAACGCATCCCGACTCGGAAAACAAGCCCATCACCACACAGCTCCAACACAGGATAGCACATTGCCTTGACGGCTGCTCAAGTCCAACCCAGAGTGACGCAGAAGTGGCCCAGTTCCTGAACATCAGCGCCAATGCACTGCATACACAAGTCTTGCATTTTCCAAGCAGCTTCCTCAACAATGACCAGGACCTCCCATTGCAAACTCCTATTGAAGGTCGCTGACATCACTGCTTGATGCATCTAGGCGCAGGACCTCACATTGCAAGCTCTTTGTCAACGGTTTTATGTTGACGGACGGCACAACTCAACACAAGGCCTTTGCGTCACTCAGCAATCAGGATTTAAGTTACCCTTGTTCAGCGGGCCTACCTGGGTCCCTGTAGCTGGCCCATGTTTCATCGTGGTCAGCCTGAACCTGTGACTTTCTCCTGGTCTGGCAAAACTAGATTTTTTAGGCTGCTGTCACTTAAATCTTTAAAATTGCAGGTCTCCGGTTCTAATTGATTTTTTGTTAATTTGATCTCAAATAATTTATTTCATTTTATGATATTTTTTATAATTGGTGTGGGAATTTTCTTGTGTTTTCACTTTATTACTACTTGAAGCGCTGCAAAAGTAATTTTACACATTGCCTCCAAGTTAAGCCTAACTGCTTTTGTGCCAAGCTACCAGAGAGTTAAGCAGGGATTAATTTGGGGTTTACTTGTGTTTTAACAAGCCAGAGAATGTGGTTGCTGCTTGAGTATGGTTTTACACCCCCACCTCAACTAGTCCCCCAATTTTCAGCACATAGGATCTACAATAATCCAGTTTTGGCCCTAGAGCCATCAAAACACTGCATTCTGGAACTTGTAATTCCAGAAATGTGTTCAAATGTATTGGCATAGAAATCCCCCCCTCAACTAGTCCCCCAATTTCCAACACATAGGAACTACAATAATCCAGTTTTGGCCCTAGAATCATCAAAACACTGCATTCTGGAACTTGTAATACCAGAAACCTGTTCAAACGTATTGGCCTAGAAATTCCAGCATGTACCATGCAGTTACCAACATTATTTGACCTGCAGGTGAATCATCCTCATGTACTGCTTATGTTAGCTGATGTTGTACATGTTTTATTTTACTGTGCAGTTCTCCATCTTTTTTATTCACATTCTCTGTCATACACATGTGAAAAAGGTGGTAAGTCAACCCAACAACATAATTGACTGGGCCTATATACATTGTTCTGTATCTGACTACACTTAAACGTGAACTGGCAATCTATCAGCAAAGGCAGCCATCCTCTACCACTCTACTGTCATCTTTTAAGACACTGTGTTCTGCAATACAGTCCTCGCACGAGATTCTGTGTAGGGCTTGACGTCATCACAGTTCAGCACATTAATTATATTTGTAGGTGATGCCGACATTTTCTCTGCTTATTATCTTTGTTCACCAAATCAGGAAACCAATTACTCGATGGATCGAAAGAGTCATATGATGTGCATGTGCAAAAGTCAGTAATCCCTTCCTCTTCCTGGCCAGTAGTATGTATAAAATAGTTAATAAGAAACACCATAATAATCTCCTGATTGATAAAACATTTTCTGAAAATTTAGACAAGCTGTAACTTGCCTAATGCTGAATGCCGTGGAGACTTGGGTACTTACATCTTATGACAGGTCCAGTTATCCCTTATTAGTGAAGTAGTAGTGTTTTAGCAGCATAGGTTGATGGAGGTAGCTATAGCAGAGCAGCTTAGGCTGAACTAGGAGATATGCAAAGCTCATGCAATACCACTTATAGTTAAACAGTACTTATACACAAGTAAAGACAATACTCAGTGTTACCAGAAGTTAAGGTATTTATTTGGGGGGGACAGTAACAAACACATCTTAGAAACAATACTCCTTCTGGAGGTAAGTATTATACACAATGTATACACTAGACACCAAAATTAGACACGTAAATAGTGATAAAACAATGCAAACAATAGGAAATGCTATATAATGCAACGGGAGAAAATAGGTCTAGGGGCAACACAAACCATATACTAAGAAAGTGGAATGTGAATCACGAATTCCCCCTAGACAAGTGTAGTGTGTGCAGAATTGCTGGGAGAGTAAGAATACAGTAAAGGTAAGTAAATCACCCCACGCCAGAGCCCATAAAAGCATGAGTAAGGTACTGCAAGTTTTCTTAGGACACACTGCACCTCTTGACTGGGATTTTGCTGCAACCAACCAAGTCAGCAAACAACAACTGCTGGATTCCTGGACCTGAACACCTGCAAAGGAAGGGCACCAAGTCCAGAAGTTGAAATAAGTTCCAGGAAGGGCAGGAGCCCCTGCCAACCCAGAAGAGGGTGCAAAAGAAGATTACTTTGTTAGTCGAAGAATGCAGGAATGCACCCTAGGAAGATGCCAGCGGGTTCCTGCAAGATGCAAAGGATGTCCCACGACGGGAAGATCATTGCATACATGATTTTGTGTTGGAAGTCACCAACAAGCCTTGGTTACGACAAAAGTGCATTTTGCATCAAAATTGCGCTGGATGAACCCAGGAGGGATCTTGGGTCCTCAACTCTGTGTGAGGAGGAAGAGGGGCTCTCAGTACTTTAGAGAGCCCTCAGGATGCAAACCAGCATCCCTGGGAGTCGCAGGGTCTGGGGACTAAGGAGTAGCAAAACGCGGTTAATGCAGCACATCAGAGGAATCCCACACCACCTGAGAACAGCTCAGTGAGTTGAGCATCACAGGATGAAATGATGGGGACCTGGGCCGGGCTGTGCACAAAGGAATTTTGCAAATTTTGCAAATAGTGTACAGAGGCCTCAGGAGGTGAAGAAGACGCAGAACAAAGGCGTACTATTGCTCTCAGGGAAGGCAAGGCCTTACCTCCTCCAAATTGCGTCAGCAGGACAGTCTATGTCGATGATGTCCACCCTCTGTGTCCTTAGGAGCATGCTCCTCACTGTGAGGGGAGTCCAAGCGTGCCGGTCGTCATCTTGGAAGGTGCCTGCTGGAGCAGGGGAGTGACTCAGTCACCCCACAGGAGATTTCTTCGGTCCTTCTGGTGCAGGATGAAGACAGGGAGTCCCCAGAGCATGCACACCATGGAAACTATTGCGGTTGCTGACTTGGAGCTGAGGTTGCAGAAGAAAAGTATCCCTTGTAGAGACTTTGTTGCAGATACAGAGTTTCTTGGAGCAGGCTGCTGTTGATCTGAGGTCAGAAGATGCTGAAGTAGTTGCAGAGGATTCCTGAAGGAAACTTGCAAGCAGAATCTGAAGAGAACCCACAGGAAGGACCCTAAAAAGCCCTGAGAGGGGGATTGGTTACCTTATCAGGTATGGACCTATCAGGAGTGCTCTCTGACGTCACCTGCTGGCGCTGGCCACTCAAAGCCCTCCAGAGTGCCCCCACACCTTGCAAAGCAAGATGGCCGAAGCCTGGGACACACTGGAGGTGCTCTGGGCACCACTCCTGGGGTGGTGATGGACAGGGGAGTGGTAATTCCCCTATTCTTTGTCCAGTTTCACACCAGGGCAGGGGACAAGAGGTCCCTGAACCGGTGTAAACTGGTTTTTGCAAGGAGGGCACCATCTGTGCCCTTCAAAGCATTTCTAGAGGCTGGGGGAGGCCATTCCTCCCCAGTCTGTAACACCTATTTCCAAAAAGAGAGAGTGTAACACCCTGCTCTCAGAGGAAATGCTTTGTTCCACCTTCCTGGGACTGGGCTGCCCAGACCCCAGGAGGGCAGAACCCTGTCTTTGAGGTGGCAGCAGCTGTAGCTGCAGTGCAAGCCTCATATAGGTGGTTTAGCAGTACTGGGGGTCCATGGTGGAGCACCCAGGATGTATGGAATTGGCTCCCCAATACCAGATATGGAATGGGGGGACAATTCCATGATCTTAGACATGTTACATGGCCATATTCAGAGTTACCATTGTGAAGCTACATATAGGTATTGACCTATATGTAGTGCACGCGTGTAATGGCGTCCCCGCACTCACAAAGTCCAGGGAAACGGCCCTGAACTATATGGGGGCACCTTACTTTCAGCAAGTGAAGGTTAGACAAGGTGACTCATATGTTACTTAAGTGCAGTTAAAATGGCTGTGAAATAGTGTGTGCACTATTTCACGCAGGCTGCAATGGCAGTCCTGTGTAAATGTTTGTCTGAGCTCCTTATGGGTGGCAAAAGGAATGCTGCAGCCCATATGGATATCCTGGAACCCCAATGCCCTGGGTACCTATGTACCATATACTAGGGGCTTATGAGTGGGGTCCAGTGTGCCAATTAAAATTGGTAAATGAGGTCACTAGCCTACAGTGACAAATGTAAAAGCAGCGAGAGCATAAATACTGAGGTTCTGATTAGCAGAGCCTCAGTGACACAGTTAAGCACTATATAGACACACACAATAGGCCATAAACTATGAGCACTGGGGTCCTGACCAGCAGGATCCCAGTGAGACAGTCAAAAACATACTGACATACAGGTAAAAATGGGGGTAACATTCTAAGGAAGATGGTACTTTCCTTCAATGCTTCACCTACCTGTGTTTCCATTGTGGTCACTACCTTTGACTTTAGGGGTCTATCTCTCTCCTCATTGTTTTTTTTTACATCTACACTTTTTCCCTGGTTAAGATTATTTCTTCTTGAAGTCTGTTTTATATCAATATGCAAATAACATAAGACCAAGAGAAGGTTCCAGGACTCTAAATTTACTCAGCCAGGAAAGCTTGCTAGCTGCTGCAAGCTTTGAAGCTATTTTTTTATAAGCTAGTTAAGGCAGGAAGAAACTTAAAGGTTGTTGCATGCAATCTAAATGGGGCCAATAACCAGGTAAAGCTACACGCTATACTCAAATGGTTAAGGTCATCGCAATCCCAGATATTTCTTCTTCAGGAGACTCATTTAAACTTGAGGGAAATATGCCTAAGGTCCCCAAATTTATTGCTCTGCTTTTTTTACGTCTTCCAATGCTGGTGTTCGGGAGGGGGGTGGCCATCTTAGTCACACGTGAATTTCCCGGGTTGGTATATCAGCTTTATAAAGATCCACAGGCAAGGTGGCTAAAAATTAGTACATTAATTTTGAATCAGCACATACACTTTGTGAGCTTTTTATTGAACCGTTGAAGATGAAATAAGCTCCTTAAAGGGCTTATATAATGTACTGATTACACTTTCTGGCCTGTTTACTATAGGAGGAGATTTCGATATTATACACAATACCCAGATTGATATCTCACGCAAGAACAAATCACAGATTAAACCCCGAGCACCTCGCTTGCTGCGCAAATTAATCTCTGACTTGGTGCTCACAGATGTCTGGAGGGTACACCATCCCCAGGGAATTGAATTTACCTGCTTCTCTAAAAAAGTATTGTTAGACCTGACAGCCTTAGGGTGGCCACCCTAACTTTTTGCCTGCCTCCCTCCACTTTTTGGACACTGTTTTTGCTGGCTTTTAGACTGCGCACTTTACCACTGCTAACCGGTGATAAAGCGCATATGCTCTCTCCCTTTAAACATGATAACCTTGGATCACACCAAATTGGACTATTTGATTTACTTGTAAGTCCCTAGCAGAGTGCACTATATGTGCCCAGGGCCTGTAGATTAAATGCTACTAGTGGGCCTGCAGCACTGGTTGTGCCACCCACTTTAGTAGCCCCTTTACCTTGTCTCAGGGATGCCATTGCAAGGCCTGTGTGCAGTTTCACTGTCACCTCGACTTGGCATTTAAAAGTACTTGCCAAGCCTAAACCTCCCCTTTCTCTACATATAAGTCACCTCTAATGTGTGCTCTAGGTAACCCCTAGAGCAGGGTGCTGTGTGGGTAAAAGGCAGGACATGTACCTGTGTAGTTTACATGTCCTGGTAGTGTAAAACTCCTAAATTCGTTTTTACACTACTGTGAGGCCTGCTCCCTTCATAGGCTAACATTGGGGCTGCCCTCATACATTGTTGAAGTGGTAGCTGCTGATCTGAAAGGAGTAGGAAGGTCATATTTATTATGGCCAGAATGAAAATACAAAATCCTGCTGACTGGTGAAGTTGGATTTAATATTACTATTTTAGAAATGCCACTTTTAGAAAGTGAGCATTTCTCTGCACTTAAATCTTTCTGTGCCTTACAATCCACGTCTGGCTGGGTTTAGTTGACAGCTCCTTGTGCATTCACTCAGACACACACCAAACACAGGGAACTCAGCCTCACTTTCATACATCTGCATTTTGAATGGGTCTTCCTGGGCTGTGAGGGTGGAGGGCCTGCTCTCACCCAAAGGACTGCCACACCCCCTACTGGGACCCTGGCAGACAGGATTGAACTGAAAGGGGACCTGGTGCACTTCTAAGCCACTCATTGAAGTCTCCCCCACTTCAAAGGAACAATTGGGTATAAAACAGGGCCTCTGCCCTACCACCTCAGACACATCCTGGAGAAGAAACATGAACCTGAACCTGCACCCTGACAAGAAGAACTGCCTGGCTGCCTAAAGGACTCACCTGACTGCTTTCTACAAAGGACTGCTGCCTTGCTGTTGCCCTGCTGTCTTGCTGCTCCCTTGCTTTGCTGCAGAAGTGCTCTCCAAGGGCTTGGATAGAGCTTGCCTCCTGTTCCCTAAAGTCTCAGGAACAAAAAGACTTCTCTCTTGCTAATGGACTCCTTGTGCGGCAAAAAATTTGACGCACAGCTTGTTCTGCAGTGAAAAATTCACTGCACGCCGAACCGCAAAGACGCTGCTCGACTTCACAAGGAAAAGATTGACGCCTGGACAACTTCACCCGACTTGCAGAGGGGAAATCGACGCAGCGCCTGCCGTGAGGGAGAAGATTCCACGCACAGCCCACCGGAACGACGCGCAGCCGGTCAACAAGCACCGGGATTCCACGCACAGACCACGGGGCGTCTGAAACCCCGTGACCCACAGAGGAGACCTGCCCGCGCGCCGGAAATCGACGCAACATCTTCCCCGCGTGAAAAATAACTACGCAAGTGCCTGTGTGAAGGGGCGAAACCGACGCACACACCATTTTCCACACATCTCCTCCACTGCGGTCCCTTTGCGGAGATTTTTCACTCCAACCAGGTACTTTGTGCCTGAAAGAGACTTTGTTTGCTTTTTAAAGACTTAAGACACTTTATATCACTTTCCAGTGATATCTTTACATCTTCATATTGCATCTTTTATCGTTTTGACCCACAAATGCCAAGATAAATATTATATATTTTTCTAAACACTGTGTGGTGTATTTTTGTGGTGCTAAATTGTGTTATTGTATGATTTAAAGCACAAATACTTTACACATTGCCTTCTAAGTTAAGCTTCACTGCTCAGTGCCAAGCTACCAGAGGGTGGGCACAGGATAATTTGGATTGTGTGTGACTTACCCTGACTAGAGTGAGGGTCCTTGCTTGGACAGGGGGTAACCTGACTGCCAACCAAAGACCCCATTTCTAACAAGTATAATATAGACTCTAGGATAGACTATATCCTAGTTTCCTTCTTGTGGGCTAGGTGTGGCTGGACTAATCTGTCTAATCCCTTTTGTGGTTATTCAGTTCCCCAGATTAGTCCAGATATGACAGGGGAGCGGCCAGACTACTCGCAGTGGAGTTTTGATAAGTCCCTTTTGTCAAATGAGGGGTGGATTGCGATTCCTAAGACATTGGTCATCGAGTTTTTGGACATCCATAAAGGGTCCGCCTCCCTATTCAACATCTGGGAAGCTTATAAAGTTCATATAAGGGGGGAAACTAAATCTTATAAATCTCATTTGATGAAACTAGCTAAGGAGAAAGCCTCAGACCTTCAGAGACATTATATCAATATGCAAATAACACAAGACCAAGAGAAGGTTCCAGGACTCTAAATGCACTCAGCCAGGCAAGCTTGCTAGCTGCTGCAAGCTTTGAAGGTATTTTTTTATAAGCTAGTTAATGGTAGGAAGAAACTTAAAGGTTGTTGCATGCAATCTAAATGGGGCCAATAACCAGGTAAAGCTACACGCTATACTCAAATGGTTAAGGTCATCGCAATTCCAGATATTTCTTCTTCAGGAGACTCTTTTAAACTTGAGGGAAATATGCCTAAGGTCCCCAAATTTATTGCTCTGCTTTTTTTACATCTTCCAATGCTGGTGTTCGGGAGGGGGGTGGCCATCTTAGTCACACGTGAATTCCCCGGGGTGGTATATCAGGTTTATAAAGATCCACAGGCAAGGTGGCTAAAAATTAGTACATTAATTTTGAATCAGCACATACACTTTGTGAGCTTTTTATTAAACAGTTGAAGATGAAATAAGCTCCTTACAGGGCTTATATAGTGTACTGATTACACTTTCTGGCCTGTTTACTATAGGAGGAGATTTCGATATTATACCCGATACCCAGATTGATACCTCACGCAAGAACAAATCACAGAATAAACCCCGAGCACCTCGCTTGCTGCGCAAATTAATCTCTGACTTGGTGCTCATAGATGTCTGGAGGGTACACCATCCCCAGGGAATTGAATTTACCTGCTTCTCTAAAAAAGTATTGTTAGACCTGACACCCTTAGGGTGGTCACCCTAACTTGTTGCCTGCCTCCCTCTACTTTTTGGACACTGTTTTTGCTGGCTTTTAGACTCTATAGGGAAACTATATCTTATAAATCTCATTTGATGAAACTAGCTAAGGAGAAAGCCTCAGACCTTCAACAGGAGCTTGATCAAGCACTCAGGATCCATCAGGCAACCCATGATCCAGAGGCAGCTCTCCCACTAAAACAGGCCCAGTTTAAACTTAGGGATTTTTATATATCCATTGAAGTAGTTAGTTGGCATTCAAGCTTTCAATAACAATATGAAGAGAATGAGCATTTGAGTAAGCTTCTTGCCTGTTCCGTAAAAAAAAAAAAAAAAGGTCCAATAGTAATTTTGTCCAGACTATATTTGTTGAGAAACAGGGCATACTTGTTAATCACTCTAAAGATGTAGAGGAGTTTTTTCTGTCCTATTATTCGAAACTTTATGCTTCCACATTTCCAAGTAATGTGAGACTGACAAATCAATTCTTAAGTACACTCAAGCTATCAATTCAAGCCGAGTAATCACAGGGTGTATTACTTACACCCATAACACTGTCAGAAGTGAAAGAGGCGCTTCTTGCCTCACCCAGTGAGAAAGCCTGTGGGGAAGATGGTCTTCCGCCCGAGGTGTATAAAGCTCTGTTAAGCCAAATAGCTGAGCTTTTGGTCACCCTTTTTAATGATTTACTCAATGGGGCAGATATACCGGCCTCCTTCACAAGGGCCATTATAGTTAGCTTTCTAAAAAAAAGGGTAAGTCACCCAAGAAACTAGACTCATACTGCCTGATTAGTCTATTAAATCAAGACTATAAACTCCTGACAAAGATTTTGGCAAGCAGAACTGCCTCTGTGGCTCAAGGGGTAATTCATGAGGATCCGTGTGTCTTTCTTCCAGGCAGACTTTCATCAACTAATACCAACTTTCAAGTACTGGCTATTGATTATTTTCCCCAAAATAATATCCCAGTCGCTACTATAGTGCTTGACGCAGAAAACGCATTTGAGTTAGTTCAATGGGGGGGTTCTGTTTTTGATCCTGGACGGGTTCAATTTCCCCAGACATTTTATGCAGATAATGTGTCATTTGTATTCTAAGGCTCAAACCAAGATCTTAGTTAATGTACGCATGATGATATGATTCTTTATCTCTTTTTCTGAGCCCTGGAATATCGAAAGAGTCTTTGCGAAAATCAGGGTTTTTTGGATCTTGGTGGCTTCATCAGATTAATTATGTATCTACCCTTAAGTAAGCACACGGTCTATTGCAGAAATGCCAAGCTTATTCGTTGATAACCATTGGGTGGGTGGCACTTGTCAAAATGATGATTCTTCCTTTTGCTGTTTATTTTTTCTAATGGAATTATTAAATTTTTCAAAGACCTAGATAGGGTGCTCCATCAGTTTATATGTGCAAACAAAAAACCTTGCATACAGCTGGAACCATTATCCTTAGCATTAGAGAAAGGTGTGCTAGCCCTACTTCATTTTAGGAAGTATTATGAGGCTGCTTTTTTGGACTGGGCTATAAGAGCCACTTCATCGCACGACCTTAACTATTATCTTAAACAAATACTAGGAGGAAGTCGTATACAGCTTCCCCATTTTCTCAAGATTTAACGACTGCCCAAACGTACAAGGTACAAAGTCCTGATAGTAGTCTGAGCCAGGGTCTTGCAGTTCCATGAGAAAAATCAAGTCCACAGCTTTCACCCGGCAACACTGCTCCGTGGTTCAGAAATGCTGGGCCTTAAGTTGAACCAGGATCACATCAGAAGGTGGCAACAGTCAGGCTTTGTTAGGTTTTCATACTTTTTATTAGGTGACCAAAATAACACAGGGGTTCAATGTCAAGCCGACAGAGTATGTATCCCAGATGGGCTCAGATTTTCTCATCTTCAAATTCAACATTTTCTTCAAACAGCTGAGAAACTAATTGATCCATCCATCTCCACAATTGTCCAGGCTTCTTATGGGAACAACTAGCAGGATATAGGCTACTGGTCCCGGATCCTGAGTTCCCAGTCTTCATTGGAAATTATCTCTGCTATTTGATGAAGGTTGAAAGTACAACAGGAGGAACTATAATATCCTATTTTACAAGGCAATAAGGGGTGCCAACTTTAAAAAGTTTTACTCAAAATAGGTGCTGTATTACACTCCAGCTCGAATAAGGAAAGCGTTTCTGCCTGTGTCTGAACTTTGTCCGCGCTGTAGGGACAATCAGAGGGACTGGCAGCACCTATGTATTACATGTCCACAGCTTGCAGAAAACTGGGATAAAATGTTTCAGTAGATTAGCTCTGAAGTCAGGGTCGTTCCTACCCCAGATCCCACTGGAGCATTGTTTGGTATCTACGGCCATCCTGGCTTACTAACCTGCTCAAAGCAAATTCTGTTTATCGCTTCCCTGATCGCCAAATCATTAATTTTCCAGGCATGGAGGTCACCGCTACCACAATCCTATGCTGCTTGGGAGAGAAAAATGAAAATCGTACATTCCAAGGAACAACTATATGCACAACGTATTGGTGGAAAACAGAAGTTTAAGGGCATCTGGGGGACAATTAGAGATCCACCCTTAGAATAAAAGGTTGTAGCATTCTTCAATTAGGCAAGGATAATCCAATTTCACATATCGGTTCCACATGTTATATGGACTATCATGTCCTCAAGAATGTGCTATCCTTGTGCCTTATGAATAATGAATGAATTAGTAATTTGACTGATTTATATTTTTTTATTATTATTTGCTCGTTTGTGTACCTGCACAAATTGAATAAATAAAATTTTTAAAGAAAAGGTTTTCCAGCTGGCTTTAAGACAGTGATTGTTAGGTGGCAAATGATTATCTCAAAGTGAATACTAGTTAACAAGGAATCATGGCCCATTCCTGCCCTCTCCAATTGATGCAGTATAGCAAAATGTCTTGCTGCTTTGCGCTGAGTCAAATAATTATAAATATTGCCCTAAGTTTTTTCTTGACCATCCTAAATGTGCCTTACTCAGACACCCACATCTCTGATTTTATTGGGTGAGATAAGTATTTCATCCAACGTGTGAACCTTGTAATAAGTCCATTTGTCACCTTCATCAACCTTAACCGGAAGGACCCTGTGGATCCCAAAGCAGGGACCAATGCAGGATCCCAAAGACTAGTACAGGAATTTGCATCTGGATTAAAAATTAGTATTTTTGTCCTTTCTCCCATAACTACTCGCAAAACATGCTGTATGATAACAGTGGTTCCTCTTTTGGAATTCCGGAAAGTTGTGTTAATCAACCAACATCTGCACTATGTTCTCTCAATTGTTTTAGGATATGATAGGTGATCGTATATGTATCACAGGTCTACATAAATTAGTGACTTTTTGAATGTTACTCATCAATTTAACATCACTCACAGTCATTTTTTCACCATTGCCGAAACACTACTGTAGTAAACATTGTATTCCATTTGTGTGATCTACTGTACATCAGAAAATATCAACACATTACTGAGTGGCAGGGGATGGGCACAACATGTTTTGTGTGCAATCTCTAGTCAAATGGAGTAAGTGTGATGTGTTATAGAAATATTCTTTAGGATGATGCAGCTTTGCATATGCGACAGGGGAGTGTATTCGAGAACTTGCGTGCGTGTGAATAGCCCTGAGCAGTTAGTGAACTTCAAGTAGGAACATGGAAGACTTCTGAACTGGATATCTCTGAACTGAAGGCCAAAAGTATTCAATACGTACACTGGTGATCAGTGCAACTATATTTTGTAGGGATCCATTATTGTATTTGTTGCACTGATGTCTTTAAATGCACATAAAAAAATATATATTTCTCACACTGTTCCAACAATGTGGCCCGTCTCTGTCCATACTCACCCTAATTTTTATGGTCGAGTGCACAAGCGTCCTTGTTGTAATCTCTCTTTGGGCTAGTAAGCACGCCCATGTCACTCCTGTTACTTTCATTGGTTCATGGGCTGGCTTTTAAAATCCGCTTGCTTTCATTAGCGCACTGGCCAACTACTGAAAACTTATTGTGAGAAAGTAGCCTCTTTCTAGCCTGGTTACCCCCACTTTTGGCCTGTTTGTGAGTATATGTCAGGGTGCTTTCACTGTCTCACTGGGATCCTGCTAGCCAGGACCCAGTGCTCATAGTGAAAACCCTATGTTTTCAGTATGTTTGTTATGTGTCACTGGGACCCTGCTAGCCAGGACCCCAGTGCTCATAGGTTTGTGACCTATATGTATGTGTTCCCTGTGTGATGCCTAACTGTCTCACTGAGGCTCTGCTAACCAGAACCTCAGTGGTTATGCTCTCTCTTTACAAATTGTCACTAACAGGCTAGTGACCAATTTCACCAATTCACATTGGCATACTGGAACACCCTTATAATTCCCCAGTATATAGTACTGAGGTACCCAGGGTATTGGAGTTCCAGTAGATCCCTATGGGCTGTAGCATTTCTTTTGCCAACCATAGGGAGCTCTGACAATTCATACATAGGCCTGCCACTGCAGCCTGAGTGAAATAATGTCCACGTTATTTCACAGCCATTTACCACTGCACTTAAGTAACTTATAAGTCACCTATATGTCTAACCTTTACCTGGTAAAGGTTAGGTGCTAAGTTACTTAGTGTGTGGGCACCCTGGCACTAGCCAAGGTACCCCCACATCGTTCAGGGCAAATTCCTCTGACTTTGTGAGTGCGGGGACACCATTACACGCGTGCGCTATACATAGTTCACTACCTATGTATAGCGTCACAATGGTAACTCCGAACATGGCCATGTAACATGTCTAAGATCATGGAATTGTCACCCCAATGCCATTCTGGCATTGGGGAGACAATTCCATGATCTCCTGAGTCTCTAGCACAGACCCGGGTACTGCCAAACTACCTTTCCCGGGGTTTCACTGCAGCTGCTGCTGCTGCCAACCCTTCAGACAGGTTTCTGCCCTCCTGGGGTCCAGCCAGGCGTGTCCCAGGAAGGCAGAACAAAAGCCTTCCTCAGAGAGAGGGAGTTACACCCTTTCCCTTTGGAAAAAGGTGTCAGGGCTGGGGAGGAGTAGCCTCCCCCAGCCTCTGGAAATGCTTTGATGGGCACAGATGGTGCCCATCTCTGCATAAGCCAGTCTACACTGGTTCAGGGATCCCCCAGCCCTGCTCTGGTGCGATACTGGACAAAGGAAAGGGGAGTGACCACTCCCCTGACCTGCACCTCCCAGGGGAGGTGCCCAGAGCTCCTCCAGTGTGCTCCAGACCTCTGCCATCTTGGAAACAGAGGTGCTGCTGGTACACTGGACTGCTGTGAGTGGCCAGTGCCAGCAGGTGACGTCAGAGACCCCTTCTGATAGGCTCTTACCTGTGTTGCTAGCCTATCCTCCTTCCTAAGTAGCCAAACCTCCTTTTCTGGCTATTTAGGGTCTCTGCTTTGGGGAATTATTTAGATAATGAATGCAAGAGCTCATCAGAGTTCCTCTGCATCTCTCTCTTCACCTTCTGCCAAGGAATCGACTGCTGACTGCTCAGGAAGCCTGCAAAATCACAACAAAGTAGCAAAAACGACTACTGCAACCTTGTATCGCTGATCCTGCTGCCTTCTCGACTGTTTTCCTGGTGGTGCATGCTGTGGGGGTAGTCTGCCTCCTCTCTGCACTAGAAGCTCCGAAGAAATCTCCTGTGGGATGACTGAATCCTCCCCCTGCAACCACAGGCACCAAAAAGAACTGCATCACCGGTCCTCTGGGTCCCCTCTCAGCACAACGAGCGTGGTCCCTGGAACTCAACAACTCAGTCCAAGTGACTCCCACAGTCCAGTGACTCTTCAGTCCAAGTTTGGTGGAGGTAAGTCCTTGCCTTCCCAAGCTAGACTGCATTACTGGGTACTGCGTGATTTGCAGCTGCTCCGGCTCCTGTGCACTCTTCCAGGATTTCCTTTGTGCACAGCCAAGCCTGAGTCCCTGACACTCTAACATGCAGTGCACGACCTCCTGAGTTGTCCTCCGGCATCGTGGGATCTCCTTTTGTGACTTCGGTTGAGTTCCAGTTCACTCCTCTTCGTAGTGCCTGTTCTGGCACTTCTGCAGGTGTTGTCTGCTTCTGTGAGGGCTCCCTATCTTGCTGGGTGCCCCATCTGTCTCCTCGCGCAATTGGCAACATCCTGGTCCCTCCTGGGCCACAGCAGCATCCAAAAACCCTAACCGCAACCCTTGCAGCTAGCAAGGCTTGTTTGCGGTCTTTCTGCGTGGGAACACCTCTGCAAGCTTCTTCACGACGTGGGACATCCGTCCTCCAAAGGAGAAGTTCCTAGTCCTCTTCGTTCTTGCAGAATACACAGCTTCTACCATCCAGTGGCAGCTTCTTTGCATCCTCAGCTGGCATTTCCTGGGCATCTGCCCAATCTCGACTTTGTCGTGACTCTTGGACTTGGTCCCCTTGTTCCACAGGTACTCTTGTCCAGAAATCCACCTTTGTTGCATTGCTGGTGTTGGTCTTCCTTGCAGAATTCTCCTATCACAACTTATGTGCTCTCTGAGGAATATAGGTGCATTTTACACCTACTTTTCAGGGTCCTGGGGTGGGCTTTTTTTCTAACCCTCACTGTTTTCTTACAGTCCCAGCGACCCTCTACAAGCTCACATAGGTTTGGGGTCCATTCGTGATTTGCATTCCACTTTTGGAGTATATGGTTTGTGTTGCCCCTATACCTATGTGCTCTCATTGTAATCTATTATGACTATACATTGCTTGCATTACTTCCTTTTGCTATTACTGCATATTTTTGGTATTATGTACATATATCTTGTGTATATTTGGCATCATCATACTGAGGGCCTCACTGAGATACTTTGGCATATTGTCATAAAAATAAAGTACCTTTATTTTTAGTATATCTGTGTATTGTGTTTTCTTATGATATTGTGCATATGACACCAGTGGTATAGTAGGAGCTTTGCATGTCTCCTAGTTCAGCCTAAGCTGCTCTCCATAGCTACCTTCTATCAGCCTAAGCTGCTAGAAACACCTCTTCTACACTAATAAGGGATAACTGGTCCTGGTACAGAGTGTAAGTACCCCTTGGTACCCACTGCAAACCAAGCCAGCCTCCTACATTGGTTGTGCAGCGGTGGGATAAGTACTTGTAACTACTTACCACTTTGTCATTTTGTACTTTTCATAAGAGAAAAATATACAAAACAAGTTCAGTGTATGTACACCTAACCAAAAAGTTTTGCTTTTCTTCTCTTACTCTATTGCTAAGTGCTGAAAAGTACCTCTAAAACTTTCAAAAAGTTCTAAGAAGTTGAAAAAGTTATTTTCTGTTTCTTAAAAAGTTCTGAAACTTTTTATTTATTTTTCTGTTCCTTAAACCTTTTTCTATCATGTCTGATACAGGTCCTACTCTTAATCTGGTCAGCTCTGCTTATGACCACCTTAGCTGGAAATGTGTAAGGGGTCTCTGCATTGATAGAGGTTTCGGGGTAGGGAAGAATGCCTCTAGAGAATTGTTGATTAACATGCTCATTGAAAATGATAAGGCCTTAGCTGGCACATCAGTTGAGAAGTTAGCAGATGGTTCACACTCTGATTCTGGGGTAGCCCCAGTAAGAATGTTAGATGGTATTCTGTCCAACTTGCCCCTTAGCAGACCACCTAGCATAACTGGTACTAATGTGAGTTCTCATCACAGTAGGATTATCATTCCTGCAGGTCAAGTTGTTAGAGTGCCAACTGTTAGGGACATTTCTCCCTCTGTACATTCACACCATTCTTCTGTGTCTAAGCATGCCCAACCCACCCACCCTGATGACAGAATGTTAGAAAGGGAGCTCAGTGTGGAAGAGACCAGGCTGAAGCTTAAACAGCAACAGCTGGCTCTAGACAGGGAAACTTTAGACTTAGAAAAAGAAAGACAGAGGTTGGGGTTAGGACCCCATGGTGGCAGCAGCAGTATTACAGATAGTAATCCTGTAAAAGAGCATGATTCTAGGAATCTGCATAAGATAGTTCCCCCTTACAAGGAGGGGGGTGACATTAACAAGTGGTTTGCTGCACTTGAGAGGGCCTGTGTTGTACAGGGGGTCCCTCAACGGCAGTGGGCTGCTATCCTATGGCTATCTTTCAGTGGAAAGGGTAGGAATAGGCTCCTTACTGTGAAGGAAAGTGATTCCAATAATTTTACAGTTTTAAAGAATGCACTCCTGGATGGTTATGGCTTAACCACTGAACAATACAGGATTAAGTTCAGAGAAACCAAAAAGCAGTCTTCACAAGACTGGGTAGACTTTGTTGACCATTCAGTGAAGGCCTTGGAGGGATGGTTACATGGCAGTAAAGTTTCTGACTATGAAAGCCTGTATAACTTGATCCTGAGAGAGCATATTCTTAATAATTGTGTGTCTGATTTGTTGCACCACTACTTGGTGGACTCTGATCTGACCTCTCCCCAAGAATTGGGAAAGAAGGCAGACAAATGGGTCAGAACAAGAGTGAACAGAAAAGTTCATACAGGTGGTGACAAGGATGGCAAGAAGAAAGATGGTGAGAAATCTCAGGATAAGCATGGGGACAAGGGTAAAACCAAAGATCCTTCTTCAAATCCTAAACACTCTTCAGGGGGTGGGGATAAAACAAATTCTTCCTCTTCTTCACAACCTACACACATTAAAAAGCCTTGGTGCTTTGTGTGTAAAAACAGAGGCCATAGGCCAGGGGATAAGTCCTGTCCAGGTAAACCCCCTGAGCCTACCACCACTAATACAGTACATCAAGCTCTAGTGCCCCTAGCAGTAGTGGTACTAGTGGTGGGACTGCTGGCAACAGTCAAGCTAAGGGTGTAATTGGGTTCACTTATGGGTCCATCATAGAAACTGGGGTAGTCAGTCCCAAGACAGTTTCTGTCACACCTAGTGGCATTGGCCTTGCCACACTGGCTGCTTGTCCCCTTACAATGGATAAGTACAGGCAGACAGTTTCAATAAATGGTGTTGAGGCCCAGGCCTACAGGGACACAGGTGCCAGTATCACTTTGGTGACTGAAAACATAGTGGCTCCTGAACAACACATCATTGGACAACAGTATAAGATTATTGATGTCCATAACTCCACTAAGTTTCTTCCCTTAGCTATAGTTCAGCTTTGTTGGGGTGGAGTTACTGGCCCTAAGCAGGTGGTAGTGTCACCTAGCTTACCTGTAGACTGTCTCTTAGGTAATGACCTAGAGGCCTCAGGTTGGGCTGATGTAGAGTTTTATACCCATGCAGCCATGCTGGGTATCCCTGAGGAATTGTTCCCTCTCATTTCTACTGAAATGAAAAAGCAAAGGAGAGAAGGCCTGAAAACTTAGGATCCCTCTCCAACAACAGGTAAAAAGGGTATCACAGTATCCCCTAACCACCCTGCCATTCATGATACCATTCCTGTGGTGGGAGAAACCTCTCCTGGGGTGGCACCTGTTCCAAGGGAATCATCAGCTGGCATAGCTGTACTCCCTGAGGTGGAAGTACCTCCCTGTGGGATAACTCATATTGGTGAGAAAAAGAGCACCATTTTAGTTAACATGGAGCATCCCTCCAACCCTCCCAGAGAAACTTTAGTGCAGAAACCCTGCACTGCCTCACAACACTTAGGACAGCAACCCTGCCCTAGTGTGGAGCTCTTAGGACAGCATCCCTGCCCTGCTCCAAATCAAGAGAAACAGCATCCCTGTTCTCTCTTCCAGCCCTATGGACAAAGTTTTTGCCCAGCTATGGCTTTACTGAGACAGCATCTCTGTCTGGCATTCTCATCACTAGAAATAGGTCCAGTGGACAATTCCCACTGTTCTAAACTAAAACTTACTGATAGAAACTCTGAAAATATATCTTCACATTGTTGCTTAGCTAAAAAACTTCAAACAGGGTGGTTTACATCCCCACAGGGAAGTAACCATATAGTGGATGATAAAGGGAGTAACCAGTCTATTGCAGAGCTACTCTCTACTTATCACCACTTAGACAATAAAGTCTCAACTGGCAAAGGTTAGCCTTATTGTCCTTCGTTTGGGGTGGGGGGTTGTGTGAGAAAGTAGCCTCTTTCTCGCCTTGTTACCCCCACTTTTGGCCTGTTTGTGAGTATATATCAGGGTGTTTTCACTGTCTCACTGGGATCCTGCTAGCCAGGACCCAGTGCTCATAGTGAAAACCCTATGTTTTCAGTATGTTTGCTATGTGTCACTGGGACCCTGCTAGCCAGGACCCCAGTGCTCATAAGTTTGGGACCTATATGTATGTGTTCCCTGTGTGATGCCTAACTGTCTCACTGAGGCTCTGCTAACCAGAACCTCAGTGGTTATGCTCTCTCTTTACAAATTGTCACTAACAGGCTAGTGACCAATTTCACCAATTCACATTGGCATACTGGAACACCCTTATAATTCCCTAGTATATGGTACTGAGGTACCCAGGGTATTGCGGTTCCAGGAGATCCCTATGGGCTGCAGCATTTCTTTTGCCACCCATAGGGAGCTCTGACAATTCTTACACAGGCCTGCCACTGCAGCCTGAGTGAAATAACGTCCACGTTATTTCACAGCCATTTACCACTGCACTTAAGTAACTTATAAGTCACCTAAATGTCTAACCTTTACCTGGTAAAGGTTGGGTGCTAAGTTACTTAGTGTGTGGGCACCCTGGCACTAGCCAAGGTGCCCCCACATCGTTCCGGGCAAATTCCCCGGACTTTGTGAGTGCGGGGACACCATTACACGCGTGCACTATACATAGGTCACTACCTATGTATAGCGTCACAATGGTAACTCCGAACATGGCCATGTAACATGTCTAAGGTCATGGAATTGTCACCCCAATGCCATTCTGGCATTGGGGAGACAATTCCATGATCCCCCGAGTCTCTAGCACAGTCCTGGGTACTGCAAACTACCTTTCCCGGGGTTTCACTGCAGCTGCTGCTGCTGCCAACCCCTCAGACAGGTTTCTGCCCTCCTGGAGTCCAGCCAGGCTTGGCCCAGGAAGGCAGAACAAAGGACTTCCTCAGAGAGAGGGTGTTACACCCTCTTCCTTTGGAAAAAGGTGTCAGGGCTGGGAAGGAGTAGTCTCCCCCAGCCTCTGGAAATGCTTTGATGGGCACAGATCGTGCCCATCTCTCCACAAGCCAGTCTACACCGGTTCAGGGATCCCCCAGCCCTGCTCTGGTGCGAAACTGGACAAAGGATATGGGAGAGACCACTCCCCTGACCTGCACCTCCCCTGGGATGTGCCCAGAGCTCCTCCAGTGTGCTCCAGACCTCTGCCATCTTGGAAACAGAGGTGCTGCTGGCACACTGGACTGCTCTGAGTGGCCAGTGCCAGTAGGTGACGTCAGAGACCCCTTCTGATAGGCTCTTACCTGTGTTGCTAGCCTATCCTCCTTCCTAAGTATCCAAACCTCCTTTTCTGGCTATTTAGGGTCCCTGCTTTGGGGAATTCTTTAGATAACGAATGCAAGAGCTCATCAGAGTTCCTCTGCATCTCTCTCTTCACCTTCTGCTAAGGAATCGACTGCTGACTGCTCAGGAAGCCTGCAAAACTGCAACAAAGTAGCAAAGACGACTACTGCAACCTTGTATCGCTGATCCTGCCGCCTTCTCGACTGTTTTCCTGGTGGTGCATGCTGTGGGGGTAGTCTGCCTCCTCTCTGCAATAGAAGCTCCGAAGAAATCTCCCGTGGGACGACGGAATCCTCCCCCTGCAACCGCAGGCACCAAAAATAACTGCATCACCGGTCCTCTGGGTCCCCTCTCAGCATGACGAGCGTGGTCCCTGGAACTCAGCAACTCAGTCCAAGTGACTCCCACAGTCCAGTGACTCTTCAGTCCAAGTTTGGTGGAGGTAAGTCCTTGCCTTCCCACGCTAGACTGCATTGCTGGGTACCGCGTGATTTGCAGCTGCTCCGGCTCCTGAGCACTCTTCCAGGATTTCCTTTGTGCACAGCCAAGCCTGGGTCCCCGACACTCTAACCTGCAGTGCACAACCTCCTGAGTTGTCCTCCAGCGTCGTGGGATCTCCTTTTGTGACTTCGGGTGAGCTCCGGTTTACTCCTCTTCATAGTGCCTGTTCCGGCACTTCTGCGGTGCTGCCTGCTTCTTTGAGGGCTCCCTATCTTGCTGGGCACCCCCTCTGTCTCCTCACGTAATTGGCGACATCCTGGTCCCTCCTGGGCCACAGCAGCATCCAAAAACCCTAACCGCAACCCTTGCAGCTAGCAAGGCTTGTTTGTGGTCTTTCTGCGTGGGAACACCTCTGCAAGCTTTTTCACAACGTGGGACATTCATCCTCCAAAGGGGAAGTTCCTAGTCCTCTTCGTTCTTGCAGAATCCACAGCTTCTACCATCCGGTGGCAGCTTCTTTGCATCCTCAGCTGGCATTTCCTGGGCATCTGCCCAATCTCGACTTTGTCGCGACTCTTGGAATTGGTCCCCTTGTTCCACAGGTACTCTCGTCTGGAAATCCACCTTTGTTGCATTGCTGGTGTTGGTCTTCCTTGCAGAATTCCCCTATCACGACTTCTGTGCTCTCTGGGGAATATAGGTGCACTTTACACCTACTTTTCAGGGTCCTGGGGTGAGCTATTTTTCTAACCCTCACTGTTTTCTTACAGTCCCAGCGACCCTCTACAAGCTCACATAGGTTTGGGGTCCATTCGTGATTCGCATTCCACTTTTGGAGTATATGGTTTGTGTTGCCCCTATAACTATGTGCTCTCATTGCAATCTATTGTGACTATACATTGCTTGCATCACTTCCTTTTGCTATTACTGCATATTTTTGGTATTGTGTACATATATCTTATGTATATTTGGCATCCTCATACTGAGGGTACTCACTGAGATACTTTGGCATATTGTCATAAAAATAAAGTACCTTTATATTTAGTATATCTGTGTATTGTGTTTTCTTATGATCTTGTGCATATGACACCAGTGGTATAGTAGGAGCTTTGCATGTCTCCTAGTTCAGCCTAAGCTGCTCTCCCTAGCTACCTTCTATCAGCCTAAGATGCTAGAAACACCTCTTCTACACTAATAAGGGATAACTGGTCCTGGTACAGACTGTAAGTACCCCTTGGTACCCACTACAAACCAGGCCAGCCTCCTACACTTCTGAGGCTCGATGATTTCAGCCTGGTTTCTACACTAATTTATCTTTTTATTTTCCACTCAGAGCGATCGCGCAGGGTTTTACATAGCGCAATGGTGCTTGTTTTTTGTTTTCAATTTCAGCGCTAATAGCTCTAACTCCAGCAAATGTGAGACCCGTTGCATTGCAAATGCTTCTATTGATGTTGCATTTCTTTAAAACACCGTACACCATTTCTCAGTAAACTTTATGTAAGGACTCCCACACGACATATACTAAAAATAAACGAAAATAACATTGTATTTAAACAATTAACCTTTGGGAATCATTCAAGGTCATCAGGCCGTTTTGTCTGCAGGACACAGCTGGTTTAGGCATACAGCTGAGAAGACTATCAAGGGGTCCCTGAAAGGGCACGCCCTGGGTCAGTGCCAAACTTAGCCATGCCTTAACACGTCTCTGAACTGAGAAGATATTTACGCATTTCGCCATAACAGCACAATCATGAATGATATTGGCCATATGCTTTCAAATAGTTCCTTTAGTTTATTATCTATTGAGATGCAAAGGATAAACTGCACTTTGTCTGTTGTGTTACATTTCTTCTTTGTTTAAAACAAACCACGCCCCCCAAGTCACTCAAAGGTGCAACAGAGCTCTGATGTGCATCAATTATATTCTGGTTGGCAAGGCCATAGGCAGGGCCTTCAGAAGGGAGTTGCAGAGAGTCATTTCTATAAACTTTGAAACAGGTTCTCTTCCTAGGAAGGGTACCGCTTCAATTTGATGGGCCAGGCATCACGACAACTTCGATGTTTCTTACGAATTACTGCGAATTACTTTGACGCCACGCAGCAATTCAGTTCTTATTGACAAAGTAAATACCAAACCCGTAACAGCAGATGGTTCTCGGTACGTTATACAGTATATGAAGTCTTGTCTAATTCGGGTTCGTTACATGACATGACTGTTTTAAAAATGTTACTAAGTAAAGCATCTGTTATGAAGCAACAGTATTTTCAGACCGAATTTGTTTATATATGTGGCATGCTTTGCGTTTTATTTTAAGTTTGTGGTATTGTTTCGTATAATATTTATCTGTTGGGAATTCTTATGATGGTTTAACATTCGTTTTTATGTTTGCATTTTTTAAATCAATGGCAAACTTATTGAAATAGAAACAAATGATCTGTACTCATAAGATATGCATTTTGTAGGTGCGGTTCTATGGGCTGTTGTATTGATGAATGCAAGAATGAGTGAAAGGGTAGATGAACAGATTAGTAAGTGCATACATAAGAGGGTAAGTGAATAAGTGCATGCGTGAATGAATGAATGAATGCACAGAGGACTGAATGTATGCCTAGAGGCATGAATGCGTGCACGGACGAATGAATGGGTGAGTATGTGAAAGGGAGGATTGAAAAGAGATGAATGTTTGCATGCACTGACGATTGGAAGAGCTAGTTAGTAATGGCTGACTGCAGGGTGGTGGCGCTTATCTCTGGTCCTCTTTGGTGGCAGGGTCCTATTCTCTCCTGCTCAGTCACTTATCCATGCTGTCATGCATCTCTTCATGTGCCCAGTCACACACCCTTGCTATCTGGCATTTACTCATACTTCCATTCATTCATACACCAATAAGGTCACTCATTCACTCGATGAAGAATCACTTTTAGGTACAAAAAAATACAGACATTAGCTTTGGCAATGATTGTCCCACAAGTGAACATCAACACATCTGGCTTAGTATAATTGTCTAAGGACTCCACAGTACTAGCACCTGAACAATTGCCTTCACTGCACCAAAAACCCAGAGGAAGACATAAAGGCATGATGTAAGTGCCTCTAACCAGAAATTATGGTATTTACACCAGACACCGAAAAGATCATCGTCATGACTAGAGGTAATGGCCTAAACTAGAGGGAAGCCTCCTACTGGTGGTCCATAATAAGAAAATACGCCACCCTACTACCCACAAGCACTTCCATTCCACAACAAACCACACTTAACATGGGCACCACAGAAGCATCACATTCTTTCCCTCACATTCCTCCATTTTGCCATCATTTGCTGCACACTTTTAGATTCAAATTTTCTTGTTCTCATTTTTGAACGGCCACAAAAACTGGGTGCCATTTTTAGGTTGAGCGCTGCTTTTCTGACATGTTGGTATGTAGCTGGGCTTTTAACCACACCTACTGCACGCCTATGACTATCACTCATTCATGGGCTTGCCTTTCAAAAATCCTTTGTTTTCATTTGTAACTGCTTTATGTTTGTCCCTCCTTAGGGCGGTTTTGTTACCACCTTAGCCATAAACCCTGTTACATGGATAATTGCACTTTTGCCGATAACTTTGACTGTGAGCAAACTTCTTTTTCCTTCTGTGTCTCTCTTTGGCCTTACAGCGGCACTTTGAATCGTCTCGCTTATGCCAACTGTTTTACTTTTTATTTTCAGTTTGTGTGGCAAGAAAAGTCCTTTTAGGAATTTACAACGCTAAATGCTCTACCTCGAGCAAACGCAAGACCCATTGCATTGCAAATACTTGTTTTTCTTCTCATCCTGTTTTTAACATCAGTTGCAAGTAGAGGAATGTGCCTAACTATCTAAAAAGGGGCAACCATTGGGTGGATGTCTTTGCTGTTCATTTCGGGATACCTTTTCTGCCTTACACCTTTAATTCACCTGCTTTGGTTTTCTGCTAACAGCGTATTATTCTCCTATGCAAGTTAGCACCAATTTCCAATGTTTGCTTTTTCTCTTTCTGGCAGCGATTTTCTAATTGGGATTCCCTATTTAGGGTTTCAAATACACTGTTGCACAAGTTAACAATGTAATACAAGAATAGGATGCCCTTAGGTTTTCGGTCTGGCTTCTCTTTCGAGCAATTTGAAGTCTTTGCGCACATTTGTAATTGACTTTTTTACACATTTGCAAGCTATGTGGACCTCAGAGTCCATATTCTTGCAATAAAGCCCTTCCTCTTCACCTTAAGGTATCAACTCTAATTTCCCCAGATTTTAGTTACGTTTTTCATTTCTTTTCTTTTACTTTCATATTATATGGGGATCAGAACCTTTCTAAAAAGACGTTTTGCCAAAGGAAAATAATGATACATAGCAACAACATGACTAGCAGGTATAGTGGATAACAACAAATGAAGCTGGTGAGAGAGGACCTGTACAAAGTGGTCAATTTCGAGATCGATAGACAGCAAAAGATAAAACAATCAGACAATTTTATATGTGAGTTTCACAACAGATCTGTTTACATTGTCCATTTGACATGAAGCATTAATTGTTCTGTTCTTAACATTCACGTTATCGCGCCTCCATGTCTTTAATAATTTCCTGATTATTCTTTCACCGAAAGCTTTCAAAATCGCAACTCTTCATGGCAATTTCAGGGTCATTTCTAACTCACTGATGAGGAGCAACCATGGATGTCAGGGGGCAGTGAGATAGGGGATAGAGAGTTCGGAATCTGGAAGTTGCACAATGAGATTTAGGTTCGAGTGACAGGTTGCAAATAGCAGATCATAGATTGCTGGTTTTTGGGGAGAACGTCCGAATGTTGGCAAGATAGAATGGGGTTGCAGATCGCTCTTTTCCTACCCGAGATCCTTTTTCTCTAAAAAGGGTTCTTCCTACAATCCAGATATGCCACTTTTTTTCTTTCCTACAAACATTTTGCTCCCAGTGTGAAAATGTTGTTGATATAATTACTTGTGAATGTTGGCTTGTGCATAAAATGTCACCTAGCAGCTTGCCTCTGAAATTCACTTTCTACCTGCCATGCAAAGAGAACCGTACCGTTTCTATGATTCTCACTTCTATAACAGAGTGAACACCCAGAAAATTTTATATATAGCGAATAATAAAATTATCAACATGTTCAATTGAAAAAAAGCCAATCAACTTATTGCATGTCAGTTTTATATTAAATAACATTGCATTAAATAGTTCGTTTTTGGTTTCTTATTTTCAGTTATGGAGTTAAACATGTTTGCTTTTCTTGCGTTTTATTTGTATAATGCTGCAGTGCTGTGCTGTTCCATTCACTAAATTAAATTGAGGAAATCTGAAGTTGCCTCACTAAAAATAATTTTTCAAACATTTTGACACCTGAAATAAACTAAAAAGAACAACATCCATCCATTATTGCAGTACTTTAATATTATGTCAGTGTCTGAAAAAATTAGAGACAATGACTCATGGTAATGTGGTAAATTTATAAATGTCCTATTTTTTCTCCAGATGACTTTGTGGACTTAAATACTCATCAATAAAGCAGATTACTTCGCCCTTTGAATACTAATGGAACATATGTCAAGTGCATTGATCAATTTGCCATCTATTTAATAAGTCTTGAGAATACATCAAGTATGGACATTGTTTTCAGTGTATGCACTTAGTAGGATTACTTAATATTTTCTAAAGAATTTAGCAGAGATATATGCCCTGTACACAAGCAAATATATTGAGTGTCATTACTAATTAACGGAGAAGTGGTGGTAAATTACAGGGGAGAAGTGAGACACCAAGACATCCCAAAACAAGGTGAAACCACTGTGTGATTTCGATTACTTTGGCTGACACTATTAGTTTCACCTGCTAATCAACACATTTACAAAGTTGCAGATGAGATCTAATTAACCCCAAAATCCAAACTCAGCATTATTATAACTGTCATCATCATACACACTCTTCCCTGAAATCTCTGTCAACTTTATCTTTCATGCTACTATGTTATCAGATAATTACTACATTTATATAGCACACTCTAGCGTTTGACTTGTTTTTTGGCACTAATAAATGTGTTGATTTTTGCATTACGTAACGGTATTCGTTTGTTTTGGCCATAGACCAATGAAAGGCTGAGTAGTCCTACCAGGATTCGAATATGTAACCTTCACTCTACAATAGAGGAAATACTCCATCGAGCTTTCGTAGTACTGAGCATTGTGTGCAGTCATAAGAACATTGGTAATTCAGCTTTATTGCACTATAGGTGACTCACAGTGAGTGGCAATTGGTGCGTAATGGAAACGTTAGGGCGCTAAAGCACTAACTAACACCCATGCCAGACTTTCACATCGCACACAAGCAGACATGCATACATACACACATCGTTGCAGCCACTCACACAAAGACATGCACACATACATGCACGTGCAATTCCCAGCACACAAACACACACTTCGGGCCTGATTTAGAGTTTGGAGGTTGGGGTTACTCTGACACAAATGTGATGGACATCCCGTCTGCCGTATTATGATTTCATTATATCCTATAAAAAATTGTAATACAGTGGACAGAATATCCGTCATGTTTGTGACAGAGAAACCTGTCTGCTAAACTCTAAGGTGGTCATTCTGACCCTGGCGGTCTTTGACCGCCAGGGCGGAGGACCGCGGGAGCACCGCCGACAGGCCGGCGGTGCTCCAATGGGGATTCCGACCGCGGCGGTAAAGCCGCGGTCGGACCGGCACCACTGGCGGGGTCCCGCCAGTGTACCGCGGCCCCATTGAATCCTCCGCGGCGGCGCAGCTTGCTGCACCGCCGCGGGGATTCCGACCCCCCCTACCGCCATCCAGATCCCGGCGGTCGGACCGCCGAGATCCGGATGGCGGTAGGGGGGGTCGCGGGGCCCCTGGGGGCCCCTGCAGTGCCCATGCCACTGGCATGGGCATTGCAGGGGCCCCCGTAAGAGGGCCCCTACATGTATTTCACTGTCTGCTGCGCAGACAGTGAAATACGCGACGGGTGCAACTGCACCCGTCGCACAGCTTCCACTCCGCCGGCTCGATTCCGAGCCGGCTTCATCGTGGAAGCCTCTTTCCCGCTGGGCTGGCTGGCGGTCTGAAGGCGACCGCCCGCCAGCCCAGCGGGAAAGTCAGAATTACCGCCGCGGTCTTTCGACCGCGGAACGGTAACCTGACGGCGGGACTTTGGCGGGCGGCCTCCGCCGCCCGCCAAGGTCAGAATGAGGGCCTAAATCAGGCCCTTAGACTTTTTTTTCACAAAATCTTGCCTGAGGCAGGACCATGATTTCTGACTCCCCCTTCTCTCTGCAGCAGCCCGAGGCAGACCCATGAGCTTCCACTCAATCAGAAGCTGGAATAGTGTTGAAGGTACTGATGTAGACCTTTTTTTCTCTATTCCAGCTTCTGGTAGGGCAAGAAAGTATGTGACTGGCAAGCCATGAAGCTCCATTTTATGACATGTTACACTTTGTGATGCTAGTGCAGTATGTCAGATTTGTCTTGTGTATGAGTGAGGACGGGCTGTAACAGCTCCCGCCTGATACATTCCCAGAACAGGTAGTGGGGCTTCTTCTATTGGCAAGGTAATATTACAGCTTTTACATTCAAATGATCCATAAGATCTGTTTGTTTTCATATAAACGTTGTACTATGCTGAGCATTAGTGGTAGAGGGTTGCCGTCTTGGTGGGTTTAGGGGCAGCCACTACTGAACTGCTCATATTAGCAATAAAGGACTGATATAAAGGTATTCTCCATTAGGTATTAACTCATAGACAATGTTTATTCAAGTAACGGTGGGTGTTTATCATAGGTGTAATGCAGGTAGGCCTGAGCTATTGCAGATCTGTAAGGGTATGAAAGTCTAAGAGATTTAAGTTTTGAGATTACAGGATTTTAGGCAATTGCTTCTACATATAAACCTTCAATAACTGATGGTTCTGAAAATTATTTATTACCTCGTTAAGCCTATATCATTTGCGATGTGTACTGAAAAAGTATTCACGTTTGTTAGTTCATTGACTGGCCAATCAGCCATTTGATCCTTGACTATTCTGTTTCAGTTTAATAATGTTTTAAGGACTCATTTGTTTGTTAAGTAGGCTCCATTTCTCTCACCTGACCTCGACTATTGTCATGACATGGCCAGGTAACCACACATTTTATAAATGCATGTTTTATTACAGTACAGGAAGTGAAAGAGGTAGGAGGAACTAGTTAAACAGAAATGTGGGTAATACGACTGGGTTATGGAAATAAAAAAAGGTAAAAAAAGAAGAGATTGCATTCTGTGTTGGTTATGTGACCATGGTAACTCAAAGAAAGGGGCAGTTTAAAAACCTATGTGCTGAAAAGGATTACTTCTTGAGTAAGGACTGGGATGAGGAAAATGTATAAGAGGTAATACTGGTTGGCAAATTGGTTGCTGCGTATCCTCCTAAGGAAAGTGGATATGGTGGTATGTTTGTGGACGGACAGCCCACTGAGACAGAGATAAGGTCATACCTACATGACTTCAATAAATGATGGATTTTATTAGCATTTGTCAAACTTAGTAGAGCATGTAAATGGATCAAAAGAAAGGAAGAACCAGAAGTATGAGTAAAAAATAGATTTAATACCTGCTCATTGAGTGATGACATGGTGTGTCCCTACCTGGGGAACAAATACAATGTTAATACCACAAATGGGATGGCTCGGATTTGTAAATTACTTTTCGTGACAAAACTGCATCTCAGGCGCACGTTCAGTAGCTACAGCTCTGAGTAGCTTTTCTCAAATTGAATAGTAGCATGGAAGAGTCTTGGCAAGGAGTTTTACACAATTGTAATCACAACATCTGGCTAATTAAAGCAGTGCTCATTGGGTCTGTCCAGAAATAACATTATCATTGAGGCAGGCAGTAGATGACAGTTCTCAGTATTGCATGGTTTGCTAGTTTCAAATTGACAACCCATGTGTAACATACATAGGTCCTTATTACGACTTTGGCGGTCTTATTGCAAGACCACACCGCTGGAGGTCAACAAAAGACCGACAGTGACCACCTGTAGGAAAGTACCATCTTTCTTGGCGTGTTACCCCTATTTTTACCTGTATTTCAGTATATTTTTGCTTGTCTCACTGGGATCCTGCTGGTCAGGGCCCCAGTGCTCATAATTTATGGCCTAATGTGTGTATTGTCAGTAAGGCTTAACTGTGTCACTGAGGCTCTGCTAACCAGAACCTCAGTGCTTATGCTCTCTCTGCTTTTAAATTTGTCACTATAGGCTAGTGACTTCATTTACCAATTTCAATTGGCACACTGGACCCCCCCACCCCCCTTATAAGTCCTTAGTATATGGTACCTAGGTACCCAGGGCATTGGCGTTCTAGGAGATCCTTAAAGGCCGCAGCATTTCTTTTGGCACCAATAAGGAGCTCAGACAAACCATTTCACTGGATTGCCACATCAGCCTGCGTGAAATAGCGCACACACTATTTCACAGCCATTTTCACTACACTTAAGTAACTTATTAGTCACCTATATGTCTAACCTTCACTTGATGAAGGTTAGGTGCAAAGTTACTAAGTTTGAGGGCAACCTTGCACTAGCAAAGGTGCCCCTACATAGTTCAGGGCCATTTCCTGGGACTTTGTGAGTGCGTGGACGCCATTACACGCTTGCACTACATATAGGTCAATACCTATATGTAGCTTCACAAAGGTAACTCTAAATATGGCCATGTAAGGTGTCTAAGGTCATGGAATTGTCCACCCATGCCAAATCTGGTATTGGGGTGCCAATCCCATGCATCCCCGGCGCTCCAGCATGGGCCCCGGGTACTGCCAAACTAGCTCTCTGGGATTTTCACTGCAGCTACAGCTGCTGCCAACCCACAGACAGGTTTCTGCCCTCCTGGGGTCTGGGCAGCCAAGTCCCAGGAAGACAGAACAAAGGATTTCCTCTGGGAGAGCATGTTACACCCTCTCCCTTTGGAAATAGGTGTTAGGGGCCTGAGAGGAGTAGCCTGTCCTGGCCTCTGGGAATGCTTTGAAGGGCACAGATGGTGCCCTCCTTGCATAAACCTGTCTACACCGGTTTAGGGATCCCCCAGACCCTGCTCTGGCATGAAACTGGACAAAAGAAAGGAGTGACCACTCCCCTGTCCTTCACCACCCCAGGGTGTAGTGGTCAGCGAGACAAACCACCTGCACATTAATGGAATAAACGGTTTTCTGATTCTTGTACGATTGTTCATTCATCAAGGGTGGGACCAAGGCAATGTGGGTGCCATCTGTTGCCCCGGTCACATGAGAGACATGTGCCAAATCACAGAAGGCAGCCTTTACAGTGGTCAGATTTGCACATTGAGGGAACAGGATGTAGGAGGGCAGAAGTTTGAGCAAAGCACACAGTTCATCCTTCACACATTGCTGAACATTGGCTGTGACATCCCTGTTGCCAAGCCCACTGTCATTTGAAACGACCCTGAGGCAAGAAAGTGGAGGGCAGACAACAACTGCATTAAGGGAGTGATGCATAGGGATGACGTATGTCAGGCATCATATCATATCAGCCTCGAACTGGCTACACAGCTCCATGATGGTCTGGCAGTTCAGATGGTACGTCTGAATGATGTGCCTCTCCTCCAGGGTAGCCAGGTCGACTAGGGGCCTCGTCACAGGGGAATATCTCATCATCACCATCGAACCGTATCTGGGAACAGGAGAGCGGAGTAGTCAAACGTTGATGTATGCAATGTGTCAACATTGTCAGTCTATGGAGTAGTCACTACATATCCTCCATGACGCAGATAAAATTCATATACTATTAACTTTCTGCCTGTAAAATGGCAGATGCCTGTCCTGTATGTACAGGATAGTAGGTAGTGACCTCATTCCACCAGCGTCAGATGTCATGGTGGTAGGTGGTCTGAACCACCGTCCAATACTTCATTGGATTACATTGTTGCCTATGGGAGACTGGGTCCAATGGTGATCACTGCCGGTGTTGACAGTCATGTACTCAGCAGCTGTAAATCCCATTTACTGTTACATAGTTCACTTGACCCCTGACACTCGTGTAAGCAAAACCTCCACTATGTGTGCTACTGTGTTCTGACTCTGGGTGCCAAGATGCCACATCCTGCAGGAGATAGGTCCCCAGCCTTCACCCAGGAAGAGCTGAAGAAGCTTGTGGATGGGGTCCTAACCCTGTATTGACAGTTGTATGGGGCACCAGAGAAGCAGGTGAGTCTCATGTCACTGTCATGTGTGATTGTGATGTGTGTGAGGAAGTAAGGTGTTGTGATGAGGCAGACTGAGTGGATGCATGGAGATTTGTGAGGAGTCTGAGCATTAGTGGTGTGAGGGCACCTGAATGTGGCCAAGAAATGTGCTAGATGTGTGATATCCACTGCTGACCCTGTAGTGCCAATCTGCATGACTTTGTCCTTCTGTCTGTGTCACCCATGCAGGTCAGCACCCATCAAAAGAAGGGGATTTGGCGTGCCATCGCCAAGCAAGTGCAGACCTTGGGCTGTCCATGCCCGGTAGAGCACCCAATGCAGAAAGCGGTGGGAAGACCTGAGACCCTGGCCCAGAAGATCGCAGAGGCCCAGCTCGGGACGTCTTCCCAATGAGAAAGGGGGCCCATTGAACCCTGACCCCATTAATGGCCCGCATTTTGGCTGTGGCCTATCCTGAGGTTGATGGGCACTTGAGGGCAGCACAGCAGCCCCAAGGGGGTAAGTATACACTTACACCTTGATGATGTTCTGCCTGTATGGCTTTGGGTTTCCCACTAGTGAAATGATGTAGCGTAGATCATTGTTAGTAGCACGCCGACTATGGGCATCAACCACCCTGGCAGGATTGGTTAAAAATTGTGTGCCCACACCATGCAGACAGAGAAATATGTGGGCAGTTACTGCCAATTTGGGAATTGTTGTGTTGACCCTCCACAGGGTTCTTAATCCAAGCTCCTACCATCAGCATCAGTACAAGGGAGGTGGGAGGGCATCACCATCAGTATCAGCCAACCACTGTAGATGGGTACAATGGGGCCAGATGTCACTGTGCTATTTGTAAATGGATTAGTGGGCATGCTAACTACCTATGCAGTATTCTGTTGAGTACAGCATACAGGAAATGTCCCCACCCATGGCCATGGAAATGTTCCAGGTACTGGGCAAGTGTGAATAGGTTGTCCATCATTAGGTACATTATTGCTACTGTTCCAACATTGTTAGTTTTCACAGCATGGCTGTGGTATCCCCCATGGTGTCTTACTGTTGTCGCATGTATAGTTTAGGCCATGGCCTGCTATGGCATAGCAGCAGATGATGTTGTCACTACTCTGTGTGAATATAGGATTGACCCATTGCACCCTGTCTTTCTCTGCCACCCTCCCCCCTCTCCACCTCTGTCTTTGTGTGCATCAGCATCATCAGTCGAAGGAGAAGGGGCACCGGCGAGTGGGGAAGCTACATCCCACAGGACCCAGGAGCCAAGGGAACCAGTGAGAGGTAGGTCAAGAAGAGTGCCACAGGGGAGGCAAGCTCAATGACTACATCTTCAGATTCCTCCTCCGATGGAGGCTCCCTGGTGGTGGAGGACCCATCTGTGACCATTCTAGCACCATTGTTGTCCTCCACCCCCCTTACCAGCACCGCCCTCCCTGAGGATCCCCACCCAGTTGCCCGCTCACCCAGTAGTTTGCGCATCTCCTTTGCAGCAGGCACCTCTGTCCCTGCGCCAGTCAGCCCTGCTGCCCTCATTGGGGAGGCTATTGACCTCCTGAGGTCCATCTCTTTTGGGCAGTCAACCATCATGAATGCAATCCAGGGACTGGCATCACAGGTGCAGCAGTCGAATGCCTACCTGGAAGGCATTCACGGTGCCCTGTCCGACCTTCAGAGATCGTTTCAGGCTCTGGCCTCCACATTGACAGCAGCCTGTCTTTTTCCGTCGCCCCTCCAACTACCTGTTCCCAGTCCCACATGCCTCTCCAATCACCCGCCCAATGCACACCTTCATACCAACATGCATCCACATCAACAGACCCAAATCGCAAGGAGAAACACAGGCACCACAAAAGACACCACTGCCATGGCAACACACAACATTCAAATGCAGGCACAGCAACATCTGTTCCCTACATGGACTTCCCCACCACCTCTCCTTTCACAGGCACTACATCACTGATACCTGCAGTTACCACATCATCAATCCCGGATCCTGCCACAAGGGCACTCATTCCCGCCATCACCACAATAGCAGACCCCCATGCATGTACCCCATACACCACATGTGCACTCAGCGCAACTATCAACACTCCCACATGCAGCACACCCATCCTACCTGCACACACCACCACAACATATATTCACACATCCCTCCACCATCTGCCTGCATCTCCACACCTTCCTCCAACTACACCTAAACAGCCACACTCACACACCCAACAGTCACACACTGCACACATGACATCCATGCTCGCACCTGCACCCAAGGGACCTCACTGTACACGCCTCCCTACCACTCCCTCTCCGTCCACTCCCAAACGTCACTCCTATTACCAACCTTGTGCCCCTAAGAAACGTTTCTTGTATGAGTTTTCCCTGTTCCCTTCCACTGACCCAGTCCTTGTTCCTCCTAAGCGCCCTGTTTCACTCACAAAACCCCTGCCTTCCACCTCCCAAGCCTCTCGTAGTGTACCTGGTACCAGCCATGCCCCTCCCCCACCTAAGAGATCTGCCCACACCAAGGCCAATGATACCCCTCCCAAATCTAAAGCCAAGCCCCTACCCCAAAATCTAAAGCCAGGACACTCCTGAGGTGCCTGCATACGCCATTGATGCCCCTGCCATGTAGAGGGCACTTTGCAGTCAGGAGTCAAGTTAGGGCCATGGCCATTTCCCTGTGTGCCTGGGGCACATAAGACAGTTGGACAGGCCAGTAGGCCTATTTGTATATAGTTACTTATTCTTACCAGTTTTCAAATTAATATATCTGCAACAGGGACCCCTTGGTGTTGAGGGTGACACACTTGTCCTACCTTTCCTTCCGGATATATGTGTTGCATATGTGCGATTTGTTGTGCGTGGTTTATGTATGAGTGTGTGTATGTATGTGTGTGCTGCTACTGGTGTTTGCTTGCATATGTGTGAGGCCGTTGCTGGCTGCACTCAGTGTATTTGTGTTTGCACTAATGTCCTCCAGTGTGTGCTAGGCAGCTGTACTTACAGTTGGTGTCTTCGTCACTGGTTCTGGAGTCGTATGCCAGCAGGAGCATTGGGAAGACTTCCAGTTCGGGTTCCATGGTGGATGCAGACGTGCCTCTGTTCCTGAAGGTGAGTGTTCCCTTTTATGTGGTTTGTTTCTGCCAGCCTTTTCGTGGCAGGGCAACTGCTGTGGAAATCCTGGTGGAGTGCAACCTCGTAATATAGTCGGCGGAAACATGCTCCCCACCAGCCTGGAGAAGCCTAGTGCACTAGTGGGTCAGAACACCACCATGGTCGTAATATGGAGGTCTGCTCTGTCAGGTCTACGCAGTTCAACCACCACTGCAGCATAGGATCGCCAAAGTTGTAGTGAGGGCCATAGTAAAGATGTCGTAGCCTGGAACTGCCATGGTTTAGTGTCTCAATCTTATTGACTGGGATTGTCAGAATGGAGCTTAGAAATAATCTCTGGTCAGTACCAGACAACTGATTACAAACTTTAGAGCAAGTTCTTGAACCACTATTCATATCAACAATGCTGTCATAGTGGGAGAAGCAAAAACTGCAGCTGACAACTTGAGAGCAGTCCAGCAGAGGTGTAACACAGGCCCTGCTTCACTGGGACCCACTATTCAGGGCAGGCCCTTTCAGTTTATGAACAACAAACATCCGTAAGATTCATGCATCTCAGGAGCCCTTCACTACATTGTGCATGGAGGCCCTACCATTTTGATTATGCCACTGCAATGCAGCACACATGTTTAGGTGGCAAAGCGATACATGTATACAAAGCGAGGCAGCCCCAGGGTCTGCCCCAACAGTCAATTGTTTAGAGATTCTCTCCTTAAATAGCTGTCTGCACTGCAGCAAGTAAGCTGTGACGCCCTAAGATTCAATGTCTGGAAAGTAATACAACTTATCAGACGCCTGGGCAGTAGCACTAACTGATGGCCTGAAAAGACTGATAGCTGAATCTTTATGAGAAGATATCCCATTGCATAATTTTTTTTAAAAGGTCCAGAATAAACAGTTGCAATGTTTTTCGCTTGCCAGCTATAAGCCATAAACGTAATGTAGCATTTTCTGTCCTTTGCAGGAATCAAATGCTCACTGATGTTGATGTACCTTTTGACCCAGTAAGTAGTGTGGTAGAACCATCAACATAATTTCAACATCACCTCAAACAATTTAAACACCATAACCAATGTGGTCACAGAAAAACTCCAATCAGGAATAAAGTTAAGGGTTTTAATACAAATTTAAAATCAGAGGCCATCATTATGACCTTGGCGGGCGGCTTCAGCTGCCCGCCAAGATCTGACCGCCGGGCGGCCGCCAATGTGGCTGCACTTCCACCGCGGTCAGCCCGCCGGCCCAGCGGGGATCTCGGCCGCAACACAGGAGCCTGCTCCAAATGGAGCCGGCGGTGTTGCGGCCGTGCGACAGGTACAGTTGCACCCGTCGCGCTTTTCACTGTCTGCGTAGTTACGCTATCCCACAGCATTTGTGTTTTGCTTTTGCCACCATGGAAATAGGCCCACAGGTCCCCTAACGCCTGCCCTGATCCCGGTATTAAGTAATGGTGCAAAGGAAGCTTTACACCATTATTTGACCCCTCTCCCCCCATATGTAATTTTAGCACGGGGATAAATATGGCGCTTTTGCCATAGAGTCCCTTTTTGCACAGGAACGCCTACCTTGCATTTCATTGACGCAAGATAGGTTTCCACGTCCAAAAAATGGCTTTAACTCCATTACTTTGGCACTAGACGGGTCTAGCCCCAAAGTATAAATATGGAGTTAGTTTTGCACTTAATTTGGGTGACAAAATGACACAAATTTCTCACAATACAAGTATAAATATGCTCCAAACATTGCAACACGCACTCACTTCAACAATTGTACATGCATTCAAACACCCACACACACTTACAATCACACATGCAGACAATGCCCACTCACACACACCACAACCCCCACCCTCTCACCCACTCCCTTGTCGAACGATCGACTTACCTTGTCCAGTAAGGAGGTCGTCAGGCAGGGAACAGGAACAGGCACTTCCACTGCCGGCAGCGCCCCGCCATCAGGACACCGCCAGACTGTATTAGAGGTCATAATACGGCTTGCAGAGAAATTTTGACAGGGCGGGACAGTGGTGGGACCGCCCCTGTGCCTCCGACTGCCAGCACTACTACTGGAGGATTTCCCCCAAATTGTGGCAGAAATCCTTCATTACTCGTAATATGGAGGTTAGAAGACCGCTAGCACTGGCCATCTTCTGGCACCCATGGCTTCGGTAGTCTTGTGAAAAGACCGCCAGAGTCATAATGAGGGCTATTGTATGCAACTTATAAAGTTTTGTTACTGCATTTCATTAAGTACAACAGAGAACTGCATTTCTCTCACTTGCACATATTTTTAACCTCATTAAACATTTACCTATAACTAAAAATTCAATATTGTTTCTATATGCACTGTTAGTCTAGAGTCTCACTTACATTTTAAAATCAAACTAACAGTGGAGTTGAGAAGACGATCAGTTCCCCAGAGACATTGATGAGTGAGTCTGACGTGGAATTGAGTGAAGGAGAAGTAATGCCCACAACCACTAAGAAAGTAATTTTTTTAGACAAAATGAAACTGATCTATATGGATCAAAGAACACCGACAGGCAGAGGCAGAGGTCAGACATGAGGAAGAGGGAGAAGATTTGGAACAGAACGGGGAAACGTCGGAAAATAGGGAGGGTACCCAGAAAGAACAAGAAGTTACCCATTGAGAAGCAAACAAAAGAACTAAAGGAACCATCAGAATCAGAACAGGATGTAAATTTGATACTCAACCTTTCCAATCATGAATTGACGCTAGAAGAAACAACTCTTCTAAACAGAGGTCTAACGTTCTGTCCTGAAAAACATTATGATTATGTGGAAACCAGAGTAGATCTATATAAATATGTGCAGAAATTAAAATTGGCTAAATTCTTTGCAAAAATTGCGTCCAAGAAAGCTGTGAGCAATGACAGTGGATCAACCAGTTCAAATTTGATTATTCACGAAAAATCTGACGTTAAGACTGTGTTTGATTTGATGCATAATCTTGAAGGTCATGAGCTCTCGGAGACGCAAATCTTAGAGGAACTGCAGATTGATACAGCATGACACTGTCGCACAGACTTCAAGCCAAAATCCAAATTTTGTCTGGTGCTATCACCAGGGAATAGGATGGATACATTCCATGACCTGGTGATTGATGAACTTGACAAGATAAGAAAGATCAAAATATCAAAAGTGAGAATGTTACTCTACAGGAACGCCAGGCACTTAAGGAACTCATAGAAAATAACAATTTGGAAATAAAACCAGCTGATAAAGGAGGTAACATCGTGATTATGGAGAAGCAACAGTACATGCAAGAGGCTTATCGACAACTAAATGAGAAAAATCACTATTTGAAATTGGAAAAGAATCCTATAAATAAATTGATTATGGAGCTTAACAAACAATTTGACTTATAGTATGAGGAGGGCCTGATAAACAATGGTGAAAGAGCGTTACTAAGAAATTAAAACCCCATTCTGCCCATGATATATTTTCTCACAAAGGTACATAAAAGTTTGGAAAACTCGCCAGGACGTCCAATTATCTCTAGTTGTGGAGCACTGTATGAAAATGTTTCAGCCTATGTGGATTACTTTTTGGCACCACCAGTACAAAATCTAAGCTCTTATATTAAGGACACAGGCAATATTTTGAGGATTCTTGCAGGTATTGGATGGGAAGAGGGCTATAAACTAGTCACCATTGATGTGGTATCTTTATATACATCCATTAACCATGAAATAGGATTGAAAGCAGTGCACTATTTTTTACAACAACGTGACATAAATCAACTGAAACATTCACAAGTGTTACGGAAAATGATAGATTTATGCCTGAACAATAATATAATTCTATTCAATCACCAAATATATGCTCAGATCCACGGACAGCGATGGGTGTGTCCTTCTCACCTAGCTACGCTAACCTTACCATGGGTTGGTGGGAAAAACATGTCACGTGGGGAGAAAATAATGAAGAACTAGCAGAAAAAGCTGTAATCTGGTTAAGATATATAGACAATCTTTTTCTCATCTGGAATGGAACAGAAAAAGAATTCATGCAATATTTTGAAAAATTCAATCAAAACGACATGGGTCTACAATTTACGTACAATATGAGTGCTAATTGTGTCCAATTTTTGGACCTGATGGTATACGTACAGAACAATCAAATTGAGACAACCCTATTCCGGAAAGAAACATCCACCAACAGTATTTTGCATGGAGACAGCTTCCATCCAATACCACTCAAAAGGAGCATACCGTATGGGGAATTCATCGGGATGAAATGGAATTGCTCTACTGAGAAAGAAATTTAACAAAAGTTCATTGAGACCAGTCATAGGTGTCTTCAGAGAAAGTACAAAAACAAAGACATTAGATCTGGAGAATTGTAAGCAAGAGCTCGGACAAGAGAGGAAATATTGAACAAACCCACGAAAGCTAAACCACAGGAAGACTCGAACATAAGACTTATAATGACATACAGCAAGGAGAGCCATTTGATCTTGAAAATCTTGAAGAAATACTGGAATGTCATAAGAAAGGACTAGGATGTTGGCAAATTGGTGGGTGACAGACCAATGATAACTTATAAAAAAGTTCTGTCTCTACAAGATTTGTTGGTCAATAGCCATTTTCAGTTTAAAAAACAAACAAACTGGCTTGCAGTTCAAACCACTGGCTTTGTTTGTTGTGATAAATGCAAAGCGTGCCGCATAGGAATTAATATGAAGGAGTTTGAGGCTTTTGGTCGTAATAAGGTGAGAATCAACAAAAGAATTACGTGCAATTCTAATTATGGGATATATATAATTCAGTGCATCTGTGGACTACACTATGTGGGTAGTACAATCTATCCCCTAAAAAACGCACCCTGGAACATATCAGAGCTGTTCAAAATAAGGATCAAACTTATGCCATGACCAAACATTTGATGACTCCCGATGGAGCCAATTGGACAGATATGAAATTCTTTGGAATTGCAAGTGTTGATAGTAATGAGAGAGGAGGAAACAGAGAATGAATACTGAGACATTTGGAGTCACGTTTTATAATACAGTTAAGAACTAAGAGTCCGAGGGGGTCTCAATGGGGATGAGGAATTACATTATCATCTATAAATTGAGGAGGAATAATATGCATATTAATGGTCATTATGTAGAAATATCATTGAATGTGATAACTAGTGTACCTACAGTTATACATTAATGGGAAGTTTGTATACTAACAATAAGATCTATGTTGAACCGTGGTAACATGCGATAAGTGGAAAGTAAGACAAGATAAATGAACAAACCTTAAGCAGGACCATAGCTATTAGAGAGAGAATGTCATATTATACCAAAGATTTCCTAGTTTAGATTGATTTAGAGATAGATGTGATTAATATTTAGAATTCTGATGTTTTTGCACAAATGGTGATTCATTTTTGCATATTTGTGGTGGGTGGAATCCTTTGTTTTTAATTTTAGTTTTTGAATAGACTACATTTCCCATAATGCATTAGTATGGGCAGTAGTGAAGATACTATAAATAAGAGTCATCGAAATGAGACTGAGATACTGTGAACAAGACCAGTAGGTTGAAACGCGTCAGTGGTGATGGTTGGTTACTTTTTTGACTGCAAATAAAGAGAAGAGTACATTTTTCTCCTGGAGTGCAGGGCTGCAGTTGTTATCAACTGTTTGTTTTGGAATTTATTGTAAGGAAAGGTCCATTCCTCAAGATGGCACCAGCATGAAACAGCACGCCATAAGGAGGACCATTTTGTTTGTGCATATATATATATAGTACATAATTTGAGGGAAGTATGTAATGCTCTACCTGATGAACTCCAGCTTACTAATAAACCATGATCTTTCACAAAGGAAATATAAACTATTCTTTTAGAAATAATGGCCATAAAGTGTGGACCTCGGTCTTTTAGCACTCGGATGCCTATGGATATTATCACCAACTTCATGTTTTAAATAAATAACAAAACATGTTTCCTGTTGTATTGCAACATATTAACCCTAATGGCTGTGAACCAAGTAAGGGTAGGTAAATAGTTTAGGCTTGGTGGGTAAAAGGGGCTGAAGGCTGACCTTCTTGACTCCAATATGGATGGCAAACCGCTGATACGCAAGCACCACAACAGGAACTGTGCACGACTCAAGGTTTTGGCTGCCAGGGACAACAGTTGGGTTTTGAGAATTAGAAGACTGATGGGATGCAAGTAAGACTGCTCTAGTGGGAAGGTGCTTGTTTATGTACAGCAAACCGAACAACAGAAAATACCCAACTGGGATCAACAGTGCCACTAAGTTTGGAAGAACAGCTCTATCAGGGATCACAATGAGGCCTCCTTGCTCCTGAAAGAATGCCATGGTCAGGAAAGCATCCGTGGCCAAAAGAGAAATCATCACTCTTGAAATAGATCAAGAAAAAGAGTTTTTAGTTTGTGTCCGTGCATAAGATGGTTGCTTGCCCAGGACTCTGTGAACACCACCATCAAAAGAGAGCTGAGGAGGATCTTGTGTCTGCAAGACTGTAGGGGACCTAAAGAGGAACTCGCGCTGATCAGAATCCAGCAGATACTCACTGTTGTGGAAGAAGAGGATAAATATTTGAGATCTGTGACCCAGATCCCCCTTTTCCTTGTACCATCTGCCATTACGTAACCCTGCAGAGTAAGAAGCGGGAGGTTAGGGGCTTATAACGCAAACATAATATTGCCTAAAGACACGCAGTCACAAATTTAAAAAATCAAGTAAATACATGATTTTCTATTCGGAAAATCCCTAAAGTTATTCACAAAGGGCCCTATTCACAAAGGTAAATTCACATATGTAGATTTACTCATTTGTAAATGTGTACTTGTATTTAGGTTTGAATCTATGCTTTTATACTGTTCACTAATTCTGAGTGTTGAGTTAAATGCCTCTACCACCTGAAACTAGAAAATACATCTAAGAGTAAATTTACAAATGTAAATTAACTTGCCACAGGTATTTGGAAATCAACTAGTGGAAAAGTGTATGGAAAATTAATAAAGTTTATTATCCTTCAAACAAATGTTAAGCACACTTTAATCTACATGTAATTTGAAATATTTATTAACATAGAAGAAATTAAATAAATTGCTACGGCGCACTTACTCATTAAATAAAGTATTACAGGACTAATTTAAATATATTTATTCAGTTTAGAAAGACTATTTCTTAAAGAATAATTAAAAACTTCCCAATCACATTTTATTTGTATTTAATATATATCATATTTTGTTAGAAAGTACATGTTTATTGTAGAAGACTGGCCTGGTTTGTAGTGGGTACCTAAGGTACTTACACCTTATACCAGGTCCAGTTATCACTTATTAGTGAAATGTAGTCAGTGTTCTAGCAGCTTAGGCTGTCTAGAGGTAGTTGTAGCAGAGCAGCTTAGGCTGAACTAGGAGACATGCAAAGCCCCTGCAATACCACAATAGTTACACAGTACTTATACAAAATAAAAGACAATACTCAGTGTTACCAAAAATAAAGATCCTTTATTTTAGTGACCCAGGCCAAAAATATATTAGAGACACTACTCCTTCTGGAGGTAAGTATTATACACAATATATACACTAGAGACCAAAATCAGGTAAGTAAATAGTCATGATTTATCCCCACCCCAGAGGAGTGTTTTGGACCTGAAGAAGGATCTTTGTGCTTACTTTTATACCCATGCTTGTCCTGGGATTTTTCACCATCTTTGTTTTTGCTGTCCTTGTCACCCCCCTACATGAGCTTTTCAGCTCACCCTTGGTCTGACCCATTTGTCTGCCTTATTTACCAGTTCTTGGGGAGAGGTCAGATCTGAGTCCACAAGATAGTGGTGCAACAAATCAGACACACAACTGTTCAATGTATGCTCTCTCAGAATTAGATTATACAGGCTTTCATAGCCAGTCACCTTACTGCCATTTAACCAACCTTCTAGGGGCCTTCACTGAACAGTCTACAAAGTCTATCCAATCCTGTGAAGACTCTTTTCTGGTCTCTCTGAACCTGATTCTGTATTGTTCAGTGGTTAAGCCTAGACAATCTAAGAGTGCACTTTTCAAAATGTGGTAGTTGTCTGAGTCATCCTCCCTGACAATAAGGAGTCTGTCGCTCCCCTTGCCAGTGAAAGACAACCACAGGATAGTAGCCCACTGTGCTTGAGGGACCCTCTGAACTTTACAGGCTCTCTCAAGTTCAGCAAACCACTTATAAATGTCATCCTCATCCTTGTAAGAGGGAACAACCTTGTGCAGATTGAAAGACAACCACAGGCTTGCAGCCCTCTGTGCTTGAGGGACCCTCTGAACTTTAAAGGCCCTCTCAAGTGCGCCAAACTACTTATAAATGTCATCCCCATCCTTGTAAGGGGGAACATCCTTGAGCAGATTTCTGGAATCAAATGTATGTTCCCTAACACTGGAGTTCCTGAAATTACTGCTGCTGCCACCATGGGGAACTAACACCAACCCTGCCTTTCCCTTTCCACAGCCAGGGATTCCCTTTCTAAGGCCAACTGTTGCTGCTGTAGCCTCAGTCTGGCCTCTTTCAACCTCAGCTTTCTGAGTTCCCTATCAAGGGACTGGTCCTCAGGGTTAGAGGTGTGTGATACCTCTGAGACAGAAGTGACATGGGAATTAGTAGAGGTAGATCTTTCCCTAACTTGAGTCACCCTAGTTGCCTGTCCTCTAGGTGTAAAAGGAACACTACATGTTTGTGACCCCTTCCCACTACCAGCTACACTAAAGGGTTTGTTGATGGAAACATTTGTGGAAGGACTCTCCCCAGGATCTTCAGAATGCTCTCCTGAGTCTTTCTGGTTAGGATCTTCATCTACCTCCCACTCTAACTGTACCTGACCAGTGGTAAGTCCCTGGTCATCCCGCAGGAGGAGATTTAAAATAAATTCCTTATTGGGGTGCTTCCCAATCCCTAAACTTCTTTCAATTCAGAGACCCCTCAAACTTTTAAAATTTCTTTCAAAAGTTGTCTTTACAACTCTGGGGGTAGCCTCTACACCAGACATAGTGACATAAATAGTTAGGGAAAAGAGTACAAAGTTAGTAAACTATTAGGCCTAACCTTTTAGAGAAAAGAAAAACTTTTCAAAAACTTTTAGAAACTTTTAAATATCTTTTTAGAAAGTTAAGAATGACTTCTATGTACACTTATGTATAGCTCTAAGTACTGGAGCAACTTTTCTTGTGAAAAGCACTAGTAACAAAGTGGGAAAGCAATTGTAAGTACTTATCCCACCACTGCACAACCAATGTAGGAGGATGGCCTGGTTTGTAGTGGGTACCTAAGGTACTTACACCTTATACCAGGTCCAGTTATTTGGTCAGTGTTCTAGCAGCTTAGGCTGTCTAGAGGTAGCTGTAGCAGAGCAGCTTAGGCTGAACTAGGAGACATGCAAAGCTCCTGCAATACCACTATAGTTACACAATAAAAGGCAATACTCAGTGTTACCAAAAATAAAGGTACTTTATTTTAGTGACACAAGGCTAAAAAATATCTTAGAGAAAATACTCCTTCTGGAGGTAAGTATTATACACAATATATACACTAGAGACCAAATTCAGGTAAGTAAATAGTCATAGAACAGTGCAAATAGTAGAAAATGCATTAGAATGCAATAGACCTAGAGGCAACACAAATCATAGACAAAGAAAGTGAAATGCAAATAACAAATTCCCCCCAGGAAAGTGTAGTGTGTAGAGGGGCACTGGGAGTGTAAGAAACCACCAAAGGTAAGTAAAATACCCCATCCCACAGCCCAGGAAAGTAGGAGTAAAGTACTGCAAGTTTCCTCAGGACACAGTACAAGTCATGATAAGAGTTATTGCAAGAACCAAGCAAGACTGCAACCAACAATTGGTGGATTCCTCGACCTGAAGACCTGTGAAGAGAGGAGACCAAGCCCAGAAGTCGCAGAAGATTCCAGGAAGGGCAGGAGCCCCTGCCAACTTAGAATATGGTGTAAATGAGGATTCTCCGATTAGAAGAAGTCTGCAGAAGAGCACCAAAGAAGATGTCTGCAGGTTCCTGTTTGATGTAGGAGATGCCCCACGTCGAGAAGTTGGATGCAGGCTGTTTGCTTCACTGGATTCGTCCAACAAGCCTTGGTTCAAGCAAGGACACGGTTTGCGTTAAAATGGCGCTACCTGGACCCAGGAGGGACCTGGGGGCCTCAACTCAGACAGAGGAGGCAGAGGGGGCTCCCAACACTGGAGGGAGCCTACAGATGGCCAGGCAGCACCCACAGGAGTCCCAGGACATGGGAACAAAGAAGGTGCAAATTGCTGTTGGTGCAGCACAACAAAAGAGGGTTCCACACCACCGGAGAACAACTCAGTTAGTTGTGAATCGCAGGATGGAGTGCTGGGGACCTGGGCTACACTGTGCATGAAGGATTCTTGGAAGAAGAGCACAGGAGCCCAAGGAGCTAGAGATGACGCGGTGCACAGGGGTACTGTCGCAAACTGGGAAGGCAAGCTCTTACCTCCTCCAAATTTGGACAGCTGGACCTTAGGACAGTCTGGGTCAAATGGGTCCACCACCTGTGTTCTAGGGAGCACGCTTGTCATCAGGAGAGGAGTCCCAGTGAACCGGTCCTCATCTTGAAAGGTGCCTGCAGGAGCAGGCAAACAACTCCGTCACTTCACGGGAGATTCCTTCTGGTGCAGAGTGAAGACAGGGAGTCCTCAGAGTGTGCACACATTGGAAACTGTTGCAAATGCTGGCTGGAGCTGAAGTTATAGGTCACAGGAGTCGTCCTGGATACTTTGTTGCTGTTACAGCGGTTCCTGGAGCAGTCTGCGGTTGATCCGATGGTACGAAGCTGAAGCAGAGGATGCAGATCATTCCTGGAGGAGTCTTTCAAGCTGAATCTGAAGAGGAACCCAGAGGAGAGACCCTAATTAGCCCTGAGAGGGGGATTGGCTACATACCCAGGTATGCACCTATCAGGAAGGGTCTCTGATGTCACCTGCTGGCACTGGCCACTCAGAGATCTCCAGAGTGTCCCCACACCTTGGAAACAGGTTCCTTTCCTTTGTCCAGTTTCGCTCCAGAGCAGGGACTGGGGGTCCCTGAACTGGGAGAGACTGGTTTATGCAAGGAGGGTACCATCTGTGCCCTTCAAAGCCTTTCCAGATGCTGGAGGAGGCTACTACTCCCAAGCCTGTAACACCTATTTCCAAAGGGAGAGGGCGTAACACCTTCCTCCCAAAGAAAATGCTTTGTTCTGCCTTCCTGGGACTGAGCTGCTCAGACCCCAGGAGGGCAGAACCCTGTCTGTGAGGTGGCAGCAGCTATAGCTGCAGTGCAAGCCTCAGCGAGCTGGTTTGGTAGTACTGGGGGTCCATGGTGGAGCCCCCAGGATGCATGGGATTGGGCCCCAATACCAGATTTGGAATGGGGGACAATTCCATGATCATAGACACCTTACATGGGCATATTCGGAGTTACCATGGTGAAGCTCCATATAGGTATTGACCTATATGTAGTGCACATGTGTAATGGTAAGTCTGGTGAATTGGCCCTGGACAGCGTGGGGGCACCTTTGCTAGTGTAAGGGCACCCTCACACTTAGTAGCTCTGCACCTAGCCTTCCGTAAATGAAGGTTAGACATATAGGTCACTTATACGTTACTTGAGTGCAGGGAAAATGGCTGTGAAATAGTGTGTGCACTATTTCACTCAGGCTACAGTGGCAGTCCCGAAGAAAGGTTTGTCAGAGCTCCTTATGGGTGGCAAAAGAAATGCTGCAGCCCATGAGGATCTCTTGGAACCCCAATGCCCTGGCTACCTAGGTACCATATACTAGGGACTTATAAGGGGGGGGGGGGGTCCAGTGTGGCAATTAGGATTTGGAATATGAAGTCACTAAACTATAGTGACTAATTTGGAAGCAGAGAGAGCATAAGCACTTACATTCTGGTTAGCAAAACTTCAATGACACAATTAAGCACTACTGACAACTCACATATAGGCCACAAACTATGAGAACTGGGGTCCTGGCTAGCAGGAGCCCAGTGAGACAGGCAAAGCACACTGACAAATAGGGTTTTCACAATGAGCATTGGGGTCCTGGCTAGCAGGATCACAGTGAGACAGTAAAAACACATTTACACCTACTCACAAACAGGCCAAAAGTGGGTTTAACCATGCTAGAAAGAGGCTACTTTCTCACATTTATTTATTTTAAACAATATTTCTTTTTTTAGCAAAAGTTACATAAAAGTTTATTTCAAAAGTTTAAAAGGTGAATTTGATTACATTTTTAAATTAATTTTAATAATACATTTTAAGAGTGTGTTGCAATACCTCCGAGTGATCATGGGCCTGATTCCGACCCTGGCGGTCATGGACCGCCAGGGCCGGGGTCGGAGGATGCACCGCCAACAGGCTGGCGGTGCATCCAGGCCAATTCTGACCGCAGCGGTAACGCCGCGGTCAGAGAAGGGAAACCGGCGGTTTCCCGCCGGTTTTCCCGCCATGGGGATTCCGACCCCCTTACCGCCAGCCTGTTCCTGGCGGTTTAAACCTGTCAGACACTGAAAATCGCGATGGGTGCCGCTGCACCCGTCGCACGCCTTCGACTCCGCCGGCTCCATTAGGAGCTGGCTTCATCGTTGAAGGCGCTTTCCCGCTGGGCCGGCGGGCGGCCTCCTGGCGGTCGCCCGCCGGCCCAGCGGGAATGCCAGAATGTGCACCGCGGCCATTTGACCGCAGTGGGGTCATTCGGCGGCTCCCGCCGGCCCTCCGGTTACCGCAGCCGGCGGGAGTCAGAATGACCCCCCATGTGTGTTATGCCAAGTCTGTGCTGGAGTACATTTACTAATATTTTGTCACAGTTAGGTCTATTTTAACTTTAGAAGTGTGGTTTGTGAGGAGCAATGTCCTTACTTTTGTGTTTTTGATATTCCCTATTTTCCCACCAGTCCCTCTAGTCCCAGCCACATTTCCTACTAAGTACTACACTCACAAGGGCCCAATTCACAAACTGCATTTTGTAGTGTGTAAAGCAGTATTACTTAATTACAACAAAATCCAATTTGCAGATGTGAACACTTCAAATCCTACCTCTCCTGTCTTTTGTTTAGCCGTTTTGGTGCAGCCATTTAGAGGCCATTGTTGGGATAGTGCAGCCACAAAAAGGCTGGTCTTTGTAGATGGTCAAGACCTAGCATAGGCCTGACTCTCTGGCTAAAGTGGCTTAAGTAATGCCAAAACCTCTTTGTTGGCACAACAACTCAGGTCATGTCACAACTCTTCTTCTGATGCAGCTACTAAGGTTACACCACAACCTCTCTTCACTTTTCTTCTTCTGCTAGCATCCACCACCTGGGGTCATGCTTGTAGTTGCTACTTTTGCAGGGATAGCAGCCTCCTATCCTCTCTTAGCAGGCAGACAGGCATCTAGGCACTTCAGGACAGGTGAACAGTTCTTACAGCAAAGAGTAGACTCAGGTGTTATATCCCCTCATCTCTAGGAAGATGGCTGTCAAGCAGACACCAGCTCTGATTGCACAGGAGTCCTATATGTATCCTGCAGAGTTCACCTTTCTTTAGTCATTGAGAGCCTTAATTTGATGAAGTGGGTCATCGGATTCCACCTTTCTACAGTAAAAGCAGGCTTGAAATGTGGATCCAATGGGCACTTCCAGAACTGATTTATAGGCTGCTCTCCATACACAGCCTTTGTGGAGTATGATGGTTCTCACAGCCGAGCTGTTTCAACCATAATCACACACAACAGAGACACAAAGAGGGGTGATATTTCTAAACCAATCTGCCCTCAGCCACACTGATCAGGAGAAGGTGACAGGCTGGGTGTCATCTAAGGGTTATATTTACCTTGAAAAACAGAGGCCCTCATTATGACATTGGCGGTAAAACCTTCTTACCGCCACGCTGATGGTCGCCAATGTACCCCCTCCACCGCGGACACCCGTTCACCATATTATGACACACATACACCAATCCGACAGAACTCAGCCACACACAAAAATCCGCCATACCAAAGGTCAGTGATAAAGTGGTGGTATCAAAACCCACACCATTACGCCAACAGACCAACGCCCACCACATTATGACCCACGAATTACCATGGCGGACATTCAACGGCGATAAACCATTGGCGGTACATACCCCCACGCTCAAAATGGACACACACAAACAAAACAACACTACATTGGTCAATTTAAATAACACACACCTGACACCCATAAACACACCACACCAACACACCCACACCACTATAAATAACACACTAACATTACTCACAACTCTTTACCATGTCAACCCACTGCCAGCGGAGAGACACCAAGACCACTGACACAACTAGAGCCACACACTACTCACACCTACACACCATTCATGCACTCTACATCACACATCCCAACACATTACCCAGCACACCCTCACCAACACACCTTACTGAACACCTATGGCACCACAAAGACACCCCCGTTTCAAAGAGGAGGAACTACGGGTCATGATGGAGGAAATTATCAGGGTAGAGCCACAGTTATTTGGAGCACAGGTGCAGCAGATATTGATAGCTAGGAAGATGGAGCTATGGCAGAGAATCATGGACAGGGTCAACGCCGTGGGACAGCACCCAAGAACTAGGGTTGACATCAGGAAGAGGTGGAACGCCCTACTGGCGAAGGTACGTTCCATTGCAGCAAGACGCCAGCTTGCTGAACAGAGGACTGGCGGTGGACCCCCACCTCTTCCCCTACAACTAACAGCATGGGAGGAGCAAGTCTTGACAATCCTGCATCCTGAAGGCCTGGCTTGAGTAGGAGGAGGACTGGACTCTGGTAAGTCAACTCTCTACTACTACTACTACCCCCCTCTTCCTGCATGCCATCACATACCCCCACACTCATCCTCACTCCCATCACTCCACCACTTCCCACACACCCCACCATCACATCTCACTCATCCCAATGCCAAGCTCTGCATGCTCTAACAATGCATGGACACCACTCACAGCCCTGCAAGGACACTTATCACTAATGCATGCACACTATAGAGAACTAATTATCCCACCATACACCAGCGTAGACAAGTGAAAGCTGCCAAGGCAAATCCAACCAAAGAGGGCAAGCAACGGATGCACAATATGTCAGTCACAGAAACCATAACACATCATTTACATCCCCACAGGTACTGCAGCCAATGTCAGCAGAGAGGAGGTGCCAGCACTATCCAGTCACCTAAATGAAGAGGCCCACAGTGATGACAGCAACTCTGGTCTTCAGGATCTGGATGAGCTACCTGCCCCATCAGCAACCTTTGGACAGCCGCTTACCCAGGCCCAGTCACACACCACCACAAAACCTCCCCCATCAGGAAACACAACCACAGAACCCACCCAGCGTACCCACACCTCTGTCCCCAGGACGCGTCAGTCAGCAGTGTGTCCACCTCTAAAGGGACCCCAGGCCATACCTCATACCCAAGTCAATCAGGGACCTGCAGTCAGTGGCAGTGGGCACACGGTTCAGGGGACAGAGGCACAGGCCAACAGGGAAAATGGGAGGAGTGTTGCGCGCCAGGAGGAGGACAGGCCCAGGGAACCAACTCTCCAGGAGGCACTTGCAGAGATCCTGGGAGCCTATCAACATTCCCAGAACACGATGGGCCAGATCCTGGACAATGTGCAGGAAAACAGGCAGCTGCAGGAGGGACAGTACCAGAGGATCAGGGAGGACTTGCAGGCCATTAACAACATCCTGATCTCTATAGCAGGGGTGCTGGCAGACATGGCCAATATTATGAGGGAGGCAGTCTCACACCAGGGGACATCTCACACTAGCCAGACATCTGAACAGCCTTCCATTTCCATTGCCGCTAGTGGCCAGGAGGCCCCGCCACAGGACTCAAAGGCCACCTGTACCCCTCCTCCTGCAGAAGTAGAACCACCCCGCAAACGTTGCCTGCGATCCAGACAGAAGCCAGAGACACTTGCCAAGACCCCCGCCAGGAAATGAGACTCTCCTGATTGTCACCCTTGTGTCCCACCCTGTCACCATGTCCACTTTGAACTGCCATTGCTCCCCTTCTTATGTCCCCTTGGACAATGCACCTGTGCTACAAACAGACTGGAACAATACCCTGGACTTTCCTCCATCATCACCCCATCCCATTGCACTTGCCCTTCAATATTTAAGCACTTCAATAAACACCCTTGGAAAAAAAGAAGTTTGGAGTATGTTATGTGTTACAAATATGTATTCATTGAAACAGGTACAAAAATTGCAAATCAACTGTACAGAAAATGAGCATAGATTAATGACCTGCTGCTGGCTGCAGTGATCACACCAGGAGTATATGTGAGGTCACCAACATCTGCAAATTGAATTGTCAGAGAGAACAGTAAGTGGCCATAGAAGTGAGAAATAGCAGCATGCCATTGCCACATAAATTCAAACAAATGTAATTGACATGTGAAGTAACACTGTCCTAACTGTGTGTCATTGGAAGTATTGTCTGATGACAGATGTTCTGTTGTTCTCATCCTCATCCTCACTGTCCACAGGGTCCACAGCTGGCACATGGGCTTCTCCAGCTTCCTCCTCCTGCAGGAATGGGACATGGCGTCTGAGGGCCAGGTTATGCAACATGCAGCATGCCACCACTATCTGACAGACCTTCTTTGGTGAGTAGCACCTGTTAGATGCAAGCACCAGAACCTGGCCTTCAGGAGGCCAAAGGTCCTTTCAATTATCCTTCTGGTTTGCCCCTGTGCCTCATTATAATGTTCTTCACCCTTGTCCTGGCATTCCTCACAGGGGTCAGTAGCCATGATAGGTTGCGGTAACTAGAGTCACCTGAAATATTGTGGGACAACATTTAGCCACACAACATCCCTTATGGCCCACACCATACCCATACACCAACATATACTGGGTGGGGACCAGGGCTCACCTATTAGCCACACCCTGAACCTCTGTAGCCATCACATTTGGGATGCTGCTATTTCTCAGGACAAAGGCATCATGGACCGACCCAGGATACTTTGCATTGATGTGGGGGATATACTGGTCCGCAAGGCACACCATCTGTACATTCATAGATTGGAAACTCTTCCGATTCCTGAACACCTGTTCATTCTGGAGGGGGGGATAAATGCAATATCTGGTCTATCAATTACACCAATTATGTTGGGGATATGTCCCAGTGCATAGAACTCAGCCTTCACTGTGGCCAAATCTTCAACTTTGGGGAAAACAATGTAGCTGCACATGTGTTTAATCAGGGCAGGCAACACTCTTGTCAGCACTATTGAGAACATTGGCTGTGACATTCCTGTTGCCAAGCCCACTGTCACTTGGAAAGAAGCAGCAGCCAGGAAATGAAGAACTGATAGTACGTGCACAAGAGGGGGGATCCCAGTGGGGTGACGGATAGCAGATATCAGGTCAGGGTCCAATTGGGCACACATTTCTGTGATTGTGGCCCTGTCCAGTCTATAGGTGAGGATAATGAGCCTGTCCTCCAGTTTTGCCAAGTCCAACAGGGGTCTGTTCACTGGGGTAGGTCTCCATGTCCTATTCGTCCACAGCAGTAGCACTCTAAGGGACAAAAGAGTGAGGAGCCGGTCACAAACTGAAAAATGGTGCTAAAACAGAACTTTGCATCCTGTACACTTCTAATGGATCATTGTGATTTGTCTAGTATGTCCTAATATCTCTTGTGACACAGAATAATTTCAAGGCCTGCCCCCCTCCTGAAATGGGGTCCACCTGTCCTGTGTGGAGGGACAGGTGGAAGTGAGGTAATTCCGCTGACGTTGTGCCCCGTTGTGGGAGGCGGTCGGGAACTGCTGTGCAACTCCTCATTGGTTATAAATGGGCCCTATGGGGTACAGTGGTCAAAGGTGATCTACGCCGGCTGTGATGGTATGCACTGCCGCGGGCGTGACTGACATTTTCTATCTGATTCCTCACTTGCTACCTGATCTTCCATAGGAGAGAACCTACACTGCATGTGCTGCTGTGACCTGTTTCTGGAACCTACTATGGCCTGTGTGACCAGGGAAAGGGCCCCAGCCTTCACTTCAGAGGAGTTGGAGAGACTGGTGGATGGGGTCCTACCCCAGTACGAACTGCTGTATGGGCCTCCAGACCAACAGGTGAGTACACTGTGGGCACGATGCATGTGGCATGAATGCATGGAGTTGTGTGTGTGAAGGCCTCATGTAAGGGGGTGGGTGGACGTCCTCTGGGTGGCATACAGGTAATGTGCTGGGCCATGTGTGTGTAAATGGTGATGGAACCGGCTATGGTGGGCCATATGTTTAACAGGCAGGACTGTTTGTCTAAATAAATGTTTCTGTATCTATTGCCTCTACAGGTCAGCGCCCATCAAAAGAAGGGTATATGGTGTGCCATCACCAAGGAGGTGCGGACCTGGGGGTCTATAGCAGGCGGAGCACCCACTGTCAGACACGGTGGGAGGACTTGAGATGCTGGGCATGGAAGACAGTGGAGGCCCAGCTAGGGATGGCCTCCCAATGAGGAAGGGGTGCCTGTTGAACCCTGACACCCCTGATGGCCCGCATACTGGTGGTGGCCTATCCTGAGGTAGATGGGTGCTTGAGGGCATCATAGCAGCCACAAGGGAGTGAGTACAGTCCCCATCATTACAACTTACGCATGGTATGGTGATATCCGCGTGGGGGATGTGTGTCAGTGAGTACCCCTATGCCAGGCCTGACATTGCAGCATAGGTCCCCTGATGTCTGGGGTTCAGAAGGGAAAATCTTGCAACCTAGCTCGTAGGCATCCACTACTGGTCAGGGCTGCGTTGGTCCCAGGTGTGCTGCATTTGGCGGTGTGTGCCTCTCCCCATGCCTTGGCCACTATTTTTTTCTCTGGTAGGTCAATGGCATATTGCGTAGGGCTGATCCCTGTGTGTGAGGGTGCTGTGTACACCAATGGTGGTGTTGGTGAGGCAAATGACCAAGTGTATCCTTTGTCTCTTCCCCCGTTTTTGTTTTGGCATCCTGTCCTTATGTGCATTAGAATCATCTGGCGGCGGAGCAGAGGCACAGGCGACTGAGGGAGCTGCATCCCACAAGACCCAGGAGGCAGAGTCCACCGACGCTGAGGGCACCAGTGGGACTGATGGAGAGGGGAGCATCACAGTCGGAGACTGGAGGGGACAATTCTGACACAGATTCCTCCTCCAATGGAAGCTCCCCGGTGGTGGCGGACACTTCTGTGACCATCCCAGCTCCAGGAACAGCTGCCACCCCACGTACCAGCAGCGCCCTCCCAGCAGGAGGTTGGGCATCTCCTTCGCCCCAGGCACCTCAGGCCCTGCCCCAGTTAGCCCTGCTGCCCTGAGTGAGGAGGCTATTGACCTCCTGAGATCCATCTCTCTAGCGCAGTCAACCATTGTGAATGCCATCCAGGGGCTGGCAATCTAATGCAGCAATCTAATGCATTCCTGGAGGACATTCACACTGGCTTGGCGGCCAAACAGAGATCGATTCAGGCTCTGGCCTCCTCTCTGATGGCATCCATTGTCCTTGTTCCTACTGTCCCCCCTCCAACTTCCACTGCCCAGTCCCAACCTATCCCAAGCACACAGCCAGACGAGCATGCACACAAGACAACACCCAAGAGTCCCACAGGCAAACACAAGCACCACACTTCATCCCACAGACACTCACTCAAATACCATCCAGTTGCAGACACACAAGTATCCACCATTTCCACTGTCTCTCCCTCCATCTCCCCCTCCCCCTCCCACCCAGTTCCATCCACACTCACACCTGCATGCACTACATCATCATCCACTACCAGCATCACCACACCAAGCAGAACACACACCTCACTGACAGACACCTCCACAACAGCCAAGCACATGTCCCCTGTGTCCTCCCCCACTGTGTCTGTCCCACCCCCTCCTAAAGTACACAAACACAAGCACTCAGACACCCTACACCCATTCACCTCACAACAGCATACAGCTCATGCACCTGCACCCAAATCCAGCAGTCAAACACCTCAAACAACCACTCCCTCATCCTCCACTCCCATTCCTTCTCCCTCTTCGCGCCCCATTATCCCTAAAAAACTGTTCCTATCCACCATTGACCTCTTCCTTACCCCTCCCCCCATCCTGCATGTATGGCCAGGGTAGGAAGATGACGGCCAAGCACCTCAGCCACTGGCCCAGTCGTCACAAACCCACTTGTGGTCAAAAGGGATCCAGGCCACATGTCCTGGAGGGGAAGGAGCCTGCACCAGCCAGCTTAAAGGGAAAGGAGCCTGCCCCAGCAGCCAGGAAGACCAAGGAGCCTGCCCAGCAGGCAAGAAGGGAAAGGAGCCTGCCCCAGAAGGCAGGAAGACCAAGGAGCTTGCCCCAGTAGGCAAGAAGGGGAAGGAACCTGCACCAGCCAGCCTAAAGGGAAAGGAGCTTGCCTCAGCAGCCAGGAAGACCAAGAAGCCTGCCCCAGCAGGCAAAAAGGGAAAGGAGCCTGCCGTAGAAGGCAGGAAGACCAAGGAGCTTGCCCCAGCAGGCAAGAAGGGAAAGGAGCCTGCCCCAGAGGCCAGGAAGACAAAGAAGCCTGCCCCAGCAAGCAAGAAGGGAAAGGTTGCCGCCCCAGAAGGCAGGAAGACCAAGGGGCTTGGGCCCAGAACTGTGACGGAACCACCACCAACCATGATTGTGCAGCCGTCCAAGGTTGCATGGGATGGGCAGGGGCCTCCCTCCACCAGCAGCACTACCACTGTGCAGCCATCTGAGTTTGAAGGGGATGGGCAGGAGCCTCCACCCACCAGTGTCACCACCACTGTGCAGCCATCCGAGGTTGCAGGGGATGGGCAGGAACCTCCCCCCACCAGCGGCACCACCACTGTGCAGCCATCACCGCCAGCGGACGGTATGTAATCCTGCTTCCATGGGCTGCTGTGGGGCCTGTCCATTCCAGAACCAGTGGGTATGACACCCACTTGGAGACTGTGACCTTGCACTCCCTAGGATCAAGCACAGGGCAGGTTGCCCCCTCCGGAGCCAGTGGGTAAGACACCCACATGCCCATTATAGGAGGCTGGCCTGGCTTATAGTGGGTATCTGATGGTACTTACACCTTGTGCCAGGTACTGTTATCCCTTTTTAGTAGATAAGTAGTGCTCTAGCAGCTTAGGTTGATAGAGCTAGCTATAGCAGAGCAGCTTAGGCTGAACTAGGAAACATGCAAAGCTCATACTATACCACTTATATCATATAGCACTATATCATAAGAACCACAATACTCAGAGTTACTAAAAATAAAGGTACTTTATTTTAGTGACAATGTGCCAAACATATCTCAGAGGATACACTCCCTTAGGAGGTAAGTAAAATGCACAAAATATACATACAAACCAAAATCAGGTAAGTAAACGGTTAGAAAAGTAGTGCAAACACAATAGAATATAATAGGATGCAATCGGCCTAGGAGCAACACAAACCATATACTAAGAAAGTGGAATGCGAACCACTTAGGGACCCCAGTTCTAGTGTAATGTGTAGAGGGCTGCTGGGAGTGTAGGAAAACACTAAGGGTGTCCAAGATACCCCACCCCAAGACCCTGAAAAGTAGGAGTAAAATTACCCTACTTCCCCAGAAACGCTAAATTCGTGATAGGAGATTCTGCAAAGACCACAACTGACTGCAAAACACTGAAGACGGATTCCTCGACCCGAGGACCTGGAAAGGAAGGGGACCAAGTCCAAGAGTCACGAAAGTGTCCAGGGGGGGAGGAGCCCACTAACCCCCCCTCCCCCCGGATGAAGGTGCAAAATGACTCCCTCAGGGTGGAAGAAGCTGAAGATTCTGCAACAACGGAAGATGCCAGGAACTTCTCCTTTGCACAGAAGATGTCCCACGGTGTGCTGGAGGATGCAGAGTTGTTTTCAGGCAGAAAGACCACAAACAGGCCTTGCTAGCTGCAAAGGTCACTGTTGAAGAAAATGGGTGTTGCCCGGGCCCAGGAAGGACCAGAATGTTGCCCCTTGGGGGAGGAGACAGAGGGGGCACTCAGCAATAAAGAGAGCCCATGCAGAAGAAGGCAGCACCCACAAAAGTACTTGAACATGGGTTCAAGAAAACTGAGCACAGCAGTTGTCTCAACACTACAAAGGAGGGTCCCACAAAGCCGGTGGTCAACTCAGTGAGTTGAGCAATGCAGGATGGAGTGCTGGGGACCTGGGCTGTGCTGTGCATGAAGGATGCCTTGCAAAAGTGCACAGAAGCCCTAGCAGCTGCAGTTAATGCAGTACACAGGATTACTGTCTGCCGTGGGGAGGCAAGGACTTACCTCCACCAAATTTGGACAGATGGACCACTGGACTGTCGGGGTCACTTGGATCTAACTCCTGTGTTCCAGGAACCATGCTCGTCATGATGAGAAGGGACCCAGAGGACCAGTGAAGCAAAAGTTTGGTGCCTGCGTTAGCAGGGGGAAGATTCCATCGACCCACAGGAGATTTATTCTTGGCTTCCAGTGCAGGATGAAGTCACCACCAGGAAACAGTTGAGAAAGCCGGCAGGATTAGGCGCTACAATGCCGCTGGTAGTCTTCTTGCTACTTTGTTGCAGTTTTGCAGGCATCCTGGGGCAGTCACCAGTCGATCCTTGGCAGAAGTCGAAGAGGGAGATGCAGAGGAGCTCTGGTGAGCTCTTGCATTTGTTATCTGAAGAGATGCCCACAGGAGAGACCCTAAATAACCCTCAAAGGAGGGTTGCCCACCAAGTAAGGTAAGCACCTATCAGGAGGGGTCTCTGACGTCACCTGCTGGCACTGGCCACTCAGAGGCTTCCATTGTGCCCTCACACCTCTGCATTCAAGATGGCAGACACTGGAGGAGCTCTGGGCACCACCCCTGGGGTGGTGATGGACAGTGGAGTGGTCACTCCCCTTTCCTTTGTCCAGTTTTGCGCCAACCGGTGTAGACTGGTTTATGCAAGGAGGGCACCATCTGTGCCCTTCAAAGCATTTCCAGAGGCCAGGATAGGCTACTCCTCTTATCACCCTCAACACCTATTTCCAAAGGGAGAGGGTGTAACACCCTATCTCAGAGGACATCCTTTGTTCTGCCTTCCTGGGACTTCCTGCCCAGGACTAGGCTGCCCAGAACCCAGGAGGGCAGAAGCCTGTCTGTGTGGTGGCAGCAGTAGCTGCAGTGAAAACCCCATAGAGCTAGTTTGGATGTACCCGGGGTCCACACTGGAGCCCCGGGGATGCATGGGATTGGCACCCCAATACCATATTTGGCATGGGGGGGACAATTCCATGATCTTAGATATGTAACATGGCCATATTCAGAGTTACCATTGTGAAGCTACATAGAGGTATTGACCTATATGTATTGCACACGTGTAATGGTGTTCCCGCACTCACAAAGTCCGGGGAAATTGCCCTGAACTATGTGGGGGTACATTGGCCAGTGCCAGGGTGCCCTCACACTTAGTAACTTTGCACCTGACCTTCACTAAGTGAGGGTTAGAATTATAGGTGACTTATAAGTTACTTAAGTGCAGTGTAAAATGGCTGTGAAATAACATGGACGTTATTTTACTCAGGCTGCAGTGGCAGTCCTGTGTAAGAATTGTCTGAGCTCCCTATGGGCGGCAAAAGAAATACTGCAGCACATAGGGATCTCCTGGAACCCCAATACCCTGGGTACCTAGGTACCATACACTAGGGAATTATAAGGGTGTTCCAGTGTGCCAATCAGAATTGGTAAAAAAATGGTCACTAGCCTGCAGTGACAATTTTAAAAGCAGAGAGAGCATAATCACTGAGGTTTTGGTTAGCAGAGCCTCAGTGACACAGTTAGGCACCACACAGGGAACACATTCAGGCCACAGCTATGAGCACTGGGGTCCTGGCTAGCAGGATCCCAGTGAGACAGGCAAAAGCAAACTGACACACAAGTAAAAAATGGGGGTAACATGCCATGCAAGATGGTACTTTCCTACACCCATCACTCCCCAGGATCAAGCATAGGGCACATTGCCCCCTCCAGAATCAATGGGTATGACACCCACCTGAGAGACTGTGGCCCATCACTCCCCAGGATCAAGCACAGGGCAGGTTGCTCCCTCTAGAACCAGTAGGTAAGACACCCACATGTCCATCACTCCCCAGGATCAAGCACAGGGCATGTTGCCCCCTCCAGAACTAGTGGGTATCACATCCACCTGGGAGACTGTGGCCCATCACTCCCCAGGATCAAGCACAAGGCACGTTGCCCCCTCACGAACCAGTGGGTATGACACCCACCTGTGAGACTGTGGCCCATCACTCCCCAGGATCAAGCACAGGGCACGTTGCCACCTCCAGAACCAGTGGTTATGACACCCACATGCCCATCACTTCCCAGGATCAAGCAGAGGGCACGTTGCCCCTGCCAGAACCAGTGGGTATGACACCCTCCCTGTGAGACTGTGGCCCATCACTCCCCAGGATCAAGCACAGGGCATGTTTCCCCCCTCCAGAACAAGTGGGTTTGACACCCACCTGAGAGACTGTGACCTTGCTGGTCCAAGCACAGGGCATGTTGCCCCCTCCGGAAGCAGTGGTCTTGTTACATCTCTTGGCTGAGGTGCCCCCCCGTCCCACATCCCCCTGAGGTGCCTGCCTATTTACCAACTTATGCCCCTGCAGTGTTCTCTCCGTGTTGAAGCAGGTGACATGTATGGCCTTGGACTTTGGCCTGTGGCCATTTGGCCTACGCAAATTGTGGACTGGGCTGTGTCCCTTTTTCTGTACATATGTATATATCTATTATCTTGCCTAACTTATTTTTCATGCTGCGTTGATCTCATTACATTCACTTTTGCGAAGCCGGTTTGTCATTGCATTATTCATCCGACTTACAGGGTAAAATTGTTTTTGTAATGCAGCTAGTTGTGTGTTTGGGATGGGGGTGTTGTGCGTGTGTGTGTCACTATTGTTTTCCTCACCCCCTCCTATGTGTACTAGGCGGCTGTAGTCACCATTGCAGTCTTCACTGGCGTTGGTGTTCGTGGTGAAGCCGAACATAGAAGATCATGGGGAAGACATGCAGTTCTGGTTCCATGGCAGCGTGGTTGTTCCCTGTTTCTCCACTGGTGAGTCCTTTCCCTTCTGAGCTCAGTTTCTGCCAGGCTTTTGATGTGTCTTAATATGGTGGGCGGAATATATACTTCCGCCTGGCTGTATGTGGCTACTGCTGTGGTGGCTGTTGTTTCACCCTAGCGGTCTGTGTGGTACATTGGCTGTCTTTCGGAGATCTTTCTGCCATGGTCATAATTTGGTGGTAGTTACCGCCGGCCTGTTGGCGGTATTACCGCCAGGGTCGTAATGAGAGCCAGTCTTTAGTCCCACCCTTCACCCCAACATCTACCAAATGTCAGTGCTTCATAAAGATAAATCAGCAGCTCCTTGCTGAACTAAAGGTCTAATTTAACTTCTAAAGGACCCTTGTCTCCTCTGCCTTCTCTTCAGTGTCTAGGTTTCTTCCCACAAGTTTCAGGATTGTCCGATCCACTGGGCACTTTCAGAATTGATTTGAGGTGGTTCTCTTTTTAAGTGTCCTTTCCAGGCTGCTCTCCATACAAAGCCTGTGTGGAGCATGAAGGTTCTCACAGTAGGACTGTTTCCACGAGAATCACACACAACAGAGGCACAAAGAGTGTTGAGGTTTCTGAACCACTCTGTCATCAGCCACACTGCAGAGTGCGATCAGGAGAACGCAACAGGATGGGTGTCATCTAAGGGTTACCTTTACCTTGAAAAACTGAGTATTTAGTCCCACCCTTGACCCTAACATATATCTAATGGCAGTGCTTCATAAAGATAAATCAGCAGCTCCTTGCTTAGCTAAAGTCCTAATTGAACTTCTAAAGGACCCTTGTTTCCTTTTCCCTCTTTTCAGTGTCTAGGTCTCTTCCCTAAAGCTTTAGAATTGTCAGATATAGACTTCCACTGCATGGGAAAGCAACCTCTCTTCTATCTTGAGGAATTCAAAATGCATCTGGAAGGCCTTGATTACTTTGACTCACCTACACACGCCATGCATGTACCATGTTTGCCACATTCACAAAACACACATGCATACACATTTGGGATACTAGCACCAGGATATGGGTTAGTGAATAGGAGCAGAATGCTGGACAGGCAGTAGGTCACTAAGCCACTGTTTTAGTGACACAGATAAAATGATTTTATCACAACTATGGAATCACAATTTGCTGAGTCCATGACACGGATGGTAGTCTACTGTTGGTTCAATGGGGGCATGCTTGGTGCACCCCTCTTGGTCATGGGACAGGCGCAGGACCATACTCATATCAAGGGACGGGTCTAGGGCTCTGAACATACACTAGCGTAGGATAATCAGTATATCAGTTACATGCAGTCTGGTTTTCAGAGCAGAGCAACACAACTGTATATCCGTCCCAACACTATCAAACTTCATTACATTCAGATTTTTCCCAATAACATATATCTGCATATGTGCATGCCTGAGTGATCAAAAGGTAATATATTCCCCTGCACTTGTACACAATGGCCCTCATTACAACCCTGGTGGTAAATGCAGTCAACCGCCGTGCTGACGGCCGCCAACATACTGTGCCCGCAGGGGTATTCCGCTACGGGAATTATGACCCACACTGAGAAATCCACCACTATACAGGCACCCACACAAGTCCACCACACCAAAGGTTAGTGATAAACTGGCGATATCCAAACCCACACCATTACGCCAACAGGAATACACCCACAGTAATATGACCTACGAATCACTGTGGCAGCCTTTCAAATGTGGTAAACCATTGGTGTTACACACCGCCACGGTCAAAATACACACACACTTACAAAACTACACAACATTGGACATTTCAAACCGCACATACCTGACACACGTACGCACACCATACCCACACACCCACATCAATATAAAACACACACCCACATGACCCACAACCCCTTCCACAAAAAAAAGTATAGCTAACTGAGAGAGACGCAATGCAAGAGCACCCACTCAATCAGAGGGACAGAACACCATCACCCATACACCATCCTACTACTCACACCACACACCCCAACACATCACCCCACACACACTCACACATATACTCATACCACAACCATGGCACCCCAAAGGCACCCCAAAGACACCCCAGGTTTTCAGAGGGGGAGCTAAGGGTCATGGTGGTGGAAATCATCTGGGTAGAGCCACAGCTATTCGGACTACAGGTGAAGCAGACGTCCATTGCTAGGAAGCTGGAACTATGGTGGAGAATTGTGGACAGGGTCAATGCCATGGGGCAGCACCCTAGAAGAAGGGTTGACATCAGAAAGAGGTGGAACGATCTACGGGGGTAGGTGCGCTTCTGTGGTTGCAAGACACCAGGTAGCTGTACAGAGGACTGGTGGTGGACCCCCACCTCCTCCCCCACAACTAACAACATGGGAGGAGCAAGTCTTGGCAATTATGCACTCTGAGGGCTTCGCAGGAGTAGCAGGAGGACTGGACTCTGGTAAGTCAAATTTTCACTACTTCACCCCCCAACCTGCATGCCATCACAAACCCCCATCACTCCACCACCTCACATATACCCCACCATCACAACCCACCCATGCAACACCAAAGCATTGACCCCCAACACAGACCTGCATGGACACACCTCACATGCCCATTACAGAGACTCAGCCAGCCCACAAAATCACCACTCACACAAGGCCAAGCTGACAGGCAAATCACAACCATACAGGGAAACACACTCATGCACAAGATGACACACGCAGATACATTAACACTGAATTTCCATCCCCACAGGACCCCTACTCAACGTCACCGGAGAGGAGGTGCCAGCTACATCCAGTCCCCTCTAAAGAGGCCCACAGTGATGACAGCAGATCTGCACGCCTGGATCAGGATGACCAACCTGGCCCATCAGGGACCTCTGGACAGTCAGTTCCCCTGCCACAGTCCCAAACCACCACAGATCTTCCCCCCTCAGGAAACAACAGCACAGCACCCACCCAGCAGACCCATCCCTCTGTCCCCAGGACATGTCAATCAGTAGTGTGTCCACCACTACAGGGACCACAGGCAACCCCACCAACACAGAACCTGGGATTAGTGGCAGTGGGCACACAGTTCAGGGGACAGAGGCAGAGAACAACAGGGAAGCTGGGAGGACTGCTGTGCGACAGGGGGAGGACAGGCCCAGGGAACCCACTCATGCCACCATTCCCAGGAAACCATGGGCCAGATACTAGCCAAGCTGCAGGAGACACAGCGGCTGCAGGAGGGACAGTACCTGGGGATCAGGGATAACCTAACAAAAATCTACACCATCCTGGTCACCATTGCATGGGTGCTGGCTGACATGGCCAAGACCATGAGGGAGGCAGTGGCACAACAACGGACGACTTACACTAGCCAAACCGATGAACAGCCTTCCACCTCCACCGTTGCTAGCGGACAGGAGGCACTGCCACAGGAACAACAGGCCACCAGCACTCCACCCCCTGCAGAGGAGAACTATCATGCAAATGGTCCCTGCGATCGAGGCAGAAGCCAGAGAACATTGCCAAGACCCCTCCCAGGAAATAATACTCTTCTGATTGTCACCCTTCTGTCTCACTCTGTCACCCTTGTCCACTTTGAACTACCATTGCTCCACTTCCCATGCCCCCTTGGATAATGCACCTGTGATACCAAGAGACTGGGCTCTACCCTGGACTTTCCCCAGGGTCACCCTGTCCACCATGAACTGCCATTGTTCCCCTTCCTATGCCCCCTTGGACAATGCATCTGTGATACAAAGAGGCTGGAGTCTACCATGGATATTCCTCAACCATCACTCCAACCCATTTCACATCCCCCACTATTTATTAGCACTTAAATAAACACCCTTGAATCTCCAAACAATCTGGAGTCAGTCTGTGCTTTCACCGATGTATTATTACAACCTCTTAGACAAATATCAATGTAAATGTTCATTAGCACATACCAAAGTATGACAGTTGTTGGGCAGAAGTAAACATAGCAGAAGGCAGAATGTGGTACCTAGATCTGCGAAAAGGAAAGCCAAAGTGAACTGTCAGGGTCCATACACAGAGGCTGACACATACAATGTCCTACAGTAGTCCAATATGAGATGAGCTGTGCCAGTCTCCTGCCTGCATCTCACTGGAAGTACTGCATGATGATGTTGTTTCGGTTGTCATTATCTTCTTCCTCTGCCTCCTCTTCCTCACTGTCCACAGGCTCAACAGCTGCCACAAGACCAACATCAGGGCCATCCTCCTGCAAAAAAAGCACCTGGCGCCACAATGGCAGGTTGTGCAAGAAGCAGCATGCCACGATTATCTGCCACACCTTCTTCGGTGAGTAGTATAGGGAGCCACCTGTTAGATGGAGGCAGCGGAATCTGGCCTTCAGGGGGAAAACGATATAGCTGCGCATGTGTTTCTGCAGGGCAGATAGCACTCTGGACAACACGTTAGAGAACATTGGCTGAGACATCGCTGATGCCATGGCCACTGTTGTTTGAAAGGAACTACTGGCCAGGAAATGGAGCACTGACAGGACCTGCACAAGAAGGAGGATACCTGTGGGATGGCGGATAGCTGACATCAGGTCTGGCTCCAATTGGGCACACAGTTCTTGGATTGTGGCACAATAAAGTCTGTGGGTGATAATGACGTGTCTGTCTTCCATTGTCGACAGGTCCACCAGGGGCCTGAACACCGGAGGATGCCGCCATCTCATCAGCTGCCCCAGCGGATGGGCTCTATGGAGGAGAATGGTGAGCAGAGGGACATGTACCACATAGGCAGCACAGCTGTTTTTGCACTAATGTGAGTAAATCCATGGGTGCGTTGTCTGTCTGTATTGCTGTCCAAATGTGCTGTGACACAGTTAGCTGCCATGCCATGTGCCACCCTGAAATGGCGGCTGCCTGACCTGTAAGGAGGGACAAGGGGAAATGAGATAACTGCGCTGGCATTGTGCAGCGTTGCCGTAGGCGGTCGAAGACCGCCATGCAATTCAGCATTGGTTTTCATTGGGCCCTATGGGTTCCAGGAGCCAATGACGATGTACGCCGGCGGTGACAGTATGCACCGCTGCGGACAGGACCGCCATTTTATATCTGTTCACTCACTTGATACCTGACCTTCAACAGGAGAGGACCTACACTGCAAGGCCTGCGGTGACCTGGGGCGGGAAGCAACAATGGCTACAGTGTCTGGGGAAAGGGCCCCTGCCTTCACTTCGGAAGAGTTGGACAGACTAGTGGATGGGGTCCTACCCCAGTACACGCTACTCTACGGTCCTCCAGACAAACAGGTGATTACACTGTGAGCATGATGCGTGGGACATGAATGTATGGAGTGGTGTGGATGGAAGAGAAATATTGGGGGGCTTTGGCCTGCATGTGAGGATGGTGAGTGTATGTGTGTCAGGGCATTGAAGGGAACTGGTGGACAATGAGTTTGACGGGGCGGACGGGAGAGTAATTTCCTTTCCTCCTTTACCTTTCCTCTAGGTCAGCGCCCACCAGAAGAAGGGTATTTGGTGTGCCATCACCAAGGAAATGTGGACCCTGGGGGTCTATCATAGACGGAGCACCCACTACCGCAAGAGATGGGAGGACCTGTGCCGCTGGAGCAAGAAGACAGTGGAGGCCCAGCTGGGGATGGCCTTCCAACGTGGAACGGGTGCCCGTCGCACCATGACCCCCCTGATGTTCTGCATCTTGGTAGTGGCATATCCGGAATTGGATGGGCGTTTTAGGGCATCACAGCAGCAACAAGGTGGTGAGTACAGTCTCATTCAGCTGACTCTGCATGCTTTACGAGGTGCCTGGGTGGGGGATGTGGGCTGTAGGTTCCCCTAGGCCAGGGCAAACTTGCTGGGGTAGGTCCCTTGTTAGGCTGGCTCTGTGGCACTCCAACCCCAAAAAGTGGTAGTGGCCATCTACAGCTAGTCAGGCTCCTGTGGTCTCCAGGTGTGCAGCTAATGGGGTTAGGCATATTTCCCCATGGGCAGGTGATTTTCCTAAGAACTGTTAGTGCATGGCCTAGTGCATAGGGTTGCTCCCTCTGTTGTGTCCGCCAACGGTAGTGGTGTTGCCGGCATTGACCATGTGTCTCCTCTGTCTTTCCCCCCTTCTTGTTTTGTCACCCTGTCCTTGTGTGCATTTGCATCATCTGGCGGAGGAGCAGTGTCACCCGAGCAGGAGGGAGCTGCAACCCACATGGCCCAGGAGGGTGAATGTACGAAGTCTGAAGGCACCAGTGGGACGGAGGGTGAGGGAAGCTCCACGATGGGGACAGGAGGGGACACCAGCGACAGCGACTCCTCCTCTGATGGGAGCTCCTTTGCGGTGGAGGGCACCTCTGTGCCCACCGCAACAACAGGTACAGCCACCACCCCCCGACCAGCTCCGCCCTCCCAGCAGCCCCTCAGCGTGTTTCCCATGCCCGCTCACCCAGGAGGGTAGGCATCTCCTTTGCCCCAGGCACCTCAGGCCCTGCCCTGCTGCCCTCAGTGAGGAGGCTATTGATCTCCTGAGATCCCTAACTGTTGGGCAGTCAACCATTCTGAATGCCATCCAGGGTGTCGAGAGGCATTTGTAGCAAACAAATCCATACCTGGAGGGCATTCATTCTGGCGTGGCAGCCCAACAGAGAGCATTTCAGGCTCTGGCCTCAGCACTGATGGCAGCCATTGTCCCTGCGTCCAGCTTCCCAGGTCCAACTTCCACTACCCAGACCCAATCCCCTCTACCTCAGCATATCCTAAGCACACCTACAGACCAGCATGCACACACATCAACACACAAAAGTGGGTCAGGCAAACATAAGCACCACAAATCCCACTAGAACTCACACAAGCACCATCCCCATGCAGACACACAAATATTCACTTCCTCCACTTTGTCCCCCTCCCCCACGTCGTCCACCTCCCTCCCAGTCTCGTCTCCACTCACACCTGCATGCACTACATCCTCAGCCACTACCTCCATCACCAGCACGCCCATCACTACACATCGCTCACGTGCAATCACCACTCCCACTACCATTCACACGTCCCTTGTGTCCTCTCCCAGTGTGTGTGAGCCCTCCTCCCAAAGTACACAAATGCCGGCCCACACCCACTCAACAGCCATCCACCTCACAACAGCCTCCAACCCATGCACCTTCACCCAAACTCAGCAGACGTACACCTCCTAAAACCACTACCTCTTCTTCCACTCCCAAACCCCCACATATTCCCGTCCCAGTGTGTCCAAAAAACCTTTCCTGGCTACCATTGACCTCTTCTCTAAACCTCCCCTCCATTCTTCCCCTAGGGCCAGGTTGTCTAGAGCCCAGACCAGCACCTCAGCCACCAAATCGTCGTCCACTCTGGTCCCTGCAAGTCCGGGAGGATTGAAGGGGGCACCCTTCAGGGCTGCCAGTGTGCCCTCTACTGAAGCCAAGGACCACCCTATTCCGCCACCTGCCAAGCTAAAGAAGGGGCCGGCATGCAGGAGAGAAAAGCCGCACCACCCACCCAGCAAGGCCTCCTCCAGAACCACAGTGGACAGTGCCAAGGTCCCAGCAGCGACTGCCAAGATGGGGAAGGGACACAAGAGCAAAGGAAAGTCGCCTCAAGGCACGTAGCCTCCAGGTGAGGGAGTGGTGACCCCCATTTCTCCAGACAGGCCAGCAACCTCTACCTTTGTGGGCACTGCCGCAACAACCGCCACCTGCCCCACCACCTGCACCGCCACCTGCACCACCACCTGCACGGCCGCTGCCACAACTGCAGTCACCAGCATCATCCCCAGTGGACAGCCTTCCGAGGCTCCAGGAGATGGCCTGGTGTCTCCCTCCACTACTACAGACACCTGCACCATGGGTACCACCGGCAGCATCTCCGCCGCAGACACCGCAGCAGCCCCTGCCACCTGCCCCGCAACGTGCCCAGCCAGTGCCATTACAGCGGACCTCAGCATCATCCCCAGTGGGCAGCCATCCGAGGCTGCAGGAGACGTCCTGGAGCCTGCACACACTACATGAGGCACCAGCACTGACACTACCAGCAGTTTGCAGCCTAAGTCGCCGCAAGGTGGAGTGTGGTTCTGTCTCCATGGAGTATAATGCTACCTGTTACAGGAAAATCTCATGGCTCAGACACCAGGGTGAGGGAATGGGAACTGACACACCCCTGGTGCTGCAACACTGGGCACAAAGCCCCCTCCAGAACCAGTGGAGAAAAGCATCCACTCACCTTATCCTTGGCAAGATGAAGCACTCTGGGCCCAAAGCCCCCTCCAGAACCTATGAAACATGTCACCCACTTGAAAGACTGTGGCTCTGCACTCCCCAGGACCAAACAGTGGGCAAACCACCCTCTTGAGAGACTTGAGAGACTGTGGCTTTGCACTACCCAGGACCAAAAAGTGGGCAAACCACCCACTTGAGAGACTTGGGCGACTGTGGCTTTGCACTCCACAGGACCAAACAGTGGGCAAACCGCCCACTTGAGGGACTGTGGCTTTGCCCTCCCCAGGACCAAACAGTGGGCAAACCACCCACTTGAGAGCCTGTAACTTCGAGGAGCAGTGGCGTTGTCCCATCATCCGGCTGGGCTGTCCTCCCCTCCCCCTGAGGTGCCTGTTTTATTTTCAACCTGATGCCCCTGCAGTGTTCTCTCGGTTTTGAGGCAGGTGTCATGTGTGGGCTTCGCCCATGCTTTTTGGGACCAATGGTCCACGGACATTTAATGGGATAGTGTATGGACTTGTGTACTTGCTGTTACTATTTGTATATACTGATGATTTAAATTTATCTTGGCCTATCTGATTGTTCGATTATTATACTCGTTAGACTCATTTCATGTGGTCCTTGCATTCTTCCAGGGGATGACGGGTGTATCTGTGATGTGATTGGATACGTGTGTGTGTTGTTGTGGGTGGGGGTGTTGGTGTTGGGTGCGTGTGTCACTCTCTTTCCCCTCCTCCCCTCCCCGGTGTGCTAGGTGCAGTACTCACCATTGTCGTCGCCGCCATCTTTGATGTTCCTGGTAGATGAGGAGGTAGACCAGCATCGGCAGGACCTGTAACTTGGGCTCCATGGCATCCTGGTTGTTCGTTGAGTGTTGAGAGGTGAGTGGTTTCCCTTCTGTGTACTGTTTCTGCAGTGCTTTTGATGGCGTTGGTACCGCCCCCGGAAAAGCTGGCGGATTGGTGCCTTGGAATAGTGTGGGTGGTACATTGTCTTCCGCCTGTCTGTTAGCGGTTACCGTCCGCGGTGTTTGTTTCTACCGTTGTGGTGGTCGAAGTGTTAAAGTGCCTGTCTGTGTTGGCTGTTTCCGCCATGGACGCAATTCCATTTTTTTACCGCCGGCCTGTTGTTGGTATTACCGCCGCTTTATCACCAACCGCCAAGGTTGTAATGAGGGCCTAAGTTATGTAACATATGTTTTCAAGATTAGCAAACCTCTCCTGCTCTATGCATTATTTGTTGGAGTAATTTTATCAAAATGACTGATCCTACATTTTCTGACTCAAATTGTATCGTACTTAACCACTTAATTAGCATGCCATAAAGTTATGATATAGAAGGCTAGCTTTTATATTTCACATCACACAGTGGCATGGCATTGAAAAACCTAACAGAGAATAAGAAAATCATTTCAAACCCAGCCAATAAAGAAGGTAACATAGTGGTACTTACCACACAGGACTGCATGACAGAAGCCTATAGACAATTGAATAATGAAATTAATTATGAAAAATTACAAGTGAATCCGATGAACTGGATAATTTATTTAGTTAACTCTATTCTTCTGGCTTGGTATGATCAACACCTTTTGAATGAAGATGAATATACATTTTTGAAAATTTTAAATCCTGCAATGTCTGTGATTTATTTTCTTCTGAAGATATACAAATCTATGTTGAATCCTCCTGGTAGGCTAATATTCTCTGCCTGTGAATCAACTTTTGAAAAAGACATTAAGCTCCTATATAAAAGATTCAGAAGATTTTTTTATGGATCACGGCAAATACCAACTGGAACAATGAATACCTATTGACAACCATTGATGTACACATCCATTAGGCATGAGTAGGTTTAGCAGTATGTGAATATTTTTTAAAACAGAGGAACATTAAAGGACTGGAACATTCCAAAATGCTGCTTTCTGTGATATAATTATGCTTGAAAAATAATATCTTTATGTTTAATCATTACATTTTCCATCAGATGTGTGGCACAGCGATGGGCTTTTCTGTATCTCCAAACTATGCCAACTTGGTATTGGGTTGGTGGGAGAGAGAAATCGAATGGAGTCTAGCAAATGAAATTTATCTTGAAAAGATTGCTTTACGGGTCAGATATATAGATGATCTTTTTATAATATGGCACAGAACACAAGAGTAGTTCATGACTTGCTTTACCATCTTGAGTTCCAATGATTTAGGATTACAATTTACATGTGAGGTAAGCAGTGAAAGATTAAACTTTTTAGACCTTACAGTACATATTCAAAATGAGGAGATAGAAACCACACAATACCGGAAAGAGACACCTACAAACAGTATCCTGCATGGTGAAAGTTTTCATCCAAAAACACAATTAACTAGCATACCATGTGGTGAGCTTATAAGTAAGAGGAGAAATTGCTTGAATGATGAAGAGGCTTTTAAAAAATTTGAAGACACTGCACATCGATTCAAAATGAGAAGATACAAACAAAGTATTTTAAAAAAGGCATGGAAAAGATAATGGATGTTAAATGTAATGCCTTAATTCCGAAACAGAAGTGGAGGAACAATCAGGCGGATGAGCCCTTGAAACTAATCATGACTTATAGTAAAGAATGTGGGATCATAAGAAGAATTTAGAAAAAACATTGGGATTTGATCACAAATTATCCAAATATTGGCCTTAGAGTGGGAAATAAACCATCTATATCATATCGAAAGGTATCTTCTATAAAAGAGAAGATAGTCAGGAGTTATTTTGCTTTGAAACCACCAACCAATTGGCTGACAGAACAACAGATGGGTTTTGTCAAATGTAACAACTGTAAACCGGGTCAAATTGGACAAACTACTAAAACATTTTGGCAGAGAATAACACTGAGGTTTGCATCAAACACAGAAAAACGTGTGAACCTAAACCCACAGTGTATGTTATTGAATGTTATTGTGGTCTTAAATAAATAGGAAGTACCATTTGCATGCTTAGAATGAGAATTCTTGAATATATTAGAGCGATTGTACACAGGGATCAAACTTATGCAGTTGCTAAACATCTACAAACACTTGGGATGAATGATTGGAGATTACTGAGAGACTATGCCATTGACCATGTTACACATCATGAGAGAGGAGGAGACAGAACAAGAAGGTTGCGTCAACTTGAATACAAATACATTATTCAACTTGGAACTAAGACTCCTTCTAGGTTAAATTACAATGAAAAACTGCATGTTCACCTCTGAGAACTATAAGCTTACCTGATAGCCTTGTTTAATATTTGGATATGAGAACTGTGTGGTGTGAATTATAAAAGCTAGCCTTCTATATGATAACTTTATTGCATGATAATTAAGTGATAAAGTACTATGCAATTTGACTTAGAGAATGTAGGATCAATCATGTTGATAAAATTACTCTAGCAACTAATGCATAAATCAATCAGTAGAGGTTTGCTAATCTTGAAAATATATGTTATATAACTTTGTCTTTTGATGCCGACCGTTCCATATCGATAATATTAGTAGATAACACTGACTTTTCACTTGTTATTAGATGTCGATTTTAGTTTTTTACTACATTCCCAGAATGCTTCATAATGGGCTACTGGGACGAGCTTTATAAAAGGGGAACACAGTGATAGGACTCACTAACCGTGAAAAAGACCGGTGTGGTCAAAACACGTTGGTGCAATTGCAATATTTATAATAAAGGATATCAAAGTTCACGGAGTGCCATGCACAATTCTTTGGAACATTAATCATGATTGAGGGATGGGTCTCTCCTCCTAGCATGGGCACCAGTCATTGAGCACGCCGTCACAAAGACCGTTCTTGTGATTGAATATATATATATCTTTATATGATATTTATTTATTTATATTTATAATACATAATTACACCAAATTTGGCAGAAAGATAGATTTTGTTCTGCAGATTGTGTTTTTTTTTATATTGTGGAGATCCATTCAGTAGTTTAGGAGAAATTAATGAAAATTCAAGTTTGGATATCTGTGTGGAGCCTATGCACATATCTCAAGGTGAAGTTTGATTGGTTGTCAGCATTTTAACCAAGAAGTGTGTGCAGCCATCTTGGAACCAATATACATGAAAGCAGCCCATTTAAATGCATGTTAGTGAATGACAGGATTTGAGGGTCACAGAAAGGAGGACGTATAATGGGGAATAACAAACTATAGTTACAGTGTAAATCATTTGTGGATGGTACCATACTACTTTTAGGAATTGGGGTGTGTTCTAAGGTGGATTTACCCTGCTGGGATTTCATAAATAATGTTTGATTTTCCCATAGAGGTGATGGTAGGTGCTCCAGAAGGTAAAATGAGAGCATATTTTCTGTAAATTCACACTATCTTTCTTAGGCATATGAGAAAGTAGTCTGACATTCTCAGTAAATCTTGTACTTCCAACAGGAGCAGCCTGTCAGTTGATTCCCTAGTGTTCTACTGCAGCCTCCCAGAGTGTTCTAAAGGACAACTAGAACACTAACAGTCTTACTAATGACGAAAGTGTGGTACACCTGAAGCCATCTTTTTTTTTAGAATTCTTTTTTATTGTTTTTGTTTCAAGCAAGAAAACCAAGCAATACAGGGTTTGCAATGTTGGGTATACCAATGCATGGTGGGGTTTCATCGTAGGTGTTTATCACTTATTGCACATTACCACTAGACATGTCCTACGGTCCAACATGGTGCTTTTACAGCCTCTCCTGTCGAGCTCTTCCCCCAGCCTCAGTCCCCTCCCTCTGTGATCTCCTGTAGGTCTTCCCCAAGTCTACTCCCTTGAGCCATTGCCCGGGCTCCCCATATCTTCTCCCATTTCCTATGACAGCCCCTGCAATTGTGTATCACCTCCTCAGCCCTCTGGCACCAGTCCAGGTCATGCTGCCAGTCTAATACTAGTGGGATGGCTTTGCTCCCCATGCTCTTGCGATTTTGTGTTTAGATGCTCCAGAAACCAGTCTTAACCAAATTTCAGTGTACCTCGGCCAGGAGTGAACTACTGATATTCCAAGGATTAGCCACTTAGGGTCCAAAGGTACGACCAGTGCTATGGTACCAGACATCTCACTGATTATACTAGTCCAGTAGTCCTGTATCTGGGGGCAGCTATAGAGTGTGTTTCTGAATGTGCCTTCTTTATTGCAGCCCCTCAGACACTGTGAGTTCACAGCCCTACCAATTTTGTGCAGCAATGTGCAGGAGTAGTATGTTCTATGCAGGATGTTTAGCTGGACAAGCCAGAATCTGCCCCTAATGGCTTAACCCTGGAGCTGCCAAGGGCCTCCCTCCACTCATCTTCTTCTAGGTGTCCCAGGTGTGCCTCCCATGCTTCCCTCAACTTGCTAAATTAGTCTGGGGAATTGTTTCTCAATTTTTTGTAAGACAACGAGATTCCTTTTCAGGGAAGTGGTTCCACTAGGACTCTATCTTCCAGTGGTGAGGCATCTGGAAGTTGGTCCCATTCCCTGAGATGCCTTATTAGGGCGTTCCCCAGCTGCAGGTACCTGTAATATTCAGTGTCTGCCATCGCGTATTGCTCTCTGAGTGTCTCAAAGCTGATGTAGGCCTGTCCCCTCCACACGTCTCCCAAGCACTCTATGCCTATTGTTTCCTATTTCTGAAAGCGCCCTCGTTTGCAATTTGGCCAGGGCGATTCTGGGCACGCTCCTACCCCACAGCAGCCTATGCACCTCTGTGTATATTGTGCTGAAGGTTTGTCTTGGAATCTTATAAGGAGTACTCTGCATCATGTATAGCAGTTGCTGCAGCTCATCATTTTATAGAGGGCTGCCCTGCCCATCAGGGTCAATGGGAGGCCATGTAAATGTGTTACATCCCCTTTGAGTCTTTCTAATTGGGGTGCTACATTTCTTTTCAGGAAGTCCAGGGGATCTCTATTTATATATATGCCTAAGTAATGGAAGCCCTCCCTCACTACAGCAGCCTTGCAATCCCAAGGGAGGCTGGGACCTTCACCAGAGAGGGGAATACCACCGATTTTGACCAGTTTATAGTGTAACCAGAATGTTCTCCGAAGATCTTAAAGATTTGCATCAGCCACCGTAAGGGAGGGCCTCGACACATATATGAGTATGTCATTTGCATAAAGGGATGTGCGCCCTTCACAGCCCTCTGGGACCTGTAGCCCCCTGACCAGTGGATCCTGACGGATCCAAGCCACCAGCGGTTCCAGAGCCAGAGTTAAGAGTAGAGCAGATAGGGGACACCCCTGACAGGTGCCCCTCCCCAGCTTGAACTCCCTAGACACCACTCCATTGACCCTTACACATGCCATGAGAAATGTACAGTAATTTTGCCCATGCACAAAAGTGTGCTGCGAATCTCAGTTTCACCAGGACATCAAACATATATGGCCTCATTATGATCATGGCGGTCCAGAACACCATGCCGACGGTGGACCTGCGCCTGGACTGTGGATATAAGCAACAAGGGAGTCCACCACAGACGGCCCTCTGCCACTGGCAGGCTTCTGCCGACATTCAGCCTGATGATAGCGGATTTCTTTATCCGACAGGGCGGAGTTGCAAGCGGCGCAGCCCTCCGGATAGATAACCCTTTTTCCTCCAGTCTTTACCTGGTGGTTTTCCCCGCCAGGGAAAGGCTGGTGGAAGGGGTGCTCCAGGGCCCCCGTGCACAGCCCAGTTGCGCAGGTCACTTCCCGATTTATGGACTGTGATCTGCCCAACGGGTGCTGCTGCACTCACCACAGTGTGACATTGACGACAGCTCCATGTGGAGCCGTCGGCAATGTCCTGGCCCAGTATTCTGCTGGGCCAGCTGCCAGAAACACTGTTTCCGCCGGACGGCCCAGTGGAATGTTGTTTTTACTGCCAACGCGGTCTCAAGGGGGCTGGCAGTCTATGTTTAGACTGCCAGCATGAACACAGTGGGGAAACCAGCTGTGTCCATAATGTCCCCCACAGTTCTATTTTAGTGAATTAAATGCCATCTTTGTGTCCAGCGCAATTAAGGCCGCCTGTTCAGACTGGGCATCAGCCATTAGATGTAGTATCCCATATAGGCGCTGGAGGTTAAGTCGTGTGTTCTGGTCATGAACCCGGACTGGTCATAGTATACCAGTTTTGCAATGTTCCAATGTAGTCTGTTTGTCAAGACTTTTGCTTCCATATTTAGGAAGGGAATGGGCCTGTAAGAACTGCAGGGTGTCTGGGGTTTACCCTCCTTATGAATTACTACAATCGTCACTGCTCTTTGGTCTGCTGGAAGGCAGCCCATGTCCCTGGCATCCCTGAACATCTCTAACAGTGGACCAGCAATTATATTAGCCATTCGGGGCCGGGGCCTTTCCTGACTGAAAGGTCCCGTAAGGCGCAGGTCACCTCCTCTTCTGTCATATCTCCCTCCAAAGCGTCTCTGTCAACATCCTGTAACACCTGCAGTTGCATGTCCTGGAGGAGATCAGTACAATCCTCTCTCCTATCTCAGTACCCGACGGCTGAAGGACATGCCCTGCATTTTTACCTTTAACACCCAAGCTTGCTCTCTATCCCGCCTTTCCAGCCATGCTAACAGTTTGCCTGCTTTGTCCTCAACCTCGTACAGTCGACGATTGACTGACGTCACGTATTTGCTGGTGTGATTTTCCAACAGGGCCCGTAGCTCCTACTGCCTCTAGTTCAGTTTTTCCCAGTTCTCTGGATCCTCAGAAGCCAGGGCTAATCCCTCTAACTCCATCACCTCTCTCTGCATAGCTAAGCACTGCAGCCGCTTTTCTTTCCTTGTCACCGCCGTTAATGCCTGGGCCTGTCCTCGGAGGACCACCTTAAAAGCTTCCCACAGCATACTTGCTGAGGGTACTGAGCCCCATTTTCTTTAAAGTAGAGATCCGCCCTTTCTCGCAGTTTGTCTCTGGTCTCCTGCTCTTGCAACCCCCAGGCAGCTAGGCGACCCAATTGTGTAAAGTCTCGCACTGGCCCCATCAATGTGGCCCCCACTGGTGAGTGATCGGAGATCCTCCTTGCATGAATGACCGCATCTCGGAACCGGTGGGCTTGAGGGATAAGAGTGAACATGTCATCTAGTCGGGAGAATCTTACATGAGTCGTGGAGAAGTATGTGTATTGTCTCATGTGTGGGCTACCCTCCCTCCACAGATCAGTAAGACCCATTACCCGGCAAACTAAGAAACAATCCATTGCCTCCCCCAGCCTCCAGACCCCCTGACCTGTCCATCTCTACATCCATGGTCAAGTTTAGGTCACCTCTCAGTATCAGGGTCCCAGAAAGCAGCTCAGGGGGCAGGTCCCCTATCTCCAGGAACGCCGCCTCCTGCAGGCATGGGAGAAGATACCCGGAGCACACGTTGAGTGTAGTTCCCTCCTAAGTTCCCGACAGTGTTGTATCACGCCCATTGCTATCATGCCTTACCTGGTGTATATTGAGGGCTACCGATTTCTTAACTAGTATGCCCACCACCCTGGAGTCAGTGGTATACCCACAGTAAGCCCTGAGTGTGTATCCAAATCTATTGAGTGCCTTATAATGATTCCCTCGGAGATGTGTCTCCTGGAGCAGGACTATGTCTGTCGTGTGACGCTTCATATGCTGCATGACCAGTGTGCGTTTGATCCTGCTACTCAGACCATTGAAATTCCATGACCATAAGGTCAGGTTTCACAAAGGACTACCCATTTGTCAGTGTTTTATAGATGATGTGGCCAGACATGCTTGTCCCACTTCTTCCTCTCCCAATCAAGTGCCATGAATCCTCCCATCTGCGCTGTTCAATCCAAATTGCCCACCCACTTGGCTTCAAAAACGTAACTACACTCAAAGGTGTAAACAGTAATCTTTATTTCTCCAACTTCCCTCTCCCAGCAGCCCTGCTCTGTGGGTACAGTCTTGCCGCAACCACCTGAACTTGCAGAGCGCCTGTCACCCAAACTGTAACATGTCTCGCTGGGGGTATGCTTCGCCGCGTGTATAGTGTCTCTGAGCGGATTTCATCTAAGCATTTGACCCACATTCCCACCATACATCTGTTTGTTGTCATGTCCCTGGTCACAGTCCAGAGTCCTTTCCTTCCTCTATCTGCAAGATGTGGCTCCCCCCTGCACAGGGTCAGGGCCCTCCTTCCGTGCCACTGGAACAGGGTTGTTCGTTGTCTCCCTGCCTTTTGCCTGTTGGCCTCCTGCACTCCAGCCAGTCCCATGCCTCCTCTAAAGACCTGAAGAGTCAGGTTGTGACGTCTGCCACCATGCTCACGGAGCCAGGAATAGTATCATGTACTTTAGCTTCTGGCCCTCAGTGCTTTCTTGACTTCCTCAAAATTCTTCCTTTGGCACTGAACATTAAGGGTAAAGTCAGGGAAAAAGCGTATGACAGCATTGTCCTGTTTTAGATCCCCAAACTATCTGGCTGTCTGCAGGATGGCAACTTGGTCCCTGTAGTTAAGGATCCTGGCTACTATAGTGCATGGCGGGCCCCTGATCCCAGCATAGGGATGGCTACATTGTGTGCCCTCTCCACCGAAAAGAAGATGGACTTAAGTTTATTTAGGACCAGTGCAGGAGGCTGGACTGGTTTGTAGTGGGTACCGTGGGTACTTACACCAGGTCCAGGTATCCCTTGTTAGTGAATGTAGTAGTGTTCTAGCAGCTTAGGCTGATAGAGGTAGCTATAGCAGAGCAGCTTAGGCTGAACTAGGAGACATGCACAGCTCATGCAATACGACTCATAGTTACACAGTACTTATACACAAGTAAAGACAATACTCAGTGTTATCAAAAATAAAGGTATTTATTTGGGTGTCACAGTACCAAAAATATCTTCTACCTCCAGACAATTCTCTTTCTGGAGGTAAGTATTATATACAATGCATACACTAGACACCAAAATAAGGTAAGTAATTAGACATAGGATAGTACAAACAATGGGAAATTCTATAGAATGCAATGGGAGAAAATCGGTCTGGGGCAACACAAACCATGTACTAAGAAAGTGGAATGCGAATCACAAATTCCCCCCCAGACAAGTGTGGTGTGTGCAGAATCGCTGGGAGAGTAAGAATACAGTAAAGGTAAGTAAATTACCCCACCCCAGAGCCCAGAAAAGCAGGAGTAAAGTACTGCAAGTTTCCTTAGGACAGACTACACATCATGATTGGGATATTGCAGTAACCAACCAAATCTGCAAACTACAACTGCTGGATTCCTGGTCCTGAAGACCTGCAAAAGAAGGGGACCAAGTCCAGAAAATGAAAAAGGTTCCAGGAAGGGCAGGAGCCCCTGCCAACCCAGAAGAGGGCGCAAAGGAAGAGTCCCCGGTTGGATGAAGACTGCAGGAATGCACCCTAGGAAGATGACAGAGGGTTCCTGCATGATGCAGAAGATGTGCCACGACGTGAAGTTGGATGCAGATGTAATTTCGTGTTGGAAGTCACCAACAAGCCTTGGTTACAAAAAAGATTGGTTTTGCATCAAAATGGTGCTGGCTGGACCCAGGAGGGACCTGGGGGCCCAACTCTGTCTGAAGAGGAAGATGGGGCTCTCAGCACTTTAGAGAGCCCTCAGGATGCCAGACATCACCCACGGGAGTCCCAAGACACAGGGACAAGGCAGGTGCAAAACACGGTTGGTGCAGCACAACAAAGGAAGGTCCCACGCCGCCAGAGAACAATTCAGCGAGTTGAGCATCACAGGATGGAGTGCTGGGGGCCTGGGCCAGGCTGTGCACAAAGGAATTTTGCAATGAGTGCACAGAGACCTCAGGAGGTGAAAAAGACGCAGAACACAGGGGTACCATCGCTATCAGAGAAGGCAAGGTCTTACCTCCTCCAAATTGCGTCAGCAGGTCCTCAGGACAGTCTATGTCGATGGAGTCCACCCTCTGTGTCCTTAGGAGCAGGGTCGTCATTGTGAGAGGAGTCCAAGGGTACTGGTCGTCGTCTTAGAAGGTGCCTGCGTGAGCAGGGGAGTGACTCCGTCACCCGACAGGAGATTTCTTCGGTCCTTCTGGTGCATGATGAAGACAGGGAGTCCTCAGAGCGTGCACACCATAGAAACTGTTGCAGTGGCTGGCTGGAGCTGAAGTTGAAGAGGAAAAGTATCCCTTGTGGATACTTTGTTGCTGTTACAGCGGTTCCTGGAGCAGGCTGCGGTTGATCCGAGGTCAGAGGATGAAGTATTAGTTGCAGAGGATTCCTGAAGGAAACTTGCAAGCAGAATCTGATGAGAACCCACATGAGAGACCCTAAATAGCCCTGAGCGGGGGATTGGCTACCTTATCAGGTAAGGACCTATCAGGAGGGGGCTCTGACATCACCTGCTGGCCCTGGCCGAAGTCTGGGACACACTGGAGGAGCCCTGGGCACCCCTCCTGGGGTGGTGATGGACAGGGGAGTGGTACAACCACATAGTGTGTGCACTATTTCACACAGGCTCCAATGGCAGTCCTGTGTAAGGGTTTGTCTGAACTCCTTATGTGTGGCAAAAGAAATGCTGCAGCCCATATGGATCTCCTGGAACCCCAATGCCCAGGGTACCTAGGTACCATATACTAGGGACTTATTGTAGGAAAGTACCATCTTCCTTGGCATGTTACCCCCAATTTTACCTGTAGGTCAGTATGTTTCTGCCTGTCTCACTGGGATCCTGCTGGTCAGGACCCCTGTGCTCATAGTTTATGGCCTAATGTGTGTGTCTGTATAGTGCTTGACTGTGTCACTGAGGCTCTGCTAATCAGAACCTCAGTGCTTATGCTCTCTATGCTTTTAAATTTGTCACTTTAGGCTAGTTACTTTGTTTACCAATCTGAATTGGCACACTGGACCCCCCTTATAAGTCCCTATTATATGAGATTGGTAAACAAATTCACTAGCCTAAAGTGACAAATTTAAAAGTACTGTGTAACTATAGTGATATTGCAAGAGCTTTGCATGTCTCCAAGGTCAGCCTAAGCTGCTCTGCCACAGCTACCTGTATCAGCCTAGGCTGCTAGAATACTACAACATTTCACTAATAAGGGATAACTGGGCCTGGTGTAAGATGTAAGTACCCTAGTTACCCACTACAAATCAGGCCAGCCTCGTACATATATTAGGTATACTTCCAGTGGTTCAGGCTGAAGACCTGTTCAAAGACCTTGAGGGAATAAACATGGGGAAAATACATTTTGGGATCCCCCCCTCTTTCTCTGCCTCCGCTTAAAGGATCGCCCCAAAACTTTCCAGACAGCAGCTGATGTGAGCATCAATTTTTTGGGGAATATTTTGTGAAGGTTCATCAATCAGTGCCACAGATATTAGAGAGTCAAAAATGCTTTTTCTGTATGAATTAGCTCCCCCTGGGCAGGGTTTGTTGAGTTCTGCTCCGTAGAACTCAATGAAGTGCCAAAATACCTCAGCCGCAATATGTGGAGTTCCGCAAGAGGCAGAGTTTGGGTACGTCACTCTGATTTTCCACACCAGGAGTTCCTCTCGCGCTGTAAAAACAGCACGAACGGCATCTCGCAGAGAGCCAGAGGGTGCTAACTTCTTTCTGCCATTTCAGTAGATTTTCTAATCAAGCAGCAGCTTCCTCAACAAGAGCGGTAGTGTTCTCATCATAAACATTGACGGCCTACCACGACCGCTCGCTTTCAGAAATCTTGCTCGCACTCGCAAACTTAGCGATTTATCTTGCTCGCCAACCACACCCTCAAGCTTAACATAGGCGAGTGAGAGAAAAAACTCCTCTCCACGTCACTTCGTGAAATTTTTCAGAACTCTGGCTAGGCATGGAGAAGGTGAGGAACCAGGAAATATTTGACCCCCACCCGGGGTCTCCTTCCCAGCGGTGGAGGGACACCCTTTATGTCCTCATGGTCAATTTAGCAGAGAGTTCACAAATCAGACGGAGTCACCAACTGGAGGAATAAAGAGAAGTTTATTACAAGGATTATAGCTCGAGCTAATACAGAGTCCCAGGACAGTCAAGTGACTATCCTACGGAGGCTGCCCCTTCACTCTGGGGCACCCAACCTTATATACACACAAAACTGCATAGTCAGAGGACAACTCCACCCCATCGTATTCAAGGTCGTCTGCGGTCTTCAGAATATTTCAGGGATACACGTGTGGTGGGAAAAGGTACAGATGCAGCTGGCAGGAGGTGGCAACGACCTGTACAAACCTGTTCTGGCAGTTACTGATTAAGCACGACAATTCTCGGAACTGTAATTGGAAAAAGTAATATGGCAGCGATAAGCAGATTGCAGCCCAACTCTGTGAGTACAAGGTCAATCATCAAAGTTCAAGAGGTTTATCGAGCATATGGCAACATAATAAAGATAAACAGATGCCTAGCAGCTATGGTGTATGATTAACTTTATGTACATTTTCTCAAGGGGAAAACTCAACGAACTCCGTTGGCAGAATTCTTCGCCTACCCCTAAAAAAAATATATATATATATATATATATATATATATATATATATATATATATATATATATATAAAGGTACATGGAGGATATGGGGCATGCTCAATGAAATTGTATCATTGTATCACTTTGTACATGGAGATGACAGATATGAAGGATATATATAATTGAAAATACACTTATAAATGTCAATATGAAAATCACTTATCACATTTTATTTCCACCTAACAAATACGAATCAATATAATGTGCTGCATGAGAATGGGTTGTTGGGACACAGGTAACCATAGGTTGGAGGTACATTTAAAGATTATATATTACACATTGTTTAAAGCCTTAGAAAGCTCTGAGGAAGTCATTGGACGACACCCCAGATGAAACACATGTTGGCTTGGCTGAAGTGGATGTAAAAGAATAAATAAAAGAAGAAAACTTGGAACTAATTGGGACTGGATTTATAAGTGTTTTTGTATATGTAGCAAGGCGAGAGCTTAGTGTTATTGGATTACAGGGACTTTATAGTTAGGCTCTGAATTTACTTGGTCAAAACCACAGAAATTCAGCGGTTAGCATGATTTAAAGTAACTATAAGTCTTGCCCTAAGTTGTGGGCGGCGTGGCCTGAGGCCGATGGAGCAGCAAGCGTAAAGCGAAGCTCCCGGCGGCCTCTGATCTTCGCATAAACATCCTGACTCCCCGGTGATCGCCAGGAATGACCCGAGGCATGTGGTGGAGCCCCTGGCGCATTGTTTAATCTAAGCCAGGAGTGATCTGGCCGGCCCGAGCCGACTAACGGTCTTGTCGCCGGAGCGGAGCCGCAGGACAAAATGGCGGCTTGACAGAGACGCGCCAGCTGAACCTGAGGCGCGAGAGGGGAACAAGGAGATCGCCCAGCCCCGATACAGTGAGAGGGGATCGGGGCGTGGAGGACTCGCCTAGCGCCCGTGCCCGGCACCGTAGAGACCTGTCGAGCAGGCGGTGAGGAGAGGAGAGTGGGCGGACCTGCAGCGAGGGCCGTACCCGTGCTACGGCCCGCGGCAGAGATAGCAGCAGCACCAAGGGGCACGGAGACCCCCATCCGAATCCCCCCACCCAGAGGGAGGGAGAACAAAAGAAGTTGGCAGGTCCCGGTCGAGAGAAGGGCAGCAGACCGGTGATACTGCGGACGGCGCTGAGGCCCGGGCAGCGGGTTCTGTGAGAGCCCGGGGAGCTGAGGCCACTCTCCCCTCTGGAGGATGGGGGGGGGAGCGGGGGCCTAGTAGTGTTTGGCGAATAGCCGGGAGCAGGCAGCCGAGAGATGTGGCCCGGGCCCCCCCCCCCTCAGAGAAGGACACAATTCTGCAACCGAATCCGAGGTGATACCGGAATGGGCAGCCTGAAGGCGCAGGGGTGGGATCTGGATGCCCCAAGAACCCTGATGCACCGATCTAAAACAAAGTGGCCCATAACAGCAGCGACTCTCCTCAGTAAGGGGAAAGAAAGCTCAGAACAATCCCTAACGAGAGAGGGGGAAAGGAAAAACTGACGGAGCGGCCAGTGCAGAGGGAGGGCTGCACCCCGCCCTGAAAAGTCAGTGCATCAGCTAAAAATGGGCAAACCCAAGAAACGGGAAGGCCCAGGAGAGGACAACAGCTCGCAAAGAGAAGGGGCAACCAGTGAGGCCGACAAGGGAACCACCCTGGATACCCTGCTGCAGGCAATCCAAGCATTCAGAGAAGCTCTGGAACTAAAAATAGACTCCCTGTCTGCAGATCTGACGCTCCTAAGTGATGACCACAGACGATTAACCGACAGAGTGGTGGCCAACGAAAAGTCACTAGAACAACTTACCCCAGAATGCAAGACAATCGCCAAAACTGTGACCTCTCTGACATCCAGGATCAAAATACTTGAGACACGCATGGAGGACGCCGAAAACAGAGCAAGAAGAAGCAACCTACGCCTGGTGGGCATTCCGGAAAAATCGGAGCGAGATGCGATGGACATGGAGTCTTACCTAGAGCAGTGGATACGCAAAGAGATAGCACCGGAGGACCTATCACAGTATTTTGCAATAGAAAGAGCTTATAGAGTACCGGTGAGGCCTCCTCCTCCTGGTGCTAGGCCGCACCAGATTGTAGCAAAGTTACTACATTTTAAAGACCGAGACTTCATTCTGTTGCAAGCAAGGGAAAAAGGGGAGATGACTATGGAAGGACAGCGAATAATGATCTTCCTGGACTTCACCAAAGACACCCAGAAACAAAGAGCCACTTTTATGGAGGTCAAGCGGCGACTTAGAGAGCTCACCATCCAATATGCCATGCTGTTTCCGGCCAAACTAAAGATCATTACGAACAATGATACACTCTTTTTTCACGACGCTAGATGAGCTAGGACCGACAGAGAGAGAGCACAAAGAAGGAGTGACTAAAAAACGCAGAGAGTCCTCCCGGCAGAGGGGGAAACACATAACAGACATGGCCCGCCACACAATCAGACCGTACGGGAAAGACAAGAGGCTGTGAAGGCCGTGGCATCCTTGGGACAGGGGGAGGCCGCCTCCCCACGCCAGTCCGAATCTCTATCGGATCAGGACTCGTGCCTGATGAAATTTCCTGCTCATCACAGGACACAACCGACAGTCTCCCATGATTCACCCCAGGGACCTCTGACGAGATCATCTGAAACAACAGAGAAGACCTGCCCGCACCCAAATGAATGACCGGAAAGACATGGTCCGATCGAGTGTAACAAAGGAGGAACAGCAGAAACAAGGACTTGCGAAGCCGACTAGATTGGGAATGCAGCAGTAAACAATGACACTGAAGCATAAGTTCCACGGCCTTTGACTATGTCGCAGCCTACCTACCGCAAGTATAGCCGGGGCACCGGGGAGTAAAACACGTAATGAAGTGAACCTGCATTGAAACGGGGCTCATGGGTTAGGCACACGGTTCTTGCTTAGCCCACCACACACAATGTTTACAGACCTGGGGAAGGTTTGGATTGGAAAAGTTACATTACCGGTCCTGGGGACAGGGAGTTTGGTTTATAGAAGAGTCGTTAAGTCAGCAAGTAGTAGGATTCAAATAGGGGAAACAGATTCAAGTAGTAGATTTAAATGGCTAAGATCCTGGGCCTTGTCACACATGGAATGGGGGTATGGATGCAAACACACCAAAGATCCACACATAGTTAATGAGCATGGACAGACCACTAGATTATAAACTTCTCACATGGAATATTAGAGGACTGAACAGTCCGGGTAAGCGCTACAGGGTTTACAATCAGCTTAAAAGACGAGGAGTACAAATAGCAATCTTACAAGAAATCCACCACATAGGAAAAGAGGGGACAGCATTGGCAAAGAGATGGAGAGGTCAGGTATATGTCACAGAATATTCAGCATATGCATGAGGGGTCCTGACCAGGGGTCCCCTTCCAAAAAATGGAAACACACATAGATAGGGACGGGCGCTATGTCTTGGTGAAAGGCCGACTAGGGGGAAGGGATATCACAGTGGGAGGTATCTACGCCACAATCAGGACCAGAGCTCTTTCCTACATGCAATATCCCGTAAATGGGGACCCTAACTAACCCAGGCAACTGTGGTGGGAGGCGATTTTTATTGTATATCGAACATAGTGCTAGACAGATCCCACCCGCTCCTGGAGACCTCCCCTATACGCAGGACAGCCAAGAGTTTCACTGACTGGCAAAGGGACTGGGGACTGATAGACTCCTGGAGGCATCTCCATCCGCAAGAAAGGGACTACTCTTTCTACTCACCCATGCATGACTTACATGTCCGATTGGATGCAATCCTAACCTCCCCAGACGTTAATTGTACGGTACGCAATGCGGAATACCTATGCCGTACAATATCTGACCACAGTCCATTATTGCTTACCCTAGACTGGCGAAGGGAATGACCCCTGATACCAGACTTGCGACTTAATGTAGAGTCTTTAGAAGATAGCACTTTTCAGCAAACCATCCGAGACGCAATTAAAGAATTGGTCGCGCACAATGCAGGTTTAACCCCCCCCCCCGAGCACAGGAGTGGGAGGCGTTTAAGGTGACTATCAGGGGTAAATGCATGGCCGGAACACTGGGGGTTAGGAGGTCAATAGAGGAAGAACTCGATAAACATGAGACAACACTGAGGACTTTGGAGCGCAATAGACCAGACAACCCAGACTTGGCCCCTAGCATGTCCGAGACTAAGAACAAAATAGCAAACTCCCTGGAAAAACTGAGATGCTTTGACTATAAGAAATATATCAGTAGACAAGATGCGGAAGGGAACAAAGCGGGGGCCTTACTGTCCTGGCTGGTGTCTCCACCGAGACAACCAACATCCGGCTTCAAACCTTGGGAGGGGATGACCAGCAAACACTGGGGGAGGTGATAACCCCCGGGAAGAGACAATGGCCAGAGGGAAAGTGCCAGGAGCAGATGGGTTACCAGCAGAATTATTTAAGGCGTATGTGGGCCTTCTGGCGCCACGGCTCAGTGATATATATGAGGAGGCGTTCGAGACCGGTAATCTACCAAATTCTACAAACTAAGCCATTGTTGTATCATTGCCAAAGCAGGACTGCTCGTCCACCGATGTGCGATCATACCTCCCACTATCCATGCTGAACATGGACTATAAAATATTGAGTCGTATCGTTGCCACCAGGTTAATGCCACACATGGAAAAATTCATCCACCCTGACAAACTGGTTTCTTTCCCAACTGTAGCACAGCCATTAACATCAGAAGACTGATTGGAATAATGCACTCAGGCTCCCCAAATCTCTCCACAGCTGCAATATTAGTGGTGGATATTGAGAAAGCATTCAATAGCCTTAGATGGGACTACTTGGAGACAGTGATGAGGAAGATGGGACTGGGTTCGGGGTTCCTTAGATGGTCGAAGCTGTTATATACCTCTCCCACAGCGCAAGTCTGCACAGGTCGAACAATGTCGAGCTCATATAGAATAGCGAGGGGCACCAGACAAGGATGCTCGTTATCGCCATTACTGTTCGCCATCACGTTAGAGCCCTTAGCACTGATGGCCAGAACAGAAGAACACTATGAAGGATCAGCCATAGAGGATAGGACGCACCAGATCGCACTATACGCAGACAATATGATATTATTTTTGAGAGATCCAAACAGGGACCTGCCTAGGGTCATGGCCCTGTTGGAATGGTTTGGGGACGTATCAGGGCTCCTCATCAACTGGCAGAAGTCCCTCCTCTTCCAGCTGCAGAAAGGGACTCCCCGGATCACAACCATCCAGAATTTGGGATGGTCCCTGACCACGTTCCGATACCTTGGCGTCAAGATTTACCATGAGCTGAGGGACCTGCTAGAGGGAAATGTGAACTATGCAATTCGGAAATTAAGAACAGACGCCCAATTCTGGAAGACACTGCTGCTATCAGTAACGGGTCGAGTGGCCCTGGGAAAAATGGTGGCATTGCTGAGACTGCTATATGGCTTTTCGACCTTGCCCATATTGATTCCCCGATCTTCCTTCAGGGAAATTGACTCCATCCTTACTAGCCTTATCTGGGGGGTGGGACGCCACAGACTAGCCCTGCACAAACTCCAATGACCTACAGCGGAAGGTGGACTGGCAGCCCCAGACATGGAATTATATTATCTAGCAGGCCAGCTCCAGTGGCTGGTGAAAGAATGGCATGCAGCTACAACAGCTGAGGCAGGGGACCCCCTGAAAGAGAAAGCGGCAACAACTCTTGCAGGGATACTTCTAGTGCAGGAGAGAAAGAGGGAGACAAAGGTGCTTGACCTTCGGGTCATAAGCACATGCTGGAAGCGTAGCCTACAGCGCACACAAACTTAATCCCCATACTCACCGAAGATCCCTCTGAAGTACCTGACCCTGCTTCCTGGAGGGAGTTCCATAGTGAGGATCACAAAACTAGGGACGTATGGTGTTACCATGGTGGGAGAGCTCTTCAGGAACAGAGAGCTCATGAAATACACAGACATGATGGCACACTACGGAATACCACCGGGGATGTTCCTCATGCACAGATCTTTATCAGCATTAATATAACAACATTGGAAGCAGGGACTAAGGGAACCACCTACACACACTGGATGCCACATCATCTGTACAATGGAGGAGACAAAAAGGTGGTATCAACAATTTACAAAACACTACAAACAGATACGCTAGCCCCTCTCGAAACTCTAAAAACCCTTTGGCAAGCAGACATTGAGGAACACATAGATGATGAACGCTGGGGAAACATCACGGCCCAGGTTTACAAAGTATCCAGGAACGCCCGTTTCAAACTGATAAATATATACATATATCACAGAGCATACCTTAGTCCTGCAAGAATAGCATCAATGTATAACAACACGAACAATGCATGCCCTAGATGTGCAGAGCAAAAGGCAGACCTAATACACATGCTATGGAACTGTAGAGAGTTAAAACAATACTGGGAAGAGGTAATACACGATATTATGACGGTGACAAACAGGAAGCTGGTGACCACCCCTGCAGTAGCATTGCTGGGAAGCTTTCCCAGACCTCACTCGAAGAAAGCAACAACTAAATATATAGACTTAGCATTGATACTAGCAAGAAGGGAAATTACAATGCACTGGAAGGACCCTAGGGGCCCACAAACGCCTAGATGGAAGGACACTTTAGTTAAGTCGGCTGAAGCTTAGGGGGAGGCACTGCGCCAGGAGATGGCAAGAGGGGCAGGGAGCATGGAGGGGATGCAACAATGGGATAGCCTACTAGACTGCTTAAAAGACCCAACAATTGACTCCCGGGAACAAAGTGCGTCATCGGAGGAGTCGGACTCAGCTGAGAACAATGCTACCAGCCTGAAAAGTGACCAGCATCATAACAGAAAACTAACGGAATTAACTTAGAGTGGCAATGTCTGGGAGGAAGGAGCATCAGGACCCGAACCAAAATAGAAGCACAGGGAGGGGGGAGGGGGTTGAGGGATAAGTAGTTAATTGAATGTTTGTTGAAAAAGTAATAATAAAAATATATTTAAAAAAATAATAATCTTGCCCTAAGTTAACTATATCTCTTGGCATGCTATTTTCATTATTTGACTTCTAATGCTTCATTTATATTTTTATAACGTTATTGAAGTTATCATGAGAACTGTTATAACTGAGGTATTTAGCAGTGCATGGCAGTGCAAAACCTTTGTATTTTTCAGTGAATTTCTATGGGTTTTTTAATTCTATTTCCTAACTATAATGTACGTGTGTGTATTGTTGACATGTTGTGTGTCCTGTAGTGGCAGTATGTCTTTTAGTATGAGTGAATGAGTGAATGTTGGTCTAGTGAAGGGTGTGTGTGGTGTCTGTAAATATGTTAGTTTATGCATTCATGACTGTCCCTGTTGGTGATGTTGTGTCTATGTATGTGTGATCTAGGGCCACATGCTCATAGTCAGTGTATGCCTCTGTGTACAGGCACCACACAAATTACAATTCTATTGGATTCATCAATGTTTGTTTGCTTAACTATTTTTTATTTGGGGCGATTATAAATCTTAGAACGACAACTGAGGAGGAACAGAGCTCTCTGTAAAACATTTGCCAAAGGAGTTAATTAAGGGCCATTGCACCTGAGCATCATTGCACTTACAGAATGATGCAAAAACAAATCAGGCAGGAAATAGGGTGGAGCCTCATAAAGCTAAGAACAACTGCTAGTGCTGTGTAAGTGTTTGTAGCTGGTTCTTCATGGCAACATGATATGAACCTTTGGAAACTGTAGATGCTTGGTTGACAGTGTTCCTCTTAAAAATGGAAATGTCTTTTAGTGGTATCAGTGAGTACATTTAACTACGAATATGAGGAAGAAAGGTTCTGAACGTTGGATGTTATGTGTATTGCCTCGCTCATACCAACATTTAGAAAGGTACTTTTTTCAGCGGCGAAAAAAATATCAAACCCCTTTCTTGTCACTGTATTATGGACCAACCAAGAATGCTTTTCATATTTTTTATCAGAAATAAAAAAAAAACTCAAAAAACTCAGACAGTTTGTTGAAAAGTAGCTTCTTTCTAGCATGGTTACCCCCACTTTTGGCCTGTTTGTGAGTGTGTCAGTGTGTTTATACTGTGTCACTGGGATCCTACTAGCCTGGACCCCAGTGTTCATAGATAAAACCTATATGTCAGTGTATTTTGCCTGTCTCACTGGGATCCTGCTAGCCAGGACCCCAGTGCTCATAGATTGTGGCCTAATGTGTATGCCTGTGTGGTGCCTAACTGTGTCACTGAGGATCTGCTAACTAGAACCTCAGTGCTTATGCTCTCTTTGCTTTCAAATTTGTCACTGTAGGCCAGTGACTTCATTTTCCAATTTCAATTGGCATACTGGACCCCCCCCTTATAAGTTCCTAGTATATGGTACATAGGTACCCAGGGCATTGGGGCTCCAGGAGATCCATATGGGCTGCAGAATTTCTTTTGCCACCCGTAGGGAGCTCAGACAAACCCTTACACAGGACTGCCATTGCAGCCTGCGTGAAATAATGCACATGTTATTTCACAGCCATTTTCACTGCACTTAAGTAACTTATAAGTGACCTATATGTCTAGCCTTCACTTGCTGAAGGTTAGGTGCAAAGTTGCTAAGTGTGAAGGCACCCTTGCACTAGCAAGGTGCCCCCACATAGTTCAGGGCCATTTCCCCGGACTTTGTGAGTGCTGGGACACCATTTCACGCGTGCACAACATATAGGTCAATATCAATATGTAGCTTCACAATGTTAACTCTGAATATGGCCATGTAACATGTCTAAGTTCATGGAATTGTCCCCCCATTCCAAATCTGGTATTGGGAAGCCACTTCCATGCATCCTGGGGGCTCCACGATGGACCCCCAGTACTGTCAAACCAGCTCTCTGAGGCTTGCACTGCAGCTACAGCTGCTGCCACCTCACAGACAGGGTTCTGCCCTCGTGGTGTCCAGACAGCCCAGTCCCAGGAAGGCAAAACAAAGCATTTCCTATGAGAGAGGGTGTTACACCCTCTCCCTTTGGAAATAAGTGTTAAGGGCTTGAGAGGAGTAGCCTCTCCTGGCCTCTTGAGATGCTTTGAAGGGCACTGATGGTGCCCTCCTTGCATAAACCAGTCTATACTGGTTCAGGGATCCGCAGCCCCTGTTCTGGCACGAAACTGGACAAAGGAAAGGGGAGTGACCACTCCCATGTCCATCACCACCCGAGGGGTGGTCCCCAGAGCACCTCCAGTGTGTCCCAGACCTCTGCCATCTTGAATGCAGAGGTGTGAGAGCACAATGGAGGCCACTGAGTGTCCAGTGCCAGAAGGTGACGTCAGAGACCCCTCCTAGGTGCTTACCTGGTTAGATGGCCAATCCTCCTCTGAGGGCTATTTAGGGTCTCTCCTGTGGGTTTCTCTTCAGATAACGAATGCAAGAACTCCCCAGAGTTTCTCTGCATCTCCCTCTTTGACTTCTGCCAAGGATCGACCCCTGACTGCTCCAGGACGCCTGCAAAACCGCAACAAAGTAACAAGACGACTACCAGCAACATTGTAGCACCTAATACTGGTGGTGCATGCTCTTAGGGCTGTCTGCCTTCACCCTGCACTGGAAGCCAAGAAGAAATCTCCTGTGGGTCGAAGGAATCTTCCCCCTGCTAACGCAGGCACCAAACCTCGGCTTCACCGGTCCTCTGGGTCCCCTCTCATCTCGACAAGCTTGGTCCCTGGAACACAGGATCTGGATCCAAGTGACCCCGACAGTCCAGTGGTCCTTCTGTCCATATTTGGTGGAGGTAAGTCATTGCCTCTGCATGCCAGACAGTAATCTTATGAACTGCAGCTGCAAGGGCTTCTATGCACTTTTGCAAGGAATCCTACATGCACAGCATAGCCCAGGTCCCCAGCACTCCATCCTGCATTGCTCAACTCACTCAGTTGACCACCGACTTCGTGGGACCCTCCTTTGTAGTGTTGAGATGACCGCTGTGCTCAGATTTCTTGAATTCCTGTTCAAGTGCTTCTGCGGGTGCTGCCTGCTTCTGCGTGGGCTCTCTGTGCTGCTGAGCGCCCATTCTGTCTCCTCTTCCAAGGGGGACCTCCTGGTCATTCATTGGCCCAGGCAGCACCCATTTTCTTCAACCGCGACCTTTGCAGCCAGCAAGGCTTGTTTGTGGTGTTTCTGTGTGGAAATAACTCTGCCTCCTCCAGCACGCTGTGGGACATCTTCTGTGCAAAGGAGAATTTCCTGGCATGTTCTGTTGTTACTGAATCTTCAGCTTCTTCTACCCAGAGGCAGCCATTTTGCACTTTCATCCGGGATTTAGTTGGCTCCTGCCCCCCTGGACACTTTCGTGACTCTTGGACTTGGTCCCCTTCCTTTCCAGGTCCTCGGGTCCAGGAATCCGTCTTCAGTGTTTTGCAGTCAGTTGTGGTCTTTGCAGAATCTCCTATCACAAATTTAGCGTGTTTCTGGGGAAGTAGGGTAATTTTACTCCTACTTTTCAGGGTCTTGGGGTGGGGTATCTTGGACATCCTTAGTGTTTTCCTACACTCCCAGCAGCCCTCTACACATTACACTAGAACTGGGGTCCCTAAGTGGTTCGCATTCCACTTTCTTAGTATATGGTTTGTGTTGCCCCTAGGCCGATTGCATCCTATTATATTCTATTGTGTTTGCACTACTTTTCTAACCGTTTACTTACCTGATTTTGGTTTGTATGTATATTTTGTGCATTTTACTTACCTCCTAAGGGAGTGTATCCTCTGAGATATGTTTGGCACATTGTCACTAAAATAAAGTACCTTTATTTTTAGTAACTCTGAGTATTGTGGTTCTTATGATATAGTGCTATATGATATAAGTGGCATAGTAGGAGCTTTGCATGTCTCCTAGTTCGGCCTAAGCTGCTCTGCTATAGCTATAGGTTACTAGTGTATATATTGTGTATAAAACTTACCTCCAGAAGGAGTATCACCTCTAAGATATTTTGGCCTTGTGTCACTAAAATAGAATACCTTTATTTTTGGTAACACTGAGTATTGCCTTTCTGGTGTATCAGTACTGTGTGACTATAGAGGTATTTCAAGAGCTTTGCATGTCTCCTAGCGCAGCCTTGACTGCTCTACTACAGCTACCCCTAGACAACCTAAGCTGCTAGACACTGCCTACATTTCACTAAGGTGGATCAATGGACCTGGTATAAGGTGTAAGTACCTGTGGTACCCACTACAAACCAGGCCAGCTTCCTACAGTCACAGGAATACAAGGACAGGACAGTGCAGAATACCAGGAAACACCACAAATGCAGGGTAAGTTGTATGGTGGAAATATATGCTTAAATGTCAAGCGCAAGAAGGGAAAGGCACATAGGACTCACACAATGTATGTCAAAGGAGCGCAGAGGGATACAATGCACATTAAGAAACTTGTACCATGCCAATGTAAGCTTACCCATTTACCTGTGCCTTGGGAGTGCAATGCACCATTGAAAAGTACACAACCTGGACTTATTAAGAACAGAAGGCCTAAATACCAACATGTACAAATGCAGCACATGGGATGGATGGCATGTATAATCACTGTGCCACTGGTTGTGATATCACTAAATCCCTTGCATGTAGTCACATCAACACCACTAACACGACCAAGATCTCAGAGACAAGTTAGTCAGTAAAAACCATTTCTGGGGCAACTACATAATGGTGTGCCTTGCTGTAACATTTTCTAACAGCCTTGCCCCATTTCCCAAATGCATGTGTGCTGCATCTCACAGCACACTAGTCATTGCAACTGTCCCAACAGTACCCAGACATGCGCCAGTAGCACCACCACACTTAGAGAACACATCTATATGAGGCAGCCATCCCTACATCACACAGTCATGGTATCCCCTGGGTGCATGGAACAATGAACTCAACAGGTTCTGGTGGAATAGCAGGCTGGACTGGAATCATTGGTAACATGTCACTACCCAGACCAACTAAATTGAAGTTGTGTTCAATCACACATATTGATGCTGAACTGAAATGTGCCAATACACAAAATGTGTACCACAAATAGCAATCAGTAGGTCACAACAATCAAAGGCTCAGCCCACAATAATTTGGACACAACCATGTCAGACACATGGGAATTGGGAAATAAACACACTCATACAACACATGGGGTATGACTTTCACATAATGGCGGTTAATTCCACATCAACGGGCGGGGATGGTGCATGGGCAAGTGTAGTGTTGGTAAGACTGCCAGTGCAGTGTACCCACTGCACTTGGCAGTATGAGTCACAGGTTAGGATGGCGGCTGATAATATGTCTGCACATGATAGCTCTGTGGGGCCCACACTAGACAATATTGATGGATCAAATAGAGTCACTGCCGGTTGTGGCCTCCATTGGGTGTAACAGGACACACTGCAACCAGCCCTGCAAATCAGGCAGTGAAAAGGGCAAAGGGCCAATGTATGGGACACCCTGCGCTGTCCATGCCAAGTACATGAGCTGTGCATGGCCACCCATGGGCACACCACACCACTTCACCAACAACCATTTCATGGGGGTTACACCACCATGCAAAGGCTAGGGGAAATTTGGAACTATACCTGGAGGGTAGTGTTGAACGTATCACTGGTCTGGTGTCATAAGACTGATGCCATAGCCAGTCTATCAGGTGCTGGTTACCTACCATGTCCAGGCCATTGGCCCATGGGACATTACACATTGACAACAGTTGCCACTACCACCTGTGCTGTAGGGGGTGAACAATTACACAGTGGCAGTCAGGTGTCTCTTGGACTGTTGCACATGAAATATGAACCTACCTCAGGCCCTGACCTGAGTGGAACACCTCAGAATTGGCAATGTCCATAGACACATTTACCATCAGTGACTGTCACATACAGAATGATGTACACTGCAGAAATTTCATACCCATATTGGCCATCCCTGGGTTCAAACCTGTGCTTTTGTCACATGAGCTGTACTGTAACCATGCTGCACTCATGTATCATAGTGCAAGGAGGGCTGCATTGAGTAGTAGGACATTTGTGTTCAGTAAGATAAACATCCTACTCCGACAGGAGTAGAAACAGTACTCTTCCAGGTCCATGAGTGTTGTGCAAAGTGACACACAAACACAAATGACAACATGAGGAGACATCAATGGCAACAAGACCACAGAGTCGCGACTATGTCATCCCTGGGGTGGTGCAAGGTCTCAGCATAGCATGGGTGTATATGAAACATGTAAGACAGGTTAAAAATTGCCATCTGTGGTGCTGTGGCATAAGCACAGCAATACACATTGCAAGGCAACACCATGCAAATGGAAGCAAAAGGAGGGTGGAACAAAATAAGAGGCATTCAAGACACAGTAAGGATAGATAACTCACTTAGAAGTATGATGCAGACAATTGTGGCAACTGGGCTTCCATTTATGTGACATGCATGTTGGGCATAGGGCTGTAGACTGCAGCTATGATGTACTGGAACAGTCCATTGGTACTAATGGACACATCTTAGGCTTTCAGTGATGCTCCAGTGGCGCTAAGCACTGCGCTGTATTGACAAGGTAGCGTTAAGACACTTGTTATGGCATTATGCCACCTTGTAAATACATAGCCACCTGATCATGACAGTGCATGGAAGGTGGTGCAATGGGTGCTGCTGTGGGGGTGACACAGCAACATAAAATATATTTCAATGCAGTCTCAGGTAAATGGAATATTGTAAACTTGAGGTAGGTCCAAACCTATTACGCAAGCCCCAGGGGTGGGATTAGCATGTTGTAGCGAGGAGGAATACATTTTTACCTCCTTCGTTTCTGAATTCCAATGTCTTCTGCATTCTGCAGAATGTATAGGAAGAACAAAATGCCAGAAATGATTGTTTAAGACTGTGAAGGTGTTCCTCCAGGCACATAAACAATCATATGTAAATTACGATTTGGCTCTTCTGAGTGTGCTGCATTCTACAGCTCACACAGAAGTGCCAAAGTGACATTGGTGATTGTTAATGTGCATGAAGGGAAACTTTCACGCACATTAACTGTCACACCCCTCAACGCATACATCTTTGCATGATGGTGCAAGGATGCCTGCAATTACGCTGGCAGCTGAATATGGCACCAGTATGGGGGGACAACACAGGGGTGCCCCATAATCACTTGCATGTGGTGCAATCTTGTGTCACCAAAGTGAAGCAATGTGGTGCAGATTATTATTGCATAGCACTGTGCTGCACCACTTTTAGATCAACATGGGCCTATTATGACAATGAGCCTCAAATATCAAGTCAGTGGCGTGACTTCTCAACTGCCACAACACAGATAGACTGATTTTTACACCATCTCATTGCAGAGGTGATGGCTCTCCTGTAAATCTGCCTGTCCTGGAGTACCCTGATGACCTGGATGACCAGCTGGCAACCATAAGCCAAGAGACACTCCAAGAAGTCCTTGTGAACATGCACACACCACCTCCAGTCCCAAGGAGGAGTATTGAATTAGCAGACATCACACAGGCCCCGCTTAGCACCCCAAGAGTACGACCTGCCAGAACTGACACAGCAGAGGACTCAGAGAACACAGGCAGCCGCTTCAAGAGGACAGTGGTGGGAGTCCAGCAGGAGCTGGCCACGGAGGTGCGGGTGGGGATGCAAACAATGGCAGCCAGCCTTGAGGGGATGCTGACGTGCATGGTCATGGCAATAGAACAGACTGCAGCCAACCGAAGCACACACTCCCCAATGAGTGGAGTCCAGGGATGTCTGAGGGACAAAGCTGCTGCCATGAGGGAGAGGTCACAACAAGTGCCCTCCCAAACTAATAGAAGTGTGCCTGAAGAAAATAAGGACTCCATACACTGGGAATTTGTCTCCCTCAGAGCAGACATGGCTGCCTACAATAGAAATGTTGCAGCTATACCTAAAAACCAGCAGCTCCTCCTTGCTGCAGTGATGCCATATGTAGTGCCACAGATGGCAGCTACCGGGAATTGGGAGCCAACATCTGCAACCACTGAGGTGTGTGTGGCCCCCTCTACCTCCCCACTACCACCATCAAGGGTAAAGAAGGCACCACACACATCAGAGAATGAAGATTTGGAACAGATCATCTTCACCAATAGGAGTTCCTGGTGGCACAAGTCCATGCCACATGGGCAGTGTTTTCCTTAGTCATGTGCTTGACATCATGCCAGTGTTGGCACTCTGACAGGTATGCCCTCCACCTCAAAATACTGTTGACCTCTCTGCTATGGACTGCTATTGTCCCTAACTTTCCATTTGGCAATTTATGCACTGCTGCACTGAAAGACACTTTCCCCAAACATGTCCCATGTCATGTCCCTCAACCCTGGACTTGTGTTGTGTCCCAATTGGATTGATTCCACAAATGGGATAACAGACCTAGACATTGTATATACTTTCCATCATTGCACTTGTACGTAAACACCATCTACACAAGCAGCATACTTATGTGTGTTGTGACACTTCTACTATGCCTAATGTTTCTGATGTGTGTAACATGTCTCAAGTCACAGAGTGTCAGTACAAGAGTGCATGAATATGTGGGCACATACCTATGCACATGGTACCTACATGTTGTACGTTGATGTTACCTCATCCCTTGCAATCAAATCACTTAATATGTGATATATTTTGAAAACATATATGCTACACCCACTACTTACTGCAAGAATGGGTGTGAAACAGTATTCTGGCAATTTTGTTAGCTGGGAGTACAACTAGGACACATTGGTGTGAAACAGAGGGACTCAAACTCATTCATTATTGCCACTGGTCATTTTAGCAGGATAGGAATCATATGTAGGCAGTTGTAACATGTCCCGCAGTGCCCAACATCCCAAAACAAAACACATACAATGTTAGCTGAATTCCCTCTCCTTTCCTGTCTTATACATGATCAACACAGTCAGCATGAGTGGTGGGAACACTGGATGACAGGTAAGTAGATGTGTTGTAGCTTTCAAAGTGACAGCTCAGTCATAAGGAGGTGTTAAAGATGTCAAGAGAGGGATTTGAATGCAGGACGGAGTCCCCAGGACAACATACAATTTGCACTGTACAACTATGGGAAAACCATGAGACCCAAGCATATGACACATGAAGTAAGAGAGTAACCAATAACATTTATTATGATAAATAAATCAATTAAACAATAGTAATTAACACCTATCCTAATCTAACCTATCCTGACTATACACAACCCACAACAGACCATAACTACACTATGCTACACTTACCTTACATATTTACCTACACACTCTAAACTTTCACCCCCCACCCCCTCATATGACAGGACACCTGCAGGACAGCATACACTAAACTACACATTTACTATGACTAAACAAATATATATTGTTTTGTATTTTTATTTTTTATATATATATATATATTTATAAACATATAAAAGCCCCAACATCACCCCCCAGCCACGCACCCAACCACATAGTAAAATATAAAAAGTAGTAAACCCACCCCAAACCTACTTATCCTAAATAACCCACTAACCTATTCTAACTTACAACTAACTCCCTAATATCCACAAAAAATGTAGAAAAAGAGGAGGGAGGGAAGTTTAGTTGGGATAATGTCATTCAGAGGTTGGCCCTTTTGAGTATTTTTTATTATATTCTTGAGGGCCTTGCTATTCTTGGACACCTCCTGCTCAATGGAGTACAACTTTTGAAGAACCAATTGTACATCCCACTGAAGATCAGCCAGTACCATTCCTCACACACCCATAACCATGCCAGCACACGATTGTACTTGACCTGCATGCACGCCTACACATTCCATTTGGTTGTCACGTAGGACTACAAGATTATTGGCACCGTGCGGATTTCTTTTTTACTCTAATTGTGATTGCGTGATTTTGAGATTTGTTGATTTATGCACCCTGTATCAACATAATAATTGTATGTGCTGGGCTGCAGTATGTCATTTTGTGTATGGCCACATGTGGTGGTCCATTGTACAATGTGATTTGTGTGTGATTGTTGTGTTACACCAATGTGTGTGTTACAGATTCAACTGCATGCAACTGTATACATGTCATCCCTATGTCTGTATGTGTGACAACAGTGTATCAACATATGTATGGCAGTCATTACCATGCAAGCATCATAATATGTGATTGTGATTTGTGTTCACTTATGTGCTGTGTGTAGTTGTTTTACAGAGCATCACATTTCATGCGACATTCACAGCTCATGGATTGTGGATGATGGCTGATGCTTGCAAATTGGCAACTGTTATGCGACAAATGTCTCCATATGCTGATCTTGAGTATATGGATGACTTGTGTGTGGACTACACATATGTCTGACATGTGTACATTTTTGCTACACACTGTGATTGACACACTCTGCCTACATTCCAATCATATCATGTATTGAACACAATAGACAGTTGAAAATCATAACATTTTGCTTTTTAATTACAGTCACTTTGTGGTGGACCTGCAGCCATAGCTGCATGTGTTCTCATCCATGCTTATGTGCATTCCATAGACATGTCCATGCAAAGTGTGAGGTCATGCGTATCCTGAGAGAGGATTGTGGCCGATGGCAGTGGCAGGAGTGATTTCCATGGATGTACTGGGCATGCTCCAATTTCTCCCATTGCTTGTCATACCTTGGCTAATCAATTTGGGCATTGTCACCAATGATGTTCCCACCTTCTCACACATGCTCCATGTAGTCATTGCAAATCTCACACTGAGTTGTGTTAGTGGTCTGTTCAAACATTACAGCCTCACCATATTTTGACATCCACTACTTTATGTGTGGACCCCTTATTTAGGTCATTTTTAGACATGTTGTTGTTGTGTGTGATGTGCTATTCTCATACATGTTGGCAACATGGATATAAATTATATGTTGTGGTCCATAAACTGTGTCCTTCAGTTGTCACATTCAAGTGATGAGGCTAATTGTGATGTGTGTGATGGTAGCAGTTCACTCTTATGCTTCACATGTGATGTTGCTACAGTACTCTTCAGATTTGTATTTGTGACATGCTCCCTGAGGTAAGACTCATAATCCTAAGGTATATGTTGGAGAGATTGAAAACACCAAAGCCAGATTGTGTGGATGAGTGAGATGTTTATTGAAAAATTTACAAGGTGAGTTACGTGATGATTATGTGAAGGAGTTCTGTACAATTTGCAGTCTGCGGCATCTACAAGCAGCTAAGTTGTGGTCTTCCCCCTTCATTTACTTCTCCACCATCGTCCTCCTCCTCCTCAGGCACGTCATCAACCTGCTCATATAATGGTACGTTCATCTGTACACATATGTTGTGCAGGATGGCACAAGTCAATATGATGTTGCAGACCATTTCTTGCGCATATAGGAGGCTGCTTCCTGTGATGTCCAGGCACCTGAATCTGGACTTCAGGATGCCAAATTCCCTCTCCACAATTGTCTGTGTCCTCCGATGTCCCTCATTACATGCACGCTCTGCTGTTGTGCTTGGGTTGTGAAATGGAGTCATTATCCATGGCTGTATGCCATAAACCATATCCGCTGCAAAAGATTACATGAGTAAATCATTGTGACGGCTTGCAAGAAGTAAGTCAGGTAGCATGGCAGTTGATATTAGGAACTGGTTGTGGCTCAAATGTATTTGTGTTTTGGTGTGAGTTCCTAACATTGTGTGATCTTTGCTCAGCACTAGGTTGTTGAACATGACAATCTTTTGTCTGGTCAAGGAAGTAGAACACTTGATTTGGATTCCACACTGATAGTCATCATATATGTACCATGTGTTTTGTAGTGCACTTTTGTAATTTGTATCAGTGTGCTATCAGTAGAAGGGACATGACACATCCTGACAACACAATGGGGTGAGATGTGGTCGCAACATGGTAGCACTACAGTGCCTGGACATCCCATTCCTTTTGACATGTGTCATTGCAGGTGAGGTGTGACACTTAGGGCCAATGAAATTGGTTAGTGTGAATGCACAACATGGCTCTTAAACTGGCTGCTGTGTCCTGCAACATTTCAACAATGGAAGGATGCCTCATGTGTGACATGTTACTTGGGAACCCTTTGTTGTCCCCTACACCAGTTGCACATGTGTGGCCATACGCCAATGCTACCTACCCTAACCGAGGGTACTTGGCTATCTACCACGTGGAGGTGGATGTATCTGTGATGTACGGTACACCGCCCTGGACATATGCTTTTTTGATGCCAATTGGCTCTTTCTGTGTGTGAAGTCATGTGCAGCATGCATTTGTGCCACATTCATCTGAGTTCATAGCACCGACTTTTCTCCTATTTGCAAACTGCATACTGCACCCCTGGGGTGGTATTTTTTTGTTAGCAGTTCCTCAAGTCTTAGGGGACAGCAACATGTGAGTCGGCACCTTCATGCTATGGATCTTGTAGTGACAGACCTGCAGCGAGAAACATTGCACACCCCTTTCACGCTACATGCAGCATGGGAGGATGGCCAATTTAGAATTTGGCTTAAAGTAATGTAGAGATGGTCATCTGCCAATATGTACATACAGTGCAATCCATGACTACGGAAATGTGGGCTATTACATTGTTCATTTGGTGTTCCAGAGTGGCAGCTAATGTTTGTGTCAGCCATGAGGTGTCCAAGGGTGTGTAGATGATCAACATAACTAGTAGTGTCTCTCCTATCTTCCAAAAACATAATGTGCATTTCTACTGTTGCTTCTGTGTGTTTTCCTTAAGTAGTGGTGTTTTTGCCTCATTTTAATGCCTGCCCTGACACAGGTGTTAAATTGTGACGCAAATCAGTGTTAAAGTCATTTTTTGGGTCTGCCTCCCACCCGTGCATCTTTTATGCCCGGGTAAATAAATATGGCGCTAGGGTGCTTGAGTCATTTTTTGGACAGGAATGCCTACCCTGTATCCCATTGATGCAGAGAGGTTTCACACATCTGAAAAATGAAGTTAACACCATTATTTTGAAGCTAGACGGGTGTAGCGCCAAAATTTAAATATGGAGTTAAGTTTGTGCTGGATTTGCGTAAAATAAAAGGATGCAAATCCGGCTCAAACAGAGTATAAATATGCCCCTAGATATCCCTTAAGTAATGACGGACCAACGTGGCCTATACAGGCTATGCAACTAGCTGATGTATGCACACTTTATAATGAGCTAGTACATCTTTATAGATTATTAGTACAATTTGCTATGTGGACCTTGAACTCCGCTCCAGCACGGGCTGTACCAACTGGTCTCCAGTTGGCTGTTACTGGCATTAACCCACAAACAGTACATTCTTTCATGGGCAAAGCCCCTGCAGAACGTGAGAAGATACTGTTCTGGATAGCACAAAAGACTAACCAGCTGGAAGCAGTGTTTCACCATATGGGAGCATAAGATAAATATAGAATTCTCACAATGTGCTTGCCATTCAGAATGGTTCCCTCAGTGGACGACTGCACCACATGGGGTACAGTGTTTGCTGCAATTTGAACTATCACACATGGTACCCAGACACTTGTCAATTTGCTATAAGTGTTAAAACAAATTCAAAAAGAGCACAGGTTGCTCCAACCCTAGATTTGGGGGTGAAACTGATGTGCAATTTCAACAGAGTCTCCTCAATAATATTCAGTAACATTAAAGGGGAAGCAGTAGCGTTGGCTATACACCAGCAGCGCCGGGAGATTACACAGTTAGAGCAAGATTGTCAACTACCAAAAATGTTTTCTGAAACCTGTACCAGTATAGGACAAGATAGTTTGGGAGTCAAGACAAACAAGCCTGAAATTCAAAGTACCACCACTAAGGACGTTACTAAACAAGCACAAAAGTGTTCTAAAAAATGCTGAGATAAACAAAAACAAAATAAAGACAAACAAAGTCAGAGAGCAGACTCTTCACACCTGGATAGCTCCAAAAGGAGATATTGGCCCTCATTACAACCCTGGCGTTCGGTGATAAAGTGGCAGTAATACCGCCAACAGGCTGGCGGTAATTACTGCCAAATTATGACCATGGCGGAAAGAGCTCAGACAGACAGCCACTTTACCACACCGACCGCCAGGGCGGAGTCAACAGGCAACCTAGCGGTAGCCGCCTACAGCCAGGTGAAAGCCAATGTTCCGCCCACTGTATTATGACGGCCCAATCCGGCACCTTTTCCGGGGGGGGTACCAACAACATCAAAAGCCTTGCGGAATCACTGCACAGAAGGGAAACAACTCACCATTGGAGACTCAGGGAAGAACCACGCCACCATGGAGCCCGAACTGCATATATTCCCAATGATGTTCTACGTCCTGCTCCACCACGAACACCAACGACGGCGAAGACAACCACTGTGATTATAGCCTCCTAGCACACAGGGGAGTGTGGGAGGAAAAAGAGAGTGACACACACACAACACCCCCATCCCCAACACCATACACACAAGCAGATGCAATAAAAAAACATATTGACCCCGTACCCCTCAGGAATATTGCAAGGACAACACAAATAGATTAAAGTGAGTGTAATAAGATAAATATAGTGGTAATACGTGCATCCTATCTAAAAGTATATACATATTTACAAATCAAGGGACACTGCCCAGTCCTCAATGTTCGTGGGCCACAGGGCCACATTAAAAAGTCCAAGGCCCCACTTGACTCCTGCAACAACACAGAGAACACTGCAGGGGCATCAGTTCGAAAATAGGCAGGCACCGAAGGGGGACGGGGAACGGGGGCACCTCAGCTGGCAGATGGAACAACACCACTGATCCTGGGGGGAGCAACATGCCCTGTGTGCTGTCCTGGGGAGTACAAGGCCACAGTCTCTCAAGTGGGTGACTTGCCCACATGCTCTGGAGGGGGCAACATCCCCTGTGCTTGGTCCTGGGAAGTGCAACACCACAATCTCTCAAGTGGGTGACTTGCCCACATGTTCTGGAGGGAGCAACATGCCCTGTGATCTTCATCCTGGAGAGGATGGGGTGAGTGGGTGTCTTCTGCACTGGTTCTGGAGGGGGCATTCTGCCCTGTGATCTTCATCCTGGAGAGGATGGGATGAGTGCGTGTCTTCCCCAATGGTTCTGGAGGGGGCATCATGCCCTGTGATCTTCATCCTGGTGAGGATGGGGTGAGTGGGTGCCATACCCACTGGTTCTGGAGGGGGCATCGAGCACTGTGATGCAGGTCTTGGGGAGTGCAGGTCACAGTCTCTCAGGTGGGTGTCATACCCACAGGATTTGCAGGGGGCAGGCCACACAACAGCCCATGGAGGCAGGTCTACAGAATGTCCGCAGGAGGTGATGGCTGTTCAGTGGTCGCAGTGGTGGTGCTGCAGCTGCTGCTGCTGCTGGTTGTGCGGGGAAGCTCCTGCCCATCCCCTGCAGCCTCGGATGGCTGCCCACTGGTGCTGCTGCTGCTGGTGGAGCTGTTGGTGCTGCTGCTGGTGGTGGGGGAAGCTCCTGTCCATCCTCTGCAGCCTCAGACGGCTGTCCACTGGTGTTGCTTCTGCTGGTGGTGGTGCTGGTGGAGCTGGTGGTGCTGCTGGTGGTGGTGGGGGGAAGCTCCTGCCCATCGCCTACAGCCTCAGATGGCTGCACCACCATGGTTGGTGGTGGGGGCTCTGACTGAGTCCCAGCACCAGGCCCCTTGTCTTTCCTGGCAGCACCTGGGGATGGTTCCTTGCTCCTATTGGCAGCAGCTGGGGATGGCTCCTTGCTCCTTTTGGCAGCAGCTGGGGATGGCTCCTTGGTCCTCTTGGCAGCAGCCTGGGATGGCTACTTGGTCCTCTTGGCAGCAGCTGGGGATGGCTCCTTGATCCTCTTGGCAGCAGCCTGGGGTGGCACCTTGACCTTCCCGGCAGCACTTGGGGTAGGCACCCTTTCAGTGTGGCTGCCTGGTGCACCAGGAGATGCTGTGGACATTACTGTGCTCGTGGACTGGGTGGCTGCGATGCTTGCCTAGGTTTTAGTCACCCTGGCCAGACGTGAAGGACAGGGGGTGTAGGGGTAGGGAAGAGGTCAATGATGGAGAGGAAAAGCTGCTTAGGGACATTGGTGCTGGAAGAGGGAGAAGGTTTGGGAGTGGAGGCAGAGGGAGTGGTTGTATGAGGGTCTGTCTGCTGTGTTTGGGTGTAGGTGCATGGGCTGGATGCTGTTGTGAGGTGGATGGCTGTTGGGTGTCTGAGTGCTTGCGTTTGTGTACTTTGGGATGAGGGGGCACAGAAACAGTGGGAGAGGACAAAGGGGACATGTGCATGGATGTTGGGGTGGTGACTGCCAGTGAGGTGTGTGCTCTGATAGGTGTGCTAGTGATAGCTGTAGTGGATGAAGATGTAGTGCATGCAGGCATGAGTGTAGACAGAACTGGGAGGGAGGTGGAGAACGAGGAGGACGGGGACATAGAGGAGGCACTGGATGTTGGTATGTCTGCATCTGGATAGTGATTGTGTGAGTGCCTTTGGGATGAAGTGTGGTACCTGTGTTTGCCTGTGCCACTCTTGTGTGTTGTCCTGTGTGCATGAGCTTCTGCCTGTGTGTTTGGGATAGGTTGGGGTTGAGGGGAATGGGATTGAGTAGAGCAAGTTGGAGGAAGGAGGGTGTAAACAGGGACAATGGCTGCCATCAGAAAGGAGGACAGAGCCTGGGTTGATCTCTGTTGTGCCGCCAAGCCAATGTGAAACGCCCTCCAGAAATGCATTGGTCTGTTGCATTTGGGCTGTCAGCCCCTGGATGGCATTCACAATGGTCGACAGCCCAACAGAGTTGGATCTCAGGAGGTCAATAGCCTCCTCACTCAGGGCAGCAAGGCTAACTGGGGCAGGCCTGAGGTGCCTGGGGCGAAGAAGATGCCCACCCTCCTGGGTGAGCAGGCAAGGGCAACTCACTGAGGGGCTACATTGAGGGCGGTCCTGGTACGGGAGGTGGTGGCTGTACCTGTAGCTGGGGTGGGCACAGAGGTGTCCGCCACCACCAGGGATCTTCCATCGGAGAAGGTATCCATGTCCGAACAGTCCCCTCCAGTCTCCGCCGTGATGCTCCCCTCGCCCTCCATCCCACTGGTGCCCTCACTGTCGGTGGACTCTGCCTCCTGGGTCCTGTGGGATGCAGCTCCCTCCGTCGCCGGTGCCTCTTCTCCTCCACCAGATAATGCTAATGTACATAAGGACAGGATGACAAAACAAAAAGGGGGGGAGAGACAAAGGATACTCTTGGTCAATTGCTGCACCAACTCCACCGTTGGTGTACACAGCACCCTCACACACAGGGAACAGCCCTAAGCACTAGGCAATGCACTACCTACAACAATGTTAGTCACCAGGGCATGGGGAGGGACAGATATGGCCAACTGCAGCAGACCTGGGACCCACACACCCCTGCCCAGAAGTAGATGCTTACTAGCTCGGTTGTAGCTATTTCACATCAGAACCCTGCCCAACATGGGACCTACTCTGCAATACCAGGCCTGGCCTAGGGGCACCCATAAGCACATATCCCCCACCTGGATACCACCCTAACATGTGTAAGTCGCAATAATGGGCACTGTACTCACCCCCTTGTTGCTGCTGTGATGCCCCCAAGCGACTAGTAGTGGATGCCTACGAGCTAGGTAGCAAGACTTTCCCTTCTGAATCCAAGCCACCAGGGGACCTACGCTGCAGTATCAGGCCTGGCCTAGGGGCAACCACTGACACATATCCCCTAGCCAGATACCACCCTACCATGCGTAAGTTGCAATGATGGGCACTGTACTCACCCCATTGTGACTGCTGTGATGCCCTCAAGTGCCCATCCAGCTCCGGACAGGCCACTGCCAGTATGCAGGCCATCAGGGGGGTCAGGGTTCGACAGGCACCCCTTTCTCATTGGGAGGCCATCCCCAGCTGGGCCTCCGCCGTCTTCCGTGCCCAGCATCTCAGGTCCTCCCACCGTTTCCAACAGTGGGTGCTCCGCCTGCCGTAGACCCCCAGGGTCCGCACATCCTTGGCGATGGCATGCCATATACCCTTCTTTTGATGGAAGCTGACCTGCAGAGGAAGTATACACAGGGAAAGGTATTATTCAGACCGTCCTGACTGTTACTCTCATGGCCCACCATAGCCCTTCCCATCCCCTCATGCACAGACATGGCCCAGCATACATGCTGCACGCTGCCTAGGGCCCAACCACCAACCACCCCACATGAGGCCTTCACACACAGCACTCCATGCATTAATGCCCCTTGCATTGTGCTCACAGTGTGCTCACCTGTTGGTCTGGAGGCCCATACAGAAGTCCGAACTGGGGTAGGACCCCATCAACTAGTCTCTCCAAATCTGCTGAGGTGAAGGCAGGGGCCCTTTCCCCAGTCACACAGGCCATGGTAGGTTACAGGCACAGGTCACAGCAGTACATGCAGTCTAGGTCCTCTCCTTTTGAAGGTCAGGTAGCAAGTGAGTGAACAGATAGAAAATGGCTGTGACATCTGCGGCGGTGCATACCGTCACTGTCGGTGAACATCACCATTGGCCACTGTACCCCACAGGGCCAAATAATAACCAATGAGGAATTGCACAGCGGTCCCTGACCGCCTCCCGCAACGGCGCACAACTTAAGCAAAATTACCTCACTTCCACCTGTTCCTCCATACAGGACAGGGGGATACCATTTCTGGGTGGGGGCTGGGCAGGCCATGGTTCATAATAGCATCACAGTTCACAATTGTACATTCAGGACATATGCCACTAATACATTACAAAATCACATCATGCATTGAACTGTAATGGTTACAATGTACAGATCACTGGCTCCTCACTCTTTTGTCCCATAGATTGCAACCACTGAGGATGAACAGGAAATGGAGACATCCTTCCGCGTACAGACCCCTAGTGGACTTGGCAACACTAGAGGACAGGCACATTAGACTCACCTTCAGACTTGACAGGGCCACAATCACAGAGCTGTGTGCCCAACTGGAGCCTGACCTGATATCTGCTGTCTGTCACCACACTGGGATCCCCCTCTTGTGCAAGTGCTAACAGCTCTCCATTTCCTGGCTACTGGTTCTTTCCAAGTGACAGTGGGCTTGCCAGCAGGAATGTTACAGCCAATGTTCTCAATAGTGCTGACCAGAGTGTTGTCTGCCCTGATTAAACACATGTGCAACTACATTGTTTTCCCCCAGGTGGAGGATTTGGCCACAGTGAAGGCTAACTTCTATGCAATGAGACATATCCCCAGCATCATTTGGGTGATTGATGGAACACATGTTGCTTGGACAACAGAACTGCAGTGATACGACAATACTTCAATGACACACAGGTAAGACAGTGTAACTTCACATTTCCTTAACAGTTTTTTGTTTGACATTGTCACTGGCAGGCTGTTGTTTCCCACTTCTGTGGCTGCTCACTGTACCCTTTGGCAACTCTTTTTGCAGATGTTGGTGCCCCACTATCGCTCTGGGTGCGTTCACTGCAGCCAGCTACAGGTCTTTCCTATGTAAACATTACTGTAGAGTTGAATTGCAATGTTTACACCTTGTTAAACAAATACATACTTAAATAATTTTACATACTCCGTACTTGTAATTTTTTCAAAGTATATTTATTGCTGTGCTCTGAAGAAAAGTGGGAAGTGCAATGGGCTGGGGTGATGATGAAGGAAAGTCCATGGTAGAGTCCAGTCTATTTGTAGCACAGGTGCATTGTCCAAGGGGGCATAGGAAGGGCAGAATGGCAGTTCAAGGTGGACAGGGTGACAGAGTGGGACAGAAGAGTGACAATCAGGAGAGTCTAATTTACTGGTGGGGTCTTGGCAAGTGTCTCTGGCTTCTGGCTGGATCGCAGGGAACGTTTGCGGGGTGGTTCTCTTTCTGCAGGAGGAGGGGTGCTGGTGGCCTGTTGGTCCTGTGGCGGGGCCGCCTGTCCACTAGTGGCAGTGGAGGTGGAGGGCTGATCAGTAGTCTGGCTAGTGGGAAGGGCACGCTGGTGTGACACTGCCTCCCTCATAATGTTGGCCATATCTGCCAGCACCGCTGCAATGGAGACCAGGGTGGTGTTAATGGACTTCAAGTCCTCCCTGATCCCCTGGTACTGGCCCTCCTGCAGCTGCATGTTCTCCTGCAATGTGTCCAGGATCTGGCCCAGCGTATCCTGGGAATGTTGGTATGCTCCCAGGATCACGGTGAGTGCCTCCTGGAGAGTCGGTTCCCTGAGCCTGTCCTCCTGCTGGCACACGGCAGTCCTCCCAGCTTCCCTGTTGTCCTGTGCTTCTGTCCCCTGAACCGTGTGCCCACTGCCACTGACCCCAGGTTCCTGATTGTCTTGGGTTTGTGGGGTGCCCTGGGGTCCCTGTAGTGGTGGACACACTGCTGATTGACGTGTCCTGAGGACAGAGATATGGAGACGTTGGGTGGGTGCTGTGGTGGTGTTTCATGAGGGAGGAGGAAAGGGATCTGTGGTGATGTGGGACTGTGCCTGGGTAACTGACTGTCTGGAGGTCCCTGATGGGCCAGGGTGGACATCCAGATCCAGGCTGTCATCACTGTGGGCCTCTTCTGTGGGGGGACTGGATGTTGCTGGCACCTCTTCTCCAGTGACATTGGCTGGCATACCTGTGGAGATGTAAATTCAGTGTTATTATTTCTATGTGTGACATATTGTGCATGGGTGGGTTTCCCTTAATGGTTGTTATTGCCCTGGCAGCTTTGCCTTGTGTGAGTTGTTATGTGGTGGGCTAGGTGATTCTCTCTAGTATGCATGCTTTAGTGATAGGTGTTCATGCAGGTCTGTGAGTGGTGTCCATGCATTGGTAGTGCATGCTGGGCTTGGCTTTGGGATGAGTGGGTTGTGATGGTGGGGAGTGTGGGAGGTGGTAGAGTGATGAGAGTGCGGATGGGGTGGGGGTATGTGATGGCATGCAGGTAGGGGGGTGATAGTAATAGAGAGTTGACTTACCAGAGTCCAGTCCTCCTCCTACTCCTGCCAGGCCCTCAGGATGCATGATTGCCAAGACTTGCTCCTCCCATGTTGGTAGTTGTGGGGGAGGAAGTGGGGGCCCACTGCCAGTCCTCTGAACAGCGAGTTGGTGTCTTGCTGCAATGGAACGCACCTTACCCCGTAGGTCGTTCCACCTCTTCCTGATGTCATCCTTTTGCAGCAGCCAACCAAGTCTGCAAAGAACAACTGCTCAATTATTGGACCTGAAGACCTGCAAAGGAAGGGGACCAAGCAGTCCAGAAGTCAAAATTAGTTCCAAGAAGGACAGGAGCCCCTGCCAACCCAGAAGAGGGTGCAAAAGAAGAGCCCCTGGTTAGCTGAAGACTGCAGAAATGCACCCTAGGAAGATGCCAGTGGGTTTCTGCATGATGCAAAAGATGTCCCACGGTGTAAAGATCGTTGCAGATGAGATTTTGTGTTGGAAGGTGCCAACAAGCCTTGGCTACGGCAAAAGTGCATTTTTCATCAAAATGTCGCTGGATGGTCCCAGGAGGGACCTGGGGGCCTCAACTCTTTGTGAGCAGGAAGACAGGGTTCTCAGCACTATAGAGAGCCATCAGGATGCCAGACAGCACCCCCAGAAGCTGCAGGATCTGGGTTCAAAAGAGGTGCAAAATGCAGTTGATGCAGCACAACAAAAGAAGGTCCCATGCCATCCGAGAACAACTCAGTGAGTTGAGCATCAAAGGGTGAAGTGCTGGGGACTTGGACCAGATGTGCACAAAGGAATTTTGCAAAGAGTGCACAGAGGCCTCAGGAGGCGAAGAAGATACAAAACACAGGGGGACTGTCGTTCTCAGGGAAGGCAAGTTCTTACCTCCTCCAAATTGCGTCAGCAGGAACTCAGGAAAGTCTATGTCAATGATGTCAACCCTCTGTGTCTTTTGGAGCACGCTTGTTGCCGTGAGAGGAGTACCAAGGTACCAATCGTCACCTTGGAAGGTCCCTGCTTGGAGTAGGGGAGTGACTCTATCACTCCACTGGAGATTTCTTCAGTCTTTCTGGTGCAGGATGAAGACAGGGAGTCCCCAGAGCATGCACACCATGGAAACTGTTGCAGTTGCTGACTTGGAGCTGAGGTTGCTGAAGAAAATTGTCTCTTGTAGACACATTGTTGCAGTTACAGTGTTTCTCGGAGCAGTCTGCAGTTGATCTGAGGTCAGAGGATGCTGAAGTTGCTGCATAGGATTCCTGAAGGAAACCTGCAAGCAGAATCTGAAGAGAACCCACAGGAGAGACCCTAAATAGCCCTGAGAGGGGGATTATCTAGCTTATCAGGTATGGACCTATCAGGAGGAGTCTCTGACGTCACCTGCTGGCACTGGCCACTTAGAGCCCTCCAGAGTGCCCCCACACCTTGCAAAGCAAGATGGCTGAAGCCTGGGAAACACTGGAGGAGCTTTGGACACCACCCCTGGGGTGGTGATGGACAGGGGAGTTGTCACTTCCCTTTCCTATGTCCAGTTTTGGCAAAGAGCAGTGGACAAGGGGTCCTTGAACCAGTGTAGACTGGCTTATGCAAGGATGGTGCTGTCTGTGCCCTTCAAAGCATTTCCACAGGCTGGGGGAAGGCTCCCTCTCCCCAGCCTGTAACACCTATTTCCAAAGGGAGAGGGTGTAACACCATGCTCCCAAAGGAAATGCTTTGTTTTGCTTTCCTGAGACTGATCTTCTCAGACCCCAGGAAGACAGAACCCTGTCTGTGAGGTGGCAGCAGTTGTAGCTGCACTGCAAGCCTCAGAGAGCTGGTTTGGCAGTACTGGGGGTCCATAGTGGACTCCAATACATAATTTGGAATGGGGGGACAATTCAATGATCTGAGATTCCTTACATGGCCATTTTTGGAGTTTTTATTGTGAAGCTACATATACAGTAGGTATTGACCTATATGTAGTGCACACGTGTGATGGCGTCCCCGCACTCACAAAGTCCCTGGAAATGGCCCTGAACTATGTGGGAGCACCTTTGCTACTGCAAGGGTGCCCTCACACTCAGTAACTTTGCACCTAACCTTCAGCAAGTGAAGGTTAGACAAATAGGGGACTTATAAGGTACTTAGGTACAGTGAAAATAGCTGTGAAATAACGCATGCGTTATTTCACGCAGGCTGCAATGGCAGTCCTGTGGAAGGGTTTGTCTGAGCTCCTTCTGGGTGGCAAAAGAAATGCTACAGCCCATATGGATCTCCTGGCACCCCAATGCCCTTTGTACGTTTTGTGACAGTTTTCTTTCTCTTGATAAATGGTCATTATCCTCCTGAACGCTCCTCTGTCGAGCCAGTGGATGATGTTCTGACACTATACCTTTCTTTGTCCCTTGTGAACATTTCAGCACTACCAATTCCAGATGGGATTGTTTCGGATAAAGTTCTATTTTATATTTCTGGGTCTACTTAGGTCATTCAAATTCCCCATATATTCATAATTTCAACAACTTTTGTAATTACATGTGGTGTTGTTTCTGGTGATCGGGATATGCAAACAATTGATTCAATGCTTGCTGAACATCAAGATTACACTGTTTTTGAAAGTGATGATGTGTAAATGAAAACAGCGAATTATGTGGAAATGTTCTGTTGTAATCATTGGGGACATTCTACCTGCAAATAGACATAGCTCAGTATTTAATTACACACAGTGGGGGGAGCCCCAAACCACATACAGACAAATTTGTATACTTTATTGACATGACACTACAAATGCAGTGTCTTATTATATCAAAATACCACCGTCAAAAACACAAAAGATTTGGTAACTGACACCAAATTGATCTATTCAGATTCTTTTGTTTCCCAACTTGCTGTTGAAGGTTATGAATACTGAAAAAGCACCATTGATGTGAAGAGTGTGGGGAACACACGATTTGTAAATTTAGGGTATGGAAGCTTTTTTTATGGCTGCCTTATTCCTGTCCAAATGATTTTCTTAAATGCCACAGTGCAACAAACATCATGCCTAGGTTTAGCAAAAATAAAAGAAATGAATGTGCCCAGTATACCCACACCAGCCAAATTCACCAAATGGCAATAATTCCTAAATGTCACAGGGGAAGAACTAAATGCTTGGGTACAGGATGGTAGCTATAATTCCACACTTTCCAGTTCCAGCGGGTGGTTATTGTGGCCAATAGACACAAATGGGTGTCAGTTTTCTGAACTCCTCAGGGGGTTTCAAGATTAGCCAGGCGGACCCTTGCTTTGTCTCGGGTCAACACTATATAGTTACCACATACAGTGTGAGTAAACTACACCAACATTGGTTACAAACTAAAACCTTAGTAGCAGTTAAAGAACATTCAAGTCGCCTTTCAGAGGAAATGGACTTACAGGATTTCTTGCTTGGTCCAAGAAAGCCCTGCTCTAAACGATTCCTGTATGCCGTATACAATGAGATCTGGAAGCTTTTGCAAATTGAAATAGCTGCACGTTTAAGGCAGATAGACAAGGAAAATTTGCAAAAGGCTTTAGCTGTTGTCGGTAACGGCATGAATACACTGTCGAACAGAATATACTTAATAACATAGGGAGTCATTATTACCTTGGCCAATGGTTTACACCATGAGCAGAAGTCCCGGTGGGCAAGTTGCCGCCAGAGCGGCCGCCTCCCTGCAGGCTCCATTATGAGCTTCCTGCTGGATCAGCGGGCAGAAACAGAGTTTCTGCCCACTGTCCAAGCGGGAAACGGCCTACAGCATTGTCTCCAGCTCATAATAGAGCCAGCGGCAATGCTGTAGTGCGCAGGGTGCACTAGCACCCGTTGTGATGTTCACTGTCTGCAAAGCATGGGACTGGCCAAGTGGGCCCATGCACTGCCCATACCAAGTGCATGGGCAGTGCAGGTGCCCCCTGGGGGACCCCTGCACCCTGTCTCTGCCAGCCGCTTCATGTTGGTGCACCGCCATGAAACCCCTGGTGGATAGGGGAGTCGTAGTCTCGAGGGCAGCGCTGCTCGCAGAGCTGCTCTGGCCGATTAGGACCGCCAGCACCACCATTCCATCCTGTGGCAGAAGAGTGGTGGTGCTGGTGGTCCGACCGCAGCACGACCGCTGCAATCATAATGTGGCGTCAGACCGCCGCCAAAGCGGTCAGACAATGCTTTGGCAGCAGTCTGACCACTAATGTGACTCTGGCTGTCTACAGACTGCCAGGGTCATAATAGGGGCCATTGTGTCTTCTGCAGTTGACATCATTCAGAATGACATGCCCCTTCTACAACATGAACAAAGTCAGCTGCACTCCATCATGCAGTTAGGTTGGACGTTACAGATTCTAAAAAATGGCCACGTCCCATGGAAATATATACACAGTAGTGACTTGTTTGCTGCTTCTAATTTATCCAGGGAACAACAGATAATGGCTAAAGAAAAAGCAAGTTACACCATTCTCAAGATAGAAAAGTTAGAGAAGCTGCCTTTCACTGTAGCAGAACGTCCTTCAACAATATGGCTCGTACATGGCACTATAAATCTGCCAATTTTCACCTTTTGTTTCACAAAATGCTTGAAACATTTTGCTGTGGGCAGATACGAGCGGCTAGGAGAAAACTATATTAAGGCAGAGTGGGATCTGCCTATTGAGTTCAAATGTCTGAATGGTGAAACAGAGGTCTTTCTGAGCGGAAGTGAATGTGAGAGTTAGTCATTCAATGATTTGCAAAACAGATATCCCTTCACGGCCTTTGTAATGGGGGGGTCACAAACTCAGCCTGCTTTTTGAAGGGTACTCCTGTCCCTTTGATTCATCCAGCATTTCATATACTTTTGAATGGAAGTTATGTGGTTATGAATCAACAGCGCTGTTACAGGATGGGACCAGGAATTGCCTATGCAATTTCAATCTCACAAATTGTAGCTTGCTGTGGACATGCTCTATTGCCCCCTACACAAGAGATAAGAGTAGCAGAAATGTAGCCTCACATTGATACTACTAATGTAAATTATGACAAGCTGAGCAGACTAAAGGCGCCACTGTTCCAAAATCAAGTGGCTTTGACATCGGCCAGAGAGCCGTATGGTCTACTTATAGCAAGATCATCACCCAAGATGCAATCCCTATACAATCCCTTTTTAAATACCAACCTCCCTAAGCACTTTGGAGAGGTGGTTTTCCGAATAATCAAAACTTTGAGCACTACAGAAATTGTGCACTTCTTTAAGGCTGTTGGGTTTGGATTCATTTCCATCTTCCAGACTATCTTGGGAGTCATTCCATCAGCTGTCCATTCACTCTTTTCATGTGTGTTTGGTGGCTTTGATTGGAGGAATGCTGCTGCTAATGTTCCTAATATACAGTGTTTGTGCCTTCTCAGCTAAGTGGAGTAATGGAGATATCACCACCAGCCCAGCTGTGCTGTTCTGTGATCACATGTTGCAGTTCTTTGGTGCTCTGTTGCTGGAAGAATTGGAGCATAATTAGTCATTGTCATTCTGACCAGTCTTGTGGTGCATGCAACCAGTCTTTCTTTATACCTGGTTCCTCTTTGAGTGTCTACCTTCAGTGTGCCTTGCTGTTCTGCCAGTGCCTCCTGTGGACAAGGAACTGCTGAAGTTCCCAAAGAGGGGTCATTCACGGTCATGCCCCATGAGACTGATAAGTGGCGAGGCTACTTATTAGCCACCTCTGGTCAACTATTTGGCTCCACCAGGCCCCATGGGTCATCCTGTGCTTGAGGCTTCTGTGCACTTCTGCTCCATGTATCCATCTGCCAATACAGTCATCGATCTGATGATGTGGGGTCATTCCTGGATGCACTACCTTTCTATGATTTTGGAGACATTCTTCAAGGTCACAATTATTGTTAAGTAATTTGAACACTGGCTTTATTCCAAAGTTTTAAAAGTTGATGCCAAATTGCCTTTCTCAATAAGATTAACTTTGGCCTGCTGTGCTTGTCATGGCTGGCATGTTATCTCTTTGTATGTTTTTACCTAGTTTTTAGTTAGAGTTCATTGTGCTTTTAGCTCAGAGCATTTTAGCATGGACTCCAGCATCTTCTATGGCATCATCATTATGGCATCATCCTTGTTCCGGCAATGGGGAGGGTGTAGTGGATCCTATTTAGAATTAATGGGATTCAGGACTTTAGCTTAGCCTTTTGGCTTGCAGGCCTGTGCCCCGGTCACCTAGTGACTTTTAACCTACTTAGACTGCTCTTTTTTAGCCTATTTATTCTATTATTTCTTTTAAGATGGCTGTCTTTGCTTGTAGTTAAAGAAATGTTTTGATTTGCATTCTCAGTGCCACTCTGGGAAGGCATCACTATCAGTGTCATAATCAAGTGATGTACGTAAGTAGGCATATCATGTCCCCTTCTTACTTATGGGTGACAGGGACATAATATACGCTTGTCATGGATTGTTTACATAATTGCCGCCACAAGTATGCCTTCTTATCCATTGTTTTGGAACATACATACATCGGGGTCGGATATGGTCTGTATAAATACACCTCACACAGATAGGGTTATCAGAGAGATTCCTACCAGATGACATCGATGCCATCTATGCTGCACGTTGCCTTGATGCAGACCCAACGTTCGTGACACCACGGAGTCTGATCTAGAGACCTCATTCAAGGGTAACAAGAGTTGGGGGGCGCTTCTCGTGGACAGGGTACTGGCAGATTAGGTTTATCACACCTACCTGTCATTAGGTTAGAGATTAGATTCTTCATGCTAGGGTTTTTACATCTCATGTTTATTGTAAGCTGGTGGGGGTCTTTGTATTCACAACTCTCAACTTAACAATTCTTCTTCTTGCACTGTTCATTATCATAATCATTGCAGTTCATTCATTTTACCATAGATTGCAGTCATTTCAATGAATATATTGAAAACGTACCTGCATCTCCTTGATTGCCTGTGTGTGACTGATACTTATTGCTAATGTGAGAAAGGGTAATCTCCATTCCACCACGACTCCCCTGAGATGTTCCACTCTAGAGTCAATGTGTAAAGGCTGCCAGAAATCACCTTTTACTGTTTGGGTTTTTGGTGAGGTACTGCTTGTGAGACAGGAGGGTTGGGTTAACAGTTGTGTAGGATTGGCATAGTCTCCTACAAACAAAAGTGCTGTAATCCCTAAACCAGCAATCTCATCTAGGAGCGAGAGCCCAAATACGACAGCTGCCTCACTGACAGACATGGTCTTGAGCTTTAGGTTGGCATGGTGCTGCTGATGTGGAAGTGCTGCTCCCAGGCTCCTCCCTGGAGGCCAGTGTGACAGGCACACGTCTCTCAAAAAAGGTTGCGTTTGCCACAAACTGGTGGAAAGCTGCTTTTTCTCACTGACCACTTTCTTGGGAGCAACTTTTTTTGGGGCCATATTAAGCTATAAGTTGGCAGTGCCACTAAGATGCACAAGCGGAAGAGTTTGGAGGACCAAAGTAAATGAAAAGCCTTCTCTTTGTCAGTACTGCGGGTAATGTGAGGCCTCTCCTCTTGTGCACCTAAAAAAAACAAGCAAGAAAAACATTTAGTTAGTTAAAATGGCATTGTTGCGGGTTAAATTAGTACAGACAAATGCAATCTTAGTGTGCTTGGTTACATATGTAATAAATACCAATTTAATCAAACAGTGTGAAGTGAAATCACACCACCACAACATAACATTTCATTTCAAATGAGGCAGCACAACTTGCAGATATAGGGGGTTATTCCAACTTTGGAGGAGGTGTTAATCTGTCCCAAAAGTGACCGTAAAGTGACAGATATACCACCAGCCGTATTACGAGTCCATTATAGCCTATGGAACTCGTAATACGGCTGGTGGTATATCCGTCACTTTACAGTCACTTTTGGGACGGATTAACACCTCCTCCAAAGTTGGAATAACCCCCATAGTTCTTTACTTTATCTATATCTGTTTTTTTTAAAGGAGACACCAGAGGTGGTCAGAGAGAGATGCATTTGTAAATGGAATAACCCTTAAAAAAACCTATGGTGGTAAGGTGGTCCAGGGGAAATGGAATAATCATTAAAAAAATTCATTATGCTGCTGATTTGTCCCTAGTGCAACTCAGTAAGGGTGCCCAGGAGGAAATGGAATTATTATATACCTAAAGAAACTAAAAGTTGTGGTGCAACTGTGTGCCTTTGGTGAATGGATGGATGAATGGATAGATTATTGGAGGAATGGATGTGGATGGATTAAGACAAAATGTAGAATTAAATAAAATGAAATAGAAAATGAAAAAAATCTACATATTATTAAAATCTAAAATGAAAATAAAAAAACAAGAAATTAAAAAAACTAAAATAAAAAGTAACAAAACAAAAATAAAAAATTAAAATCAAAAGAAAACAAATTACATAAAAAAATAGAATAATCATTGAAATAAAAAACACTGTAGAAAAATACAATCATAAATTAAAATATAAACTTAAAATAAACAAATGATCAATAAGTAACAATGTTTGTATATAAGCCTATGGCAAAGACACATCGGCAGGTTGTCCAAAATGGCTCTCAGCCGCACAGTAAAACAACAACAAAGAGCATGGAGTCCTGGCAAACAAAGAACACATGCAAGCCTATGGCAAAGGGACACTGGCTGCATGGACAAAATGGTCACCAGCCACATGGTCAAAGAACAACAACAAGGAGCAAGGAGTCACGGGCAACAAGGAAAGAACAGAAGCGAGCCTATGACAAATAAATATTAGCTGCATGAACAAAATGGCTGCCAGCCACATGGTCAAACAACAACAACAAGGAGGAAAGAGGCATGGCAATCAAAGGATACATGCAGGCCTACGGCAAAGGAGCACTGGCTGGATGGACAAAATGTCTGCCAGCCACAGGGTCAAATAACAACAGCAAGGAGCAAAGAGGCATGGGGAACAAAGAAAGAACACACACAAGCCTATGGCAAAGGAACACTGGCTGCATGCACAAAATGGCCACCAGCTACATGGTCAAACAACAAGGAGCAAAGAGGCAAGGGAACAACAAAAGAACATGTGCAAGGCTATCACAAAGGAACACTGACTGTATGCACAAAATGGCTGACAGCCACATGGTCAAGCAACAACAAGGAGCAAGAAGCATGGCCAACAAAGAACACATGCATGCATGTGGCAATGGGACACTGGCTGGATGGACAAACTGGCCACCTACCACATGGTCAAACAACAAAAACAAGGAGCAAGGAGCCATGGAGAACTAAGAAAGGAAACATGCAAGCTTTTGACAAAGCAACACTGGTTGCATGCACAAAGTAGCCACATGGTAAAGTAAAAACAACAAGGAGCAAGGAGGCATGAGGAACTAAGATAAAACACATGCCAGTCTAAGGCAAATGGCTGCATGGACAAAATGGTTACCAGCCACATGGTCAAACAACAAGGAGCAAGGAGGCATGGGGAACAAAGAAAGAACAGATGCAAACCATTGGCAAACAAGCTTTGGCTGCATAAACAAAATGGCTGCCAGCCACATGGGCAAACAACAAGGAGAAAAGAGGCATGGCAAACAAAGAATACATGTAGGCCTACAGCAAAGGGGCACTGGCCAGCCACATGGTCAAATAACAGCAAGAAGGAGCAAGGTGGCATGGGAAACAAAGAAAGAACACACACAAGCATATGGCAAAGGAACACTGGCTGCCTGCACAAAATGGCCATCAGCTACCTGCCTATCTCCACTTTTTGGACACTGTTTTTGCTGGTTTTAGCGCTCTGCACCCTTGACCACTGCTAACCAGTGCGAAAGTGCATATGCTCTCTCCATTAAAACATGGTGACATTGGTTAATACCCAATTGGCTTATTTAATCGACCTGTAAGACCCCGGTAAAGTGCACTACATGTGCCCAGGGCCTGCAGAAAAAATGCTACTAGTGGGCCTGCAGCAATGATTGTGACACCCACACAAGTAGCCTCTTAACCATGCTTCAGGCCTGCCATTGCAAGGCATGTGTGTGCAGTTTCACTGCCACTTCGACTTGACATTTAAAAGTACTTGCCAAGCCTTAAACTCCCCTTTTATCTCACATTCCAAGCAACAACTTAACTACTAAGTTACCAAGGTCTTCAAGTTGATTCTTACCTGAATTGATAAGGCAATAGTACCTCTCAAAAATCTATCCAAACCTTATTGCAGGGTTTCCCATAAGGCCCTTCCTATTAATGGTGGTGGTATTACTATTCTTTTCTTGTGCTACCAGGGAAGAAACTACAGAGTGAGGTCCCACTCCCACCTATTCCAGTGAGGTGAACTCCAACTATCGGATTCATCAGAAAGATTATGTATTCATCACAGCCTACTATACTGATAGAAGACACAGAGTTAGTGGGTTTATTATCAAAGACTAAGCACAGGCTACCACAGATAAAAACTCTACGACTAGTGTGCACTATCATGGGACACTGGAACAGAATCAGACATTGTTCTGACTCTTCTGCACTATGATGATGTGTTATTATGTTATCCCTTTCATGCCTTTGGGGGGTAATAAGGCTGGTGTGGGCTATTTTACTGTTCAGGTAAGAAAATCGCCTGGTGAGTTGGTGATACCTTCACCACATCTTCCCCACTAAGTGTGTGACCCATTTATGATGCAAATTAAGTCAACCTTGTTGGAAATGGCCCCTCTGCAGGGTCAGCCCTAAACCTTTTGCCTTCCTCCTTCTCTTTTTCTGAACTCTTTTTTGCTGGATTTAGGACTCTGGGCACTTGACCACTGCTAACCAGTGCTAAAGTGCACATGCTCTTTCCCTACAAACAGGGTAACAATTGGCATATTTGATTTACTTGTAAGCCCCTAGTAAAGTGCACTACATGTACCCAGGGCCTGTAAATTGAATACAACTAGTGGGCCTGCAGCACTGGTTGCACCACCCACATAAGTAGCCCCTTAACCATGTCTCAGGCCTGCCATTGCGAGGCCTTTGTGTGCAGTTTTACTGCCATATTGACTTGGCATTTAAAAGTACTTGCCAAGCCCTAAACTCCCCTTTTTCTACATATAAGTCACCCTAAAGTTAAGCCCTAGGTAACCCATAGGGCAGGGTGCTATTTAGATAAAAGGCAGGACATGTACCTGTGCAGTTTATGTGTCCATGTAGTGTAAAACTCCTAAATTCATTTTACACCACTGTGAGGCCAGCTCCTTTCATAGGCTAACATTAGAGCTACCCTCATATACTGTTTTAGTGGTAGATTCTGATTTGAAAGGAGTAACAAGGTCATATTTAGTATTGCCAGAATGGTAATACAAAATCCTGCTGACTGGTGAAGTTGGATTTAATATTACTATTTTAGAAATGCCACTTTTAGAAAGTGAGCATTTCTCTGCACTTAAATCCTTCTGTCTCTTACAATCCACGTCTGACTAGGTTTAATTGACAGCTCCTTTGTGCATTCACTCAGACAACCCCAAACACAGTCACACTTGCATACATCTGCATATTGAATGGGTCTTCCTGGGCTGGGAAGGTAGAGAGTCTGACACTTACATGTCAAAGGAAAGTAGCCACTCCTCACACACAGGACTGCCACACCTCCTACTGGGACCCTGGTAGACAGGATGGAACTGAAAGGGGACCTTGTGCACTTCTAAGCCACCACTTCAAAGGCACATTTGGGTATTTAAGCAGGGTCTCTGACCCTACCAACTCAGACACTTCCTGGCAAAGAAACTTTGCACCAGAACATGCAACCTGCCAAGAAGAAGAGGCCTAGCTGCCCAAAGGACTCACCTGACTGCTTTTCTGCAATGGATTGCTGCCCTGCTGTTGCCCTGCTGCCTTGCTGTCTTCTGGCTGTGCTGTGAAGTGCTCTTCAATGGCTTGGATAGAGCTTGCCTCATGTTCCCTGAAGTCTCAGGACCAAAAATACTTCATCTCTGCAAAAAGAACTCCTTGTGCGGTGAAAATCGACGCACATCTTGCATGAAACAATGCAAAGATTTCCTCGAGGTGAGAAAATCAACACATGCCGAGCTGGAATGATGCAGCCTGACTTCCTGACGAGAAGATCAACACAGCACCAGCGTTGTGACTGGAAATTCGACGCATGACCCACTGGATCGATGCAAAGCCGAACCGGACCAACGTAGCTTGACTTCCTGAGAGGAATTTACGCAGCGCCTGCTGTTCGCCAGAAATTTTCACGCAACGCCCACCGGATTGACGCAACCACTGTGACTTCGTCCTGCATGCCCAGGATTTCAATGCATCATCCCGAGGTGTCCGAAAACCTCGCAACCCGAAGAGGACCTCAGTCTACGCGCCAGAAATCGAGGCAAAGCCTGCCTGCATGAAAACTCAATGCTGGAAAAATCTGCGTTTTTCACGCAACTCCACCTTTACTGTCCCTTGCAGAGAATTTGAACGTAAACCAGGTACTATGTGCTTGCAAGAGACATTTGTTGCTTTTTAAGAACTAAAGACTCTTCATATCATTTTCAAAGTGATATTTCAACGTGTATCTATTGAATCTTAATTGTTTTGACCTGCATTTATCCAGATAAATATTATATATTTTTCTAAACACTGTGGCCCTCATTACAACCGCGGTCAAAAGACCACGGCGGCCATTCTGGCTTTCCCTCTGGGCCGGCGGGCGACCGCCAAAAGGCCGCCCACTGGCCCAGCGGGAAAGACCCAGCAACGATGAAGCCGGCTCCGAATGTAGCCGGCGGAGTTGCTGGAGTGCGACGGGTGCAGTGGCACCCGTCGCGATTTTCAGTGTCTGCTAGGCAGACACTGAAAATCATGGTGGGGCCCTGTGAGGGGGCCCCTGCACTGCCCATGCCAGTGACATGGGCAGTGCAGGGGCCCCAAGGGGCCCCACGACACCCGTTCCCGCCATCCTGGCGGGAAGGGGGTCGGAATCCCCAAGGCGGTGCTGCGCGCAGCGCCGCCATGGCGGATTCCTTGGGCCAAGGGTAAACCGCCGGGAAACCGCCGGTTGCCCTTTTCTGACCGTGGCTTTACCGCCGCGGTCAGAATGGCCCATGAAGTACCGCCAGCCTGTTGGCGGTGCTTCCGCGGCCCTCCAACCGCCAGGGTCAGAATGAGGGCCAGTGTGGTGTATTTGTGTGGTGCTACACTGTGTTATTGCATGATTTATTGCACAACTACTTTACACATTGCCTTCTAAGTTAAGTCTGACTGATCAGTGCCAAGCTACAAGAGGGTGGGCACAGGATAATTTGGATTGTGTGTGACTTACTCTGACTAGAGTGAGGGTCGTTGCTTGGACAGGGTTAACCTGACTGCCAACCAAATACCCCATTTCTAACACAAGCCTATGGCAAAGGCAAATGGTGGACGATCTCAAACACACACACACACACACACATATACACTGGCCATAACGAGGCATGGTGGTAAATCAGTAGAAAATAGGAAACTTAACTGAGCCATAACATTTTCACCACCACAGTACGCCCAACCTCCTATGTCATCAAATATTATCACACAACACATACATTTTTTGCAAAACATTGAAATGCAAAAAATAGCCAACATTTTTAATTTAATCCAATGCGATCCCTGCCCTAAATGAAGTTTTAAAAACATATACCACTGATTTTGTTATTTCATGCACTGGTGACTAATAGTCTACTGGGTCTACTGGCTAGATGCTCCTTTGGAAATCTAGGTCACATAGTAAAATAATCTTGCAAATGTTACAAACATATAGAAAAGGATAGGTACCTAACTGTGCAACAAGCTGCCTTTACAAGAGATGAAAAATCAATGAAGTGTAAAATAAATAATTAGGCCCATAGTTAAACTGCAGGCCACCCACCACTATCATTTTTCAAAATCAAATCAAAGTACAAAGAAATATTGGTGCATGCCCAACCAAACAAACAACATCCTTATTCTATATACTCTATAGTATAAGTCCTTAAATTGAAAATCGAAAAGTATATCCAGAAACAAAGAGAGTAATCGTTCAACCTTGACATCCAAGTGAAAAGTGCCCAGGAGGTGGACAAGGCACTGGGATGAGCCTGCTAGACAGGAACAGAAAGTTGGAATCTGTGGAGCACTTACTTCCTGCTTGAGAAAAAAGTCTTCTCAATCTAAAAAACAACTTGAATGGTCCATTGGAGAAGAAAGTCTACCCAAAAATCATTTTTTTTACTAGATTATAGATGTATCTGCAGTAGACTATTTGCTCCAGGTGCATTCGCGCTCATGAGCGTGACTGTTTTGAGCGCCATTGTGGCTGGAAGCTGCACGAGTAAATTTGAAATTGCGGGTGCATCGCCAGAAACAGCACCATTGAATACAAAGTCTTGCACACGCTCACTAGCAGACTGGAAGTATTATGGTGCTCACAAGAAAGCACCAAAACCCCACCTTGCATGCACAAACTATCTCCTGTCCACACCGGATTGTGGAATTCAGGAACTCCCTAGCAGTTGTTGCTAAGAATTAGTGGGAGGCATATGCATTGTGCATTAATGGAGTGGTCAATGTCACTAAGGCTAGCACACAGCTCCATCAGGAGAGGGTCCTATCTGGCTGAAATAAGGTAAATGTGCAAGCCCTTCTTGTCCTCACAGTGCAAGTGCAAGTTTTTAGTTTGTGCCCAGGCATCCATTGAGAGTACCCAGGAGGAGAGCATGGGGGGCTGAGTTTTTTTTCCATCTGCAGGTGATCAGGCACTTGGCAAAGAGAAGAGCCAGGTGTATAAATAGTGTCACAACTTTTTTTTCTTTGTTCAGGGTATCAAGCCCAGTAGGCACATCTCCCAGGTGTGTAATGGAGAGTAACCCATGCACTGTAAAAAGTGAGTTGCAATTCCTACCTAGTGTTGAGAGAGTGATGGGCATATCCAGAAACTATGAAGGAAGTCGCAATCAGGTATATGACAGCTGGGACAGACAGTGTTTGTGCGATTAATGTAGCAATTGATTTTGTGGGGCATGAGTTAAGCCCTGTGCACTACATAATATTGTATGAGTCTGAAACAAGCATTTTCTGACACCAGAGCAGGGTGCACCAGGATATTCTGCCATTCTTTTTCATACAAGAGCAGCCCAATTTGATGTCCCGGTGTAGCTGCAGTATAGTGAGAAGTACTACAGCATGTGTGCATAAAGAAACGGCTAACCATTGCACCAGGTGTCAACCCTTTCCCATTACATGCAGGTATTGGATTGTTGGGTGCATGTCTTGTTCCCTTGTATGTCACCCCAATGTATGTAACCCCAGTGTATTCCTACGGATGGAATGAGGAACGTGTACAGTAAAAACTGTGCAGGGTGAGGCCAGCTTCAGCAATTAACTCCATTATGGAGAGGAGAGCACCATGGCTGTGGCTATGGAGCCCCACAAAACAATCGGTGAGAAAGAGACTTCTTCAAAAGCATCAACATGTGACACGCGCTACAAGAGATTTGGTCAGTGATGCTTTCGGAAAAGGATAAAAGAAGTGAAGTATGTGCGATAAGTCCCACGGAGGAGAGACAATCACAGTGTCTTCAAGCTGGCAAACTGCCAGCAACAAGCTTCCCGTTGCAGTTGAGAGGTCAGGTTGTAGTGCTCAAAATGTGGCACTCCTAAACCACTGCAATTGGTCAAGAGATAGAGCTTAGCAAAGGTTACCCTTCCTGTTAGCTGCTCAAGGAAGTGAAAAAGGATAGGTTGGCATAGTAGTACAGAAGGCATGGCAGCAACACCAACTTTGTGAGGGCTCTTTGGCCCGCCACTGATAGTCGAAGGGTCTGCCAAAACAACATCTGCACTTCCAAGGAGACACAGCTCGGCTGAAATTTCCAAGATATCTGCTAGAGTGTGAAAGATTTGTATACCCAGGTAACAGAAGGATGGGCTGCCATGGTAAAAGAACACAATTGATTTGTAGGATAGTACTTGCACTATGGTTACCGAGACATCATGGATGTCTATGAGACATAGGAACATGTTGTTACAGCGATATCAAAAGGAGGCCATCACTCTGTGGCATACCCTTATGTTGGCCATGTTACAGGAGTATGTAGGCAAGTGGCTCCATCTCTAACAAGAACAGCAGAGAGGACAGGCAGTGGGCATCCTTGATGTGTGCCTCTCTGAATCAGTATCAGATCAGATATAATGAGCCCATGAGCCCATTTTTACCATGGCTGACAAATCTTTTCACCAGACCATATCAAGTGAGCACCTAAAATAGGTAGGACCACTCCAGAGAGTCAAAGGTCTTTTCTAGGATCCAGCACCAGGCAACCCGAATGTGGATATGAGATGGGATCATATTTTAGTATACGGAGGAACCAGCGCAGGTTCAGTATGGTGTTTCTGGTTAGCACAAATCTGTTTTGGTCCGAGTGGGCCATGTGCGGAACTAAGGGAACCAGATGGTCAGCCAGTACCTTTGTGAATCTTTTATAGTCAGCGTTTAGGAGATGTAGCTGTCTGTATGATTCTAGTATCTCTGGGTCCCTACTGGGTTTGGGTAGCAATATAAGTAATTCTATGCATAGCGTGGGTGGCAGACAGGCAGCTGTCATGGCTTCGCCGTATAGTGTTTTCAACCTTGAGGCCATTAGTATGGTGTAAGCCTTGTAGAATTTTAGTGGTAGTCCATTGGGGCCTAGAGTCTTGTCTGTAGCAAGTGCCTGAATGACTTTCTGATCCTGAAAGAGTGCAATGTCTCTGTAAATGATTGTCCTTCTTCTCGGGTGAACCTGAGGGAGGGCCATGTTAGCTAAGGACTCAACGTCTTCTGCAGTTTCAAAGGTCACCGACATATATAGTGGAGCATAGTGCTGCGTGAACGCAGCATGGATGTCCCTTTGTGTGTGCATGAGGACCCCAGAATCTGATAATAGGCAGGATGAACCACTGCAGCTGCTCATGTTGGATCAGCCATGCAAGAAGCGCTCCTATTTTTTCAGCCTCTGAGTGCTCTTTGCAGTGTGGGCTGCAAAATTGAAGCAATTCAGTCTTTCTAGCAACACAGGTGGTCATTCTGACCCTGGCGGTCTTTGACCGCCAGGGCGGAGGACCGCGGGAGCACCGCCGACAGGCCGGCGGTGCTCCAATGGGGATTCCGACCGCGGCGGTAAAGCCGCGGTCGGACCGGCACCACTGGCGGGGTCCCGCCAGTGTACCGCGGCCCCATTGAATCCTCCGCGGCGGCGCAGCTTGCTGCACCGCCGCGGGGATTCCGACCCCCCCTACCGCCATCCAGATCCCGGCGGTCGGACCGCCGAGATCCGGATGGCGGTAGGGGGGGTCGCGGGGCCCCTGGGGGCCCCTGCAGTGCCCATGCCACTGGCATGGGCATTGCAGGGGCCCCCGTAAGAGGGCCCCTACATGTATTTCACTGTCTGCTGCGCAGACAGTGAAATACGTGACGGGTGCAACTGCACCCGTCGCACAGCTTCCACTCCGCCGGCTCGATTCCGAGCCGGCTTCATCGTGGAAGCCTCTTTCCCGCTGGGCTGGCTGGCGGTCTGAAGGCGACCGCCCGCCAGCCCAGCGGGAAAGTCAGAATTACCGCCGCGGTCTTTCGACCGCGGAACGGTAAGCTGACGGCGGGACTTTGGCGGGCGGCCTCCGCCGCCCGCCAAGGTCAGAATGAGGGCCACAGTGTCTTTGCACCTCACCTGCCCTGGGTGCTCCCTATCTGCAGTGGAAGCCTTCACTTGCTTCTCAAGTGATAGCAATGCTCAGGGCTTCGCACAGGCAGGGTCCTTTGATTATCACCTTGAAATCAGCCCGGAGGTGACAGTGTCCGCGTTAATGTCCAAATATTTAAATGTGTTACCAGTAATAGAATCCCTAAATGGAGGATCATCCAGTGCTATTGCTTGTTAGAACCATGTTGGAATCGGTTGGGCACCAACTACAGCATAGTCGTAGGTGCTGGGGATTATCATCCAAGTGCATCCTGCAAAGTAGGCAAAGTGTGTGACATGAGGGATTAGATCTGGCATGTGAATCAGCAGTCTATTCATCCATGTCCATCATGGGCATAGGAATAATATGAATAGACTCTCATGAGTGGATTGGTCAGGTGCCAAATGTAGATCAGACTCCAGTGTTCTAGCCTGATAGTTAATGCATAAGCATTTGAAGTGGTAGTGATATCGGGTGGGAAGGATCCGTCCAAGTCTACGTTAGGGACACTATTAAAGTTGCTGCCCAGTAGGCAGGTTAGTTTGCTCCAAAGCCACACACTTTAGTCAGGTCATCCAAGAATGCAGCCTGCTCAGAGTTAGGAGCTTATATTGCTCTGAGCAGTATGTGATGGCCCTTTACAAATACATAATGACCCACCAGGTCTATGACAGTATTGCGTGTCACAATGGGGACCCCAGCCTTCATCCATACCAAAACCCCATGGGCGTAAGTGGAGTAGTTGATGGAGTATACTTGGCCCCACCACTGTTTTTGTAACCTCTATGCCTATGTGAGGTGGGATTCCTGCAGGAATGCAATATGCATCATCCTGTGACACAAATAAGAGTACACAGCATATCTTTAGGAGGGGGTGTGCATCCCCCGAATAGTTAATTTTAATGTATTAGTATCAGTCATTGTGGTGGCCACTGAGTGGGTGGATGCCAGCTCCTGCTGGATGGGAATGGTCCATTTCCAACCAAAAATGGGTTGTCTCAGTAGGTGCAGGCAAAACATTAAACCAGTGAAAAATAATTTTTAAAAAACGTAATTCGGCAAACTAGCTGAGGGACTGGTAACAGCATGGATGGTGTATAATTGGATTGATCCCTTAATGCCATGTGGTTAAGTGGGCCCCAGCACCTCTGGTAGCCCTCACGCTAGTGCCTAGGATGAGGGCCACTGAATGGTAAGGTAGCATGTGGGTATGTGTGTTCCTGGTGGTTCAGCTAAGGGTGAGAGCATGTAGTGGGTGCGACTGCAGCCTAATTTTATACTAGACACAGCAGCAGGGACGTGCCCCGCAGGGAATGGCACCTGGATGACCACCCAAATCACAGAGTCACATTGCCAGTGTGTTCATGACAACAATGGAATTGTGGTACGCAGTGGGCCTCCTTGTGGATGTTTGAATCAGGAGGTGTTTGTGAGTATACTGTATAATAGTGTCTCCCATCCCAGAGGCTATAGGTTCTGTGAAGTGGACATGTAGTCAAAGAATGCAAAGGAATGACAGTATGACATACCAGTTGCTCCTACTGCCAGGGAGAGCAGCCCTGGAACTACTATGGAGGAAACATACCTGGTTAACTTCAGCCACAAAGTCTGACAAAAAGGTCTATATGTGATTAAAGTGTTGTTAGAGTTAATTAAAGGATTTTGTCTGAAGTTTGTGGAGTTACACTCAGTGGCAAAGTAGAGCTGGGAGAAAAAAGAATGGATGACAGGAAGCCCCCATTGCTGGTCAAATTGGAATCTTTGCCATCGGTGTCTGAGGGTGTGGTGGGGTCCCGGAATGCCACCGTCACTTGCAGTGTCCTTCTCCTCTTTTGTATAACATGCTCCAGGTCAGGGGAACAGGGCATCTGGGAGGCTGTCTGCTATCATTGATCCCTGCATCAGACGGCCGAGAGTCTGTGGTTAGTTCCTGTGACAAGGTGGTTTCTGTGCTCCCATGCCCCTCTACCCAGTCCTATGCCTCTTTAGGGTCTATTAAGAAGTAAGATATGCCATCTGCCTGGACTCAGAGGTGGGCCAAAAACAGGAGACAGTACTTGAAGTTGGAGTCACGCAGTCTGTGCTGGACAGCAAGGAAAGTGTGCCATTGGCATTGGACTGCCAGCATATAATCTGGGAAGACCATCACTCTCATGTTGTCTACTGCCAGGCTGTCTTGCTTCCAGACTTCACACAGTATAAGGTCCCAGTCTTTGTGGTGGGCCACAAAAGGTCTGGGAGGGATACCCGTTTGGGGAACCTTTATACCAGTACCTGGTGTGGCGGCTCATTTGGGAAGTAGGATAAGGGGACAGAAGCAGGGATAAAGCTTTGGAACCTTGACTCAAGATAGGCCACTGTGTCCTTGTCCGCTGAGCCCTCAGTGAGGCCCATCACACAAATATTGTTCTTTGGCATCTTCTGCCCTCTCCTCCAGTGTGTGTACCCACTATTGCCGTGTGTGCACCTGAGACTGCACTTCCAGGGTCTGCAAGTAGAGTGTCATCAATGATTGCTCAGCATTGTAGACCCTGTCTGCCAGCTTGCAGTGTTTTTTCCATAGTAGATTGAGATCTGGCCCAACTGTGTCTATTTGTTTCTCCAGGGACACATGGGACCATTCTATAGCCGCTAAAACTATGTCTATCTTTACCTCCACTGAAGTGGCCCTGTAGGAAACTCTACTGAACCCATGTCTTGTGGAACAGGTGCTGGTGGGACTGAGGGGTGTGATGGCATAGGCTGAGTTCCAGATCAAAGACACCACACTTGGTCACCAGTGCTGCCCGGGAGGAGTGGGGGACAACCCCAGGAATGGGCATGCTTGCATGCAGCTGTTGGCATGGATATGGCGAGCATCATAAGCCACCCTGCGGGCTTGCCAGTCTGTAGGAGAGCTGCTCAATACTGCAGATAGTGCACCAGAAGCTACAAGGCAGTTCACATCCTCCAGGGGTGTGTCCTTGGTGGGCCTAGCCATGGCACCTCATTGTGGCATCATAGCCGGGTCCAGCCAAAGGAGTTTCTGTCTCCAAAGTATGCCAGTACTGGCCAAATAAATGTCTATTCCCAGAAGTAGTATGGTGTTTGTGTGTCCCCCATGCCGGGCCAGTCACCTGCCCTCCCTGGGGGGGGGGGTGGGCATCTTAGCTTGTGTTCTGGGTCTTGTGGTGACCAGAGATCACCTCACATACCTTACGCCCATAGCACTATAAGGCTAGGGCAACCCCCTTTCTGTTAGGTTTTGGTGCATGCCCCAAGCTCCTATGTTTGACCTGAGGAATGTGCAGCAGTATGTCCCAGGCCCCCTCTCCCATTGCTCCAGGTCGACATCTTCAAATTGGTTACCCGGTCCAGCCAGGACCCTGGGATGCATCCACACCCCTAGCCACCAGTGTTGTAGTTTAGGCTTATGGGAGGCCCCGTATCACTCCACCGCACCCAGCGTCAGGCATCAAGTACATTTCCCCCCCTTCCCTGCAATGTTCTTGTGCATCTGGGGGCCAGCAGCACTCCATTCCTTTCTCCATCTGTGCACCTCACCAGGGGGTCATGTCCACATGGCCAAAGTTCTCAGGGAACTGATTCAGGTATTTCAGCGCCAACCTTCTGGTGACTCTGCCGGTATCCCAGCAGCCTTTTGTTCAGTACAGGAGGGGCCATTACCCCACCAACGGAGTCCAGGGAACCCCTGGTCCAGGCCTCAGTGCGCTATGAGGCAGGCAGGCTAAGTCAGACGTGAGGTAGGCCTCCACTCATGTCCGCTCAGCTCCCGTTCCTGTCTCCCCGGTACTTCCATTGGCCCCAGCATCACTTCCTTCACGTGGAGAGAGGAGCCGATGGCAGCGTGGGCCGGAAGGCTGTAGTCGGATGTGGGGATCCCTGAACGGAGCTCCGATAGAGAGCATCCACCATCTTGGCTGTCTAACCCACACCCTCTAAATGTATACTAGATGCTAGCCTTCACATCACAAGCCCCTTGTCAATGACATCCTTGATAATGATGCAGGACTTCCTATAGCAAACAGTGCAGCTTCTTCAGAACCACCAGACGCATCTGAACAATGCAACTTTGCATCACAAGTGCATCGTCGATGACATCCTTCACAACAACGAAGGACCTTGCATCACAGCTTCACAGCATCTTGGATTTGCTGCTGTGCTACGCATCCTCAACATGGCTATCCACAGCGCTCTGCAACCAGGATTTAACTGGGTCTCTGCAGCCAGCCTGTGCTCCATTGTGATTAGCCTGATCTTGTGACGTGACCAGATAACAACAGTGGGCATTTTATGCCTTTTGATGCTATTTTTTACTCATATCTTTTAAAATGGAAAATCTCTGGTTACACTAGTTGGATTTTTGTCATTTTGGTCTTAAATATTTATCAAATTGTACTCTATTTTTCTCAATTTGTGTAGGATTTTTCTTCTGTTGTGTTTCACTGTTTTACTGTTTGAAGTACTGCGTAAGTACTTTACACATTGCCTCTTAGTTAAACCTGACTGCTTTTGTGCTAAGCTACCAGAGGGTTTAGCACAGGTTAATTTGGGGTTGCTCGTGACTTCACCCTACCTAGCCAGGGTGCTCCCAGGCAGACTGAGAGCTTGTACAGGCAACTGTGTTGCTGGGCTAGAGAGAGCCCAGTGCGCATGTATGTTTGGCCAGCCCGAGACGGCCGGCCAAACATGCATGCGCAGTGAGGGGGAGAGCTATGCTACTTGTCACACCCGTGGCCCCACCCATTTTACTGAAAAAAGATAATAAACATAGTTTATTATCTTTTTTCAGTAAAAGGTTTGCAGCTACCGCTGCTAGAAGGGGGAAACGCTCCTCCACCCAAATGGAGGAGCCACCCCTGCTTTAAACACCCTTTTGGGCACAAACAGTTGATTTCCCAAAGTGGTAGTATAGAAACAATAGAATGAAAATGGCTGCATTTTAATCAGAGCACACATGGTTAGGATGTGATTGTTGGCACTCAGCTATTATTGAAATTAAAACAACAGATATTTGCAAAATAATGGGGGACACATGCACGTTTAGCATCCCTATACTCTTGAAACCAAAATACAAATATTTTTTCTTCCATGAATACACCCAACCAGAACATTTCAGCCAAGCAAATTATTTGAAATGCAATTGTTTTAATATTCTTGCAGCACCAAATTGTTTTATTTTTTTTAAAAATGAATAAAATGCCAAAATCCTCCTTGAAGACGAACTACCGAAATAGCTGAAATTCTTGGTGAACAAACACTGCTTGGACTCTTAACCCCTTTCCCACCAAGGACCTAGTGGTTATGTCCGGTGGCGCGGCGCTGAGGTGTCATGGAAATAACCACTACGTCCTGGTTTGGGCCCTCGAGGGAAGCGCTGACGCTCCCCCTGAGGGCCTCCCCCTGCCCACCCAGTGACGTCTGATGACGTCAGCGTGCCAACGTGCACTGACCTCATCAGTGGCATTGTGACCCGAGGAGAAACTGATAAGTTTTTCTTCAGCATGGGGAGCAGGGGAGACAGAGAGCCATGAAAAGGGACCTTTTCATGTCTCTCTGTGCATTCCTGAAGCATGATCGCATAGCGAACGTGCTGCAGGAATGCCCACTAGACACCAGTGATTTTGTTTACTTTGTGTAAACAAAGAAGGGAGCGACCCCTTGGGCAAGGGTCGCTTCCCAAGGGGGGGGCATTTAATCTAAGGCCATTTCTTGCCCCCCTGGGGCAGATCGGCCTATATTAATTAGGCCGATCTACCCCCGGGGAGGGCAGAAGCCATTAGGCACCAGGGCTTTTTTTTTATTTATATTGATAAGGCCCCTTAGGCAAGGGTCTCTCCCCAGGGAGCTATTTTTTTATTAGTTTTTTTCTGCCCCTCAGGGGCAGATCGGACGATATTAATTAGGCCGATCTGCCCCCGGGGGCAGAAGTCATTAGACACCAGGGATTTTTTTATTTTATTTATATTGATAAGGGTGGGTGACCCCTTAGGCAAGGGTCGCTCCCCGGGGCAATTTTGTTTACTAGGCCCAAATAAGAGGGTGGGGGCATGGCCGTACCCCCACCCCAAATATATGGGGACAAAGTTGTTCTGCCCACCAGTGGGCAGATGGGGCAATTACCCCACATCCACACCCGGGGGAAGCAAAAAGTCTACTAGATGCCAGGAAATTAAAAAAAAAAAAAATAGTGTGGTGATGGCTATCAACCAGTTTGGACATGGTTATGCCCCCACCCCAACTGAAGGAGGTAACAGTCTTTCAGCTCTCCCCCCCGCACACTAAAACATCTTATCCCATGGCAAACAAGAGGACATTTTATTATTTTGGGTTTTGGTTTTACATTTGGGCCTTGATAGCTTGGCTAACTCTCAAAATCATCCCATTTGGAACAGTGAGGGATGCACTTTTTGGACTTTGGGACGCTGCCATGAAGAAAAATCGACAAGACCTAGACACACCTGAAAACTAAACATCTGGGTGAGTCCAGGGTGGTGGGCTTCACATGCACCCAGCACCATTTTCTTACCCACAATGCCCTGCAAACCTCCAACTTTGCTGCAAATCACATATTTTTTCTACATTTTTGTGATGGAACCTTCCGGAATCTGCAGGAATCTACAAAATTCCTACACCCCAGCATTGTCTCATCTATACCGATAAAAATTCTGTCCCACTTGTCAGCCTAGAAATGTTTTTTTTTTTCAAACTGCCCTTTTGGACCCACTTTGGTTCCCTCAATTTTGACATTTTTACGACTCTTCCTGTGACACGCACTTAGCCAACCTACACAACTGAGATATAGGCCCTCATTCTGACCCTGGCGGTCGGTGATAAAGTGGCGGCCAACCCGCCAACAGGCCGGCGGTCCAAAATATGCAATTCTGACCCTGGCGGGAACCGCCAACACAGCCCGCCGCATTAACACTCCGCCCGCCACGGCGGAACAAACAAACAGCGAGGCGGTCCCCGCCAACAGCCAGGCGGCAGACAATGTACCGCCCACCCTATCACGACCCACCAATCCGCCACCTTTTCCGGGGCGGGAGCACCGCCGATAAAAACACGGCGGAAACAGACTACGAACGGGAAAACGCTCACCTCCACATACACCACGCGAGATTCCGGCAGTATGGAACCCGAGTTGCAGGTCATCCCCGCACTCCTATACCTGCTCCTGTACCAGGAGCACGCCCGGCGGCGCGGAAGACATCGGTGAGTACTGCACCTACGACACAGGGGAGGCAAAAGATTACCGGCACACACCCACCCACCCACACCCACTACAACACACACATCAATGCATTCCCACAGATCACTGACACAACCCACAAACCCCCCCCTTCCGAAATAATGCAAAGACCAAAAGAAGAGATCTCAAACGGGCAGATATATTGAAAAATGGACAGCAGTAATCCAAATAAATAAATAAACTATGTACAAAATATATACAGCTACTAAATGTAGTCCAACCACTGTCCGTGGACCACAGGGGTCCTGAGCAAAGGGGCAAGGCCCAGTCCCACGACAAGAACTCCACGGAGAGAACACCGCAGGGGCATCAGAAAGAAAAAAGGACAGGCACCTCAGGGGGAAGGGAAGGGGGGGCACCTCAGCCACTTGAGTACACGACGCCAGATCCACGAGGGGACTCCATGACCACTGGCCCATCCTGGGGAGAGCAAAGCCACAGTCCAAACAGTCCATACAGTGGGTGGCCTGCCCACTGGGCCATCCTGGGGAGAGCCAAGCCACAGTCCAAACAGTCCATACAGTGGGTGGCCTGCCCACTGGGCCATCCCGGGGAGAGCCAAGCCACAGTCCAAACAGTCCATACAGTGGGTGGCCTGCCCACTGGGCCATCCCGGGGAGAGCCAAGCCACAGTCCAAACAGTCCATACAGTGGGTGGCCTGCCCACTGGGCCATCCCGGGGAGAGCAAAGCCACAGTCCAAACAGTCCATACAGTGGGTGGCCTGCCCACTGGGCCATCCTGGGGAGAGCAAAGCCACAGTCCATACAGTCCATACAGTGGGTGGCCTGCCCACTGGGCCATCCTGGGGAGAGCAAAGCCACAGTCCAAACAGTCCATAACAGACTCCACTGCCACTGGAGGAGGCATGTTGGCCAGAGGACATCCTGCAGCCCTGCCCGAGACAGATCCTGCCCTGCCACGTCTGCCAAAGGGCCAGCGGTTCCTGCCTGGAAGGGCCCAGTTCAGCGGTTCTTGCCTTGAAGGGCCCAGTTCAGCGGTTCTTGCCTTGAAGGGCCCAGTTCAGCGGTTCTTGCCTTGAAGGGCCCAGTTCAGCGGTTCTTGAGACGGCGGGCCCCAGCGGAGCGGTGCTGGAGACGGCGGGGCCCAGTTCAGCGGTTCTTGCCTTGAAGGGCCCAGTTCAGCAGTTCTTGCCTTGAAGGGCCCAGTTCAGTGGTTCTTGCCTTGAAGGGCCCAGTTCAGCGGTTCTTGAGACGGCGGGCCCCAGCGGAGCGGTGCTGGAGACGGCGGGGCCCAGTTCAGCGGTTCTTGCCTTGAAGGGCCCAGTTCAGCGGTTCTTGCCTTGAAGGGCCCAGTTCAGTGGTTCTTGCCTTGAAGGGCCCAGTTCAGCGGTTCTTGAGACGGCGGGCCCCAGCGGAGCGGTGCTGGAGACGGCAGGGCCCAGTTCAGCGGTTCTTGCCTTGAAGGGCCCAGTTCAGCGGTTCTTGCCTTGAAGGGCCCAGTTCAGCGATTCTTGCCTTGAAGGGCCCAGTTCAGCGGTTCTTGCCTTGAAGGGCCCAGTTCAGCGGTTCTTGAGACGGTGGGCCCCAGCGGAGCGGTGCTGGAGACGGCGGGGCCCAGTTCAGCGGTTCTTGCCTTGAAGGGCCCAGTTCAGCGGTTCTTGCCTTGAAGGGCCCAGTTCAGTGGTTCTTGCCTTGAAGGGCCCAGTTCAGCGGTTCTTGCCTTGAAGGGCCCAGTTAAGCGGTTCTTGAGACGGCGGGCCCCAGCGGAGCGGTGCTTGAGACGGCGGGACCCAGTTCAGCGGTTCTTGCCTTGAAGGGCCCAGTTCAGCGGTTCTTGAGACGGCGGTCCCCAGCGGAGCGGTGCTGGAGACGGCGGCCATTCTATGGCCAACTGCTCATTGCCTGGTGGTGCCCTCCTGGGCAGCGGGGATGGTGCTCCTTCAATGCCCACCTGGGCTGTGGGTGGTGGGGCCCTCCTGGCCAGCTGGGCTGGGTCCTCCCTGGGCAGCGGCTATGGGGGTGGTGGGCTCTCCCGGGGCAGCTGTGCCGGTTCCTCCCGGGGCAGCGGCTATGGGGGTTGCGGGCTCCTCCTGGGCAGCTGTGACGGGTCCTCCATGGGCAGCAGGCCTGCTGCCTGACTTCTCCGCCTTGCTGCCCTTGCCCTCCTTAGTCGGGAGTCTGTGGCCCTTTCCTCCCTTTGGAGTTGTGGCTGTTGACGGTGGCTGGCTAGTGTCCTGGGGGGATATCGAATCCGGGCTCCGGCGGCGGTCCTTCCGCCTTCTGCTCCTCTTCCCAGGGGGTGGGCTGGCTGTCCCCTTGCTGCTGGGCGAAGATCCAGACCTGCGGGCTGGTGGGCTCCAATACCCCTGCACCCTTGTCAAGGGGGCTGCAGGGCTGGTGGTGGCTGAGGTGCTCTTTTTACCCCGACGAGAAGGAGGGGGGGGCTCAGGGTCAGGAAAGAAGGTAGCAGTAGAGAGATAGATTTTCTTGGGACAATGGAGAGTGGTAGGTACAGTGGGTATGGGAGTGGAGGGAGAGGATGTGGTTGTAGGCGAGACAAGTTTGCTGTCTTTGGGTGCAGGTGCAGGAGCGGGAGGCTGTCGTGAGGTGGATGGCTGTTGGGTGGGTGGGTGGCTGCGTTTGTGTGGTGTGGAAGAGGGGGTGACAGACACAGTGGGAGAGGACACAGGGGACGTGTAAATGGCAGTGGGGGTGGTGACTGCACGTGTGCGGACTGGAGTGGAGGGTATGCTGGTGATGGAAACACTGGCTGATGGTGAGGTGAATGAAGGTGTGAGTGTAGACGTCACAGGGAGGGAGGAGGGAGACGAGGAGGTGGGGGTCACAGAGGTGGTAGTGACTGTTGGCATGTCTGCATCGGAATGTTGCTTGTGTGAATGTCTGCGTGATCTGTGGTGCTTATGTTTGGATGAGCTGCTCTTGGGTGTGTGCAGGCTGGTCTGATGGTGTGGGTGGGACAGGCAGAGGAACAGGAGACTGGGAGGAGGGAGTTAGTAGAGGGAGGCAGGAGACAGGGACAATGGCTGCCGTCAGTGCTGAGGCCAGAGCTTGGAACGATCGCTGATGGGCAGCCTGACCCGAATGAATGCCCTCCAGGTACGCATTGCTGCGATGAACCTCCCTCTCCACCCCCTGGATGGCATTCAAAAGGGTAGTCTGCCCAACAATGAGCGTTCGGAGGAGGTCAATGACCTCCTCACTGAGGGCAGCGGGGGTAACAGGGGCAGGGCCTGAGGTGCCTGGGGCGAAGGAGATGCCCGGCTTCCTGGCAGAGCGGGCACGGGGCGAACGCTGAGGGGCTGCTGGGAGGGCGGAGATGGTGCGCTGGGTGGCGGCTGTACCTGTAATGGCGCGGGGCACGGATGGTGCCACCCCCGCAAGGGAGCTCCCTTCCGAGGACGTGTCCGTGTCGCTGCAGGGTCCAGTCGTCCCCGTTGTGGAGCTCCCCTCGCCCTCCGTCTCACTGGTCCAGTCAGACTCTGTGGCATGGCCCTCCTGGGCCATGTGAGATGCAGCTCCCTCCTGCCCCGATGCCACTTCTCCTCCGCCTGATGATGCTGATGCACACAAGCACAGAAAGACAAACAAAAAGGGGGGGGGGAGAGAGAAATAAAGAGATTTTGAGTACATGGATCACCGGTACAGTTAGCGGACATGACAGACACAGATGCCCCCTGCACTAAGTTGCGCACTTGGGGTCCGCTACGCATTCCGTGGAACATGCCCTACACGCCTAGAGTTGACAACTGCACCCATGGATGACACGGCCCAGGGATGGCTGTACTGACACACTACTGAGGGTGGTGGCTGGGGACACAGGGGCTTACGGGGGTGCCCAGCCTACAGATATCGCCCTGGCCTAGGGGGACCCACAGCCCTCCTCCCCCACCCAGACACCTCCACTGCGCGACAACAGAGTAGATGATGCTTGTACTCACCCCCTTGTGTCTGCTGTGCTGCCCTCACGCGCCCATCCAAATCAGGGTAGGCCACCGCCAGGATCCGGAACATCAGGGGGGTCAGTTGACGGCAGGCACCCCGCCTACGTTGGGAGGCCATCCCCAGCAGAGACTCGGCGGTCTTCTTGGTCCCGCGGCGGATGTCCTCCCACCTCTTGCGGCAGTGGGTGCCCCGTCGATGGTGGACCCCCAGGGTCCGGACTTCCTTGGCGATGGCACGCCAAATCCCGATCTTCTCATGGGCGCGGACCTATGTGACACGTACAGGGAGGGAGAAATACCACGTTCAAGTTTGTCTGCATTTTCGTTGCCAGTGGCCCAACGCCCCCCATCCCCGCCAGGCCCCCCGCCAGGCCCCCCGCCAGGCCCAACATGCCCCCCATCCCCGCCAGGCCCCCCGCCAGCCCCAACATGCCCCCCATCCCCGCCAGGCCCCCCACCAGGCCCCCGCCAGGCCCAACATGCCCCCCATCCCCGCCAGGCCCCCCGCCAGGCCCCCCGCCAGGCCCCCGCCAGGCCCAACATGCCCCCCATCCCCGCCAGGCCCCCCGCCAGGCCCCCCACCAGCCCCAACATGCCCCCCATCCCCGCCAGGCCCCCCGCCAGGCCCCCCGCCAGGCCCAACATGCCCCCCATCCCCGCCAGGCCCCCCGCCAGGCCCCCAAGCCAGCCAGTGGCCCCAAATCCATATTGAATTAAACTCACTTGTTGGTCTGGAGGACCGTAGAGTAGCGCATACTGGGGGAGGACCCCATCCACAAGTTTCTCCAACTCCTCTCCAGTGAAGGCAGGGGCCCTTTCCCCAGTCGCAGCAGCCATTGTCCCTTCCAGACCGAGGTCACAGCAACACTTGCAGTATAGGTCCTCTCCTGTGAAAGTTCAAGTCGCAAGTGGATAAGTAGATAGGAAATGGCGGTCACGTCCGCGGCGGTGCGTACCGCGGCGGGGCGTACCGCCACCGCCGGCGCCCTTCGCCATTGGCTCCTGAAACCCATAGGCTTCAATGTTAACCAATGCGGCTTCGCGCCGCGGTCTTCGCCCGCCGACCGCCGCGGTGTGCCACGCCAGCGCATTGACCTCACATCCCATTGTCACACTTCACAGGTCAGGCAGCCGCCATTTCGAGGGTCCACATGGCTCAATTTCAACTGCGTCACACAGGCCTAGGCCTTGCATAGCCACTCAGACACGCCATTCACTGCATAGAGAATCGTTTACTGTGCAAGCTGTGAGTACGTACCTGTGGGTTGCTTGACTCTGTGCTCCATGTTGTCCTTCCTAGGCACCGTCCGCTGGGTTTGGCGAGGAGACGGATGAATCCTCGCGTGTACCGACCGCTGGTGGACCTGTCGACAATGGAAGAACGCCACATTATCCTGACCTACCGGCTTGACCGTGCCACTATACATGAACTGTGTGCCCAGCTGGAGCCCGACCTGATGTCCCCCATCCGCCAACCCACAGGGATTCCCCCTCTGGTGCAGGTCCTGTCAGTACTCCATTTCCTGGCAAGTGGGTCATTTCAGACAACAGTGGGAATTGCTTCTGGGATGTCTCAGCCCATGTTTTCGAAGGTGTTATCCAGAGTGTTGTCTGCCCTGATGAAATACGTGAGGAGCTACATCATTTTCCCTGAGGTGAGCGAATTGGCTACAGTGAAGGGTGATTTCTACGCCCTTGGACATATTCCCAACGTCATTGGTGCCATTGATGGGACCCATGTGGCTTTGGTTCCCCCAAGAGACAGGGAGCAGGTGTACAGGAACAGAAAAAGTTACCATTCCATGAACATCCAGGTGGTGTGTTTGGCTGACCAGTACATCTCGCATGTAAATGCCAAGTTCCCTGGGTCAGTGCATGACGCCTACATCCTGAGGAATAGCAGCATCCCTTACGTGATGGAACAGCTAGAGAGACACCGTGTATGGCTATTGGGGGACTCTGGGTACCCCAACCTGTCGTGGCTACTGACCCCAGTAAGGAATCCCCGGACCAGGGCAGAGGAACGGTACAATGAGGCCCATGGGCGTACTAGGAGGGTGATCGAACGCACCTTTGGCCTCCTAAAGGCCAGGTTTAGGTGCCTGCATATGACAGGTGGATCCCTATTGTACTCACCTAAGAAGGTGTGTCACATCATCGTGGCCTGCTGCATGCTTCACAACCTGGCTTTGCGCCGCCAGGTGCCTTTCCTGCAGGAGGATGGTCGAGACGGTGGTGTAGTGGCAGCTGTGGAACCTGTGGAGAGTGACGAGGAGGAAGACGACGGGGCTGAAACAGACAACAAGGACAGAATCATTGAACAGTACTTCCAATAGGACACAGGTAACAATTCAAACATAATTTAGTGAATGTGAACTACTCTCCTGCATCTCTGCTGCCTGTCTATTTGCCCCAGTGTATGATGACTGAGTTGTGGCTTTTCCCTCCCTATTTCAGATCTGGGATCCCCACTACGAGTCCTGTGCTTCGTTTCCCCATGGACTACAGCTTTGTGGCAGCTGTTTGTTGACTTCACTATGTACAAGGACATATTTGCACTGTCATATCAATTACAATATTTTGAAATCACAGCCAGACTCCAGATAGTTTTGTGCTAAATGGGTGTTTATTTCAGTGCTCAAAATGGGATGGGTGGTTTCAAGTGGGTGGGGGCTATGGTGAAGGAATGTCCATGGCAGAGTCCAGAGTAACAGTCACACAGGTGCATTGTCCAGAGGCCTGTGGAGAGATGGAGCATGGGCAGTTCAAGGACGGACAGGGTGACAATGTGGGACAGTGGGATGACATCAGGTGGTATCCTTTGCTGGCGGGGGTCTTGACATCCTACTCTGTCTTCTTGCGAGATCTCAGGGCCCTCTTGCGGGGTGGTTCTTCTCCTGCAGGAGGTGGGGGTCTGGTGGGCTGCTGTTGTGCGGGGGCCTCCTGACCACTAGCGCCGGCGGAGGTGGTTGGCTGTTCTTGGTCCAGGCTAGTGGCAGGGGCCCTTTGTTGTTGTTGAGTGTCCGTCCTGGTGTTGATGAGGTCCTGCAGCAGCCCGACCATGGTAACCAGGGTGGAGGTGAGGGCTCTGATGTCCTCCCTGTACCCCCGATAGTGTTCCTCCTGCAGTACCTGGATCTCCTGGAACCGGGCCAGTACCGTCGCCATCGTCTCCTGGGAGCGGTTGTATGCTCCCATGATGGTGGTGAGGGCCTCGTGGACAGTGGGTTCCCTGGGCCCGTCCCCCCCCTGTCGCACAGCTGCCCTCCGAGTTGCCCTGTTTCCCTGGGCCTCTGCCCCCTGGCCGGTGTGCCCACTACCACTGCCCCCAGGTCCCTGTTGTTGTTGGGGTTATCCTGGGTGCCCTGTAGTGGTAGACACACCGCAGATTGACGCGCCCTGGAGACAGAGGCATGGGCCCGCTGGGTGGGAGCTGTGCTGGTGTTCCCAGAGGGGTTTGGGTCTGTAGTGGCCTGTGGCTGTCTGAGGGGAACCGATTGTCCAGAGGTCCCCGATGGTCCGGGCTGGTCATCGGTGTCCATGTCGACAGAGCTGCTGTCATCGCTGACGGCCTCTTGGGTGGGGGGTGTGGAGAATTCTGGGCCCTCCGTGGCGGTGTGTTGGCGGTCGGGTCCTGCAGGGGTATAGAGGTATGGTTATAGTTTCAATGTGTGGCATATGGGTGTATCTGTGGGTTCCCGTGTCCCCAAGTGCTGGCATTCGTGTGTGGGGGCTTTGGTGAGGGTGGCTTGTGGGGGGGATGTGTATATGCATTGGGCATGCTTTGGTGATGGGTGTCCATGCTTAGTGGACGCATGCAGGCCTAGGTTTAGGGATGTGTGGGTTGTGATGGTGAGACATTGGCAGGGAACAGGTGTGCTGGGGGTGGGGGTGGGGGTGAGGATGGTGGTGGGGGTGAGGATGGTGGTGGGGGTGAGGGTGAGGGTGGGGGTGAGGATGGGGGTGGGGGTGAGGGTGGGGTTCGAGGATGGGGGTGAGGGTTGGGGTATGATTTGGCATGCAGGTGGGGGGGAAGCAGTAGTGAATCTTCAACTTACCAGTGTCCATTCCTCCGCCGACTCCTGCGAGGCCGTCAGGATGCAGGATGTTCAAGACTTCCTCCTCCCATGTTGTAAATTGTGGGGGTTGAGGTGGGGGTCCTCCGCCAGTCTTCTGCACGGCGATGTTGTGCCTGGATACCATGGAACGCACCTTCCCCCGTAGGTCGTTCCATCGCTTCCTGATGTCTTCCCGATTTCTGGGGTGCTGTCCCACAGCGTTGACCCTGTCGACAATCCTCTGCCATAGCTCCGTCCTCCGGGCAATGCTGGTGTATTGGACCTGTGTGCCGAAGAGATGGGGCTCTACCCGAACGATTTCCTCCACCATGACCCTGAGTTCTCCGTCTGAGAAGCGGGGCTGTCTTTGGGGTGCCATGGAGTGGTGTGTATGATGTGTGGGGTGGAGTATGTGTAGTTAAGTGTGTTGAGTGTGGTGGTGTGTGTTGTTTTGTGTGTGGATATTGTGTGGGTGATGGTGTAGTGTGCCTCTGTGTGATGGTATTCTGTGATCGCTGATGTGTCTCTCAGTGCTTCTTTCAGAATTTTCTGTCGTAGGGGTTTGTGGGTGATGTGGGTGTGTGTTTTATATTGTATTGTGTGTGTGGGAGTGGTGTGTGTATGTGTATCAGGTGTGTGGAATTCAAATCGGCCAATGTGGCTGAGTTTTGTTCGTTTGTGTGTATTCTGACCGCGGCGGTGTGTACCGCCAATGGAAAACCGCGTTTGAATGACCGCCGCGTGGATTCGTGGGTCGTAATGGCATGGGCGTATTTCTGTTGGCGTGACGGTGGAGGTTTGGTCACCTCCACTTTTCCGCCGACCGCTGGTCTGGCGGTCTGTTGTGGCTGTCGGATTTTCGGAGGTTTGGCTGCTGCGGGTCAGAATGACCGTGGCGGGTTACCGCGACCGCGGCGGAATTATGGAGGATTTCTGACCGGCGGTAGGCGCCTTTTACCGCCGAGGTCAGAATGACCACCATAATTTTTACCGGGAGACTGAGGGGAACGTTAGGTGGTATGAAATTTGTCCTGGTGCGGTTATCCCACACAGAAATGTGGCAAAAATTTGATTTTTTTGCTAAATTTGAGGTTTGCTAAGGATTCTGGGTATGAAAACATTGGGGGTATCCACACAAGTCACACCTCCCTGGATTTCCTCGGGTGTCTAGTTTTCAGAAATATTTGGGCTTGGTAGGTTTCCCTATATGGCTGCTAAGCCCAGGACCAAAAACACAGGTCCCCCCACCGGAAAAACAGGTTGTTTAGTATTTGATAATTTTGATGTGTCCACAAGGTGTTTTGGGGCATTTCCTTTTGCGGGCACTAGTCCTGAGGTACCATTTTTATTGGGAGACTTGGGGGAACCCTGGGAGGAAGGAAATTTGTGGCTCCTCCCAGATTCCAGAACTTTCTGTCATTGAAATTAGAGGAAAAAGTATTTTTTGGCCAAATGTTGAGGTTTGCAAAGAATTCTGGGCAACAGAACCTGGTCAGAGTCCCACAATTCACCACATCTTGTATTCCCCTAGGTATCTAGTTTTAAAAAATGTACAGGTTTGGTAGGTTTCCCTAGGTGCTGGCCTATCTAGAGGCCAAAATCCAAAGATAGGCACTTTGCAAAAAACAGCTCTGTTTTCTTTGGGAAAATGTGATGTGTCCACCTTGTGTTTGGGGCATTTCCTGTCACGAACACTAGACCTACCCACACAAGTGAGGCACCATTTTTATCGGGAGACTTGGGGGAACGCTGGGTGGAAGGAAATTTGTGGCTCCTCTCAGATTCTGGAACTTTCTGTCACCGAAATATGAGGAAAAAGTATTTTTTAGGCAGATTCAGAGGTTTGCAAAGGATTCTGGGTAACAGAACCTGGTGCGCGCCCCACAAGTCACCCAACCTGGATTCCCCTGGGTGTCTAGTTTTAAAAAATGCACAGGTTTGGTAGGTTTCTCTAGGTGCCGGCTGAGCTAGAGTCCAAAAACTACAGCTAGGCACTTTACAAAAAACACGTCAGATTTCAATGTAAAAATGTGATGTGTCCATGTTGCGTTTCCTGTTGTGAGCATTAGGTCTACCCACGCAAGTGAGGTACCATTTGTATCGGGAGACTTTGGGGAATACAGAATAGCAAAACAAGTGTTATTGCCGCTTGTCTTTCTCTACATTTTTTCCTTCCAAATGTAAGACAGTGTGTAAAAAAGATGTCTATTTGAGAAATGTCCTGTTAATCACATGCTAGTATGGGCACTCCGAAATTCAGAGATGTGCAAATAACCACTGCTTATCAACACCTTATATTGTGCACGTTTTGGAAATAGAAAGGTTTTTTTGATACCTATTTTTTACTTTTTATATCTCAGCAAATGAATTGAGTACACCTGGCATAGAATGAAAACTCATTGCAAGGTGCAGCTCATTTATTGGCTCTGGGTACATAGGGTTCTTGATGAACCTACAAGCCCTATATATCCCGGCAACCAGAACAGTCCAGCAGATGTAATGGTATATTGCTTTCAAAAATCTGACATTGCCGGAAAAAGTTACAGAGTAAAACGTTGAGAAAAATGGCAGTTGTTTTACTTCAATTTCAATATTTTTTTATTTCAGCTGGTATGTTCTTTAGGAAAACCTTGTAGGATCTACACAAAGTACCCCCGTCCTGAATTTAGAATGTTGTTTATTTTTCAGAAATGTTTAGCTTTCTGGGATCCAGCATTGGTTTCACTCCCATTTCTGTCCCTAACTGGAAGGAGGCTGAAAGCACAAAAAAATAGTAAAACTTTGGTACGTCCCAGTAAAATGCCAAAATTGTGTTGAAAATGAGCATGATGGAGCAAAAGAACAATGGATTAAACCCAGATCTGTAAATGGGGGTGAGTGTTTGCATTGTTCAGCACTCTGTCCATCATCCTTTTGTGTTGCTTAAGTTGCCCTAAGTGGGAAGGGTATACCCAGACATGGGTCCTGTGCTCACTGTACCACTGGATTCAAGCTAACATGGCTGATGAAGGGTGATACCCTGAAACCGGTCCCAGGATGCTTGTTTCCAGTCCAGGGAGGACCTGGCTTGGCAGTTCAGGCTGGACTGTTTCCATGAAGAACAGGGTCAAGACTGATTTGCATATGGCTGGGTCCAAACTGGGGTGGCATGGGGAGCAAAAGAACGATGGATTAAACCCAGATCTGTGACTGGGAGTGAGTGTTTGCATTGTTCAGCACTCCGTCCATCATCCTTTTGTGTTGCTAAAGTTGCCGTAAGTGGGAAGGGTATGCCCAGATGTGGGTCCCTTGCTCACTGTGCCACTGGATTCAAGCTAGCCTGGCTGATGAAGGGTAATACTTACCTGGCAGGGGAGACACCATGGTCATGTGGTTGTGTTCTCTGAGGTATCCGAGGAGGACGTTCCAGTGTTTTCAGCGGGTGCAGCTCATCTCTTCACCGTGAAATCGGGGGACCCTTCTGGAAGGGATCTCTGCGAAGATGGCTGCTAGTTGAGCACGCCAAAATGCTGTGAGGTTCTCAGCAGTTGAAGACGTCAACGTGGATGGATTGTTGTTCAGCCGGTCAGTGCTGCAAAAGGAACTTGGATTCAGACCTTATCAGATTGACTACCTATTGGCTTTTCCTTGAGGTAAAGTCTTTGAAGTGATTTTCACTGCCTTTGCTTTGTTTGAACAATGCCTCAAGCTCTTTAAAGAAAGGAATGACTCTACACCTTTGAAAGTGTTTTCCATATATGTCTTGACTCAGCCTCACAAGAGATGGGTGAATGTACCCATGTTTAATGAGTATGTTCAGAGCGCTGACATTACCACTTGGCTCAATCAGTTTTGCATTATTTCTCATGGGGCAAGAGTGAGAGATGCTGATGGAGTAAAGGCTGGCTACTTTAAAGCCTTGGTATCTTTAAAGAGAGACCATGCCACTGAGGAACTGAGGCACATACCTAGGGCTATTAGACTGGGTGGAGCCACAGGCACTATCTTCTATGTGAGTCAGCCTAGAAGATGCTGGAAATGTAATTTGGAGGGACACTTGGCTAAGGATTGTACCGCACCTTTCTGCACTAAGTGTAGAACCATTGGACATGAAGTTGAGGGTTGTGTGGTTGAAAAAACGTGTAATCTTTGTGGCTCAACTGAGCATGAGTATTAAAGACTGCCCCTCCTCTTATGCCTTTAAAATTAAAGGTGCACGACTGGAGCAACCTTTCACTCCCCATCAGAGTAGAGGGAGGTCAAGGGAAGATGTTGAGGAAGAGGAGGAAGAATTAATCAGGCTTGGTTTGGAGGAGGAAAGATTTGCTCTCCAACCTGGTTTATCATTGTCTGAAGCAAAGGTGGATACCACTGTGGAGCAAGTCACCTCTGGGAAAGGTGCTCTGCTTTTGGCGGGAAAGCAAGCAGGTGCAGTTGATGAGACTGAGAACTGCATGGAACCCAGTGAGGGAGCTTCACCAGGTGCTCCTGACCAACCAGTCATGGCTCCCACACCTGATTTGGATTTGGCTGTCCAATCACAGCAGACATCTTCCAAAGCCACTAGGGGAGGTGTTGCCCAACATCACCTGAGTGCTGTTGAAAGGAATGATATTGTCAGTGCTGGAGGCTCTTCCTTGATTTCCACCACAGGTGCAGCTCTTGAAACACCCCAGGTGCAACTTGTTCCACCTTCTGCTCCACAGCCAAATGGCACTGTTATGGATGACAGTCTTTATATTACGCCTAAGATATTTTTCACTTCAAGCCAGCACTCCCTAGAACCCCCTTCATCTGGTACTGAGAATGCTGTTGATACTTAGGTTACAGTGTTTACAATTTCCTCTACAGACCCTTGCAGTGAGATAGAGTGCGCCTATACAGCCCTGGAACAGTCTTCATTCTCTGACACTGCGGTTGCTGGTGAGGTAGTTGAGTGGGGCAATGATGACATTTTTATTGAGGAAGAGGTTGAAGCTGCTATGGATGCCTCAACCTCATTAATAAGGAAGGAGAAAGAGGGTTATGACACTGAAGAGACTGGGTTTGAGAGCAATGACACTAGAGACTTGTGTGCACAGGATGATAGGCATAATTTTCAGGCAGTGATAGGGGAGGATGCTTTTACCCCTGTGATAAAGCGGAAGACAAAGAAAAGGAATAGGAAATTGGACCGAAAGTACCATTTTACAAAGTTTATGTTTTTCAGATATTTCCTGATGCTTCTCTTGGGAAGTATTAATGTCAGGTGCCTGGGTAATAATGTGAAATGTTCATTGGTTTTTGACTTTTTGAGACTGCAAAAATTAGACATAATGGGCCAGATGTAGCAAACCATTTACGACTCGCAAACGGCAAAAATCGCCGTTTGACAGTCGCAAACGTGGGTTTGCCATGCAGAAATGCATATTGCGAGTCGTTACCGACTCGCAATATGCATTTCCGACTCGCAAATAGGAAGGGGTGTTCCCTTCCTATTTGCGAGTTGCAGTGGGATGCAATACCATTTGCGACCGCGTACGCGGTCGCAAATGGCATCGCAGTTACCATCCACTTCAAGTGGATGGTAACCCACTCGCAAATTGGAAGGGGTCCCCATGGGACCCCTTCCAGTTTGTGACTGGACCCAAAAATATTTTTTCAGGGCAGGGAGTGGTCCAAGGGACCACTCCCTGCCCTGAAAAAATAGCGAAACAAAAGGTTTCGGTTTTTTTTAAGTGCAGCTCGTTTTCCTGTAAGGAAAACGGGCTACACTTAAAACAAAAAAAAACTGCTTTATTTAAAAGCAGGTCACGAACATGGAGGTCTGCTGACGTCAGCAGGCCTCCATGTTAGCGAGTGCCTATACTCGCTATGGGGCCGCAATTTGCGACCCACCTCATGAATATTCATGAGGTGGGTCATTGCGACCCCATAGCGAGTCGCAGTCGGTGTCTGAGACACCGTACTGCATAGCAATTTGCGACTTGCAAATTGCGAGTCGCAGGGACTCGCAATTTGCAAGTCGCAAATTGCCGATTTGCTACATCTGGCCCAATTTTCTTACTGGAATGTGCTATCCCAGAACTTTTCTAAGGACACAATCTGGTCAGGCTGTAATTCTGACCGAAATGCAGGGATAGGCATTCTATTTTGCATTTCTTACTTTGCTATTCACAAGGTACAACATGTGGTTAAAGGCATACTACTGTGTGTATATGTGTTTTATGCAACAGGAATGTTTTTCTAGGTGGTGATTTTAACTGTTTACTGGATGCGAAAGACAGATCCTTTTCTTCTGACAGTAGCTTCAACTCACTGAAAAGTATAATTTCTGATTTTCTTTTACAGGATTCTTACAAAGTGATGCATCCTAATGATCCAGGATACACTTGGGTTAGTTCTAACTCTCCCACTAAGTCTCGCATTGATTTTATCTTTGCAAGTCCCTAGGAAAAGATAGTTTCAGCCACTCTCATTTTGGTTTTCTTTTCCGATCATTACCTCATTTCAGTTGGCATCTCCATAGCAGAGATACCTCTTAGAGGGAAAAGGCTTTGGAAACTAAATATTGTTTTACTCAATGACAAGGCTACCCGGGATAAATTCAGTTACCATTACCAGAATTGGCAGTCCCTGAAAATTATTTCCCCCTCAGTCAGTGAGTGGTGGGAGGACATTAAAATTTGTATACGGTCCTTCTTTATTCGGGAGGGAACTAGAGTGGCTAGAAACAGACGGTGCAGAATCAACCATTTGCAAATCCGGCTCCAGAATTTGTCCAAGATATTGGAGCACGGTTTTGTTGTACAGGCAGACATTCTATTGTGCAAGCAGAGGTTATCCTCATTGTACCACGATTCTACTAAAGGTTTGATTCTCTGCAGTAGAGTTCAGTTCCTGGAGGAAAATGAGACTTGCTCTCAGTTTTTCTTTCTTAAAGCTAGGGCTACTGGGAGAATTATAGATGCCATGATGGACTCCCAAGGTACCACACATACCACTACTGAAGGTATCCGGGACAGTGTGCATGATTTCTATAGCGACTTATATGGGCCCAAAGTTTCAGACAATTCAAATGGGAATTTTTTCTTGCAACATCTACAGTTGTCTTTGTTTGAAGAGGATAAGGAAGTACATGCAGGGGATTTAGCACTTGCAGACTTCAAAAGAGCTATGCTCAACTTGGCTAAGTGGAAATCCCCCAGTTCAGATGGCATACCGGTAGAGTTCTATGCTACGTTTTGGGACTTAATGGTCTCGAACGTGCTTGAAGTCTTTCATTTTTCTATGAGGGAAGGATTGCTCCCCAATTCCTTGAGAGGTGGTTGCATAAGACTTATCAATAAGAAGAAAGGTGATAGAGCCGCTGTTAAGAACTGGTGTCCAATCAGCCTTCTTACTGTTGACTTTAAAATATTGTCTAAAACTTTGTTCCTTTGGTTGCGGCCTGTTGTTTCCATAGTAATTGAATCTGACCAAACTTGTGGCATACCTGGGCATAGTAAGATATCTGACAATTTATGTTTAGTTAGGGATGTGTTATCTTATGTGAAAGACCGTGGGTTATCTGTGTGTTTACTGAACTTGGATCAGGAAAAGGCTTTTGATAGGTTAAACCACTCTTTTATTTTTAAGGTTTTAGAACGCTTGAATTTTGTTCCTAATTTTAGGTCCTGGATTACTTTATTGTATTCCCATTGTTACAGCAAGATCATGGTCAATGGCATGTTGACAGCCTCTTTTCCTGTTTTGCCAGGAGTACAGCAGGGATGTCCTTTGTCCCCCCTCTTGTTCATTTTGGCCATCAAACCTTTTCTTGCCACTCTGAGGGCTGATAAGCTGATATGAGGGATCTCTGTTCCTGGAGCTATGGGGGTTTCTGTCACTGTCTCTGCTTATATGGACGATGTCTCTGTTTTTTGTTCGGATAATATTTCCATCCGCCAGGTTTTGTGGTATTGCAGTAGGTTTTCCTTTGCTTCCTCATCAAGGATTAACCTGGCAAAGAGTGAGTGTTTGTACATGAATTAGAAGGAAGATAGGATGGATTGGGGCCTTAAGGTAGTGCAGGATCGTGTCAAAGTTCTTGATCCATTCTTTGGTAAGGGTGGTAGTTTACAGAGCTGGTCAGACTGCATGTCCAGGGCGAGGCAGAAGATTGCACTTTGGGGTCTGAGGTCACTTACTATGTCTGGTAAAATTCTTGGTATAAGGCAGAATTTCTATTGAGCCTTCTGTATAGTGCAGTGGTTTACCCCATCCCTGACACTGCCTTACACTCCTGAAAAGGTGGGTTTTTCAGTTCATTTGGGGAGGGAAGCAAGAATGAGTGGCTCGTGTGACCATGTTTAAACCTCTGCTTTTGGGTGGCAAGAGTGCTCCAAACATTGGTCTCGCTTTGCAATCTTTGTTTCTTTGCCACATGATCAGAGGGACTATTTGTCTGGATAAGGAAGAAAGGAAGTGGTCTTTTTTGCCAGTTTTTGGTTGAATTTTCTGGTATGCAGAACATGGTACATGGTTGTCTCAAACAGCATGCCTCATTCAGAATCCTGTCCGTTTGCTTACTTTTATGCCAGGCAATTCATTAGGACTCACAATTTACACAGGATTCCTTTAGGCCTGATCTTACCTAGGCTCTTTCGCAAATCTGTTACTGGGGACCAGCAGCAGGTACCAATCAGTGGGTTTTCAGATCTGTCTTCTAAGGCTTTTTGATCAAATGTTTCTGTACCGTACCTGCATAATGTCCCTTGTGGCCTGGCATGGTCCACAGTAGATGGTTGCCTGCCTCTCTGCCTTTATTTGTTTAAGAGACGATGTTCTAGGGCCTCCCTTTTGTGTCAGGAAGGGTTGTTTGGCAGAAGAATCCTGTGACCACCTCTTTTGGTACTGCCCCATGGCACAACAGGTGTGGGCTTTGGCGAAAGTATGACTTTCTTCCCTGAATTCTGATGTGTTTTTGTCTAGAGAGGGTGTGATCTTTGGTCTCTTCATTTCCAGATCCCCATGTCAGAAATATTGGATTGTGGTGAATAGTTTGAAGGATGCTTTGTGGAGGGCTAGAAATCTTCTGCTATTCAAAGGTGTGGATCTCTCCCCACAAGTGGTCTATGCTCTAGGTCGTTCTTTGGTCCACGATTATATGTGTAAAGACATATTCCAGAAGGGCAAGGTGCCTACATACTTGGAATGGTGTTGGAGTGTTTATGGGTGATGGATGGTTTTTTGGGGTTTGGTTTTTTTTCTAACACGGGAGTTGCTGTGTTCTTTGGGATTGATGATTGTTTGGCTTTTTTCTTTTATCCCATTGCTTTTAAATAGTCTGCTTTTAGTTTATTTTTATTCTGGATGCATTACCATATAGAAGTTAACCTGGTATTGGCCTTGGCACTGTGTGTATTTTTTCACCTGGTCAAATGTGGTGCCACCTGAAAGGTGGATTGGCTACCATGTCTTCTGTCTTTTTATAGTTGAATAAAGGTTTTGAAAAAAAAAAAGCTTGGCAGTTCGGGCTGGACTGTTCTCATGGGGAACAGGGTCAAGACTGGTTTGCATATGGCTTGGTCCAAACTGGGGTGGCATGTGATGTGGGGTGAAGAGTGATGGATTAAACCCAGATCTGAGAGTGGTGGTGTGTGTTGGCATTGTTCAGCACTCAGTCCATCATCTTTTTAGAGTTGCTAAAGTTGCCCTACGTGGGAAGGGTATGCCCAGACGTGGGTCGCATGCTCACTGTGCCACTGTATTCAAGCTAGCCTGGCTGATGAAGGGTGATACCCTGAAACCGGTCCCAGGATGTTTGTTTCTGGTACAGGGAGGACCTAGCCTGGCAGTTCGGGCTAGACTGTTCCTATGGGGAACAGGGTCAAGACTGATTTGCATATGGCTGGGTCCAAACTGGGCTGGCATGGTGAGCAAAAGAACAATGGATTAAAGCCAGATCTGTGACTGGGGGAGAGTGTTTGCATTATTCAGCACTTCATCCATCATCCTTTTGTGTCGAATGATGGAGTAGTCAGATGGCAAGGCAAGGAAGCGCTAAGCATATGGCAATTCTTTAATTTCATCCCTCAGCAGCAAGAATTTCACAAAGCACTTGCAATGGCACTTAAACAAAAAGCTCTAGAACTAGGGAAATATCCGGTTTAAATTACTGATCTTGTCAAGCTATGGAACATTTTCATGAGCTTATCTTAGCAGTGTTCAATGTTCTTGTTTTTCTATGTATCATTATGTGTTTGTCTAATGTTCTTACTATTTATTTTACTGTGTATTGTATCTTCCCTCCATAACATTTTTTTGAAGTGTGATAACTTTCTACATTTGTCACTTCTTTTTTGTCCATTACGTGCTCAAGTTGGCAACTTTCACCTTTCCCATCTTAGGAAATTGCATGTTATCAGTATTTTAGTTCCGAGGCAACTATACCTGACATTTTTAATTTTTTTCTTGAGTGAAGAAAAATGTAGGGCAACTACAAATCGTAAATGCCCAGGTTTTTATTAGGTTTCAAATATGTTTTTGTTGTTACAATACAATACAGTTATAAACAACATGTTGGTAGTATAGTAGCCGGTTGTACCTAGTTTTAAAATATTACCAGATTTTCGTGTGTGAATGTTTAGAAAAGGTTGACTATCTAAGAAACACAGTGAATATATGAGTTGGGTAATAAGGGGTAAGGAAATCCAATAACAATCAAACAAGCATTTGCAATGCAATGGGTTTTGCATTTGCTCGAGTTAAAGCTATTAGCTATGTAAACTCCCAACCCGACTTTTCTTGCCACATAAACTGAAAAGTAAAACAGTTTCACATAAATGAGCTGACGGCCGCCATGAGCGCAAAGCAAACACACAAAAGGAAACCGAAGTTCGCTTGCAGTGAAACGTATCGGCAAAAGTACAATTATCCATGTAACCAGCAAAAGTACAATTATCCATATAACCGGTAGAAGTGCAAATATCCATATAACACTGTTGATGTCTCTACTACTCCCAGCGAGATCACACTGCCTACGAAATGAAGGGAAAAAGTTTCAGCAGTTGGCCGGTGCGCTCGAGACAGGCTAAACCACAAAAAAGGCATAACATATGAATGGCTTTCACTAATTAAATCAAACTAATTTTGAAATGCAAGCCCACGAACCAACCAAACTGATGGGCCGAACATTGCAGTGGTTAAAAGCCCACAGAGAGATTACACCAGGGACACAGCACTTTGTGCTCAAACCTAAAAAGGGAAAATGCCTCTTACCAAGCTGTGGTTTCGCTAACTTGGGTTTCTTATGGTGCTATTCGACAATTCTTAATTTATCCAGTATTTCGGGTCTTTGGTTCACTTGGCTCCTTTCTCACTGCTATGTCTTTTTCCAAAGAAATTATTCTACCCAACATTTTTCCTTAAAATGCCACATGCAGAAAATTATGCTGAGACAACATCTCTTTCCTTACCTTTCCTACCCCCTTTCATATCTGGAGACCATGTTTTAAGACCATTTTTCACCCTAATAGCAAGATAGAAAATGGTTTTGAATCTGCACTGGAGAATTTAGCATCCTTATTGCAGAACTCATTTTCTGAGGTCTAATCCCGTATAGAGGTGGCGTAGCTGGCAAAATCTCTGGAGATGTCACACCCCAGATGCCTCACGCTTTTAGCAGCTTAGCCCACTTGTCTCCAAAGAGTGCTTAGATAAACACTGCACTGTTAGCCCCAGGTAATTTGGCCAGTGAGAGCAAATGCAATGCTTCGAACTCCTTCTAAAGCAAATGTTACCCCAAAAACTAAGGAAGCATCCACTTTGGATACAGTGCTAAAAGGTTGTTATCCAAAAATTTGCAAAGCTCTTCTCTACCCTCCTGTGTGAGGGCCTCAGATTAAAGATATGAAGATTTAGTTTAGTTTAGTTTAGTTTATAGATTTGTAGAGCGCATGGCTACCCGGGGGCATCCCAGCGCTAAAGTACACCATGAATGTCGGAAGAGCCAGGGGAAGCAGATTAACTGGGAAAGCGAATGGTTTTCAACTTCCTCCTAAAGAGAAGTTCAGAGGATTCCTGATGGCATTCAAAGGGCAGGGCATGCCAGAGCCGAGCAGCCCTGATGCAGAACGAATTACCTCCCCATGATCTCTTGACCGAAGGGATGTAAACCTGTCGAGAAGAACGAGATCTAAGAGGTCTAAGGGGCGAGTAAAGAAATATCAGTTTTCTAAGGGAAAGGGGACCCTTAATGTGTAAGGCTCTGTGAACAAGACACAGAGCTTTAAACTGAATGCGCTGCTTAATCGGGAGCCAATGAAGAGCTGCAAGTGCTGGTTTAGCGTAAATATGCCTTGGGGTATTCATGAGAAGTCTAGCTGCCGCGTTCTGCGAAACCTGCAGCCTCTTTATTACATAATCTGGAGAACTAAGATATAGAGAGTTCCCGTAGTCCAGGCGGGAGAGAACTAGGGCTTGTACAAGAATTCTCCTGGCAGCGAATGGCAGAAGTCCAAGAATCTTCCTGACACTTCTAATTAAGCCGAAGCAGATCGAGGAGATTCTTTTAGCTTGTGGCTCCATAGTTAGGCGTGGGTCAAGCAGAAAGCCAAGGCTTTTTACTTGTGTTATTGGAGGAGGCAGGCTGTTAAAAGCCTCAGAGTACATAGCCAGAGGGGCGGTAGGGGTGCCATTACCTATAATCATTACCTCTAATTTGCTGTCATTAAATTTCAGTTTCGATAGGGTCATCCAGTCCCCAATATCTTTCATGCAGTCGGCCAGGTTGGCAGAGGGGGAGTCCCTACTGCTAGAGAGGGAAACCACCAATTGTGTGTCATCAGCATAAGTGACCATAGAGAGGTTATAAGGAGCGACTACTGTGGCCAAGGATGACAGAGAGATGTTAAACAAGGTGGGGCTTAAAGATTAACCCTGCGGGACTCCACAAGATAGAGACCTGACGTCAGACAAAAAAGAGCGATCCAAAACTTGAAAGGATCTTCCCGTGAGGAAGGAGGAGAGCCAGGCAAGGGCTGGACCTCCTAAACCTATCTTGGATAGTGTATCAAGGAGAAGAGTATGATCGACAGTGTCAAATGCTGCACTAAGATCAAGGAGGATAATAGCAGCATGACCACCTTGATCTAGAAGTTGCCGAGCAGATTCAGTTACAGTAAGGAGTGCAGATTCTGTACTGTGATGGGTTCTGAAACCCATTTGAGAAGGATGTAAATGATCGTGGCTCTCAAGATGCCTGGTCAATTGCAGGTTCACATGCTTCTCCAGAATGTTTGCCAATATAGGAAGAAGGGCAATGGGTCGATAATTACTCAAGACAGATGGATCCAGCTTAGGTTTTTTTTAAGAGAGGCTTTAAGATTGCATGTTTGAGGGAGCAGGGAAGAATACCAGCGGACAAGGAATTATTAAGTATTTCTGTCAAAGGACCAACAACAATATCTGCTGCCTTCAAAAGAATAGAAGGAGGGGCCGGGTCCAAGGGAGAACCCGATTTGATATTAGCAAGAAAATTCCCAATCAGAGTACCTGTGAGGGGGGAAAAATTGGTTAACTGGGTCATACCCGTAGAAGAATTCATCTCCTGCCCCATGAGATTATTCTGAGAGGGAGATGGAGGAAAACCGGAGTATATCTTGTTAATTTTGTCTTGAAAGTGAGCCGCTAATACATTACTATGCATAATAGAAGCTTCCACCGGGGAGGGCGGCATAGGGGGTATAGTGAGCTCCTTAAAGATCTGAAAGATTTCTTTCTGAGAAGTGGACGAGTTCTCTATTCTACTGCTGTAATATAGAGCTTGTGTTGTCTTAATATTATGATGGTACTGTCTAATAGCTGATCTATAGGCTTCTTTAGCAGAAGGATTATAATCTTTTCTCCAAATTCTCTCAAATTTTTTACAGTTCTTTCTAAGGTCCAATAGAGAAGATGAAAACCAGGGACTAGACTTATGAGCATGTTTTTTCACCCTCAGTTTGCAAGGCAAAACTGAGTTTAAAGAGGTAGAAATCCATTTGTTAAACAGGTCCACCGTATTAATGGAGGCATGGTCACTGGCTAAGGGAGAAGCACAGAGTGCCATATACCAAGTGCTAGGTACCAACTTCAACCAAGCACGACCCATTGTGGTGCACCTGGGCTGTGTCTCTCTAGGAGCATCATAGGGAAAAGTAAGTGACACTAAATAGTGATCGGTCCAGGGTAGAGGGAGAGGGAAGGAGAAGGTAAGATTAGGGATATTACAAAAAAAAAGGTCTAAAGTATGGCCTTTCATGTGAGTTGGACCAGTAACATGCTGGTCCATACCCATAGAGGTAAAAGAGGCTAATAATGATTTAGCCGATGGACAGTTAGGATTGTCTAGGTAGATATTAAAATCGCAGAGGACGGTTAAGTTAGGTGGCCTTCCCAATAGAACTGGCCACTGCCTCCGGGATAACTTCTAAAAAGTCTCCACACGGGCCGGGGGGCGATAGAGAAGGATTCCTGAGAAAGTATAAGTAGACGACAAGTGCAGAGAGAAGAACATACTTTCACATCCTGGAATTTCCAGGTGGAATGTTGAGCATTTAATGGAGATTTTGTGAATAATAGCTATACCGCCACCTCTCATATGAAGTCTGTCTAAATGAACTATAGAATAGTTAGGGGGTAAGGAACTGCATAAATCTGCTGAAGAATCTCCATTCAGCCAGGTTTCAGTGAGAAACAAGGCATCTGGTGATAGCTCTTCAAGGAGCATGTGAATATGTAAGGAGTGAGCCGCTAGGGAGCGGCAGTTAAGCAGTAATAGCTTACCTAATTGATGGGAGGAGGTATTAGAAGGCGAGATGAAATTGGGAACCCAAGAACAACTAGAACAGGGGGGACACACAGACGACTGGTTAGGCCCTACAGGAGTGGAACATATCTGGGTGTTTCTAAAAGCATAAAGATGTGAAGCTGAATACCTAAAACTAGCAGCATCTCTGGGCCCTGGGCCCGTCAGGGCGTGGACGGGCGCAGACGGGCTTGCCTTAGGCACGCCTTTGGCGCGCCAGTGGCGCGCCCGCTGCGCGGCCGGTGGCCGCCCATGTTTAAAAAGAGCATGGGGGAGGCCTGACCTGGCTCCAGCACCAACAACTAGACCGGCAACCAAGATGGCTGCCGGAAAATGGCACCTTAATGGCTGCTGAATAAAAAGTAAAAGGAGATGCACCAGGTCCCCCCAAAACCGGGCACCGGTGCAGAAAAAGAGAGTAAAAACCACAAAACCAATATTTATAAAAGTAGCACACCTGAGGACTGAAAAAACGGAGTCCTTTGGTTAAAAGTTCCCAACAGCAGATCAACCCACAGTAAAAAGAGTAAAAATACTAAATAGCAGAAAGAGGCTTTATAACTTATTTTAAACTGTTAAATCTCTAAAAGGCAATAAGGCTGAAATAGGATAGCCGTTCCAAAAATGCAGAGTGTACTTACTGGTGCCGGTGGCTGCCCATGTTTAAAAAGAGCATGGGGAGGCCTGACCTGGCTCCAGCACCAACAACTAGACCGGCAACCAAGATGGCTGCCGGAAAATGGCACCTTAATGGCTGCTGAATAAAAAGTAAAAGGAGATGCACCAGGTGCCCCCAAAACCAGGCACCGGTGCAGAAAAAGAGAGTAAAAACCACAAAACCAATATTTATAAAAGTAGCACCCCTGAGAACAGAAAAAAGGAGTCCTTTGGTTAAAAGTTCCCAACAGCAGATCGACCCACAGTAAAAAGAGTAAAAATACTAAATAGCAGAAAGAGGCTTTAAAACTTATTTTAAACTGTTAAATCTCTAAAAGGAATTAACATTGGTGTCCCACACAACCAGCATGAATCCAGAACATATGTTACCTCTGAACAGTAAATACTGCTGGCCCTACCAGACTACCATACTAATGGAACTCTCTTCATTCCTTCATTTTCCACAATACTCAGCCTCAATGCAACCACCTTTTTGAACCAGCACCCTTTGTCTAGGGAGTAGTTTCCTTTAGAAAATGAGGGCCAATATACTAACTACTGCCTATCTCTCAATTTAATCAAAAGTAGAACTACTGTTTGACTAGGTTGCATAAGGCCTAGGCTTAACGGCAAACCCTTCTATACCAAGAAGGTTGAACCTAACCTCTTTTCTCCTAAAGTCTGGTAAAGTCCCTAGAAAGAACGATGATTGTTCTTTTAAGTTCTGTCAAGATCAACATTTTGATGATGGGTTAAGGTATAGAGAGTACCGTGTTTGTTGTGCTATACCAATGCCACAAAAACTGATGAATGCCATACATTAGTCCTGCCTATGGGCATTAAAATCTATGATGTGATTCATTTAAGTCAGCTGTCTGTTTCTATGGGCCTCCTCCTTCGAGATTCAAGTTACTCAAGAATATCTCTGAGTATGTCTTTGGCTCTACCTCCATCAATAAGCCTCAATCATTGATGGCTCATGACTACTATTGGCTCTGCCCATAACAGATGGGGTTAAATACTGACAGAGAAGCTAGTTCTAGTACTGATTGTTGTTTTAGAAGATGTTTAGGTGGAGTTGAAGACAAGTGTAGCACCTCAATGCAACAGAGGTGAAGAGGCACAGTCACCATTGGAACAGATCCCTCAGTAGCTAAATTAAGTAAACCCCTGTCTCTCCCAAGGTAAGGGTAAGCAGTTGTGTAATGCCTTTGTTCCAAAATGTGAAAGTTAACACAACCCCGAAAATGTCCAACCATCCGGTGTTATCATATAGCTTTCTTATATTGTCCTGTTCAATATTGCAAACGTATTTGCTTTTTAATGCTCTTTTTTGCTTCTGATTAAAACTCCAACATCTACTAGGATGTGTGAGAAAGTAGCCTCTTTCTAGCATGGTTACCCCCACTTTTGGCCTGTTTGTGAGTGTGTATCAGTGTGTTTTTACTGTGTCACTGGGATCCTTCTAGCCAGGACCCCAGTGCTCATAGATGAAAACCTATATGTCAGTGTGTTTTGCCTCTCTCATTGGGATCCTGCTAGCCAGGACCCCAGTGCTCATAGTTTGTGGCCTAATGTGTGTGTTGTCAGTAGTGCTTGACTGTGTCACTAGGGCTCTGCTAACCAGAACCTCAGTGCTTATGCTCTCTCTGCTTTTATATTTGTCACTGTAGGCTAGTGACTTCATTTACCAATTTCACTTGGCACACTGGACCCCCCTTATAAGTCCCTAGTATATGGTACCTAGATACCCAGGGCATTGGGGTTCCAGGATATCCATATGGGCTGCAGCATTTCTTTTGCCACCCATAGGGAGCTCAGACAAACCCTTATACAGGCCTGCCATTGCAGCCTGCGTGAAATAACGCACACATTTTTGTCTTAGAGTATTGTCTCTAAGATATTTTGGTACAGTGTCACCCAAATAAATACTTTTATTTTGGGTAACACTGAGTATTGTCTTTACTTGTGTATAAGTACTGTGTAACTATAAGTGGTATTGCATGAGCTTTGCATGTCTCCTAGTTCAGCCTAAGCTGCTCTGCTGTAGCTACCTCTATCAGTCTAAGCTGCTAGAACACTCCTACATTTCACTAATAAGGGATAACTGGGCCTGGTATAAGGTGTAAGTACCAAAGGTACCCACTGCAAACCAGGCCAGCCTCCAGTAGGATATGGCTGATCTGGTCATAAAAGGAGGACATCCTTCCAGCTTCACCTTTATATAGTTTTACCATTTACATTTTTCTGGTGCACAAGACACATAAAGGTATGCCTTTCCAGTGATTTAAATAAAATCTCAAAACAGATAGACCTTGTTCTATATTTTAAGATGGAGGGCATCCATGTTCTTCAAGATACTATTGTTGCCAAGAATTGTATGATGTTTCTATATCTAGAAGATCACTCCATTTCTATGTTGATCTGCAAGAAGGATCAGAAGCTCCTCAAGTTTCAGTGAGGTTGTTTGATGGAGCAGTTCAATTACTTTCATTTTTTTTCTGTCCTCAGCTGCTTAGTGATTTACTATATTGAAATGTAATCTGTTGGAAAGTGGGTTACTGGCAGTGGTAACTATGAACCTACCACTGGCACCAAGGCCACGAACCAAATATAGGATCAGTACAGGTCCCAGTAAATTAGCCCCTTGCTCAACCCTTAGTAGCTATAACTGAGCAGGCAGGCCTAACTTAGGAGACAAGAGTGTAAAGCATTCAAAAACACCAATACAGTAAATAAGTGAAACACAACACACAATAAAAACTCCACACCAATTTATAAAAATAGGTTATATTTGTCTGAGTAAATAGACACCAAAACGACAAAAATCCAATGTAGGGAACCAGAGATATGAATTTTAAAAGAATAAACACTTTCTAGCGCTTAGAAACACAAAGTGCCAACTTTACCAAAATTCTCCAAACTTCAGGAGGTGTTTCCTGAAGTCCTCCTTGCAGGTACAAAAGGTCACAAACACAAATCCAAGAGTCTGGAATCTCCGTGTGGGTCCTTGGAACCGGAGATACGAATTTTTTAAAGAATAAACACTTTCTTGTGCTTAGAAACACAAAGCGCCAATTTTACTAAAATTCTCCAAACTTCTCCAATCTTCAGGAGCCGTTTCCTGAAGTCCTCCTTGCAGGTACAGAGGGTCCAAAACACAAATACAAGGGTCTGGAATCTCCTGGATGGTCTTTGGAAAGTTGGACCACAATTCCCGCAATGCACCTGGTCAAATCCTTAAAAGTCCACTGGATGCACTCCAGGTTGGGGACTTTTGCTGGGGATGATGCAGGTGAAGCTCTGTTAACCTGTAGCTGCAGGAAGTCCACTCCTGAGTCCTTCTTGAAGCAAGGCACTGTCCCCAGGGCTGTAGTACCAGATTGTGCAGCAGGCGCAGTTCACTTAGAAGTGCAGGCCAAGGGTGCAGATCCAGATTCCAGCAGGGCAGTCTTTCTTTCTCTTGTAGTTTCAGGCAGCAGATCTGAGAGTCTGTGCACCTCTCACATATTTATTCCCAGCTCCTGGGCATCAGGAAGGAGGGCGCCCAACCAATAGAATGCAGAGTGACGCCCAGATGCATGACCACGTCCTGCAAAGTGTGGCATATTCCTGCCCCAGAAAGCACCATTTTCCCAAAATCCATGATGTCTGAAACTAAGAGCTGACTAAACCATCCTCCAGTGTGGCAGCTCATTTCCATAGCTCTCCTCCTTATAACATCTGCAAATTCCTTCCTTAAGCCTAGTATCTGGCTGAGAGGTCCAGAAGGTGGGGGTTAGGTGATCTGGCATTCTCTCCTGTCTTGCTCTCCTTTGTGGCTGTATGTTTTAATACCCCTCCCCCTGCTCATGCATTCCTGCGTAGCCCCGAGCTGCCCTTCACCAGATGTGCTCTCCCATGGACAGCCACTTATCACTTAATCAAGCAACTCTGCTAATCCTGTTAGCACTGACCAATCAGAGGGGACAGTCAGAAGGCTGGATTTTGGCTCCGTATTTTCTGTACAAGTTGTGATAAATTAACCAATGTCAAATTGCTGGATTTATCAAAACAAATCTTTTAAATCCTTGAATTACTTTTCTGTGCATTTCCCTACTATTATTACCATGAAAATACCATATAGCAATGATAGCTTATGAAGGCAAGTATCTATAGTGGGGGGAAATGAAATGATCAGTTTTTCCTTACCTGGGTTTATAAAACTTCTTTTATAAGACCCCTGCTTATGGTTACATGACCCCCAGCCCCTGGGATACCTAGGGGAGATCCTGGGGTTACATAATATGTGAAAATAAGGTAGATCATCACATTTAAAGTGCCCACAGCACCAAAGTCGAATTGGGACACCATTTCCATGTAAATGCAGTCTGCAGAGTCAGGCTGCATTTTAAAATGACAGAAAACCTTCAGCAGTGCCCACATGCAAAGGGCAGCAATTCCGCTGGGTCTCTACTTCCATGCCCTATTATGTATGAGGGTCTTATAGGTAGTTGGCACCCCCCTTGCCACATTGTTTACTAGGGACCTACAGGGGGTGTCATGCAAATGGGAGGAATATAACTTTTAAAGAGAGGCTGCAAGGCAGGTCTGCATTTAAAAGGACAGGAAGCACACAGCAGTACACACATGCAAGTGCAGAAATTCTGCTGGATCTCTAATCTCCATGCCCTATTATATGGGGGCTTATAGGCAGATTGTACACCCTTGCCCAATTATATACTAGGACTTACAGGGTCTGTCAGGACAATCGAAAGGGTACCCTAATACCTAGTGTACTCTACTACAAGTGTGTGTTTTAACATACCACTGGGCTGGGTCTGGCTAACAGAGTCCTGGGCACAGTCAGAGTCAGTTATCGTCAGCACCAGTCAGCAACAAAAAAATGGGGATGAACAGGGTAAAAAGATTACTTTGCAACATAATCTCTCTAAAACATGACTGCTTGGAGGAGTTGCTCCATGGCTGAAACATGTAGGAACCTGAAATGTAAAAATGTTGTAATGAATGAACAGGAGACAACACTTCAAGACAGGAACTTTATTCCAACTCCTTATCGGCCATCTCAGCTCCTCACTGACTCAACATTCCAAGGTCAACTCCCAGCTAGTCCACTACTCTCCACATTCTAAGGTGAGTCAGGAGCATACCCGTTCCAACTATTTACAATTGAATGAATAATTAGATGAATAAATCAAATTTCTCACAGATAGAATGATTATATTATATTACACTTAAAATCTAACGATCAGAACAATGAATAACTGCAACCTTATTCTTACATAGTACTAGGACGATAGTACTGCTTGAATATACATGTTCCCTGAGTGACTTGCTTGCAACATATGTCTTCTGTTCTCATTCAGAATTGGTCCTGGAATTAGCCACAAACAAGTTAGGATTAGATGCAAACATAAAGGATACCATGAAAAGAGCAGTTGGACCTTGCAAGTTTTCAATTCATAGCAGCTGCTTTGATTTTCTACCTAAGATCTTTCTGTTCATTTTTAGAGAGACATGTTAGGACTTAAACAGATTATCTCTCATGCATCTCTAATACTGAAGTGCTGACTATTACTCAAGAAATGTCATGGTCTTGAACAAATTGATGCTGGATCCAAGAGACAATGTGATTGGGCAGCAGGAATCTGTCAAGTTAACTGCTTCACTTCCTGCCTCAAACATCCAATTTTTTAGCAGGCCTTCAGATCCAGATGCTTACATGACAGATACCTTATTTGAGATTGTACCCTCTTCCAAGTTTGCAGCTTCACTCCTTTCACAATCATTCTTGATTTCCCAAGTTATGATCCACATTCATCACTGTTTGACGTACCTGCTCTTGCAATGCTTGCCCTTTCAGGCTTGCTAATCAGCCTTAAAAAGTGTTCAAGGGACAGCTCCTGTATGTTTCACTCTCATCTGATCATTGTTCTGAAAGATGTTCTTTCTGCTTGTCTTGTTCCCCGGGATTATGACTAACTTCTAAAGCTTTCATGAGAAGCTCCAAACATTGGGAGGCAGAGTCAACTGTCCAACATGAAAGACAAATTTTAGGCGAGCTCCCTCCGACAGCACATATATCCATTTTCTTCCACTGCATGGAGTCTGGATTTACATGCTCAACCCTGATATTGAGACACGCTGAACAATGCGGTGCAAGACTTTGACCGGCACAGTGCATTGGGGACACTGCCAGAGTCCCGGAGCAGGTGCAGTACAGCTGGGTGTGGTTTTCACCATGGAGTAGACTCTGATCAGTTTGGCCTTCTAGGCTGGTCTTGTTGGACCCTCCCTGTAGCTTACCTCTGCCAATTGTTTGGGGTCCTGCACCCCCGGGGCTACTAATGGATCAGACCCTGGACCTTGGAGTAAATGTATCCGCTGCTGGATCATGCCTCCACCCACCCCTGAACACTTGAGCCATCTTTACTGTGGCCCAGCATGGCCCTCATTCTATTGAGAACTGCTCCCTGCTGCACTGGGAGACATTTGGGACATGTCATTGGATGCCAACCCCTGGAGCTCTTGGGAAAACTAATAAGGCTTTCAGTGGCTGTGGTGCTCTATGTCTTGCACCCCCCCATTTTCTATATTCTGATTTGATCAGAGTACCTGATTTTGTATCCCTGCCCATCCAAGGAGGGCACATCACATCAGATGCACCAAAGGCTCCCTGATGGGACCAACCACATGGTGCTATCCTTGCTTGAGCCTAAGAGAGCCCATTAATATAAACAGTGAACAGCACTAGCTAGACCAGCAACAGGGCTCTAGGGACTACTACTTGCCATTGTCCCAGATTTATCCCTCTACACATTCAAACAGTGTGAGCCCTTTATTGCTTGGCTACACATGTGCAGCCACTCCTGCCAGCCCCTGGTTGCCCAAAACAACTCTGTATTCATCTTGTGACATTCTGCTTTAGTATGGGCACTGGCTGACACAACACCTATGGACCTTCATACCCTCCGGTGCAACTTGGTGTTGGGGCCTCCTGGCTGTCACCCAACTTCTTCCTACCCTGTGTGTCTGATCATTGTGACCCTGCTGTAGGGTATTCCCTCGTGGGAGCAGATCGAGAGAAAGTTACACACTTGGCCAGCATGATTAAATCAAAAATGAACAGACTGAGGGCTATGGTTATGGCCTGGTTTGCGTTGCTATTGCACCAAGCAACATGGTGCAAGAGTGGCACAAACCTTAAGTGAGATTTATGAAGCCAAGCAAGGCCACCTTATGTGGCCCTGTGTGGCTTCATAGACTTTGAGTAATGTATATGTAGTGCAAATTGCTGTGTTACATTACTCTGTACCAGAGAGGCATTTCCATAGGTGTTGTGTGGGTGTTCGCATGCAACAACTGTGGAGTTTGATGCATTGACAAATTTACAAGATCCTGTAAACCTGGGAATGTGCCAAAAGATACGCCTCCCCAAGTGAGGCATAACAAGGAGAAATTTCATCATTTTGCCTAGTGTTTTCCTCTTTCTTTGTCTGCTGCATTCTGTAGCAGACATAGAAAGAGGAAAAAGCCTCTTAGGATTATTGTTGTGCAGGAAGGTGTTCCTTACTGCACAAAAATAATCCTGAATGTAACTCAGGCACACTTGCACCATGATGTAAGGGTGCCTGCATCGGAGCTAGGCTGCCAAAAGGGGGAAAAGACAAAGGCTGTCATTCTGACCGCGGCGGGCGGCGGTAGCCGTCCGCCATGCGGTCACCGCCATTTGGCCGCTCCGCAGTCAAAAGACTGCAGAGGCCATTCTGGCTTTCCCGCTGGGCCGGCGGGCACCCGCCAAAGGAGCGCCCGCCGGCCCAGCGGGAAAGGCCCTGTAACAATGGAGCCGGCGGTGTTGCAGGGGTGCGACGGGTGCAGTTGCACCTGTCGCGATTTTCACTGTCTGCAATGCAGACAGTGAAAATCTCTCTGGGGCCCTGTTAGGGGGCCCCTGCACTGCCCATGCCAGTGGCATGGGCAGTGCAGGGGCCCCACGACACCCGTTCCCGCCATCCTGTTCCTGGCGGTAAAAACCACCAGAAACAGGATGGCGGGAAGGGGGTCGGAATCTCCATGGCGGCGCTGCAAGCAGCGCCACCACTGAGATTCAGCCCAGCCAGGGGTATTCCGGCAAGAAACCGCCGGATCCCCTTTTCTGACCGCGGCTTTACCGCCGCGGTCAGAATGGGCACTGAAGCACCGCCAGCCTGTTGGCGGTGCTTCCGTGTCCCTCCACCCTGGCGCCAGGGTTGGAATGAGGGCCAAAGTATGCTGTCTTCTTTATAAATACAGTGCATTCCCTCCCTTTCCCTGTGATGCATGGCAGCGCACTAAGGTGACTTGCTGCACTGCATTGCACCACACCACAAGGCCCATAATTGTAGGCCTAATACTATAACACAGTACATTTCTTATATGATAAATCACATAATATCCTATTGCACATATTCCTTAAAATTACTATGCATTATTTTACTTTACTCCTTTTAATCCTCCCAATTATTCTATACATAGGAACGTAAGTAGACACTATATTCACATCCACACTCCTTACATTCCAGCACAAGAGTTTGAGTTAAAAGAATAATGAAACATCATTACTAAGTTAAGGTATTTAGAGTCTCATCCCTGTTGGAACCGATGTACTTATTTGTCCCTGGCAGAAATATAATTTCACTCATGGAGTCTTCTGTTGCCATTTTGTGATGCCAGTGAATGGTAATATGGCTGCTTCTCAAGTAGATTTTCTACTTGAGAAAAATGTTTGAGTTGCTATTGTACTCAAACAGACAGTTCATGTTGTTTTTTATTTTACTTTTTTTTCAACACGAAGGCAGTGCTCGAAAGGCTCCAACTTCCTCTTCCTGTCCAGAAGGCTCCTCCCAGTGATTTGTCCATCACTTGGTCACATTATTTAAAAATTTAAAATTGAAAAGATCATCCTCTTTGTCTGCAATTCCTGCTGTGTGTGTGTGTATATATATTATTGGATTGTAAGGGCTTTATTTTGTGACATCACCACAAGTAAGTTAAAAAACATTTGGATAAAGGTGTTGTTTGATAGAGGGCATGCACAGGTATTTTCATTTGTACTTTTATTCAATTTTTTTATTTGATTGTGGTTGTGGTGTGTGGCTTCGAGTTGAAGTAGGGGCCTAGTATTTGTTTTGCATTTAATTTTGTATCTGTTATAATGGAAAAAGATTGCACAGATAAGTGCATTTTTTCATGTTTGTTACACTTGCACTATTTTATAATTTTACCATGGGCTAGTCAGTACATGGGCCATCAAGCCGTTACTAGTTATTGGGTATATCAAACAACTGTTTCTATTGTATATGTTTTTTAACACATTTCTGATTAAGCCCAGGAATGGCATTGGATGAAGTCAAAATTGTTTATTTTGTTTGCATTTCACTTCCTTTTCTGAATAAAAGTGTTTTTGGTGGGGTAATAATATAATGACTTAGGAGGATGTCTGTTGTAAAAATGTTCATCTGGGAAGGAAACAATTAACTATACAAGACATGAATATAACATTAACTAATCACATAAGTCACTAGTGACCTTTCAGGGCAAAACATACATCACACACTATGTTGAAAAAATGGTATATTCAGAAAATAAACTATATAAGGTCATGGCAGGTGGAGGATAATTCAGGCCCTATGTTTAGTGCATTGCATCAATCTGATTGTACAGGACTTTCTCAAAAACACAAGACATAGTCAGCAATATAATGGCCACCTGCAGAACAATCTGCGTCATTTCACACATTTTTCAAAGCCCAGAAACAGTTGAGGATCATTCAGCATGCTAATTGAGTACCAGTTAAACCCTCATTCAGGATGTGCCAATACGTTGAAACTCTACTTACTACAGGTTGCAACATTTGTTTGATCAGTACTGACCCATGACCGACTATGTCCTTCAAAGCGGAAGAAATGAAACTTGAAAAAGCATGACCATGGCGATGGACAAATAGACCCTAGTCACATGCCTAACACAAATGCCACTTCTTTTTTAGGTTTTCACACAGGAAGTGAGCAAGGAAGACAGTTCGAAGAGTCAAGCTATCTGCTTGTTGCATCTGCTACAGGATTCGTTTAAAAAAGGTGACTCAAAGGTGTGTATGGCAACCAAGCACAGCATGAGCTTGTTGACAGAGTAATCCTTCTCTTGGTTGCTAATCCAAGGCTGCAAAAGGGAGATTGTATTCTCCAAAGACTACGTCCATGCCAAAATACCTGAACCATGGTACATAAAATGCTGGCCACTTTCATTCCTTTTTCAGAAGGGGATGTTTCACTAGACAAGGTGTGGATTGTTAAGCAAGCAAGAGACCTGGAAGAAGAATGGCTGGAAGTTAGAATTCTGGGCTCACTGTAGAGCTTCAGCCTCCAACAATGGATAAATTGGACCCAACCTCTGCAATGGCTCGGTTTCAAGTGGCAGGGCTTAAGTCGAGTGCAGAGGTAAAGGTAAGAGAGGTCGAGCACATAGCAGCACCAATGACCATTCAGAGGATTTTCCAAGACTATCTGGACAACCAATAAGAGGTCTACATGGACCAAAACCCATTGGTCTTTTGGTATGGGAAGACGGCCAATGGCCAGAGCAAAGCATGCTGGCAATAATGTATGTGGTTTGTCTGATAGTCAGTGTGTCTGTTCAGCATGTGTTCAGTGCAGCTGGTGCAGTTGTCACAGTCCAAAGGACAAGTCTCTTGCCTCAAAATGTGGAGAAATCGAACATGATTAAAATGAACCAACACTTCACACCAAACAAATACACACCACAGGAGACCGATAAGGCCAATTGGTCAGACTCAAATGTATTAGCTGACCAACTTCTGGGTGAACCCCCTGAGTTTGAGGATAAACTCTATATCCCTGACTGATTAGGCCTCCATAGAACTTTCAGATTATCATCAAACTGCTTTGGACATAGCTTTAGGAGCATTTTGGGGGTCATTACAACATTGGCGGTAAAAGCTGCTTACCGCCGTGCAGAAGACCGCCAACACACCGCTGCGGAATTCCGCCATCACTATTATGACCCACATCTCGGAATCCGCCAAAATTCAGACACCCACACAAGTCCGCCACACCAAAAGTCAGTGATAAACTGGTGAAAACAAAACCGACACCGTCGCGCCAACAGAAATACGCCCACACTATCACGACACACGAATCCGCGCTCAAAATACACACACTCTTACAAAACACAGCCACATTGGACAATTTGAAATACACATACCTGATACACATACACACACCACTCCCACACACCCAATACAATATAAAACACACACCCACATCACCCACAAACCTCTACGACCACAATTCACGACAGAAGGCCAGAGAGAGACACCACCATCAACAAACTAGCATCCACAGGCACACAACACCATCACCCACACAACTTCCACGTATCTCACACAACACACCACTACATATCACCACACTTATCACTCACCACACATCACCTACACCACCCCATGGCACGGCGAAGACAGCCCAGGTTCTCGGAGGGGGAGCTCAGGGTCATGGTGGAGGAAATTGTCCAGGTAGAGCCACAGCTATTTGGATCCCAGGTGCAGCACACCTCAATTGCAAGGAAGATGGAGCTATGGCGAAGAATAGTCGACAGTGGGACAACACCCAAGAAATCGGGAGGACATCAGGAAAAGGTGGAACGACCTATGGGGGAAAGTGCGTTCCGTGGTCTCAAGACACCACCAGGCGGTTCAGGGGACTGGCGGTGGACCCCCACCTCCCCACCCACAACTAACAACATGGGAGGAGCAGGTCTTGGCGATTCTGCATCCTGAGGGCCTCGCAGGAGTCGGTGGAAAAATGGACTCTGGTAAGTCAAATCTTAACTATTACATCCCCCACCCTACCTGCATGCCATCACATACCCCCACCCTTGCCCTCACCCCTATCACTCCAACTCCTCACAAATGTACCAATATCACAAACCACACATCCCAACACCAAGCTCTGCATGCAACAACAACGCATGGACACCCATCACTAAAGCATGCCCACTGCACATACCCATACACCCCCCTAAACCATCATCACACAAGCTCACACACAGGAATGCCAGCACTGGGGTACACGGTCACCCACCCATTGCACACCATGCCACACACAGATGCAATAATCATGACTTTCTACCCCTGCAGGACCACTACCCAACGTCACCAGACAGGAGGGTCCAGACATGTCCACTCAACCCACAGAAGAGGCCCACAGTGATGACAGCACCTCTGTCCACCTGGATCTAGATGACCAGCCCGGACCATGGGGGGCCTCGGGACAGTCGGTTCCCCTCACACAGGCACAGGCCACCACAGACCTTCCCCCCTCAGGAAACACCAGCACAGCACCCACCCAGCGGGCCCATACCTCCGTCCCCAGGACACGTCAATCAGCTGTGTGTCCACCACTACAGGGAACCCAGGATAACCCACCACCCCAACAACAACAGGCACCTGGGGGCAGTGGCAGTGGGCACACAGTCCAGGGGACGGAGGCCCAGGAACACAGGGGAACTGGAAGGGCTGCTGTGCGACAGGGGGCGGACAGGCCAAGGGAACCCACTCTCTACGAGGCCCTCTCCTCCATCATGGGAGCCTACCACCACTCCCAGGAGACAATGGCAACGGTACTGGCCAAGTTTCAGGAGACCCAGCTGATGCAGGACGAACAGTATTTGGGGTTCAGGGAGGAACTCAGAACCATCAGCTCCACCCTGGGCACCATCGTAGGGGTGCTGAAGGAAGTACTCAACACCAGGAGGGACACTGTGGCACTACAAGGGGCCCCTGACACTAGGAAGGACGATGAACTGCCCACCACCTCCGCCGGCGCTTATGGACAGGACGCCCCGCCACAGGACAACCACACCAGCACCCCACCCCCTGCAGACGGAGAACCACCCCGCAAACGGTCCCTGAGATCCAGGAACAAGACAGAGCATGATGCTAAGACCCCCACCAAGAAATGAGACCACCCTGATTGTCATCCCACTGTCCCACTTTGTCACCCTGTCCATATTGAAACTGCCCCAGCTCCACTTCCTATGCCCATATGGGCAATGCACCTGTGAGACTAATAGACTGGACTCTGCCATGAACACTCCTCCGCCATCACCCCTCACCATTTAACTTCCCCCTCCAATATTTTGTATTTAAATAAACACACCTAAAGCACCAGAAGATCGTGAGTCTGTCTGTGATTTCGAAATAGTGTATTTGCAATTACAGTGACAAAATGTTCTTGAAATAGTAATGTCAACAAACCTATGTCACACAGCTCTAGTCCATGAGGAATCTAAGCAGATGAGACACGTTGGGACCCACACCTGTGAAACTGTAAGGGAAAGTGACAACTCAGTGACCATACACTGGGTGAAAACGACAGACAGGATAGAGGTAGAAGTGTAAAAGTACATGTAGTAGGCAGGAATGTATTCTCACCTGTGTTTCACTGGAAATATTGCTGGATCACTGAGTCACTGCTCTGGATTTCTTCTTCCTCTGCTTCATCCTCATCACTGTCCACAGGCTCCACAGCTGCCACAACACCGCCATCTGGACCATCCTCCTGCAGAAAAGGCACCTGTCGTCGCAAAGCCAAGTTGTGAAGCATACAGCAGGCCACGATGATCTGGCACACCTTCTTTGGTGAGTAGAATAGGGATCCACCTGTCATATGCAGACACCTGAACCTGGCCTTCAGGAGGCTGAAGGTCCGCTCAAGCACCCTCCTAGTTTGCCCATGGGCCTCATTGTAGCGTTCCTCTGCCCTTGTCCTGGGATTCCTCACTGGGGTCAGTAGCCATGACAGGTTGGGGTAACCAGAGTCACCTAATAGCCACACACGATGCATCTGGAGTTGACCCATCACATAAGGGATGCTGCTATTCCGCAGGATGTAGGCTTCATGCACTGAGCCAGGGAACATGGCATTCACATGGGAGATGTACTGGTCTGCCAAACATACCATCTGTACATTCATGGAATGATAACTCTTCCGGTTTCTGTACACCTGTTCACTCCTGTGGGGGGGTCCCATCAATGGCACCTATGATGTTGGGGATATGTCCAAGGGCATAGAAGTCACCTTTCACTGTAGGCAAATCCTCCACCTGAGGGAAAACGATGTAGCTCTGCATGTGTTTCAGCAGGGCAGACAACACTCTGGACAATACATTGGAAAACATAGGCTGGGACATCCCTGATGCCATGGCCACAGTTGTTTGAAAAGACCCACTTGCAAGGAAATGGAGCACTGATAGCACCTGCACTTGAGGGGGGATTCCTGTGGGATGGCGGATTGCTGACATCAGGTCAGGCTCCAACTGTGTACACAGTTCCTGGATTGTGGCACGGTCAAACCTGTAGGTGATAATCAAAGTTCTTTCCTCCATTGTCGACAGGTCCACCAGCGGTCGGGACACCGGAGGATTCCGCCATTTCCTCACATGTCCCAGCGGACGGTGCCTATGAAGGACAACAGCGAACACAGAGTCAAACAACTCAGAGGTATGTACCCACAGTCTACACAGAACACCAATCATACACAAAATGTGGCCTGTATGTGTGTTGAGACTAGGCCTAGGTATGTGTGACGCATTTGGAAATTAGGACATGTGGGCCCCTGAAATGGTGGCTGCCTGACCTCTAAAGTGGGGCAATGGGATGTGAGGTAACTGCGCTGGTGTTGTACACCGTCGCGGTAGGCGGTCGAAGACTGCGGCGCAATGCTGTGCTGCATTGGTTAACGTTGAACCCTATGGGTCCCAGGAGCCAATGGCGATGTACGCCAGCGGTGATGGTACGCACCGCCGCGGACGTGACCGCCTTGGACGTGACCGCCATTTTCTATCTGTATATTCACTTGATACCTGATCTTTGACAGGAGAGGACCTACACTGCAAGTGCTGCTGTGACCTTGGTCTGGAAGAGACAATGGCTCGTGCGTCTGGGGAAAGGGCCCCTGCCTTCACATCGGAGGAGTTGGAGAAGCTCGTTGATGGGGTCCTCCCCCAGTACACGCTACTCTACGGTCCTCCAGACCAACAGGTAAGTACACAGGGAGCATGTTGTGTGGGCTATGCCTGTGTGGAGAGGGCTGGTTGTAAGAAGGAAGGGGGCAGAGTTCTGAGTGCATGAAAGATGGTGGGTGCATGTGCCACATGGCAAGGGTAGGGATGGGGGCCACTCAGTTTGACGTCGCAGTTGGTAATGACTTCTCTTCTTCCCCTGTACATTTCATGTAGGTCAGCGCCCACCAGAAGAAGGATATTTGGCGTGCCTTTGCCAAGGACGCCGGACCCTGGGGGTCCACCACAGACGGAGCACACACTGCCGGAAAAGATGGGAGGACATTCGCCGCAGGAGCAAGAAGACGGCGGAGGCTCAGCTGGGGATGGCCTCCCAACGTGGGAGGGGTGCCCGTCGAACCATGACCCCCCTGATGTGCAGGATTCTGGCGGTGGCCTACCCAGAGTTGGATGGGCACTTGAGGGCATCACAGCAGACACAAGGGGGTGAGTACACTCTCATTCAGCTGACTTTGCGTGCAGTGGAGGTGTCTGGGTGGGGCAGGAGGGCTGTGGGTTTCCCTAGGCCAGGGCGAGTTCCGTAGGCTAGGCCCCTCCGTAAGGCATGGCCCTGTGGCCCCCCACCCCACCTCTGTAGAGTGCCAAGTACAGCTATTCATGCACCTGTGTCATCTATGTGTGTAGATGTCATCCATAGCCTTGTAGGCCATTTCCCATGAATTGCACTGTAGAGCCCAAGAGCGCGACGTAGTGCAGGGGGCTTCTGTGTCTGTCTTGTCCACCAACGGTAGCGGTAATCCATGCACTCAACATGTCTTTCTTTTGTTTCCCCCCCTTTTTTGTGGTGTCCCTGTTCTTGTGTGCATTAGCATCATCAGGCGGAGGAGCAGTGGCACTGGAGCACGAGGGAGCTGCATCCCACCTGGCCATGGAGGGCCACACTACGGACTCAGAGTACACCAGTGGGACGGAGGATAAGGGGAGCACCACGGCAGGGACAGGAGCTGAAACCAGCGACACGGACTCGTCCTCTGATGGGAGCTCCCTTGTGTGCCCCCCGCATCTACAGGTACAGCCGCCCCCCCCACCAGATCCGCCCTCCCAGCAGCCCCTCAGCCTTCGCCCCGTGCCCGCTCACCCAGGAGGGTGGGCATCACCTTCACCCCAGGCACCTCAGGACCTGCCCCAGTCACCCCTGCTGCCCTCAGTGAGGAGGCCATTGACCTCCTCAGATCCCTCACTGTTGGGCAGTGTACCATTTTGAATGCCATCCAGGGTGTTGAAAGGCAGTTGCAACAAACAAATGCATTCCTGGAGGGCATTCATTCTGGTCAGGCGGCCCTTCACTGAGCCTTTCAAACTCTGGCCTCAGCGATGATGGCAGCCATTGTCCCTGTGTCTAGCCTCCCCCGCCAACTTCCTCCACCCAGACCCAATCCCCTGTACCTCTGCCTATCCTAAGCACACCATCAGACCAGCCTGCACACACCTCGCCACACAAGGGAAGCTCAGGAAAACATAAGCACCACACATCCCACAGGCACTCACGCAAGCATCACACACATACAGACACACCAACATCCACTGCCTCCACTGTCTCCCCCTCCTCGTCGTTTCCCTCCTCCCTCCCAGTCTCGTCTACACTCACACCTGCATGCACTACCTTTACAGTCTCTACATCCCTCACCAGCACACCCACCAGCACACCCAGCTCATGTGCAGTCACCACCCCCACTACCATACACACGTCCCCTGTGTCCTCTCCCAGTGTGTCTGTGACGCCCCCTCCGAAGATACACAAATGCAGGCACACACCCACCCAACAGCCATCCACCTCACGACAGCCTCCAGCGCATGCACCTGCACCCAAATCCACCAAACACCTCCTACAACCACCACCTCTTCCTCCACTCCCAACCCCCCTCCAGCTACCCGTCCCAGTGTGTCCAAAAAACGTTTCCTGTCCAGCCTTGACCTATTCCCCCCAGTCCAGCTAATAGGCCCCGAACTAGCACCTCAGCCACAACATCTCCGGGACCAGTGGTGCCTGTTGTCACATGTATGTGGAGTGCACCGGCCACCAGGACAGCCAGTGTGGCACGGAGCCACAGTACAGCCAGTCCCCCCCCCACTGGGAAGCACCAGAAGTTGGCCAGGGCCCGGCGGGAGAGGGTGAAGACTTCAGCCACCCAAGCAGGTCCCAGTGGGAGTATGGACTCAGTTGTGACTCCTCCCAAGGTGGGGAAGGGCCACAAGAAACCCGGCAAGTCTGGGAGGAGCAGCACGGTGGAGAAGACTGCCATCATCCCCGCTGCCCAGGAGGGCCCCGCCAGCCCCATCCTCGCTGCCCAGGAGGTCACCGCCAGCCCCATCTTCGCTGCACAGGAGGCCACTGCCAGCCCCATTCTTGCTGCCCAGAGGGCCCCACCAGCCACAGCCCAGCTGCCCAATGAAGGACCGCCAGCCACAGCCCACCTGGGCAATGAAGGACCGCCAACTCAAGCACTGCTGAACAGGGCACCGCCAACTCAAGCACCGATGAACAGGGCACCGCCAACTCAAGCACCACTGAACAGAGCACCGCCAACTCAAGCACCGATGAACAGGGCACCGCCAACTCAAGCACCGCTGAACAGGGCACCGCCAACTCAAGCACCGCTGAACAGGGCACCGCCAACTCAAGCACCGATGAACAGGGCACTGCCAACTCAAGCACCGCTGAACAGGGCATCGCCAAATCAAGCACCGCTAGCCCATGAGCGGCAGGGGCACTGACACAACTGGGACCATCACGGGGTGCGTGATGCACTCTGGGCACCAGTCCCCCTCCAGAACCAGTGGAGACATGCATCCACTCATTCTGTCCTTCACAGGATGAAGCACTCTGGGCACCAGTCCCCCTCCTGGACCAGTGGAGACATCCATCCACTACCTCTGTCCTTCACAGGATGAAGCACTCTGGGTACCAGTCCCCCTCCAGAACCAGTGGAGACTGTTATCCACTTGAGAGACTGTGGCTTTGCACTCCCAAGGATAATGCTGTGGGCAACCCACCCACTGTAGAGACTTGAGAGACTGTGGCTTTGCACTCCCCAGGATTGAACAGTGGGCAAACCACCCACTGTATAGACTTCAGAGACTGTGGCTTTGCACTCCCCAGGATTGAACAGTGGGCAACCCACCCACTGTAGAGACTTGAGAGACTGTGGCTTTGCACTCCCCAGGATTGAACAGTGGGCAAACCACCCACTGTATAGTCTTCAGAGACTGTGGCTTTGCACTCCCCAGGATTGAACAGTGGGCAACCCACCGACTGTAGAGACTTGAGAGACTGTGGCTTTGCACTCCCCAGAATTGAACAGTGGGAAAACCACCCACTGTAGAAACTTGAGAGACTGTGGCTTTGCACTCCCCAGGATTGAACAGTGGGAAAACCACCCACTGTATAGACTTCAGAGACTGTGGCTTTGCACTCCCCAGGATTGAACAGTGGGCAACCCACCCAATATAGAGACTTGAGAGACTGTGGCTTTGAACTCCCCAGGATACATCAATGGGCACGGAGCCCCCTCGTGGATCTGGCGTTGTGCACTCATTCGGCTGAGGTGCCCCCCATTGTCTTCCCCCTGAGGTGCCTGTTGTATTTCTATCTGATGCCCCTGCAGCGTTCTCTCTGTTTTGATCTGGTATCGTGTGTGGGCCTCGCCCATGCATTTTGGGCCCAGTGGTCCACGGACTATAAATGGTGCAATACCTGGACTACTATTCTTGGTGTATATTTTGTTAATAGTGTATATATGTATATTATTGCGTACTGCATTTTAATATATTACAATGGTTACACTCATTTCCTTTTGTCTTTGCATTCTTCCGGCGGGGGATTGGGGGGTGTTACTATAATGTATAGATATGTATTAGTGTGTGTGTTGTAGTGGGTGAGGATGGGGGTGGGGGTGTTGCGTGTGTGTGTCCCTGTTTTTTGCCTCCCCCCTCCCCTGTGTCGTAGTTGCAGTACTCACCGTGGTCTTCGTCGCCGGTGTTGGTGGTCCTGGTACTGGAACAGGAAGACTATCGCAGGTAGGATTTGGAGTTCCGGTTCCTTGGTGTCGTCGTTCCTCGTGGAGTGTGTAGAGGTGAGCGTTTTTCCTTTGAAATTCCTGTTTCCGCCGTGTTTTATCCGTGGTGAATCCGCCCCGGAAAAGGTGCCGGATTGGCCTGTCATAATAGTGTGGGCGGTACATTGTCCTCTGCCTGTCTGTTGATGGTGACCGCTGCTCTGTTTGTTTGTACCACCGTGGCGGTCGGAGTGTTAAAGTGGCTGTCTTTGTTGGCGGTTTCCGCCACGGTTGTAATTCCAATTTTTTTACCGCCGGCCGGTTGGCGGTTTTACCGCCGCTTTAACACCGTCCGCCAGGGTTGTAATGGCACCCTATGTATTGTGTGTCTGATTTATGCAGTCCCACAATTAATTCACATGTATGGCTGGATTGGAGTTGGACACTGTGCAATGAGGAAGCCTCCCCATTCCCTTAAAGGGCATTAAGACAATACCTGCATCCATACCATTCCTAATCTTCTTTTTTCATTCACTAGCAGGGCTGCCCCAGTAAAGATCATTAATTTATAAGATCACCATTGTGTTATTTCCATGGGAACAGAGGATATACATTCCATATGACAATATTGTGCCACTCTGCTTGGATTGGAACAGCTAACTATTGGACCAATGAGTGATATAAATTGAGTGAGTGTGAGTGATAATAGGTTATGTGGTGGCAGATATGAGGTGTTCAACTACTTTGTAAATTTGATTTAGATGATTTACAATGTTTGGGTCTGATGGGTGATTTCACCTAAAGGTGATTGGCTCTTTTGCGCTGAGCTAGATTTACAGGCATGGTCCACTCCTTGCTATGATTTTTTTGGGTTCTGAAGAGAAAAAAACATTCAGTTTAGTTAACAAATACAAATCTACACAAAATGCTCAAATTCATTTTCTCTTCTTGTTTCTCAACAGCAGTGCACTACAGGTGCAGTTCTCTCAATCTCATTTGGGTCAGGAGTCGCACTGATTAGTTATTCGGAGTCAGGACTCAAGGCAGAACTTCCTCAAAAGTCAGAAGAAGGAAGTTATCTACTTCAAAGGAAAACCAACATGATGATGACTATAAGAGACCCACTCACCCCTCTGGACTGGAGAGAGATACATTGATTTGGGAAATGGGGAGTAGATAGTGTGTTGGCTCAAATGTCAAACTCCTCAATTATGTGGTTGTGATTGGGGGTCTCTAACTGGAGACAGACATGTGGATGTTGGTCACTCTAATCATCGCATGATGGAGTCACACAGTTAAATGTTATGACAGTTGTGAGATTGATCAGCCAGGTATATGCAGCTACTTGTCCGGGATTGGTTGTAAATTTGATCTCAGTTATTCACACAAACATAAATCATCATGAATGATTGCAGCAGACTAAGCTTTTGGTCTACCTCTTGGTCCATTGCTCATGAAGCTTGCCTACTCTCCAGGCTTCTGCTTTAATCTACAATATCATTAGTGTTTTACATTCCACAGGCATTATCTTCTTGTACACGAAGGGAAAAAGCTCCATAACACTCCTGCTTAGTGCTCACCTTCCAGGACTGTTCAGCCAGGCACCCAAGATGGACATCCCGAGAAGAATGCAAATGCATCACCCAATTTTAACTGTATATAAAGTATAATGTTTCTTTTAACAATCATAGTTGTTAGAACTGTGTGGGTGACAGAACATTTAGGTATATAATAACGTGGGTCTTCGGTGCTGAAGGACTGTTTGCAATGTATTTAATTGAACTGTGTCCTTCATTTCCTTCCACAACAAATTTAATGATGTGCTGCTCATTGACCTGATGAATATTGTTGTTGTGTGGTACTTGTCTATGTCACACCTTCCCCCAACTCGAGATTCCCATCCATTCATCAAATCGCTGACGCTCTTCCCCCAGGAATTTGATTTATTGAGGTATGTTAGAAATGGGATCTCTAGTTGGCAGAGGTATACACCCTTGTCCAGGTAGGGACCACAATCCTAGTCAGGGTAAGTCACATACAATCCAATTTATCCTGTGCCCACACTCTGGTAGCTTGGCACTGAGCAGTCAGGCTTAACTTAGAAGGCAATGTGTAAAGTATTTGTGCAATAAATCATGCAATAACACAGGGAAAACACCACAAAAATACACCACACCAGTTTAGAAAAATCTAAAATAATTATCTGACTAAATTAAGTTCAAAACAATCAAGATTTGATAAGCACAAGTTGAAATATCACTTTCGGAATGTTCGGAAGAGTCTTTAAAAATCAACAATTGTCTCTTGTGTGCACAAAGTACCTGGTTTGCGTCAAAATTACAAGCACGGAGACCGTAGAGGAGAAGATGTGTGGAAAAAGGAAGGTGTGCATCAGATTTCCTGATGCGGCATAGACAATGCGTTATTTCTTCCCACGCTGCATTAGCTTTGCATCGATTTCCTGCGTGCAGTCTTGGATCCTCACTGAGATGCGTGATTCTGTTGGCGCCCAGGAACCATGCGTGGAAATCCTGGCCACGCGGGACAAAATCACATGCACTGCATTGATCCGGTGGGCGCTGCATTGACTTTTCAATCAGGAAGGCGGTCAGTGTCATTCCGACTTGGCTGTGCATTGATCTAGTATGGCTGTGCGTCAAAGTTCTGTTCGCAGTGCAGGCACTGTGTCAATCTTCCTAATAACAAAGACCTAGGCACTCAAATAATCATAAGCCACAAAAATGTTATTAGATATTACAAAGTATAGACAATATAAATCACTGATTATGAATATAATTTATATATGTAATTGAACAGAAATCCAGTAAAATCTGTACGTCGTGAGCACTTCATCTTTTAATGTAGCGTAAGGCAGCTTGAAGATTCCATCATTCAGTAAAGATAAACGAAAAACAGCCAACACGTGTTTCGTCAAGGGGGGAATACTCCCCTAGACTTTTTCAAGGCTAAAAGACATAACAAACATAAACATATTTATATTCGGACAAACGATCACAAAAGAAACAATATATATACCTTACAAGGTGTAATATGATTTAACGTCTCACAAATCTCGAATACAAAAGACAGTCTATATCGTTTAACACATTCAAAACAGGATACAAAGATCCTTTATTAAAATTATTGAATTCCATTCATATTTAAATTAAACCCATATAATATCCTATCCAGTGTGAAAAGTGAGAATGAAGAACCTCGGCACAAACGCGCGAACGACTTCAAGTAGTAACTCCATTATAATTATAGTATTACCAAAACCTCGTGCACCCATAAAAAACCTGTGTAGTATAGTCAAAAACACACCTAATAGAGACTGTGATCCAAATCGGAATAGATCATACCTCAATAGAAAACTTCAAAATCAGCAGTGTTGCCCCAACCAAAACCGATTCAAAGAGCTACTCTGAAAAGAAAATAGTACCAAAAACTTCTAAGAAAGACCTCAAAAAGAAAAGCATAGGAGTATATACGCTCCACCAAAGTGCAGTACAACAGATCACCTACCCGCTTGTACACATCTACATGTAACTGCTTCTGCAGTAGACAGGTATCATCGGCACCTGAAAAAATTAATTAACATTCTAGAGCCACTGATTAGGATATCCAAGTTGTACCATCTATGTTGTATATTTAATACTAGTACATCTAACTTCACTTACCTAAGAACTGAAGTATCTGCGCATTGAAAGGAGCTCGGTTTACCGGCTCCGATATCACGGGCCCATTAAGCGTTCAAGTCAGCCGCCATTGCCCAATGCATGCAACAACCGGCACATGCGCACAAATTAAAGCGCGACCGCAGCAATCCCAACTTCAGCAAGCAGCTGATCGGCGAAGTGCGGGCGCCATCTTTAATAGGGTGAACGCTAAGATCATGCGTTCCCGCGGTGATCATTGTGTGAATATAAGTAAATAGTCATTTGTCTCTATTGTTGCCTAAATCACTGGAACAACGTATCGAAAGAAAATCATAGTTAAAAGAAAAAAGATCACCCTAAAAGGCATAAAGATATAAGATCAATTCTAGAAAGAAAAAATAATAAATAAGTTATATCATACTAATAAAGAAAAGAGAAATTAAAAGTCACCTCTATCATGAATTAGAAGATAACAAAATTAACAGTAAGTAGATACTTACTATTTACTTATATTCACACAATGATCACGGCGGGAACGCATGATCTAAGCGTTCACCCTATTAAAGATGGCGCCCGTACTTCGCCGATCAGCTGCTTGCTGAGGTTGGGATTGCTGCGGTCGCGCTTTAATTTGTGCGCATGCGCCGGTTGTTGCATGCATTGGGCAATGGCGGCTGACTTGAACGCTTAATGGGCCCGTGATATCGGAGCCGGTAAACCTAGCTCCTTTCAATGCGCAGATACTTCAGTTCTTAGGTAAGTGACGTTAGATGTACTAGTATTAAATATACAACATAGATGGTACAACTTGGATATCCTAATCAGTGGCTCTAGAATGTTAATTAATTTTTTCAGGTGCCGATGATACCTGTCTACTGCAGAAGCAGTTACATGTAGATGTGTACAAGCGGGTAGGTGATCTGTTGTACTGCACTTTGGTGGAGCGTATATACTCCTATGCTTTTCTTTTTGAGGTCTTTCTTAGAAGTTTTTGGTACTATTTTCTTTTCAGAGTAGCTCTTTGAATCAGTTTTGGTTGGGGCAACACTGCTGATTTTGAAGTTTTCTATTGAGGTATGATCTATTCCGATTTGGATCACGGTCTCTATTAGGTGTGTTTTTGACTATACTACACGGGTTTTTTATGGGTGCACGAGGTTTTGGTAATACTATAATTATAATGGAGTTACTACTTGAAGTCGTTCGCGCGTTTGTGCCGAGGTTCTTCATTCTCACTTTTCACACTGGATGGGATAATATATGGCTTTAATTTAAATATGAATGGAATTCAATAATTTTAATAAAGGATCTTTGTATCCTGTTTTGAATGTGTTAAACGATATAGACTGTCTTTTGTATTCGAGATTTGTGAGATGTTAAATCATATTACACCTTGCAAGGTATATATATTGTTTCTTTTGTGATCATTTGTCCGAATATATATATGTTTATGTTTGTTATGTCTTTTAGCCTTGAAAAGTCTAGGGGAGTATTCCCCCCATAAAGAAACACGTGTTGGCTGTTTTTCGTTTATCTTTACTGAATGATGGAATCTTCAAGCTGCCTTACGCTACATTAAAAGATGAAGTGCTCACGACGTACAGATTTTACTGGATTTCTGTTCAATTACATATATAAATTATACTCATAATCAGTGATTTATATTGTCTATACTTTGTAATATCTAATAACATTTTTGTGGCTTATGATTATTTGAGTGCCTAGGTCTTTGTTATTAGGATTTTTCTATCTGTGGTATCACAGAGTTGGAGGTAGGGAAGATTCCTCCTGGGCAGGGAGCACCAATGTGTATACATTAAGAAGATTGTCGGTAGCGCTTCTCTTTTCCCCTAAAATTTCTTCCCATTGTGATAACTGTGTCAATCTTCACTCGGGGAGCTGGGCTGCATCATTTCGGTTTGGTGATGTGGCGATTTTCTCATTGCAGGGCAGGCTATTCCTCGTTTCTGACAGGCTGTACATCGATTTTTGCCACACAATGAGTTTCCTTGAAGAGAGGATGTCTTTTTGGCCCTGAGACTTTAGGAACAGGAGGCAAGCTCAATCCAAGTCCATGGAGAGAACTTCTCAGCAAAGTCAGAGGCCAGCAAGGCAGCAAGGCAACAGCAAGGCAGTAGTCCTTCACAACAAAGCAGTCCAGGTGAGTCCTTTGGGAAGCTAGGCAGCTCCTCTTGACAGGTTGCAGGATCTGGGCCTGAAGTTCCTGTTTGGTGGGGACAGGGACCCATTTTCTATACCCAAAAATACCTTTGAAATGGGGGAGACTTCAAAGAGTGGTTTTGAAGTGCACAAGTTCCCCTTTCAGTACAGGTCTGTCTGCCAGGGTCCCAGTAGGGGGGTTGGCAGTCCATTGTGTGAGGGCAGCTCACTAGCCTTTGAAATGTGAGTGTCAGGCCCCTCTACCCTTCCAGCCCAGGAAGACCCAGTCAGCATACATATGAGTACAGGTGTGACTGAGTATCCTGTGTTTGTGGTTGTCTGGGTGAAATGCACAAGGAAGCTGTCACCCATCCCAACCTAGACGTGAATTGGAGACAGGCTGTGAGGCACAGATGGATTTTAAGGACAGAGAAATGTTCACTTTCCAAACATGGCATTTCTAAAATAGTAATATAAAATCTAACCTCGCCAATAAGCAGGATTTGCTATTACCATTCTGGCCATACTAAATATGACCTGTTTATCCCTTTCTGATCAGAATCTACCACTCAAACAGTATATGAGGGTAGCCCTAATGCTAGCCTATGAAAGGAGCAGGCCTCACAGTAGTGGAAAGTGAAGTTAGGAGTTTTCCACTATTAGGACATATAAAACAACAGGTATATGGCCTGCCTTTTATCTACATAGCTCCCTGCCCTATGGGTTACCTAGTGTCTAACTTAAGGGTGACTTATATGTAGAAAAAGGGGAGTTTAGGGCTTGGCAAATACTTTTAAATGCCCAGTCAATGTGGCAGTAAAACTGCACACACAGGCCTTGCAATGGCAGGCCTGAGACATGGTTAAGGGGCTACTTATCTGGGTGGCACAACCAGGGCTGCAGTCCCTCTAGTTGTATTCAATTTACAGGCCCTGGGTACATGAAGTGCACTTTACTAGGGGCTTACAAGTAAATCAACTATGCCAATTGTTACCATGTTTGTAAGGAGAGATCGTGTGCACTTTAGCACTGGTTAGCAATGGTCAAGTGCCCAGAGTCCTAAATCCAGAAAAAATGAGTTCAGAAAAAGAGAAGGAGGAAGGAAAACAGTTTGGGGGTGACCCTGCAGAGGGGCCATTTCCAAAAAGGTATGGCTTAATTTGCATCATAAATGGGTCACACACTTAGTGGGGAAGATGTGGTGAAAGTATCACCAACTCACCGGGGGATTTTCCTACCTGAACAGTAAAATAGCCCACACCAGCCTTATTACCTCCCAAAGGCATGAAAGGGATAACATAATTACACATCATCATAGTGCAGAAGAGTCAGAACAATGTCTGATTCTGTTTCAGTGTCCCATGATAGTGCACACTAGTCGAAGAGTTTTTATTTGTGGTAGCCTATCCTTAGTCTTTGATAATAAACCCACTAACTCTGTGTCTTCTATCAGTATAGTAGGCTGTGATTAATACATAATCTTTCTGATGAATCCAATAGTTGGAGTTCACCTCACTGGAATAGGTGGGAGTGGGACCCCACTCTGTAGTTTCTTCCCTGGCAGCACAAGAAAAGAATAGTAATACTGCTACCATTAATAGGAAGGCCCTTATGGGAAACAATGCAATAAGGTTTGGATAGATTTGTGAGAGGTACTAGTGCCTTATCAATTCGGGTAAGAAACAACTTGAAGAACTTGGTAACTTAGTAGTTAAGTTGTTGTCTGGAATGTGAGATAAATAATTTTTTTGTCTATGTTAGCAGATCCCTACTGGGCAAATAGTTACAGGTGGTAGGACAAGGGCAGTTGCTACACTAACTATACATTATAATTGATTTGTGGCTGGGTGCTGCTAAACCTCATCAAGTGAAATAGATTTAAATTAAATAGTTTACTGTTCCCAGATAGTGCCATTCTGGTTGCGGGGTATAACTGGACTCCACTGAAGAATTAGACATGGCAGGGGACTCTTGCAGGGAATGTTTAAGTGGACTACAGTACACTCATCAATGCTATAGTAAGTTACATTATGCCAACTAGCAAAAGAAAGAGAGATAATGAATGATGACAAAGAAAATAGTAAAACCCATTTATTCTTCTTACTTACCCTCTCCACTCACAATAGGCCTATCCCCTCCCCAGGCCAAAATGTCCTAAAAAGTAAGTCTAAAGTCCAAACTCAACAAGTCCAATGTAAAAGCCCTTTTCCCAACTTTGTGCCCCCAAGCTCTCCACCCACTACAAGCTCTCCCACCAGAACAAAAAATTAATAAAAGAAGGAAATTGAGGGCATCAAGATCACAAACCAAGTCCTGCTGCCCTTGCTGGAGCAGTGTCACCTTGTGCGCAAAGTGCGACAGCCGTCGTAGGACATGGTGGAGGAGGCATTTTGGTAATCCATGAGAAAGCGAGGTCAGTGGTGGTATGGGTGGCAGTGGAGAACCTTGCTCCAGGGGTGGCATTGGTGAGTTGGAGTCAGGCCTGGCTGATGGCCTGAGGTACCGGAATGGGCCTGTGCCTCTTGCTCAGGGCCACCAGCCAGCAATTTTCAGCAACTTCTGCCTCCAACTTGTGCTGCCGCAGCCAGGCAGCTATCTCCTGACATGTTGGTGGGTGGGTGGGCCAGTGCTGGTAGTTGCTGCCTGTCGCCATCAGCGAGAGTAGCTATATCAAGAAAGTATGAGAAGAACAAAATACAAAAACACAAATTGCGATGCTCACCTCAAACACTTGTTTATAGTTATACTGTCCATGGTGGCACAACACAATACCACCCCCTTTTGATGAGTCAAATCAGTCCCCCTTTGCATGCTCCACATCCAGGAGACTGGGACTATGAGCTAAATAAAGAGATAAAGCCACAGATAAGAAAGCAAGTTAGTTAAGTGACAGCCCTGATATACTTGACTAACATGCCTTAAATCAGCCCAAGCAGTAGGAGCCACTAACCTCCTACATTCCCAACTTCCTCCATCTCTCCATCCAGCGAGCACCGTGCACCACTACTGTTCTCTACAAAGTGCTTTTTGTTTCACTGATAACTTTGGTGCCATTTGATGAATCTTCGCAAATGTTTCAAAAGTAGTATGCCAATCACTACAGCTGCTGTCTGGTAAGTTTCGTGGTGATTCGTCAAGTGGTGCCTGAGTAAAAGAGGGGATCCCAAAATGCATTTTCCCTATGCAATTTCCCATAGGGATTATAGACTCGACTACAGTTTGAACTATGGAATTACACCAAATTTGGCAGAAAAGATTGGTCCAGAAAGAGCCCTTTTTGTTACTTCGTGTAAATTTGGTCCGTAGTTTTGGAGTTATTAAAGAAAGAAGAAATATAGACATCTGGGTGGAGCCTCTGCACAGATCTGATGGTAAGATCTGATTGGCTGCTAGCACTTCAACCAGGAAGTGCTAGCAGCCTTCTTGGTTCCCAGCTCAGTGTGAGAAAACAGGGCCGATAGCGGAGGCCCCCTAACTTTTTGCCTCCCATTTTTCACTTTTTGCCGGTGTATTCTTGATTCTGATGGTGCCCTGGGTACTGCCAGTCCCAGGGCCTGTGCTCTGTGTAAAATGAGTATGCAAATTAGGCTTATTATAATTGGCTATGTCAACCTACCTATAAGTCCATAGTATATTGTAGGGCGTGTAGGTTTAGGGACCCCAGCATAGGTAGTGCACCCATAGGTGAATTGCTGAGGTGCCTAGGGTCATTTTAAAGGCAGGCCTGCCTTGCTGGCTGCTTTAAATTAAAGTTAAATGCAAATTCAACTTTGTAATTAAAAGTACTTCTAAAGTCTTCAACTACCCTATTTTTACATATAAGTCACCCCTAAGGTGTGCCCTATGTGACCCTGAGGTTGGGTGCCATGTAACTATAAGCAGGTACCTTATAAAAATTGTTTTATAAACCCTTGTGAGGTAAAACAGCCAAATTTGTTTTTCCCTCACTGTAGTGAAAGGCCTCCATAGGCTAAAATGGGGAGACTTTAGTTTAATTTAAAAAGTGTCAGATATCTCCAGTTTGGTATCAAATGAATTATTATAATACATCTCACAAATTACAATTGTTGGATTTAATATAACTAGTTTAAACTGTCCCTAAAAAGTTGCCAACTTCAGCTCTATAGTGCCCTTCTTTGATTGGCCAGCCTCTGGCAGCCTGGCCAGGCTACCTTGATGAGGTGTGAAGTGGGCTGGGCTGAACACAAAGGATGTGCCTGGGGGAGAAGATCTGCCTCAGCAGATGGGGAAGCAGGAACTGGGGAGGGTGGCCAAACTGGTCTTCAAACGCAGGGACGGACATTTGAGCAGCCCAGCATTTACCTTACATCCTGCAATCCCAGATATTAGGTGCCCTCTTGATTAGATTAGGAGAGGGCAGGAGAGGGGTGTGCTTAATATTTATAGCCACACCAGTGGGTGGGCTAAACCAGATCTAACCTCCAAAAATCACATTCAGCCATGTTGAATTTTTGAGGAACGTTGATTCCTGGGATTGATTTTTGCCATAATTTCCAGTAAGTGGTCATCAAAGGGGAAAGGCGCCTCTCTGTGATTGATTGGATACCCAGGACCTCTGTGTTTTTCATCCAGGAGCAAGGATAAAAATAGCAGAGCTGTATCCACACCTCAGATCCCAACAAGGAACAAGACAAAGAAGAAGGACTGCTGGACCCATGGCCTGCATCTGGACACTGATCTCTGAAGGATTGCACCAGCTGCACACTTGGGCTTTACCTCTAAAAGGACTTTGTCTGTCTTCTACTGCTTCAAGGAGGGACTCCCTATTTGCTACAGGTACATAGGAGCTACCCAGCCCAGCTGACCAGCGTCCAGAGGCCATTTGAGGATGCTGACAGGTGCATTCTGGGAACTGTAGTCCCAACCCACAAGGAGCAACTCAAAGCTTCTGGAAACTTGGATCAAGTTGTAGACATTTCAATGAACCAAAAAGGACCTCTGGAAGAACATCAAGAAGCTTGGAGACATTTGGAGAAACTCCATAAGTTAAATAGGTGCAATGTTGGAATTGTAGGCCCAGACCCCAAGAGGCAAACCAGAGCCTCTAAACCCTTGGCTGGTACTGTGGACCACTTTCCTGAATCAAGAAACACTTCTGAAAGTAAGTGTAACAGGGTGGCCTGAACTCTGGACTTTGTCCCTGTCCCGTGTGACCTTTTTTAACCCTTTGAGCGCTAGTTGCGTCTATGCACTAGAAAACATTATTTATTTTTTTAATTCAAATCTCCAGTTCCCCTTATCCGATTTTAATGAGTTTGGTGTCATTTATAGATACAAATATAATCTATTTTTATAAATTGGTGTTGGGGATTTTTTTATGTTTTACTTATTTACTGTTTTGTGAATTTGAAATGCTTTACACACTTGTCTCCTGATGAAGCATTGCCGCTTGTTGCCAAGCTACATAGGATTGAGCTGGGTTTCATTTATTGAGACTTAACTGGTTCTAAGTAGAGGTTAGTGGCCTATTGGTAAGTATTACCTGCCCTTACCAATAATCCACTTTCCAACACTCAGCAAATGTACAAGGGCTGCATCGCAGTACATTTTTTTGTGTGCTCATGTGCTGATCCAGAAGCAAAGCTGCGTTAGCAATGTGCTTGCTCAGGTGTTTTTTATGTTTTACACTTATTGGGCGAGTGCTAGGCTGGTGTGGTGGTATGAGACTAGAGGAAGCATTATCTGCAAGACTTCTATTCATATCTAAATCCCTTCATGTTATTGAGAGGATGGGTGGTAGCTACAGGTAAGGGCCTGAGAGGAAGCAGCTGCAGAAAGCATGTTGCAAACACGGGAACATGGAAGCAATGAGGTGTGTTATATAGACAATAAAATGTTATTGATATACAGTAGGCACTGACCTTCTGTCCACTGAATCTAACAGCATCTTACAGAAAAGTACACATGGGGTAACTATACCACAGTGTGCTGATTGGCGGTGCTGTGCCCAGATGTTGCAGGTACTAAAGCATCACTAATAGGATGCACAGAGAATGCTTACATTCTTTCATAAGAAGAGAGGGTGAGAGCTCACTCAGAACGGGGGTAGCCCCCCAATGTGTCAAATGTCACACCTGAATGAAGAGCACCAATGCATATCATAAAATGTGCAAGACGACATAACAGTGTCATGAGACAATGGTATTCACTTTGTCTTTTTTTGGTTCAGAAACATTCACTCAGCCTGACTCAATTTTAAATAAGGACAAATGAATCTCATTCAGCCGAATTTAATTAGCTAGGACATTGGGGTCATGATAGCTCCAGTACAGTGTGAGGGCTCTCAGAATTTGGGACAGCAGCCATACTGAATGCATCGGTTCAAAAAGAAAGCATGTTGTAACCTTGAACCATATAGCAGGTGAAGTGAGATGCAAACAAGCCTGTAATGAGATTTCTGAAAGGCATTGAACAAAATGACACAACATGTACAAAAAGTAGCTGATCCATCTATAGTACTCACTTTTAAGATAACCCTTAGTATTGTGTAGAACCTTGTGGCACAACTGTAGCATTTCTGGCTCCAGATAAGAAGGGGGCCTGTTCAAATGATGTCAGGGTCAAGTTATGTTTTTGCAATTAAGACTATGGGGTGAACTGGCACAGCCTCCAGCTGCCAGTGACCAATGCACAACTTCCCCTCAGTTGCATGCTCAAAAAAATAAGGGTGAAATATAATAGCTCGTGGTTTGAAGGTATCACACAGAAGCGAGTCAATGTGATTATCATTTGATAGTTCAGGGAAATAATTTAAAGCCTCAAAATATTTGTTGAAATTAAGGAGGAGTGTATTTCATTAGGCTAACATTGGCAGTGAAAAACAGTTTTTTTTATATCGTTAGCTTCTTATTGTCACCCATTCTCAAGCTGCATATCTGGCTGTCCAGCCATGCTCAGAAGCCTCTGCTCCTACTTCCAAACTATGATGCAACCATTGGCTCTGTAAATGAGAGCATCCCTCACATTGCTGTGCGCCTGATACTCAAAGGTGTTCTAGGTGGCCAGTTGGTACCATCACAACTCACCAAGGGACTCACAGCTGAGATTTAGTATATCACCCCTGCATCAACATTAGACACAACCAATTGACTGCAACTAGCACCTGGCTCTACCACTTGGCCCATGCTGCCCCCTGTATCCAAGCACTCATGCTGAACGCCATCTCTTGCCTTACAATTAATTTAACAGGTAACCTCATACAACAGTGTCTGTAAAAACTGAATTGCCCACTGCACCCCAGTAAAAGTCATATTTTCATATCCAGTAGGAATTCCGAGGACCCAATTTCCTTCATTGTATTAGGACCACAGGCACTTTAGCTCTTCTGCTTTCTCTGGACTTTAACCCAGAATAAGAAGGAGACAAGTGAGAAAACAGAAGGGAAAGAATGATAGAAAAATCGAAAGGTTATAGGGACATTATAGTTAGGAAATAGAATTTTAAAAAATCCAAAGGTGCAGGGACGTTATAGTTAGGCTCAGATTTTACACACACAAAACTGTAGAAATTCAGTAGTGATAGTTACCTGAGCTAACTATAACTTATGGCCCTGCAATACACTGCTTATAACTTCACATATTACTTCACTAATGATATGGTCAGTGACACCTCAAATGACATCACTGATGACATCACAGTGAGTGTAAATATATTTTTTTAATTTCTAAGACTTACAGATATATACTAAGCTACTGCATAAGTTAAATTACTATTCTTTCTGTACTACTAATGACTTGTAACATTTGTCATCTGATCTATAATATGTAAGCTTTGGATTTTTAAGTTAAATATATATACATACATATAGATATTATTGCCCCACAAATTACAGCACTCATGACATCCTTGATAATATTAATGTAATATGTGCAGTAAACTTTTTGACGACAAAAAGGTGCATGCTGGAGGTGCGAGTTATATTTACCTTATATATGTGTGTGTGTGTGTGTATATGTGTGTGTGTATATATATTTGTGTGTGTGTGTATATATATACATATATATACACACACACAAATATTTACACAAACTTGCTTCAAAAATGTAACTATGACTCTCCAATCAAATATCTTGCTGCTGTGACACTTTTAAGTCATTGTATTGAGAGACAATTTCACTAAAATCTCTCCCTCTCTCCCATTATTGGATGGAAGAGAGTGAGAGAGAGAAAGTGACACGACCACGGGGGGAGCCTCAAGGCCCCTACAGTCCTAGCAGTCTCCTTGCCTCCTGTGGGAGCTCGCATTACTCCAAAATGGAGAGAGCTGCTTTAAATAGCCGCTCTCTGCATGTGGCAGCATGCAGGGAAAGAGATGAAAACTCTTGCTGAAAGCGGAGCTATGTTTGCTTTTTCTTAGCATGAAGCGGTCAGCTCCCACCATGTGAAAGCAAACAGCTACCTCCTGAGTGTGGGCACCTTGGGAAGTGGCAGGATCCAGCCCTGGGGGATGGCAGCCCCAAGGGACATCGATGGCTCCAGAAAGCCAGAAAGGTAGGGCGCACGTCTCTACTCCTTCTTTCAATTTGGACCCAGGGAGGTGCTGTTCATTCGGGCTGGGGTCCGTGATAGACCCCATCCTCATTACATATTATAGCCCTGGGGAGATTGCAGTAACTGGGGCTCAGAGGTGTCTGAGCAACCCCCCATTAGATTTCTTGATTTGGCCCCAGGGAGGTGGTGGTCCCTGGGGCAAGGTGGGGTCCACTGGACTCCCCATTCATTTTGGATTGCTTGCCCTGGAGTGGTAATGGTCCCTGGGGCATGGGCGTACATGCAACCCCCCACACATTAAATAATTGTAGACCCGGGGAGGTGGTGGTCCCTGGGGACTGGGGGTGTCTGTGGGCCTCCCATTCGTTTTGTGTTACTTGTCCCAGGGAGGTGGTGGTCCCTGGGGACCAGGGGGTCAGTGTGGCCACCCCGCATATCATAATATTGTAGCCATGGGAAGGTGGTGGTTCCCAGGGCTTCAATAAGCTCTAGTAGAGGGAGTCCTGCGCTCCCTCCTATATTTTGGGAAGGGCCCCGGGACCTGGCCCACTGGGGGCAAAATGAAACGCAAGCATGGGAGACCTTGATTGTTTTTTGTTAAATTCACAGTGAAATTTGTGAATATTTGTGAATTTCACCATGAAACTAAAAATTATGCTTCGTAGCCCTGGGGCGGAGTCCCAGGGTGACCCCTGGACCATGGCTAGGGGGCGTAGGAGGTTAAGGTAATGGTACCCTGCCCTTTCCTTTTTTCTTTTTTTTGGGGGACTTGGCTGAAGCTGAGATCCAAAATGGCTGCCAACACTTTCCTGGTTGAAGTGTTGGCAGCTAATCAGATCTCTGCACAAGTTCAAAATGGTCCCTCTTAAACTACTCAATGGATTTACATCAAATAACAATAATTGTAATTTGCCTACCAAGAGCTATCTTTCTGGAAAATGTGGTGTAATTCCAATCAGCGGTTCGAGCTGTAGCCGTGTTCAAAATTCCCATGGGAATTAACATTTAACATGGGAAATGCACATTTTTTGACCTCCACTTTTTGTGGGCCCCCATTCTACATATCACCTCAAAACTTCCCATGTGCACCAAGATTCATGAGCACACTTTTCTTTGAAAAATTTCTTGACGATATGTCAAACCTTGCCCAAGGTATAGGCAAGTCAAAATTGCTTTATCTATGGCTTCATGGTCCTAACTATAACTACCTGCTGGCAACTGCCAGTAGATAATAAGTATATATGCAGATATAGATATATCCCCTACAGGCAGATCCACTTCAGCTGTTTCTGGAGATATTCACACTGGCGAAAAATAGCTCTTGGTCCAGTAAAAGCCCCTTTTTTTAATTTGGTGTAAATCCTTTCAGTAGGTTTGGAGTTATTAAAGGAAAAAGAAATATAAATATCTTGGGATGTGGCTCCACTGCTGGACCTCCATGACAGATCTGCAGATCAATGTGCCAACAGCAATGCTGTGATTGGCTGGCCGCAACCTGAGAGAAAAGTTGTGGCTGACATTTTATGTATTGAGACTCAGTCCTGAGCAAAGTCTATAGTGACTGAAGGGGTCAGGGTAGAGGTACCCTGACCCCATGGATGTCATAGAGGGGTCGCTGAGGGACCCCGGTGGGCAAGAAATTGCCCAAAAATGTTTGTTTTGTTAATGTGTGCTGATCTGCTGATAGATCGTAGTGCTCACCACAACCCCTTCATGAATCTATGACAGATGCATGGATCCAGCAAGAATGGGAAAAAATATACACACACAGACCCAGTTATGCCCCAATACTACCACTAAACACTCACTCACACACCACCCATACATCCACTCACTCACAGACCCATACAGCCGCTCACACACCCATTCACACACCCTCAAAATCATATGCACTCATCCATGCTGCAACTCAAATACCCATTCACACAGCCATACAGCCATACAGCAGGACATCCACTCACATACCCACTCTTACACTTTTACAGCCACTCAAGCACCACCTCACACACTGATACAGCCACTCACACACCCAGCCACACAACCACAGAGACACCCACACACCCATAGCGTGACTCAAAAGCCTACTTTCACAACCACACAGACACTCACACACCACTTACATACCAATACAAACACTAAAGCACTCAGTCAAACTGACGTATATGTAGACATTAAGCAACAGGTTTTCAGACATCCACAAACAAAAATATAACTTATAATTTCTTTATTTAAACCAGTAAAGGCAGTTCTAACAAGAACCTTTCTCCCTTATTTTGGAAACTTGATTTGTTTTGTCTTATTGGAATTTTTTTTGTTTTCTTGTGGGTATATTCTAAGTGCAACTATAAAAAAATAAAATCCTGAAACAAAGTGCACAGAACTTGTGCAACAATTTTGTTAAACAAAAAAAGTAGCATCTTTGGCTTTTTACAGCCTGAAACAATACATGGATAGACTGCTCCCTGACAGAAACCATTTTTTTGCAACTGTGCAAAATGTGCCAGGTTTCAAAGACAGTATTTGGAAGATTAGCTGCAACTGCAGCCGGCATTGGATCCCCATGCACTACCTGCACCACAACAGATGCAGAGGCATGGGACGCATCCAATTCCATATCCGTTCTTGCAAGGTTTTGAGGGTCAATTTTTTTAGGTGTGTGAGCATACCTCTCATTCCATGGGAGTACTTGCATGACATCTGCTTACCACAAATATTGAGTCTCAGTACTTTTCCAATCACCTTTTTCTCCCCGGAAGAAATATTACAAAATTTCCAAGTGTTGGATTCTTTCTTCTTGGTGGTGGGTTCATCTTCTTTTGAAGAAGGTTCTCTGTGCTGCTCCTTCTGCTCTGTATTCTGCCTAGATGACATTTTTTCAATACAAAAAAAACACAACTCCAAAAACAAAACTGTCCATGTATGTCTGGAAGGTGTGATTTTTATCAGGAACACCCAAAGGAGAAAAACATGAGTAGGAATGTCCTGTACAAAAGGTTGACAGGTGTTTTAATCAATGAAATCAATTTATTGCTCTGTCACATGGGATTTTCAGATCCATCATGTGACTGTGAAATGGAAATATAAATTAAAACAATCTTCAAAGCTAGAATTACTTACTGGAATATAAGTGTGTATGTAATTTTACTAAACCACTGACCTCAAGCATCAATTATATAGTCTCCATTTGAAAATCACCCAGATCGGCAGATCGTTTGTGGAGCACAAAACAGGAAGTCCACATCAGGATGGTTCACTGAGCCAGATCCGCAAATCTAAAAACCTTGAAAAAAAATATTTTGTTTTGAAAATAATTGAAGTTATGCTTTACTAGTTGCCTATAGAATTTGATTAATGCCAACTTTCTTCCACCGCTGAATAAAATACAAGAAATGGTCACAACCAGTCCTGCAAATTCACGCATTAGGAGTTAGAGTAATGCTTTTTAGTGCCTGTGTTTGCATTACAGCAATAAAATGCATTAGTCATGTGTCTTAATGCTCCCTGGGACATACTGGGTGCGCTCTACTATAGTGCTGCAAGCACGCTGGCAGTGAGTGCACCAAACTGGAATATATTGTTATCATTTTAACAATCAGTGATCACTACTGGCACACACAGGAAATGATGTTCAAATAAAATGACAGTTGAGGCACTACAGTGGCTACCACAATCATGAGTGAAACAACTAGCCAGTGCCTGGGTTCTGTGTAGCCCATGGTTCTTTGTCTATATTCCACTCAAATAAACAATGACCCAGCAGTGAGTCTGTTCACATGGATTGGGAGGGGGGGTGGAGCCTTGCCTTTGTTGTTATTTTCTCAAAAGGCACCTGCCCCTCAGTCTGTGATCATTTAGGTGGGATTGGCCCATAGAGCCAAGCACAGCTGGAAGGGTGGTCTGCAGCTTTTATTTTTCTTGTTGCGCACTAGCCTTCCACACCACAGTGGAACCAGCACGTTTGATCCCAAGCATGAGTGGCAATCATGGAGGAGGTCGTGCTTACTGCCAGGCAGGATGTTTTTAAGTCTACTAACTTGTGCGTCCCCCTGGAGCCCAGTAAATCTGCATCCAGAAAGCCTTAACCCCCCTTGCCAGACATACACATGTGTTCGGGGGCTGGGTAGTGGGGTCAACATCATGCACTCTGACAAAACTTGTAGACAGGCAATTTTATTCACCAAGGCAGATGCTAGAGTGTCAGCTGCTCTGCTCTAGGTCAACTGACTTGCAGCATCATGCAACAAACTGTGCTTAGGGAGACCCTTTGCCAACCCAGAGTAACCGTGCTCCTAATACACTATAGCACAATAGCATTACAGGCCGCAGTTACAGCACCAGTGCCAAAGAGTGCTCTGCCAGCACTCTTTCACCTGTCCAATCCCTTGTCATATGCAGTAGCCCCGAGTAAGCCCTTCGGAGAGAGCCTGTCTCTGTTTCCCAGCTTCTAGCAGTGCAACACCATTAATAAGGTAACATTTGGCAGACCACCTGGCAGTGGCTGAGGACAGCAGTGGTGAGAGATCATTTGTTGTATATTGTTCTCAGTTCTTTTTTCCCTTCCCAGTCCATCCCTACACCACCCACCTCATTTTGATCCTTACCCTGGTAGTTCACAGAGACCGATGACAATTCTTTTTTGTGTGAATACGGCTCTTCATTCTTGATGGACTTATTTATTCTCTCCATAAATTGATCATAGGCTATCCTGGAAATCGCCAATGGATTCACACAAGGAACACTTGTGAGAGTTCAGTCTCCAATGTTCATACCTTATAATCTTCAATAACTAGTACGGATGTATGATGGAACCACAAATGCCATTGCCAGGCTTGCTTTTACCATGTATACATTACCACACATATGCCTTTACCATGCAAGGCATTTCCGTGCATATGCTTTTACAACGCATGCCTTTAGAATGAAAATGTGAGTATTTCCCAGGAAATTTAAAGCCTTTACATATAAATATATATATAACACATATATATATATATATATATATATATATATATATATATATATATATATATATATATATAAATTGGCTCAACTCCCTTCACCTTGTACAGGCAGGTTGTGGGAGAGAAACAGCAGCACAATCAAGTCTGTCATGAGAGTATTTCCACCTCAAAATGTTTATTTGTTTCATAGAATAAAAATTCTAAAATGTCATTTAGCTGACAAGAATGGTAACGTGTTTCTGCACCAAAGCTTTCTACTGACCACCATAAACATTGGTGAGGATGATTTAAAAAGATCAAACAGGTCACATGTCCCCCTGAGAAATAATGAAACAGAAGAGTTACTTAATATCAACTCACAATAGGTGAACTTAATTAATTAATGCTGCACAATTCGCAAAGTACATATTAACACACAAAAAATAAAGATGGCAATAAAGATAAAAATGGTAATGAATATGACAATTAGGGAGGAACTGTCACCCTATGATATCACACACAGTTTTAAAGAAGCAATATTAGAAGTCAATAAGAGAAATATATTTTTCAATGAAAACATTTATTTCATGAAAAAATGCATCCGAAACTTCTCATGATCCCACCATTTGTCTTGTTGCCTCATTTATAACCTACTACACAGGATATCATATGATTATTAATATTATATGCAATTACAGAAAGGGATTAGAGAATTGTATTTTATGTTTCAGACCTTGCTAAATAGATATTCCCATTCTATATATAAACCTTTTAGCCTTTCCAGCTGAAAGGGAAAAGGGGAGATTGAGAGAAATTCTTCACTGATAATGGTAAAGTACCCTTTTGTCTGTGTAGCCCTTATATGTGTACACATCTCAACACCTAACAGATTCCTGTTGGATAAATCATGGACTGGGTGGCTACAAAAAGACAGTAACAAAGTTTTTTTGTGTATGTGTCACTATTCAAAACCAGGACATCATTTCCTCATCTGCCATGGAACAATGGTAATCATTGTATTTGGTCCAGTGCTCTATTGACAGTTCACTAGTCTATTAATAGGACATCTTTAAACCCATCATCTCATTTAAGTGATCAAATCAAAGTTTAACATGGTTTTTCTTTCGTGAGTCATATCTCAGAACTAAGTAAATTTAGTCCATTGGTCATAGATCAGGTCACTGCATATTATTACAGCAATATGACAGCTTCAAAGTTAGTTATGCAGCTTTATATAGCTTTCAGACTTATTGTCCTAAAGAAAACATGAGGGCTTGAGGAGATAGTCAATGTAAAAAGATATGAAGCTCTGCATTGCAGTTCCATCCCCACTGTATCTTGGTAACTATGAAGATGATCTGTCTAGACTCAGATTTCCAAAGACTCAATTCTAGATTTCCCCCTCTCAGAGCTTTCATGATATGATGGATCCCAAAGTAACAAAGACCTGTAATATCCCCATATGTTCTTCCCATATGTGTTATGCCATGGCATATGACATGACTCTGATCTGGATAACCCGGATGTGCTGCAAAATCCAAAGTTTCAACTTATAAATGATACTTCCTATACGTTTCTAGCCACATCTACACTCCAGAATATACACAACATATGGTTTTTAAAAGGGGAAGTTACTTCGAAAAGTGAACTTCTTTCCAAGTCCTAGACTGAAATCGACATGTATTACATCCATAAGTATAAGCTTTGCATCTTTGGCATCTCCAAAAGCCCTGTTGCCTTTGTCTCAACCAGTTCACATCTATGCTGGGGACTTTTTGCATGTGACTATATACAAGATAATCTCCTATTGAAATTGTTTTGCTGTATATTATTCTCTGTTGTTCCTGATGTTGATCTCAGAGTCTCATCCAATCTGAGGATTCCCCAGTTGTTTTGCAAGACTCTCTTGACAATAGCACTAGATTGATCATATTCTGTTAAGTAACTATAGGACGATTCTCCCACTTCTCCAATTGCGCTCTGTTTTACAGCAAGTAAATCATCTCTCTTACAGGACGAGGCCCTTTCAGAGGCATCTTGCAGTACACAGTTCAGGTAACCTCGAGCTCTAATCTTTCACACATCTCTCATGCCTCATGTAGAAAATCACTTTCTTCTGAGCAATTTCTCCTGGCACGTAGTAATTCTCCATATGGAATGCTCACTTTTAGGGCCTGTGGATGTCCTCTATTCGCATAGAGCAGGCTATTGCAGTAAGTTGATTTCCCATGCATGGATGTACATACCTTCTCCCCATCGATGTACACTGTGATATCTAGATACCTGATACTGGTATCACTGATGTCATTTGTAAATTTCAATCTGTGGGGATTATTCTCCCATGATTCAATGAAATGTATCAGCTCCTGTTTATCTCCATCCCATAGTAGGAATAGCTCATCAATAAATTGTGTCCACAATACAATATGTTCAAAATTTCTGTTATTCTTTTCTGTCCATATCGTCTCTTCCTCCCAGTGGCCCATCAGAAAGTTTGTGAATGTGGGTGGAAAATATGTCTCCATTGCTGTTCCACGTAGCTGCAAATAATATTTGACATCAAATAAGAAGTTTGTATGTGTGAGGCAGAAATATAACATGTTTAGCAACATCTCCGTGTGCTCAAGATGTTACATGGTACCTACATGCTTCCATATCATCAGCATGTTGAATTGAAGTATAGAGTGAGACAACGTCAACAGTGGCCATGAGATATCCTGTTTTCCATGGGATGTTTTTGATGTGATTAAAAAAAACATTGAATCTCTAATATATGAGGGTAACATTGGTACATATGAGAAGAGAAAGATGTCTTGAGGAATTCTCTAGGGGGGAGCCAATGGAACTAACAATTGGCCTGCCTGGTGGATTCTCAAGACTTTTATGGGCTTTTGGCAGAAAGTATATCGTTGGCTTCATGGGTTTGTTATTCCTTAGATAATGATATTCATTCTCATCAAAGAGACCTCGTTCATGCCACTCTTGTAATTTCAGATGATATTTTCTAGCATATTCCTCTGTGGGGTTTTGGCTCAGAAGTTGACAGCTATCTTTATCCATGAGTTATCTTGTTGCTTCTTTAATGTACTTGGTGTGATCCATCACATGATGTTGCCCCCTTTATCCAAGGGTTTGATAATTATCAAGGCATCATCTTGTAACTCCTTCAAAGCTCTCCAATCTTCTCTGTTCATATTTGTTCTATATGTGCCTTTAGAATTATCCTGTGTTGCTGATTCATTCATTGCTATTTCTGTCAGTTCTTCCACCAATATCTCCTTGAAGGTGTCTATTTTATTCCCTGGGGTGAGTTGTAGGCAGAATAGAGATTTTGTTTTACAGACGAACCTTAGAGCTTTCCAGTATCCAATCTAGTCAATTCACATCACTGAGAGTTCACCTGACACAAAAGTGCCTCCTGCTCCAAACTGATTAGAATTTTGAGATATTTTATATCCTTCAGAGTTGTCGGGGAGATCTGTGATTGAGACTCAGATTTACTACTCCAATTTACTTTCGCTTCAAAATACTTTTTCAGTTTCAATTTTCAACAAAACTTATATAGACTAATCCTAGCATTGGGTAGACTCAACCTGTTCACAGGGACAAAGGATAGACACACACACACACACACACACACACACATATATATATATATATATATATATATATATATATATATATATACATACATCCGTGTAGGAGGCTGGCCTGGTTTGTAGTGGTACCAAGGGGTACTTACACTCTGCACCAGGTCCAGTTATCCCTTATTAGTGTAGAAGAGGTGTCTAGCAGCTTAGGCCGATAGAAAAGGGTAGCTTAGCAGAGCAGCTTAGGCTGAACTAGGAGACGTGTGAAAGCTCCTACTATACCACTGGTGTCATATGCACAATATCATAAGAAAACACAATACATAGATATACTAAAAATAAAGGTACTTTATTTTTATGACAATATGCCAAAAGTATCTCAGTGAGTACCCTCAGTATGAGGATAGCAAATATACACAATATATATGTACACAATACCAAAAATATGCAGTAATAGCAATAGAAAGCAATGCAAGCAATGTACAGTCACAATAGATTGCAATGAGAGCACATAGGTACAGGGGCAACACAAACCATATACTCTAGAAGTGGAATGCGAACCACGAATGGACCCCAAACCTATGTGACCTTGTAGAGGGTCGCTGGGACTGTAAGAAAACAGTGAGGGTGAGAAAAATAGCCCACCCCAGACCCTGAAAAGTGGGTGCAAAGTGCACCTAAGTTCCCCAGAGAGCACAGAAGTCGTGATAGGGGAATTCTGCAAGGAAGACCAACACCAGCAATGCAACAATGATGGATTTCCGGACGAGAGTACCTGTGGAACAAGGGGACCAAGTCCAAAAGTCACGATCAAGTCAGGAGTGGGCAGATGCCCCGGAAATGCCAGCTGTGGGTGCAAAGAAGCTGCCACTGGATGGTAGAAGCTGTGGATTCTGTAAGAACGAAGAGGACTAGGAACTTCCCCTTTGGAGGATGGAGGTCCCACGTCATGAAGAAGCTTGCAGAGGTGTTTCCGTGCAGAAATACCGCAAACAAGCCTTGCTAGCTGCAAGGGTTGCAGTTAGGGTTTTTGGATGCTGCTGTAGCCCAGGAGCGACCAGGATGTCGCCATTTGCGTGAGGAGACAGAGGGGGTGTCCAGCAAGACAGAGAGCCCACTCAGAAGCAAGCAGCAACCGCAGGAGTGCTGGAAGAGGCACTACGAAGAGGAGTGAACCGGAGCCCACCCAAAGTCACAAAGGAAGGTCCCACGACGCAGGAGGACAACTCAGGAGGTTGTGCACTCCATGTTAGAGTGTCGGGGACCCAGGCTTGGCTGTGCACAAAGGAAATCCTGGAAGAGTGCACAGGAGCCGGAGCAGCTGCAAATCACCCAGTACCCAGCAATGCAGTCTAGCATGGGGAGGCAAGGACTTACCTCCACCAAACTTGGACTGAAGAGTCACTGGACTGTGGGAGTCACTTGGACTGAGTTGCTGAGTTCCAGGGACCACGCTCGTCATGCTGAGAGGGGACCCAGAGGACCGGTGATGCAGTCTTTTGGTGCCTGCGGTTGTAGGGGAGGATTCTGTCGTTCCATGGGAGATTTCTTCAGAGCTTCTAGTGCAGAGAGGAGGCAGACTACCCCCACAGCATGCACCACCAGGAAAACAGTTGAGAAGGCGGCTGGATCAGCGTTGCAAGGTCGCAGTAGTGGTCTTTGCTACTTTGTTGCAGTTTTGCAGGCGTCCAGAGCAGTCAGCGGTCGATTCCTTGGCAGAAGGTGAAGAGAGAGATGCAGAGGAACTCTGATGAGCTCTTGCATTCGTTATCTGAAGAATTCCCCAAAGCAGAGACCCTAAATAGCCAGAAAAGGAGGTTTGGCTACATAGGAAGGAGGATAGGCTAGTAACACCTCTGACGTCACCTGCTGGCCCTGGCCACTCAGAGCAGTCCAGTGTGCCAGCAGCAGCTCTGTTTCCAAGATGGCAGAGGTCTGGAGCACACTGGAGGAGCTCTGGGCACCTCCCAGGGGAGGTGCAGGCCAGGTGAGTGGTCACTCCCCTTTCCTTTGTCCAGTTCCGCGCCAGAGCAGGGCTGGAGGATCCCTGAACCGGTGTAGACTGGCTTATGCAGAAATGGGCACCATCTGTGCCCATGAAAGCATTTCCAGAGGCTGGGGGAGGCTACTCCTCCCCAGCCCTAACACCCTTTTCCAAAGGGAGAGGGTGTAACACCCTCTCTCTGAGGAAGTCCTTTGTTCTGCCTTCCTGGGCCAAGCCTGGTTGGACCCCAGGAGGGCAGAAACCTGTATGAGGGGTTGGCAGCAGCAGCAGCTGCAGTGAAACCCCTGGAAAGGTAGTTTGGCAGTACCCGGGTCTGTGCTAGAGACTCAGGGGATCATGGAATTGTCTCCCCAATGCCAGAATGGCATTGGGTTGACAATTCCATGATCTTAGACATGTTACATGGCCATGTTCGGAGTTAACATTGTGATGCTATACATATGTCGTGACATATGTATAGTGCACGCATGTAATGGTGTCCCCGCACTCACAAAGTCCAGGGAATTTGCCCTGAACAATGTGGGTGCACCTTGGCTAGTGCCAGGGTGCCCACACACTAAGTAACTTAGCACCCAACCTTTACCAGGTAAAGGTTAGACATATAGGTGACTTAGAAGTTACTTAACTGCAGTGGTAAATGGCTGTGAAATAACGTGGAAGTTAGTTCACTCAGGCTGCAGTGGCAGGCCTGTGTAAGAATTGTCAGAGCTCCCTATGGGTGGCAAAAGAAATGCTGCAGCCCATAGGGATCTCCTGGAACCCCAATACCCTGGGTACCTCAGTACCATATACTAGGGAATTATAAGGGTGTTCCAGTATGCCAATGTAAATTGGTGAAATTGGTCACTAGCCTGTTAGTGACAATTTGGAAAGAAATGAGAGAGCATAACCACTGAGGTTCTGGATAGCAGAGCCTCAGTGAGCCAGTTAGTCATAACACAGGTAACACATACAGGGCACACTTATGAGCACTGGGGTCCTGTCTGGCAGGGTCCCAGGGGACACATACAACTAAAACAACATATCTACAGTGAAATAAGGGAGTAACATGCCAGGCAAGATGGTACTTTCCTACAATCTGCAGATGCAAACATCTGTATCCCAAAGAATAAACATTACGATCGAGGTTCAAAATTCATGTTGAAGAATGGAATAAATCTTCTTTATTGATGGTCAATGGATGGACTGTGATGGGCATTGTTTTTTCACAGAATAATTCATTCTTCATCTCCTATTATTACATTCCTGTTGGGTTCTGGCTTGTGGGAGGTGCCCTGTGCTCTCTCTGTAACCATATTTTTCTGTATTCATACTAATAATACAGGTCGATCAACAGGCTGGTGATTCATTACATTCAACTTGCTTTCTGGCTTTGATACCCTCCCCCCAGCTGATAACACGCTCGCTTACATTTTTTCCACTTTAGGCTATGTAAGTTAAAGCATGACCTTTGTTGTGAATGCATGTTTTGTTGGATGGCACCCTTGCCTCTGACCCATGTTTTTGTGGGGTATATGTTCCCTTTAGGGAAGGGGTTATGCTACAACACCACAATCATCATATATCTGAGTAAAACAGTATTGGTGCTCTTATAGGACCAGAGCCAAGTTGGCCCACCTCACTCAAATACTCCTCTAATCATTGAATGACGACGCAGGGGAAATAGGCCTTTAAAACTTAAAACATTAGACACTGGAGCCCTTATTTACAAAGAAATGGCATAGGGCAGTGCTGGAAGTCATTTTGCTGTACTGCTCTATGGCAATTTGAAACTGCAGGAATGCACCGTATTTACAAGAAACGTGCATTCCTGACTTTTCAGCTGTGGCACAAATTGCACCCAACAGGTGCAAGGGTATCTGTGTTGTTGGCATGATTGATCTTGTGCCGGAAGGGGCAACTTCACAAGAGGCGTTTTCCTCATTCTATGCCCACTGCAGAATGTAAACATTTCTCCTCGTTACACCTGCTCTGGGGCGGCGTATGTTTTTGGTGCTGGCCCAGATTTATGCTGTGCTCTAAATCTGGGCAGTGTAAAAATCCATTTGTGTTTTTGTGGGATTAACCACAGCAATGTCTGGGGAAAGCCTCCCTGACTCACTGTGAGGCCACGCAGTGACTTGCGCTGCATTGCCTTACACCATATACACAAGGCCATATAAAGCCATGCAGGGGGGTTTTGCATGGCCTTGTAGACATGGGTCTGCACTGTGCGCCACCGGAGTGTCAAGAAAAGTGACACTCTGGTGGTGCACGGGGGATTGTAAAAAAAAACCTTTGAATTCATAAATAAAGTCCAAAATATTAATGTACAACTGAGAAGAGGGACAGCTCAGGAAACATTTATTACTCTGAAGGGGACCATTTCTGACATAAATTGAGGAATCAATTGTTTGGTACTCCTACTTCATTTATGCCAGAGGGACAACATCCGTGGTTTTTGGTGGGTGACTTTAATAGCACCCATGATGTTTCTCTCAACTGCTTCCATTCCCCTCTCCCAGGTGTGCCACTTGTCCCTAATGTGAAATCTTTAGCCTTCTGAGTTTACAACTGTCCCCTGAATGATGCCTGGCACTTCAGGAACATTCATCATAGGGAATACTCCTATTATTCCCTTCCATATTGTTTGCACAGCAGGCACATCTGAATAGTGTGATCTAAAGACATCCATGCTTATGTCATTCACTCCAACTACTTCGAAATACATGTTCAGACCACAACCTTAATGAGGTGAGCCTGACCTGAGGGAAAATCCCTACCTCTATACCAACTTGTCATCTTCAGCCACAATTTGCTAGAATTTGCTTGATTTAGAGATGCAATGCAGGAACCAATTATCAACTATTTTCTGATGATGAAGACATGGCTTTCACCACCATTGTAGAGTGGGAGGCTCTCAAGGCAGGGATCAGGGGCATGTGTATAAAATAAGTAACTGGCACCCAACACATGTTAGAAGTAGAGCTTACTAAAATAAAAACCTCACTGCCCAGCCTTGAATTGTTGGCGATTGACAACTCAAAATTCCTTGTCAGTTTGAAACGTGCTCGAGATCATTATGTGGACCTCATAGAACAGCTAGACTGCCTTACCATGGTGTCATACATGACCAAAACTCCTGCCGAAGCTGATAAAGCTTGTTGGCTACCCACATAGTTTACTAGACCACATCATTTGGGGGCCCTCATACTTTTAATCACTACCCTGTGGGGCTCTCTTCCTTGCCTGTGGACAATAAACCGCTCTTTTCAGTACAATTCAACTAACCTGTATGTGAGAAAGACCGAACCTGATGAAGAGACTCTCCTGAAGATCCTGGCTGGGACAGAGCTCCCTAGGATACCCTTGACACACAAAGAAAATGTAAAATCTTAAATACTGGATCAAGCGATCTGCAATGCAATTTGATCCCTTCTTATGGCAGTTATATATGGGTTCCAAACATTTGGGCACCTTCACAACTTTGGCTAACAAATCATTGGTCATGCTCATGCTAAAGCTAGGATGAGAACTGTCATCTCCTTCCTCCTACAGACACATTTCACTACTGAACTATAATTGCATAATGTCTCCTTCCTTTGGCCCACCCAGACCAAAATGGATTTATTCCCAGAAACAACACTTCCTGAAACATCACACAATTTTATTCTGTCTTAAGGGATACCTCTCTTGATTGGCCCTACTCATTGTACCTTGCTCTAGACTTAGAGTAGGCATTTGACAAATTACACTGGAAATATATGATATTTGTGTAAGACATATTTGGTTTTAGCCCCCGAATATTACATTGGATTAAGCTCTTATGCACTAAATCTACTTTCAAGGTTAGACCTGATCTGCATATTTCAGACTCTTATCTAGTGGTAAGAGGATCAAGGCAGGTATGCCCCCTCTCCCCTCATTTGCAGTGGCTCTCGAACTAATGGCAGCAAATATGCATGCACAGATAAATATTTGAGGCTTTCCACAGGCACATGTTATTTCCCTCTATGAAGATGATATGATACTCTATATATACTTGACATTATTGCTGCCCTTTGCCCCCAAGAGGGCATGATAGACAAATTCAGGAAGCTCATTTCCCTTTTGCAAATCCCTCCCCGAATGTGAGATTCCACTGGGGAATGCAACTCCACATACCTTTTGATAGTCAGGCATCCAAAGCTATCATGCTCAGGATGGCCTCCTGGGGAACGATCTAAGAAGACTATGAGATATTTTCTGTTGCAGAACTCCTATTGGACTCTCTCCCATTGTCAGTGACATTGTCCAAAAGGATAATGCTCCCCCGCTTCATCTATTACTTTGCCAACTCTTGACCTTGATAAATTTCCAAAAAATTCAGTGAGCTGACCTTTATTAAATGATCTAATTTGAGGCTCAGGCAGGAAGCGATAACATTGAGAAAACTCAGACTTCAGATCTCAGGGGTGAGGGGCCATGGGAATCACTAACTTCCCAATCTATTATCTCTCTCTACGACTTCAGTGGGTGGCATTCTAGTTGACTAGACACCTTTCTGTGTGACAGGTCTCATGAAATCCCAGATCAATGAGGGTGTACTCCATGGGGTCTTGTTCCCTTGAATCAATAGTCCTAGTTCCTGCTCGCTTCTGCTTACTACTGCTGTGGACTGCTTAAACCACTGCTTTTCTTACACCAGATACAACAAAGCTCTGAGCCCCACCTTTTCCAAGTGGGTCCCAGTTAAATGTCTCCCTGAAAGGCATGGCACCCTGATAGCTGAGATGCTTTCAGCATCGGGGGTATTGGGTGTTAGCAAGACTGGAACCCTGTTCTCTGGTGATTTGCTCCTAAGCTTGCAGGAACTGATAAAATAATGGGGCCAACAAGCTGGGAATTTCATATTATATGACATAAGAACGAGGGACTTGGGACGTCCTGGGATATATGAGGTCAAGAACACAAAAAGGATATTCTCCTCACCACAATGTACACTATAGACAAATGGTAGGAGGCTCACTACATAGATGTACAAAGCCCTACAACAGACCTCAAGCCCAAAATACTGCTGCTGAGAAATAAACAGAAATAATCTTTTGGTCAACAATTCAATGATAAAGTCTAGCTTAAAATCTTAGAATATCCACACAAGGCTTCCAGAAATGTGTTCTTTAAATGTGTCCACCTAATCACTCTACTAAGAGTGTACCCCACAGTTTCAGACACCAGCCCCGGCTATCATGACCTGAAGGTGATATGATACATATTTTTTTGGGTCTGCCAAACACCGAGGCAATACTGGGTTGATGTTTATGCTATGTCACAAAGGCCACTGAACAAACAGACTAATGTTATACAACAGTCTCTACTGGGCTTCTTCCCATGACTCAAATATAAAACGTTGACTGGAAGATTTCTAGACCAAACTCTCTTGATCACCACGAGTGCAACATCTATGAGGTGGAAATCTGCCTATCCCATCTCATTAATTATATGGATGACAGAGGCCATTAAGTGGGCCCAAGGAAAGATCTTGGTGGTCAGCAGTGTATGAAGTAGGAGTCCACAAAATGTAAATAACGGAATACTGGAACACAACTCCCTATGGATTCATGCAGAACTCCAAACACAATTCTAGACCTCCATGAAAGCCCTAAGCCCTTTTATCTGTGATCCACTTAAACCCATTACTTATTACATTGAATCTCCTGCTCTCCTTAATAATTATTATTCTGTGGTTGGTCCCCGGCCTATAATACTTACCTGCTAACTTTTAGACTCTGATTTTCATGGAGACTCTTTGTTTCAACACAATAGATTCTGGGCATCCGCATCCAGATGATGGCATCGGGATGTTTGGTCCTTGACCTGTTCTTTGAATTTTTCTCCTACTCACCACATCCAAATATTATTATGCGTAGCATAACTTACCAGCTTCTCCCCCTTATTAAACTTTGTGACAGCTATATCACTTTTTCATGCTGTACACTACTATAATGCTTAACAACATTCTAAAAAATATTCAATGTTGCGATAGTTCTACACAGTTGTTAACATGCTAATAAAACATCTTTAAAAAAAGAGACGTTCCAAATCTTGTGTGCACACATAGGCACTTAGCACAAACTACAAAGCAGCATGTTGAGGGGCACATTTATACTATGTTTGTGCTGAATTCGCGTCATTTGTTTTTACATAAATTTGGCGCAAACTTAACTCTATTTATACTTTGACGCTAGCCATGTTTAGCGTCAAAATATTGGAATAGCAACATTTTTTGGAAGCATGCACCTACCTTGCGCCAATGAGATGCAAGGTAGGCGTTCCCATCTAAAAAGTGGTGCTAACCCCATAGCCCCATTTATCCCCTGTTCTAAAATGACGCACAGGTGGGAGGAGGGGCTCAATAATGGTGCAAAGCTTGCTTTTCACCATTATTTAATGCCTGGGTCAGACCAGGCGTTAGGGGACCTGTGGACCCATTTCCATATTGAAACATCATGGAATGGGCCCAGAGGTGCCCACCCCAAGCCCCAGGAACACCCCCACCCACACCAAGGGACAAGGTAAGTATAGATAAGTATTTATCCATGACATGGGTCCCTCTGCATGGCACTGGGTGCAATGACTATGTCCAGGGGACCCTGGTTCCCTGTGACTCCTGTCTCTTCTAAGACAGGAGTCATGTGGTATGTATGATTTTATGTCAGGAAATGAGGCTAGGCTGGTTAGAGGTATTTTTTTGCCTTTAACCAGCCTAGTGTCATTTTTTGAGGCAAAACCCCCTTCCACCATAACGCAATTTTTTCTGCCAAAAGCCCACCCTGAGCACCGCCTGCGGGATTCCAAAAGGTTGGTGCCTGCCTGGTGCTTTAGAATGAAGCAAGCCAGCGCTATACTTTTTGCAGGCAAACTGCGTTTGCGCAGTTTTGTGGAAAAAAGTATAAATATGTGCCTGAGACTGGAAGGGCTAGTGTATGTTATGGGTGTTGAAGATTTTTAGATTCAGTTGTTCTCAGGTTGCAGATTATTTAGCACCTTTTCACACCAGGTTTTTTCCTATTGAATCATAAATGTCTGTTCCTCAGCTTTTTCCTCTGGTCACTATTCTAGGTTCTGTACGTTGATGAGGGAAGATCACCTCTCAATTCCTCTTCTCCTATGATGCTGCTATTTTCTGTTATTTTTTGTGTATATAAGGCAGTGTGGAGTAGTCAGATATTATCAATATCTGTGCCCAAAAACACAGGGCCGCATTTACCAGAATCTGAGGTATTGGCATTGATGCATCAGATTTCTTGTGCTTCCCTAAGATCCCATAACGACGCCATGGATGTGCTGTATTTAAGATACAGAGCTCCATGGCGCACATTTTCACAGATGCGTCAGAAATTCTGGAACGTTTGTTGGTGTTAAACTCACACATTTCTGGAGTAGGGTTGTAAAAATAATGCTACTCCAGCATTGCGAGGAGACTCCCATTGGAAAAAGCCCTGTGTCAACTTTACACCTGCTCTAAGTAGGTGGTAAAATTATTATGCAGTGAGGTTGTGGAATGACTCAGTGAAATGCCATGTATTTCACTGTGTCAATTCTGCGTGACTTTTTGTTTGGGAACTCCTACCCTGCATACATTATACATGGTACAGGTATAATCGGACACAGGGCTTACCAAACTGACGCACTGGAACCAATGTGTCAGTTTGTAAATCTGGAGCAGTGCAGTGCAGTGCTAGCACCGCAGCTGAGTAAAAAAAATGATGCAGCGGTGGTGATGAATAAAATGAGACCCACATTGTCCTTAATCAATGAGGACTACTGGATAGATGAATGTCAGTGGAAAGGTGTACTAAATACATAGGACCATATTACTAACAAAGCTTTATATTTGCACTCTTACTAGTATGCCTATGAACTGGTGCAGATCTACTACTTTTTTTCCTGAATTTCGCCACTTTGTATGCCTGGATAACTGTGCAGTCACAAGTCATCAGGCATGCTACCCACAATGTTTGGTGACATTTTTACATTTTGGTATTTCCACAATGCCGAATTGTACACAATACAATTCCGCATTGAGAAAAACCAGTCCCACTGTTCAACTTCACTTTTTTAAGTTTCTTTTTATTTTCCTGGAGAAACCATTTTTCTCCAAGAATAAACCATTTATATTACAACCATACAAAGCTTAGGGTTTTCCATACCTTTCCTTTCCTGGAAGGGGATGTCTGACAGCTATTTGCAAGAGAAAACCTCTGAACACTAACCAGATCAAAAACTATTGGAAATGAGTTTGTGAACGTCCACAAGGTCACCAGTTTATGAGTATTCACAATTCAATTCATTCTCAGCCCAATCACTCCTTGATTTCTCCTATAGTAAGCATTTTACAAAGGGGCTTACTGTTTCAAAATGTAATGCAGCCATGGCTTAAAATTAAGTGGAATTAAAATGCATTTACTGCACCTCAGTATCCGTTTGTGGATATTCCTCGAGAGTTTACAGGAGAAAATGTCTTGACTTTGGTCCGTAGTATTTACAGACAGAAAACATCCAGGGACTGATCTATGAAGCCTTTCATTCTTGTTTTAAGAGTGCTTTATTTGGCATATTGTCACCCGAAAGCTAAGATAGACCATATTAGATGGTCACTTGCCGCATCCTGAGATACAACTTATTAGTTCTTTAGCACTTATTTAACTAAAAGCTGGATGTTAGAAATGGGGTCTTTGGTTGACAGTCAGGTTACCCCCTGTTCAAGCAAGGACCCTCACTCTAGTCAGGGTAAAAGAGAATCACCCTCAGCTAACCCCTGCTTACCCCCTTGGTAGCTTGGCAGAGCAGTAGGCTTAACTTCTGAGCGCTAGGTGTAAAGTATTTGTACCAACACATACAGAAACTTAATGAAAACACTACAAAATGACACAAAACCGGTTTAGAAAAATAGGAAATATGTATCTAAACAAAACAAGACCAAAACAACAAAAATCCGACATACATAAGTCAAGTTATGGATTTTTAAAGATTAAACTCAAAAATATCGCTTAGAAACAAAAATGCTTCGATGAGATGTTAACACGGCGTCGTGACGGAGTCGTTCCCAACAAGCCAACACCAGCGGTGCCGGACACGGAGTCGTGTAGACCCCCAAGTACAGTACCTTTGGTGAAGAGTGAAAACAAGCTGATGCGCGAAGTCGGAGATCGCGGCGTCTGTGCGAAACGTTGAATCCGTGCACTTCGAGCGGCGTCGGTCACGACGTGGTGCGGCGACTTCCACGGAGTCGCAGACTTCGGCGGGGCTGCTGCGGCATCGGGCCTGCGAAGAGCGTCGCGTTACAGCGAAGGTCACGGCATCAGGTGCAGGCGGCGTTACCGGATTCAGCAGCGGCGTCGGTCCGAAGTCGTCCGAAGTCGATTTCCTTGGATTCCACCAGCTTTCCTTTCAAGGGCCCAGGGACTGGAAAGGGCACCACTTGTTGGGGCAGGAGTCTCTCCAGAGACTCCAGGTGCTGGCAGAGAGAAGTCTTTGCTGTCCCTGAGACTTCAAACAACAGGAGGCAAGCTCTAACTCAAGCCCTTGTAGATTTCTTCACAAGATGGAAGGCACACAAAGTTCAGTCTTTGCCCTCTTACTCTGGCAGAAGCAGCACTGCAGGAAAGCTCCACAAAGCACAGTCACAGGCAGGGCAACACTTCTTCCTCAGCTATCAGCTCTTCTCCAGGCAGAGGTTCCTCTTGGTTCCAGAAGTGTTTCTCAAGTCTGTAGATTTGGGTGCCCTTCTTATACCCATTTTAGTCTTTGAAGTCACCTTTCTTCAAAGGGTACTCACACCTACTTGTGAAATCCTGCCTTGCCCAGGCAAGGCATCAGACACACAGCAGGGGGTTGGAGCCGACATTGTCTGAGGCAGGCACAGTCCTTTCAGATGAGAGTGACCACTCCACTCCTCCCTCCGAGCAGAGATGGCTAATCAGGAAATGCAGGTTACACCCCAGACCCCTTTGTGTCACTGTCTAGTGCGAGGTGAAAAACAACCCAACTGTCAAACTGACCCAGACAGGGAATCCACAAACAAGGCAGAGTCACAGAATGGTTTAAGCAAGAAAATGCTCACTTTCTAAAAGTGGCATTTTCAAACGCATAATCTTAAAATCAACTTTACTAAAAGATGTATTTTTTTAATTGTGAGTTCAGGGACCCGAAACTCCACATGTCCATCTACTCTCTAGGGGAATCTACACTTTAATCATATTTAAAGGTAGCCCCCATATTATCCTATGAGAGAGACAGGCCTTGCAACAGTGAAAAACAAAATTGGCAGTATTTCACTGTCAGGACATATAAACCACATTACTATATGTCCTACCTTATCCATACACTGCACCCTGCCCTTGGGGCTACCTAGGGCCTACCTTAGGGGTGCCTTACATGTAAGAAAAGGGAAGGTTTAGGCCTGGCAAGTGGGTACACTTGCCAAGTCGAATTTACAGTGTAAAAATACACTTACAGACATTGCAGCGGCAGGTCTGAGACATGATTACAGGGTTACTTGTGTGGGTGGCACAACTAGTGCTGCAGGCCCACTAGTAACATTTGATTTACAGGCCCTAGGCACCTCTAGTGCACTTTACTAGGGACTTAACAGTAAAACAAATATGCCAATCATGGATAAACCAATTACATACAATTTACACAGAGAGCATATGCACTTTAGCACTGGTTAGCAGTGGTAAAGTGCTCAGAGTTCAAAAGCCAAAAGCAACAGGTCAGAAAAAAATAGGAGGCAGGAGGCAAAAAGATTAGGGATGACCCTGCATAAGCAAAAAAGTCTGACACTGGAAAATCTGAATAAAATAATGTTTGAATACATTTCTTTTTAGTCTCCAATAATCTAGGCTCATGCTGTTAAAAGGAGAACAAAAAGATATGCCAAGAGGCTATTCCATTGAGGGCATGTCCACTGCCCATAATTTAAAGTCAAAAAGATCCATAACAAGAGTGGTGGCAAAGTAATGTCAAAAGTGCCCTTATGATTTTTCTGTAGGTGATTTCAAACCGTTTCCCTGAAGTTCTAGAAAACGGGCCACAGCTCCAGAGAACAGCAGGGCCAGGTAAAATTTAATTTCTGAGATACTTTAAAGGAATAGCGCTGCAAATTCAAAACTGCTTAGTATGACACACAAAACACACCTATAATTCTTCAGGCTCTATGAAAGGCAATATTGGATGATTATTGGTTTTCAGAAGCTCCAGGAAGAAAACTTGGAAAGATAAATGAAAATGGACAAAATGGTCCACTTATTAAAAGTACTCCTCTGCAGCCCTCATCTCGGAATTTCCTGTAAACCTTATTCACATTTGCTGGGTACTGTAGAATTTAAACCATAACCAAATCTTTTGCACCGTTTATGTTATTTCCCCTTGGGTGAGACATGCATATGTGCCCACTTTGTCACCACAAAGGCACTTTGATTCTACAGAAGTGGCTGCAGAACCTTGTTTGCCCTTCTGCAACATTAGTGCTGGCATGATCCCAAGGGGGTTTGCCCTCATTAGTTACATAGAAGTGGTGCACAGTTGTCGCACTCCACAAGGGCGTCCTTTGGGGCATTGACATGGGGATGCCAGTGGCCCTGCAGATATCACCCTGCGGGTGGTTGTAGTCAGCCTCTGCACATGCCTTGGGGTGGATCCCTGTCCCCTTTTGTATGTGAGGTAGGGGTGAGTGAAAAGTGAGTGAAAAGTGCCGGTCCGCTGGCAGAGTTTGTGGAGTCTTGCTTACTCTGCGCTTGCTTGTTGCTCCGAGTTAGGGCAAAACTCCACCAGCCACTGCAAGGCAGTGTTTTTTCTCATTTGTGGCTCGACAACTTTAAGTTGGCGATCAAGAACTTGTGTTCCCTAGTGTGATTTTTCAGTGCTAGAACCCCTGGTGAGAGTTCTCATTGCAAGCAGTCACAGCAGATTGTGAGCATTCAAATTGAGAAAGCTGCTACTAGAGTAGAAAATCTACTTGAGCAACAGAAAAAAGCAGTGCCCTCTGGAGCACCGCGTGGTGCCTTTTGTGCTGACTTTACAGAACGGGACAAGCTCCCGGTGCCCAAAATCAGCGCGAGCAGTGCAACATGCTCATATTTCACCCGCTCACGGAACGCCACAGAATCTCACAGCGTTTTTGTGTAACTCCACAGAATTCCACTGAGTGAAATTTAGTGAGTTCTTTCCAGGCCTAATGTAAGGTTGGGTTTATTGCCTCAGTAAAAATCTTCAAGCAGGAGGTTTTCCCTTTTCCAGAACATTGACTGTAATAGGACTGTTCTTTTTAGCAAGAGTAACTTACAATTCTAAATGTGGTTTCACCCCCTTTTAAAGGGTGTGGGTGTGTCTAAACTTCTGAGTAATTTTTCACTCAGATTTTGTGAATAGCCAAAAGTAATACATTACTCAGAAATATAAGTGTAAATTAGATGAGTAAATTACTCACAAGTTTAATTTTTTTTTTTTTTTAGTAGTACTGCTCTATCACTGCTAAAACGTACTTCCAATTGCGGTATGTATGAGTAAGTCCTTATAATACTACGTGTTAACTGTTTTCTTGAAGAATAGTTAGCGTCTTACAAAATTTGGAAAACTGACTGACTGGGGTTTGTTGTTATTTAGCTCCACTTAAACAGACTGAGCTTAACTCAAAATTAAATGTAAATAAAAGGTACTAACGTGACTGAACAGCGAGCATGAAATTCATCTGTCAGATGGGAAGTCTGTGAAGAACTTCTATTGTTTCGTGGCAAAGTGTATGTGGCAGCTTTAGGCACAAAATTATGACGTTTTGTTAAAAAACACATCAGCCTATATTGCAGTGACTTAGTATTACAGTCAATGAACGTAACAAAGATTTTTAAAGCTCTCAGGCAAAAAATAATAATTCTTTATTAAAGAAATCATTGCTAATATGAATTATAATTGACCCAGGGCAAGATGCCAACTCACTACACCCCTGCCTTATGAATCGTATTAATAAATGCATGTAGGAGGCTGGCCTGGTTTGTAGTGGGTACCTTGGGTACTTACACTTTACACCAGGTCCAGTGAAGTGTAGTAGGGTTCTGGCAGCTTAGGCTGATAGAGGTAGTTATAGCAGAGCAGCTTAGGCAACTAGGAGACATGCAAAGCTCCTGCATTGCCACTTATAGTTACAAAGTACTTATACACAAGTAAAAACAATACTCAGTGTTACCAAAAATAAAGGTCGTTTATTTGGGTGACACATTACCAAAAATATCTTAGAGGCAATATTCCTTCTGGAGGTAAGTATTATGCACAATATATACACTAGACACCAAAATAAGCTAAGTAATTAGACATAAGATAGTGCAAACAATGGGAAATGCTATAGAATGCAATAGGCGAAAACAGGTCTAGGGGCAACACAAACCATACACTAAGAGAGTGGAATGCGAATCACGAATTCCCCCCTAGACAAGTGTAGTGTGTGCAGAATCGCTGGGAGAGTAAGAATACAGTAACGGTAAGTAAATTACCCCATCCCAGAGCCCAGAAAAGCAGGAGTAAAGTACTGCAAGTTTCCTTAGGACACACTACAAGTCGTGATTAGAGTTATTGCAAGAACCAAGCAAAACTGCTAATAACAAATGGTGGATTCCTGGACCTGAAGACCTACAAAGAAAGGAGACCAAGTCCAGAAGTCGAAAGAAGTTCCAGGAAGGACAGGAGCCCCGGCAAACCCAGAAGAGGGTGCAAAAGAAAAGTCCCTGGTTGGACGAAGACTGCAGAAAGGCACCCAAGAAAGATGTCAGCAAGTACCTGCAGGATGCACTGGATGTCACACGGAGAGAAGTTGGATGCAGGTGAGTTTTTGCGCTGGATTCCTCCAATAAGCCTTGGTTCTGCCAAAGTCACATTCTGTGTCAAGTTGGCATTATATAGACCCAGGAGGGACCTGGGGGCCTCAACTCTGTGTGAGGAGGAAGAGGGGGCCTCTCAGCACTTTAGAGAGCTCTCCGAACACCAAAAAGCGCCCACTGGAGTCCCAGGACACAGGGACAAATGAGGTGCAAAATGCAGTTGGTGCAGCATTACATAGGAAGGTTCCATGCCGCCGGAGAACAACTCAGTGAGTTGAGCGTCACAGGATAGCGGGCTGGGGACCTGGGCCAGGCTGTGCATGACGGAATTTTGCAAGTAGTGCACAGAGGCCCCAGGAGGTGAAGAAGACTCGATGCACAGGGGTACTGTCATTCTAGGGGAAGGCAAGATCTTACCTCCTACAAATTGGGACAGCAGGACCTCGGGACAGTCTGTGTCCATGGGGTCGTCACCAGGAGAGGAGTCCAAGAGAACCGGTCGTTGACTTAGAAGGGGCCTGCGTGAGCAGGGAAGTGACTCCATCACTTCACGGGAGATTTCTTCAGTCCTTCTGGTGCAGGGTGAAGGCAGGGAGTCCCCAGAGCGTGCACACAGTGGAAACTGTTGCAATTGCTGGTTGGACCTGAAGTTGCAGAGGAAAAGTAGCCCTTCTGGATACTTTGTTGCTGTTACAGCGGTTCCTGGAGCAGTCTGCGGTTGATCTAACGGTCAGAGGATGAAGTAGTAGTTGCAGAGGATTCCTGCTGGAAAATTGCAAGTAGAATTTGAAGAAAAACCCACAGGAGGGACCCTAAATAGCCCTGATAGGGGGATTGACTACCTTATCAGGTATGGACCTATCAGGAGGGGTCTCTGACGTCACCTGCTGACACTGGCCACTCAGAGGCCTCCAGAGTGTCCCCACACCTTGCAAGGCAAGATGGCTGAAGTCTGGCACACAGGAGGAGCTCTGGGCACAACCCCTAGGGTGGTGATGGACAGGGGAGTGGTTATTCCCCTTTCATTGGCCAAGTGTCGTGCCAGAGCAGGGACTGGGGGTCCCTGAACCAGTGTAGACTGGTTTATGCAAGGAGGGCACCATCTGTGCCCTTCAAAGCATTTCCAGAGGCTGGGGGAGGCTACCCCTCCCCAGCCTGTAGCACCAGTTTCTAAAGGGAGAGGGTGTAACACCCTCCTCCCAAAGGAAATGCTTTGTTCTGCCTTCCTAGGACTGAGCTGCTCAGACCCCAAGAGTGCAGAACCCTGTCTGTGAGGTGGCAGCAACTGTAGCTGCATTTCAAGCCTCAGAGAGCTGGTTTGGCAATACTGGGGGTCCATGGTGGAGACCCCAGGATGCATGGAATTGGCTCCCCAATACCAGATTTGGAATGAGGGGACAATTCCATGATCTTAGACACCTTACATGGCCATATTTGGAGTTACCATTGTGAAGCTACATATAGGTATTGACCTATATGTAGTGCACAAGTGTAATGGTGTCCCTGCACTCACAAAGTCCTGTGAATTGGCCCTGAACTATGTGGGAGCACCTTTGCTAGTGCAAGGGTGCCCTCCCACTTAGTAACTTTGCACCTAACCTTCAGCAAGTGAAGGTTAAACATATAGGTGACTTATAAGTTACTTAAGTGCAGTGAAAATGGCTGTGAAATAGTTTGTGCATTATTTCACACAGGCTGCAATGGCAGACCTGTGGAATGGTTTGTCTGAGCTCCTTATGGGTGGCAAAAGAAATGCTGCAACCCACAAGGGTCTCTTGGAACCCCAGTGTCCTGGTTACCTAGGTACCACATACTAGGGACTTATAAGGGGGGTCAAGTGTGCCAATTGAAATTGGTAAATGAAATCACTAGCCTATAGTGACAAATTTAAAAGTAGAGCGAGCATAATCACTAAGGTTCTGGTTAGCAGAGCGTCAGTGACACAGTCAAGCACTACTGACAACACACACATTAGGCCACAAACTATGAGCAGCAGGGTCCTGGCTAGCAGGATCCCAGTGAGACAGGCAAAACACACTGACAAATAGGGTTTTCACAATGAGCTCTGGGGTTCTGGCTAGCAGGATCCCTGTTACACAGTAAAAACACACTGGCACGCCCTCACAAACAGGCCAAAAGTGGTTGTAATGCACATCAAAATTGCACACACGATTCCAAAAAGAAAGGTTCTTCATAGACCAATAGGTTCTACATACCACAGAAAAGAAAAAGTTATTTCTTTTAAAGCACAAGCCCTCACTCACCTTACGGTGACATGCTTCATCATAGGGCTGTGCTCCTCGTCAGGCTGGCGCTGCAATGCCTGACGGGCCCCACGAGGGGGCTCTTTGCTGGAGATCTTGTTTAAGGAGAAATGCACAACCGGTCAAAAAGAAGTGTGGAGGATTGGTATAGTAGTGGTTAAAATTGTCTAGAGGTAGAAAATAAATACGTCTTTAATTTGGTGTAGATACCTCTGACAAGGTTAAAAACAATAAATAGGGAAATGGTAAAATAATGTCTACGCTCCCCATAAAAAGAGAAATTATTATTAATAGCAATTACTGACTCTCACATTGGGGAGTAGTATAAATGAAGCAAGTAGACACAGGGTCCCCTGTGCTACTCTACATCACAGGTCAACATGTTTCTCGCTAAATGGTAGTCAAAAATGATCTTAGTGCGATTCGTCAGGACCTTAATAAACGTACCTAATCCTTTAGATATTTGGAAAACCCTTATTTAGGGAGAACAGAGCCTATAGGAAATAGAAGAAAAAAAGAGATCGAAGCACATCATTAATATTAAACATAACTCGTGCTCATTGTTTGTTGGAAGCATGTCACCGTAAGGTGAGTGAGGGCTTGTGCTTTAAAAGAAATAACTTTTTCTTTTCTGTGGTATGTAGAACCTATTGGTCTATGAAGAACCTTTCTTTTTGGAATCGTGTGTGCAATTTTGATGTGCATTATATTGGGAACTTCACACACGGGACCAGGAGTCTTTTCTCCGAATATCCCTTTCTTTTGCCCCTCCTTTGTTGGTTTTTGACAAAAGTGGTTGTAACCATGCTAGAAAGAGGCTACTTTCTCACAATGCTCACTCTCTAATTTCACCTATTTTATAGGAGCCATTATCCTGTGTTGCCAATCTGGCTCCCTAATGATAAGCTTTTGATTCATGGTGAATTAATCTATTTGTCCTCTGATTAAGAACAGGTATTCAGAACTGGAAAACTCCTCTCCATCTCTCGGGATAGTCTCAGGTTCCCCGACAGAAGCCACAATTATTAAAGAATCATCACCAAGGCTCAAGTGCTATCTGCAAGCAATTGTCGAGCTCTAATTGCCTCAACTCTATAAAAATCATCAGTTCGACAATTTCTGAGCTAGTGTACATAATGGAATTCAAACAAAGTCAGTTGTGATAGTAGTTCTTTGCTGGTTTTAAATTCTAGGAGAGATTCTAGAATGAAGATGAGTATGAAAGTTGCAATATAAAACAAGCATAGGCAAAGCAACTGATCTTGGCTTTTGGCCTATGGACTTTTCAATGCTTTTTGCTGTTGCTGTGCAGCGTTAGCAGAAAGAAAACCATAATGATGTGAAAATGCGCATGAACATGCATATGTCATTATGCTACTAGCAGCTGACCCATTCCGTAGTAATATCCACATGTGATGATGAATTTGTGCACATGCACTAAGCGTCTATGCATGCCTACAGAATGATGCAATGCCATGTTTTTGTTCACCTGAACCAAGACGGCGGAAATGGCTCTTTGGCTCTCTCTTTTCTTTTTAATTTCCAAGAAATCATTGGTTGAGATTCCACATTGCAAAGACATGTGTGACTGGCAATGCCAGTTTTATAGACTGCGTAATTCATTTTCAATCAAGAAAAAATTCCACTTTGCGCAGCATAGGCATCGCAAGAGATAAAGGGACACATTTCTGGATAGTGGCACTGCACTAAGTGCAGCGCCACTTTACCTGTGCCCCTTCGCACCCCCCGAACTACCACTGTGTGTGCACCGTGTTTGAAATACGGTGCACCATTAGGCAGGGTAGGGGGCAATAGTGTCATTTCTCATGATGCTATTGATGTACTCGGCAGGAGTAGTGCCAAAATATTGGTGCTACTCCTGCAGAGTACATAGGGCCCCATTCTTAAGAACAGAAGCCCCTTTTAGCACCTGTTCTTGAGCAGGCATTAAAAGTGCCATAAAAAATGGCGCAAGGAAATCTCATAGATTTCCTTGTGCCATTTTTCCGGCTCTCCTAAAGTGGGAATGCCCTTTTTGCGTACATTATGCCTGGTGCAGGCATAATGCATGCATTGTACTACTCTGTAAATACGGCGCAGGGATTTCGGCCTCGTTAGGACACATTAACGTTAAAAAAAAAATGAGATTAATGTGGCACAAGGTGGCACTAGGGCATTATAAATATGCCCCAAAATGTTTTGATACATTGACTATTGTTTTTAAATCAAAAATCGAAGCTCTACCAAACCAGTAGTTTCTGAGTCCGTCTATATGAATATCCCTGACTACAAAAGCACTCAATTGGGTAGGCTGAAATTTCTCAGAGCGGTTCAGGCTTAGCTTAAACTTTAATAATTCAGTTGCACGGCCACATCAAATGTCCTGCGACTTGCCCAGCGCCAAGAAGCCTAATTGCATACCCTATGATATTAGAAATACAAGTTCACAGCATATGTGTAAATCATATATATGAAATAGAGAGAAATACTCTGCAGGCTAAATGGGACAGAAAATACTCTGAAAGGGTTTTGAACAACAGCATTGGGTGATGCTCAATCTCTGCATTAAAATGTTGCTAGTAGTGACCCAAAGGTGGTGTGGGAGAAGCTTTACCTACAAAAACTGCTAAGGTTGGCAACCATCAGAGACAAAAGATGGGCGAATTAGATGTAAGCATCCACCGAAAAAAGGGAATAGTTGCATCAAAGACAAAATGTTTGATTTGTGTTTTTTGGTATGATTTGCAAAGCACATGGGTCCAGTTTTATACTTTTTGACACAAAACTGTGTTTGTGCAGTTTTGCATCAAAAAGTATAGCGTTGGCTTGTGCCATTCCAGGATGTCATCCAGGCGCCAAATTTATGGAATGGCACAATCTGACACAATGGGTGGGCTAACCGTCATGGAAAATTACGTTAGCCTGTGTGGGGAGGTGGTGGGGAGGGGACGGGGAATGGGAGAAGGGGGTTTTGAACCACAAAATTCTATTAAGCTGGTTAGAGTAAAAAAAAAAAAAATGACTCTAACCAGCCTAGCATCATTTCTTGATGCGAAACCATCCATACAACATGACTCCTGTCTTATGAAAGACAGGAGTCATGCCCACCATTCCAATGGCCAGCACAGGTGACAAGGGTCCCCTGGGCATGGCCACTGCACCCTGTGCCATGTAGGGTGGCCCATTTCAGGGCCCCCAGTGGCACTTTAAACTGTTTTTAAAAATACTTACCTCTACTTATACTTACCTGGGATGGGGTTCCCCCATCCAGTGGTGGCCCTCAGATGTGGGTGAGGGTGTTTCTGGGGCTTGGATAGGGCCCCTGTGTGCTTATTCCATGGTGTTTGACCGTGGAAATGGGTCCACAGGTCCCCTAATGCCTGCCCAGACTCAGGCGTTAAATAATGGCGCTAAACAGGCTTAGAGACATTATTTAGGCCCGCCACCCTTCCAGTTTACCATTTTTGCATTGGAGGATAAATAAGGTGCAGGGCCTTACAGTCATTTTGTGGATGGGAACGCCCACCTTGCACGTAATTGACCCAAGGTGGTTTCACGCATCCAAAAAATGACTTTATGTCCACTATTTCGGCACTAGACTAGTCTAGCGTCAAAATATAGAGTGAAGTTTGCGCTGAATTAGCATTAAAAAAATGATGCTAATTCAGCGCAAACAGAGTATAAATCTGGGCCTTTTTTTATTAAGGTAAAAAGACACCTCGTGTAATTTCGAAATCAAACATTTCTCATTTCCATTTCTCCATTTTTGTTATTTTGCCTTCTAGCTGATAGTACAAATAACAGACCTAGCTTGTAAGCTGAAACTTAAATGTGTAGACTGACAAACAACATTCGGGGTGTCGGGTCTAATCTGAAAAAAGCTGGCATGCAATATGGTTAGCATGTTTCCAAAGAGACGATGCTCTGCGGCAACACGTCTGTGATTACTTGGTCCTATTAACACGTCTGTGATTATGAATAAGCCTGTTAAATGATGTCTCGTCAGTGGGCTCTATATGCTCCCTTCAAGGATGTTTTTAATAGTGGCAACCGTTCCCACAGGGAATGAGTCACTCAATATCTGCAGTGCGTCACCGTGGAGAATGTTATTGATCGCCGTATTGCTCACCGCTAATGAAAACTTGGGCAGTCAGAGAGACCCGAAGGAAGAAGTTAGGACGAAGGCAGTCGTTTTCATTAGGGAGACAAGTTCAGGAAGTACACAGCACCACTGAGTCAGATCAGAAGGGCTGTGCCATGTGAGAAATGCTTGACAACCAAACTGTGAGGACAGTAAGATGGAGGGAGAGAAAGATGAAAAATGGGGTAGTGTGGGAGGGCGTAATCAAAGTCTAAGGCGATTAGGAGGGTGGAGGGCAAAGGGGAGGTATGGGATGGGGCGGGGGAACAATAGGAGCCCTGTTAGCGTGTCGCTCTTTGTGCAGAGAACTAATTTTCCATTAAAAACCATCCGATGTGTTGTGACTCAGTGACACGTATTATTTCATTGCTGAGATTTGACTGTTCTACCGCATGAAAATATAAGAGCTAGGAAGAGGTGCGAATCCAATGTCCTATTTAAAGTGTAGCAGATTTATTGTGTTGTACTTTGCATTTGAACATATTGTAACTCTGTAAAGTCCCTGTGTTGCACGAAAAAAAGAAGTGTTTGAGAAATGAAACCCATAAACTCAGCTAATATTTAGTTAACTACTCAAGTTAAGAGTGTGTGCCAGTCGCTGCGGCGAAAACATTAGCTTATCAAGCAGTTTCACTGCGACTGGAACTTGAGTTCTGCGGATAGAGATGTCTAAGGCAGGCACATTAACCCACCAAGCTATACTTTATAACAGACAAAGGCAGATTTATCAATGAGTTGCTTCGCCTTTGCGACACGCAAGAGGGTGTAAGGGCAACGCAACTACTAAGTCAGATTTATCAAGCCACGTAAGGCCACCTTGCATGGCCCTGAATGACTAGATAAATCTAGTGCAACACAGCTCAGTGCAAGTCGCTGCCTTGCGTTAATCTGTCTCAGGGAGGCTTTCAATAGGTGGATCACGGGTGTTCCCATGCATCCATGTTTTTTGGCACATTCTCAGATTAACCATAACTGGTAGATCTGGGAATGCGTTGAAATGCTATGCTTCCCCAGGTGCGGGTTAACAAGGAAAAACATCTTTATTTCTCCTAATTTTTGTCCTCTTTCTATGTGCATTCTACAGCACACACTCAGAAAGATGAAAATGCCTGAAAGGGATGTTTTCGTGTAGGAAAGTGCCCCTTCCTGCACAAAAACAATCCTGTTTGCAACGCAGGCACCCTTGCAGCCTGGCTTGAGGGATCCTGCATTGACGCAAGGCAGTAGATTGTGTGCCAGTGCAATGACAAGAAAGGAATGCACTGTATAATGTTAAATACAGAGCATTCCTGCTTTTTCCCTTTCACACAGCGCTGCGCGAAAGTTTGAAAAGTCTGCCCCTCAGTGTCTCAAGCAAGTTTATTGTGATTGAGCAGTGCAATCAAACATAACCTTGGGCTCTCAAATCAACTAGTGCTCGTACCTTGCTGAGAAAAGCATAACAAGCTGTTCTGTGCGGTGCTATTAAATACTGATGAGAACTACTTATTAATTCATTATCTCTGTACCATAAAATGTCAACAAAAATGCACCTTCATAGGTACATTTACTTAAAATGCACAAAATACTACTCTCTGTAGCACTGCAGATGTTTCAAATATAGAAACTCAAGAACATATGAATTGGCCAGGATAAAGCAGTTGAATCAAATAATGAAGACAGGATTGCAAAACTGATAGGCAAACTAACCAGCAGATATCAATACTAGAATGATTTTAACCCCTTCGTTGCCAGGCCTTTTCCCCCTCCTGTGCCAGGCCTTTTTTGGCTATTTGGGGCAGTTCGCGCTTAGGCCCTCATAACTTTTTGTCCACATATGCTAGCCAAGCCAAATTTGCGTCCTTTTTTTCCAACATCGTAGGGATTCTAGAGGTACCCAGACTTTGTGGGTTCCCCTGAAGGAGGCCAAGAAATTAGCCAAAATACAGTGGAAATTTCGTTTTTTTTTAAAAAAAATGGGAAAAAGTGGCTGCAGAAGAAGGCTTGTGTTTTTTTCCCTGAAATTGGCATCAACAAAGGGTTTGCGGTACTAAACTCACCAGCCTCCCAGCTGACTTGAATCAGAAAACCCAATTCTTCAACACAAATCTGGCATTTTACTGGGACATACCCCATTTTTACAATTGTTTGTGCTTTCAGCCTCCTTCCAGTCAGTGACAGAAATGGGTGTGAAACCAATGCTGGATCCCAGAAACCGAAACATGTCTGATAAGTAGACAACATTCTGAATTCAGCAAGGGGTCATTTGTGTAGATCCTACAAGGGTTTCCTACAGAAAATAACATTTGAATAAGAAAAATATTGAAATTGAGGTGAAAAAAACAGCAATTTTTCTCTACGTTTTACTCTGTAACTTTTTCCTGCAAGGTCAGATTTTTGTAAGCAATATACTGTTACGTCTGCTGGACACTTCTGGTTGCGGGGATATATAGGGCTTGTAGGTTCATCAAGAACCCTAGGTACCCAGAGCCAATAAATGAGGTGCACCCTGCAATGCGTTTTCATTCTAAACCGGGTATACAGCAATTCATTTGCTGAAATATAAAGAGTGAAAAATAGCTATCAAGAAAACCTTTGTATTTCCAAAATGGGCACAAAATAAGGTGTTGAGGAACAGTGGTTATTTGCACATCTCTGAATTCCGGGGTGACCATATTAGCATGTGAATTACAGGGCATTTCTCAAATAGACGTCTTTTTTACACACTCTCTTATATTTGGAAGGAAAAAAATGTAGGAAGATACAAGGGGCAATAACACTTGTTTTGCTATTCTATGTTCCCCCAAGTCTCCCGATAAAAATGATCCCTCACTTGTGTGGGTAGGCCTAGCGCCTGTGACAGGAAATGCCCCAAAACACAACGTGGACACATCACATTTTTTTAAAGAAAACAGAGGTGTTTTTTGCAAAGTGCCTACCTGTAGATTTTGGCCTCTAGCTCAGCTGGCACCTAGGGGAACCTACCAAACCTGTGCATTTCTAAAAACTAGAGACCTAGGGGAATCCATGATGGGGTGACTTCTGGGGCTCTGACTAGGTTCTGTTACCCAGAATCCTTTGCAAACCTCAAAATTTGGCTAAAAAACACTTTTTGTCTCACATTTTGGTGACAGAAAGTTCTGGAATCTGAGAGGAGCCACAAATTTCCTTCCACCCAGCGTTCCCCCAAGTCTCCCGATAAAAATGATACCTCACTTGTATGGGTAGGCCTAGCGCCTGCGACAGGAAATGCCCCAAAACACAACGTGGACACATCACAATTTTTGACAGAAAACAGAGGTGTTTTTTGCAAAGTGCCTACCTGTGGATTTTGGCCTCTAGCTCAGCTGGCACCTAGGGAAACCTACCAAACCTGTGCATTTTTGAAAACTAGAGACCTAGGGGAATCCAAGATGGGGTGACTTGTGGGGCTCTGACCAGGTTCTGTTACCCAGAATCCTATGCAAACCTCAAAATATGGCTAAAAAAACACGTTTTCCTCACATTTCGGTGACAGAAAGTTCTGGAATCTAAGAGGAGCGACAAATTTCCTTCCACCCAGTGTTCCCCCACATCTCCCAATAAAAATGATACCTCACTTGTGTGGGTAGGCCTAGCGCCCGTGACAGGGAATGCCCCAAAGCACAACGTGGACACATCACATTTTTTCATAGAAAACAGTGCCTACCTGTGGATTTTGACCTCTAGCTCAGCCGGCACCTGAGAAAACCTAGCAAACCAGCGCATTTTTGAAAACTAGAAACACAGGGGAATCCAAGATGGGGTGACTTGTGGGGCTTTGACCAGGTTCTGTTACCCAGAATCCTTTGCAAACATCAAAATGTGGCGAAAAAAACACTTTTTCCTCACATTTCGGTGACAGAAAGTTCTGGAATCTGAGAGGAGCCACAAATTTCCTTCCACCCAGCGTTCCCCCAAGTCTCCCGATAAAAATGGTACCTCACTTGTGTGGTTAGGCCTGGCGCCCACGAAAGGAAATGCCCCAAAACACAAAGTGGACACATCACATTATCTCAAAGAAAACAGAGCTTTTTTTTGCAAAGTGCCTACCTTTGGATTTTGGCCTCTAGCTCAGCCGGCCCCTGGGGGGGTAGAAATGGCCTAAAATTAATTTGCCCCCAATCCCTCCCCGGGAGCGACCCTTGCCTACGGGGTCTCTCCCCTTGCGTGAGTTTGGCGAAAAAAAAAAAATCCCCAGTGCCTAGTGGTTTCTGCCCCCTTGGGGGCAGATTGACCGAAAATCAGCCAATCTGCCCCCAAGGGGGGCAGAAATGGTCTAAATACAATTTGCCCACCAGGGGAGCAACCCTTGCCTAATGGGTCGCTCCCCATCTCTAAAAAAACAAACAAACAAAAAAAAAACACAAAAAAAAAATTTGCCCTGCGCCTAGAGGTTTCTGCCCCCTCTTGGGGGCAGATCGGCCTAATAATAGGCCCTAGGAGGGGTGGAAATGGCCTAAAATAAATTTGTCCCCCCACCCCCCCAACCCCCCCTGGGAGCGACCCTTGCCTATGGGGTCGCTCCCCCTGCGTGACATTGGCGCAAAAAAAAAATCCCCGGTGGCTAGTGGTTTCTGCCCCCCTTGGAGGCAGATTGGCGTAGCAAAAATCGGCTGATCTGCCCCCAAAGGGGGCAGAAATGGCCTAAATAAAATTTTCCCCTCCAGGGGAGCGACCCTTGTCCAAGGGGTCGCTCCCCATCTGTAAAACAAAAACAAAAAATACCCGGTGTCTAGTGGTTTCTGCCCCCCTTGGGGCAGATCGGCCTAATCAAAATAGGCTGATCTGCCCCCCCAGGGGGGCAGAAATGGCCTAAAATAAATATCCCCCCCAGGGGAGCGACCCATGCCTAAGGGGTCACTCCCCTTGCATGAAATTCACATAATAAAAAAAAAAAACTCCCTGGTGTCTAGTGGCAGATTGGCCTCATAAAAATAGGCAGAAATGGCCTAAATATAATTTGACCCCTAGGGGAGCGACCCTTGCCTAAGGGGTTGCTCCCCACCTCCAAAAAAAAATATATATATATATATATATATATATATCCCTGGTGCCTAGAGGTTTCTGCTCCCCCTGGGGGCAGATTGGCCTAAAAAAAGGCCGATCTACCCCCAGTGAGGGCAGAAAAGGCCTTCCAAAAAAATGCCCCCCGAGAGCGCCCCTTGCCCAAGGGGTCGCTCCCTTATGTCACTTTCATAAAAAATAGAAAATCCCTGGTGTCTAGTGGGCATTTCAAAAGCCGGATTGCAAGCAATCCGGCTTTTGAAACGCTCAGAGAGACTTCAAAGGGAAGGAAATTCCTTTCCTTCCCTTTGAAGCCTCTCTGGGCCTCCCCCATGTGATCGAAAGAGAAATGCTTTGCATTTCTCTTTCGATCGCGCTGGAAGCTGAGCTTCCAGCACGATGGGAGGAGGCCCTCTGTGATTGTCACCGTGCGTTTGACGCCACAGAGGGGGTGGGGGAGGTCGGGGTGGAAGGGGAGCACATGGGGGGAGCGCTATTTCCTAGGTGCAGGACGAGGTGATCTCGTCCAAGGCACCGGGGAACCGGTGCCCTGGACAAGATCACCTCGTCCAGGGCACCGTAGGGGTTAATCCACCAATCTTGAAAAATTATACATAATTCATTAACTTCGCTTTCATTACTTTAGAGAATGCAAACACTATTCCAAAGCAACCTCTAGTTGTATATCATTGGAGCTTTGGTCATGGCCTCATCAAATGTTTACTGATTTATGACCAATGACGCTTGGCCCCTTGAGAGTAATGTAGATTTTCCTAGTAATTTATGAAGGAAATAAAGGAAGTATGGAAAGTAACAAAAATTGCAACTGAGAATGTCAACAGTTCCTTGCAGATATCCAGCAGGAATAAACCCATGTGGGGAAGCTGAAAATCGGTCGAAGCAGATCCAAAAGAAGTGTCCCTGGAACCAGAGAGAAGATCAGAGAGGAAGTTAGTCTGATGATCTAGATGATGTTGGTAATGCTGGAGCAGCTAGAAAAAAGGGAGGGAAAAACATATAAACAATTATTATAACTAGAGGTGAGATAATACTTGCTTCCATGTCTTTAATCACATTAAGAATTTCCTTCATAAATTACTAGGAAAATCTACATTTTATTGCTGGACTGGAGGCTCATATTATGCTTGTTAAAAGCATGTCAATTACTATAGAAGAAGCTGTATGAACCGGTTCACAGAAAAAGGTTTGAAAGACATTGGGGGTTATTACAACTTTGGAGGAGGTGTTAATCCGTCCCAAAAGTGACGGTAAAGTGACGGATATACCACCAGCCGTATTACGAGTTCCATAGGATATAATGGACTCGTAATGCGACTGGTGGTATATCCAGTCACTTTACCGTCACTTTTGGGACGGATTAACACCTCCTCCAAAGTTGTAATAACCTCCATTGTCATTAGACCAATCTCAGAATGTCCTCCAAACGGGACCCAGCCCAAAAAGCTTTGGAAGCCATGACGCCTCTAAAGGAATGAGCCCCAAAGATGGAGGTGTTGATACCAGCACGGACATAACCAATATGACCCACAAAGTTAGCGTAGGGGAAGAAACCAGTTTGCAAGGTTTCCTGAAACAGATAAGGAGTTGGGAGTGAGAGGTTGTTCTGAGATTAGCCGCTTTGAGTTTGTAGACTTTAAAACATTGTCCAACACACAGTTTGGGTTGACCTGGGAAATAAGGATACAAAGCTGAAGTCAGGATTGTATTTGTTGTTCTGTGAACTAAAAGGAAAACTCCTATAGGGGTAAATTGGCATGAGGTGATGTTGAGTGCTTTAACATCAAAAAGGAATTTTATAGATATAAGACATAATAACATAGTAAGTTTGGCGGATAACACTTTTAAGGATGAGTTAGCATTGTCAGGCCATGAAATAAAGAAATTTAAAACAACATTACCATTCCACAGTTTGCTATACTTCGGAATAGGAGGATTACAGAACTTTACCCCCTTTAACAGCCAATATATAAGAGGATGTTCTCCAACAGGTTTGCCGTTAATTAAAGAATGGTACGTGGAAATAGCAGACCAATAGAGGCTTATTGTACGAAAGACTTACCTGAGCTAGCTTCAGAAGCTAAAAAGTTAACAATTAAAGTTATATCTGATGAAAAGGGATCGGTATATTTTCCCATACACCAGCTTGTCCAGAGAGACCAAGCTGATTTATAGGCCTTGGTAGTGCCTGGAGCCCATGACTTATTAATAAAGTCTGCAGCTTCTGAGAAAATGGTATTTGAGTCTTGGGAGATCCTGAAACTTACCAAGCTGAAAGTGTAAGGGTTTTATCTAAAATTAGGTTGTGAGGATGGCACAGAGGGTCTAAAAGAAGGGTCGGAGAGGATGGAAGAAACACTGGGAAATACACAGTAAACTCTAGAAGGGGAGGAAACCAGACTTGGGATTGCCAAAATGAGACGTCTAGAACTAGAGTGGCTGATTGACATCTGATCTGGGCTAGAACTCTGTTTATCATAGGAAAAGTTGGGAAAGCATAATTTATGAACTGTGTCCAGTCGTGAGAGAAAGCATCTAGTGTTAAGGCTTGAGGAGCGGAATGACAACTGCAAAATCGAGGAAGATGAGTATTGAGTCTGAAAGCGAAGAGGTCTATGTGAAAAGTACCCTATTTTTGAGAAAGAAAATCAAAGACCGAAGAACGGAGTCTCCAATTGCTGTGGAGATGAGAGTTCCTGGTAAGTATTCTGCTCGCAGAGAAATCATCAGGAGAAGACAAAATTCCCAAAGGTTCTCTGCCAATTCTGCTAGGGTCTTGGATTTGGTGCCTTTTAAGTGATTGATGTATTGGACCACAGAAATGTTGTACATGCGCAGAAGGATGAAACACTGTACTCGATCTTCTGTCAAGCTTTTTATCTCAAAGGAGCCCGCAAGAATCTCTAAACGATTTATATGCAATTTTCGTTCCTGTGAAGACAATTTACCTCCATTGAGAACAGACAACATCTTGTGCCCCATTCTGTCAGACTTGCATCTGACTCTAATACAAGATTAGGGACTGACGCAAAAGATAGTCCTGTCATTCCAGGTGTCTAAATGGTCTATCCACCATTGCAGGTCTGTTTGCGATTCTGCCTCTAGAGAAATAACGCCTGAATAACATAGACCTCTGCATAAGTGGCAAATTTTCAATCTTTGTAGAGCTCGATAGTGCAGAGGACCTGGAAACATTGCTTGTATGGATGACGATATGAAACCGACTATTCTTGGGAGAGATCTTAGAGAAATGTGTGCATTCTGGAGTGTTCAGGAAATTTCTAACTTGATGGCTGAAACCTTTGCTGAAGGCAGATCAAGAGTTGCGTTTGAAGAGTCGATTAAGAAACCTAGAAATTCTATCCGTTTGGACGGAGTAAGAATTGACTTTTCTATGTTTATAATGAATCCCAAATCTAAAAGAAGAGAGGAAGTAATCTGGAGATGTTCTTGAAGAAGAAGGATGCTTTGACCCATAATAAGAAGGTCGTCTAGGTAAATTATAAGATGTATTCCTTTGGATCTGAGGAAGGCAACTACTGGTTTCATTAACTTTGTAAGCACCAAGATACTGAAGATAGACTGAATGGAAGGAAGGAAAAATGATAAGTTAGGTCTATATGAATTGGGAGAGTCAGGTAGGCATTTTGAAGTTCCAGACTGACTAACCAGTTGTCTTATAGTAGGGTGTACCTTAGATGGAGAATTGTCTCCATTTTGAAATGGCGGTATACTACAAATTGATTGAATAAACGTAGGTTGATGACCGGTCTCAACTTTTTGTTTTTCTTTTGTACTGGAAAAATGGAACTGAGGAACCCTGATGAATCTGGAAGACAGAGCCGTATGGCGCTTTTGGAGGAAGGGATTCGATTTCCAGACATATTTGATTGGTTATTTCTAGAGAAAACTTTTGAGGTTGAGGAAATATTGTTTGAAAAGACCTGTCGTAAAGTTCTATAGCGTAACCTTGGACTGTAGATAGAACCAAGGGATCCAATGTTATGCTGTGCCATTTTTGTAGGAAATGTAAGAGAAGCCTCCCAACTGGAATAGAAGGAAGAGGCAGGCTAACCTTATTGGAAGGAGGCTCTTGAGTTCTTAATCCCTCGACCTCTGAAACCCCTGACTCTTTGAGGGTAGAATTGTGGTTTGATTTCTTGGTAGTAACCGGTGTTGTTGAAGGAGAAGGAACCTCTGTAGCCTTTACTGGCCCTTCCAAAAACCCATTGAGTAAAGATTTCCTTCAAAGCTTGTTGGGATTTGTCTATGCAAGTGAAGGCGGTTATGTATTTACTCAATTCCTTAATAGAGGAATCTCCAAAAAAGTAAACATTCTGCTTTGGAGCCCAGTTCTAAGGGAGCCAGAATTGCTAGTTTTGGATCAAGTTTTAAGAGAAGACCTTTCCTACATTCATGGGTTAATGTGGCGTTTGCATTTCCCAGGAGACAGAAAGCTCTCTGGATCCAGAGTGAAAGTTCTTCCGGATCTAAAGTCTTATTCTCAGATTTAGCTGATTCTGTCATGTTGAAAATACAGGCGAGCGGACCAACAATGTCTAATAATTTATCCTGACATGTGGACCAGTCTTTGTCTACCCCTTTCCTAGGGTCCTTGCCAAATTTTGTGAAGAAGGTAAGTAGTGTAGGGTCAGTGGTGTGAGTGGCGGTGATATTAGTGGGGAGGAAGGTTTTAGGGCATTCAGATTTAAGTTTTGCCCTGGTCTGCTTGTCCAGAGGGGACCTTAATCTGGCAGTCTTATAGTCCGCAACATGGTCCAAAGGGGACCATTTAGTGTAATTTGGATGATGTAATAAAGAAGAGTCAAACATAGGGAAACCCAAGGAATCAAAAATATTATTTTCAGCAGGGAAATCTTGTATATCTGTCTTAGATTTTTTAGAGGGAAAAAATCAGAAACATCAGTAGAGTCCTGATCATCGTCCGTGTCATTGTTTGCCAAATCATCATGAGTCCAAAATCTGAGATATTACCAATTTAGTGGGTTTAACATTAGTATGATTAAGTTTTTCTTTGAACTTAAAAGCGGACTTTTTGGACTCCTCCTTAGTAGGAGGCCTTGGAGGAACCAAGGCCCATATTTATGCAATTGTATTTTGTAAGTTTGTGCCACTTTTGCACCACAAAATGACACAAATGCAGCGCTAAAAAAGTGTAAATATGGGCCCAAGTTCTCATACTTATTTGAGAAAATCTCACTGGTCGCCAGTGTGTTCTTTTTAGTAGGGACAGATTGCACCTTCTTAGGATTTGATAAAGATGGTAATTTTCTTTTCCTTGCTTTCCACCACAGGATGGGCCAAAAATGATTTGGACATTAACTGTGCCATGGAAAATTCACTATTTTTTGTCATTTTTCCCATGGAAGCAGAAACTGCTTGATGTAAAGGATTTTGAATAAAACCATTCAATTTTTTTTTAATAGATTTCCCTTCCTGAATATCATCCTTGGAGATAGGAGAGCTATCAATCTCCTTGATAAATAAAAGGGTGCTAGTAAAAGCTAAAATAAACTGGCAAAAAAGGGGTTAAAAGGAAAGGGTGTGTGAATATAGCAAAGGATCTTCCCAGGGCAAGTGGACAAAGGGAAAGGAACTAATGTGAGGCCCGGGAGGCAAGGAAGGAAAAACCCCACCCCAGGGGAGTGGTTACAGGCCTGACAGAGAGAAAGGGATGGTGAGGGGAGCAAAGCCAAGCAAGAAAAGTGGTATCGCAGGTACAAAAAATGCTGCTGGAAAAGGCATATACGAACGTGAGTAACATGGAGAGGCGCCGTCTGACAGGAAAAGCAAGCATGAGGGATTAACGGCAGAAATAAGTTAATTAGGAAAACGTGCTGCACGCGTGCGAAGCAATGTGCGAAGGAGTGTTCAAAAGAACAGCAATACTGCTCCTCAAATAAACACAAGCACAAAAAATATAGAAGACTATATGCAACAAAACAGTATAAAAATATGGGGAAATGTACTTATCTTAGCAGCAAGAAAAGAGGAGCTGTTTGCAGTCAAGCGTCACTATATAACGAACACCGTTATGTTATTGGCTGTGGCATCATTCTATTCACTCCCCTTGGCTGTTTCCTGTTATAGACTCCTGGGATTTGTGGTTTTAGTTTTTTTTTTCTTGACTGCTGCTATTAAATTTGGCAAGATTTGAGAAGCCTAATATGAACCACCAGTCTTGTAATAAAATGTGAACGGCTGTGATAGTTTACGAAGGCTTAGGATGCTTGGTCTCACCAGTTATTTCCACATCACTTGGGTAAGATGTGTGTCAACGCTGTACTGATTGGAAAGATTCATACTGTGACCGAGGAAAGAATGACTTGTAGCTTTTTACCCCATCGCTTGGAAGGACAATGGTGGCCAGCATTATGACACTGAAATCAGGATTTCAAACAAAAAGAAACAAAAAACAATCATTGGATTCTGAGCTGGCAGCGCTGAGACCTCAAGATGGCTTCCAGCCCAGTCTCTCCTGCAGCGTACTAGTTGTTCTCGCTAAAACATGATTGGAGTGTGGAGTGCACACTGACTGAAGAATGCACACTTCACTGAGGTAAATAACTGAGAGAGCAGAGTTCTACAAGTCTCTTCATCGTATTTAGTCAGGATAGTGGTGTTGCATAAAACATAATTTTAGTGTATCAAGACTTCAAGTTGGTATTAAGGAGTCTTTCTGGGACGGCAGAGTCTCAATTCTGAATCTGCCCTTCTCTATATAATAACATCTCTCCTCTAAGCATTTGCCTTGGAAGAAATACCATTGTGCCATGAGCTATAATGTCTCAGCTGGGAGCCAGTCAAGAAAAAGGGAGTAGTGTTAATTCAAGAGAGCATGTACTCTGAAGAAAAAAGCCTTACCTGTATACAGAGAGCACAAAGAGGGCTTAGTTGGAGATAGTGCAGGAGAGTAGTGTTCCTGTATGTATTCTAAATGTAAATCTCAAGTACATGCTTACAATTATAAAATCTTTTTAAAAATAGATGTGTTGTTGAAGAAAGAAGAATACTGTAAGAAAAGACTGATACTTACCATAGTGTTACAGAAGTATTGTCGTCCCTATCTTCCTTGTATCTTGGTGCACGCAAGTACTTTCTCTGGATGTAAAAGACAAGACATAGTTAAACTGTATATTGTTTTTGAACTGACATTAAAAGGAAAAAAACAAATAGTAGAATATATGAAAATAAGAATGAAAATATAAATGAATAAAGAATGTTTTGAAAAGAATACATTTATTTATAGATATAAATAATAGATACAAGTGAGCATTTCACATAACAACAGAAGAGGAGCAAAAGCCTAAAACAGATTGGGTAAGGGACAGAATGATATTAGAAATAAAAAAGCAGTGGTAAATGCAGAGTAGTGAGGAAGGTAAACATATGCCTTTGCTCTTTTCCATTTTCTCAACCTCCATGAGAAATGGTTCGCACCTCAAGCATACTAACACAGTAGAAGAAGAAAACACTGATTCAAGAGAAAACGCCAAGCTGCTAACGGACTGTCTCTTCTTTTTCTCCCCATCCACTTTCCCCCTTGGGGCGCCTCTATTGTCTGAAAAAATAAATAATAATTGAGGGAGCAGGCGGTGTTCTGAGCAGGTTGTGGGACTAGTAATTATTCTGCTACTGTGTAAACTATTGATAAAGAGCTCTGACACATGGATGATCTGGATTATGGAAATGATGGGGGAAAGCAGTTAATTGTGTTTCTGATCTATTGTTGAGACCTACAGTACTTAATTTGATCTGGTGGTTTCCGGTTCTCGGCCCCAGCACTTAATTGTCAGCACCTGCACTTATGACAGTCTGCCACATGATAGTGATGTCCATCTAAATTCTGAAGGAGCACAACAACCATTTATTATTTCTACATACATTAAAAAAACTAATACCTGAAGTACAAGCCATCTTTACAGTGTTGGGACTCCTGGAATTGTTTGAATTTTCACACTTGTAGAAGTGTGATGGTTTGCAGTTGTGTTAATACTATCATTGGCAGTGCTGGCAGGGGCAATGAGTGGTGCAGGCTGCAGTGGCCTTCTGACGAGGGCCCTGGCACTTATTTTTTTACATATTTACTACTGGTGACCATATGTGGTATAGAGATAAACAACCAGTTGAGCTTTTCTTGGTTGCAAACCCAGCCACGTGGAACTGATGCACGTGAGCTCCAAATGATGTGAAAATAACCAGTTAGTCTGGCCAAGAAACGTGTCCTGCAAACACCACTTTATAGCACACGGTTAAAGGCACAAGCCTATTTCTGTAAGCAAAGGGAAAGACAACTTGCAACAATTTCATAGTATTATGTGAATATAATGGTATGCTTTTCTTATGATTATTTCCTATTGGTACAGAAAAAATATATTTTTTGTCTTCTTCATTAATTTTCTTCTCTAGTCCTTGTTCTATTTTGGAGTGCAGTCCTTGTAACAGGTTGATCGTTTGTTCCTCCACAAACTTCGGAGAGTCTAATTAGTGAACACACCTGGAAGCACAAATGGTGTAATAATTCTGAAAATAGTTTTCACACTTAGGAGAGCGCGTGGATTTTGTAAATGAGGATAATCCCATATCAAGATGATGTGTATTTAAGTGGTGTAATAAGTACACAGTACACAGTGTGATTTTTCTGAAGTATGTATTTTGCAGGCAATGAAGGATGCAGTGATCTAAGGCACATACAAAAGTACTTGTTGTATAAGTTACCCTGAGTGTCTTTGGAAGTCATTTCAAAACCATTTTTTATAGCTATACCTAGCAGTTTGATCCTGAGGAATGCACCCTAACCTTGGCATGTGTGCGGAAACATGTAGACCTGTGTGGTAATGGCAAGATCAACCTTTACCACATGTGTGAAATTTGTGGAATATCATTTTGGTACGAATAAAGATGATTTCTATGTGAGTATTTACACCTATAACTAGAGAAATTTCTTTAACATTGAGCCCATTAGTTGTTAGACACTCCTATACTTCAATAGGACATTCATACAATCAGTGGAACAGGGCAAATCTCAGAAGAATCCTTAGATCTAGAATGACTCTCCTCATAATTCCCTCATTCAAATTCCTCTCCAGAGATGCTCTTTCTAGAACCAGACTTGAACACTCTGTACCAAGATCCTGCAGAGATAACTCAGGAAAGCAATAAAGTTCTTGTTATTCTCTTAATCATGATTTCAACGGACTCTTGGCTACAAACCATACTATTTTGCATATGAAATCTGTCAAATAATGCAGAAACTTTTTTTGCATCCCACCTCACACTTACATATTGCTGCAACAAGTTTGGAGCATGCCTCCCAGCGAACCATAGAGCACCAAATCTTCTTACTTACAGCTCAGAACTCAATCATCACTCTTCTGGCCTGCCATAGCAGAGTAGCTACTTATTCTGGTGACCAGAAAAATGCTTTGTGATGTGCAAGGAGTAGGAAGGCCCCATACATATGATATAGTATAGTGCAATACAATATAAATAATGCAATGTGTCTAAATATTTGCACATACAGCTGCAATAAACAAGCCCAAAAAGCACTACACTGACTCACAATGAATGTAAAGGCTACGTTCAAGTTTCTTTTCATTATCCATAAAGTCTAGAGGAGGAAGGTCCAAAAGTTTACAAACACTAACATAACACAATGAACATGCTAGTAATTCAGCCACTGCACCCATAGTCAACCAAATAACCTTCAAGCAGCTGCAAAACGGAAGCAAGTGTTTGCAGGTTTAGAGCCCAGATGAAATGTTTTATGTTGTAAAATCTTGTAAAATTAGTGTATTTCATCTTTTGTGCAATTCACAAAATATTTATTGGTTGGAGAATGGTCTGAGCAGAAAATATATTGAAAGAATTATCAAATTGTAGCCAAGGGACATCCCTAGCGTGAGCCAATCGGCTACTGGTATCTCACAGGAATTTCTTTGCAAGATATGTCCTCATATGAATTGTTTTGCACAATATACTGGTGCTGAAGCAGATGCCTTAATCAAAAATTATTAATAAGGATTTATATATTATGAATAAATGAATTATGTAGAAAATGAATAACGGAGAGAAAAATAATGCACACGTTTGAAAATGTGACCTCAAGGAATGGCCACCAGGGGTTCACAAAACGTACTAATTTATGGTTACTGCTTATGAAATATGGAAAATGCATTAGAATAATGTAGTAATATGTCATATTAAGGGTTATGAAGTATGCTCTAGCTTATTAATTGTAGGCCTTAACTTAGCGAGTGTCATGGCCAGTTGCCAGGCCTAATATAATTATAAGAATAATTAGATTATTATAATGAACAGGGACTACAACATCAGTGCTATCTTCCCACAAACATCTCCTCTTGTGAAAGTCCTGAACACTTTTTTCCATTACAGTTTGGTTGGTAGCTGATAGGCTGTACCTAGAAATCTGAGTGGGAAATATTGACTTGGAATTTAACCAAAAATATGTAATACTTGGCAAAACTTTTAATCTCAGAGTGAAAGCAATTGTGAATATGTTAAATGTTAAGACAATAGGTCCAATTGTGTAATACTATAAATGTAGTATACAACACAACTAAATAAAGTGAAGTATCTCAATTACATGTTGCCATCTCTGCTTCTCTTTTCAACTTTGTGTGCATGACTTAGTTTCAAGCAGTTGTGGCACACTCAACAAAAGGCAGTATTGCATGTTTCAGATGATCATGCTTTAATAAAAATGTTCCCTAATTAAACCGTTATTAGGCCCGTTGTGAGACACCGCCCTGTATGATTCTGAAGTTTACATCCTGTAAACCTAATCTTTTTCCAAGCACATGTTCTCCTCCTAGTAAATAGAAGAAAACTGTGCAAGTGTGAGGGCCTGTAATCGGGGAACTGCACGTGATAATAGATGCAGTAAATCAGGGTTCCCCCATGTTTTCCCCAATACAGGAAAATTAAGCAACAGAAAAGGATGATGGGCAGAGTGCTGAAACTTTTCAACCACTCACCCCCAGTCACAGATCTGGGTTTAATCCATCATTCTTTTGCTCACCATGCCACCCCAGTTTGGACTCAACCATATGCAAATCAGTCTTGACACTGTTCCCCATGGGAACAGTCCAGCCCAAACTGCCAGACCAGGTCCTCCCTGGACTGGAAACAAGCATCCTGGGACCGGTTTCAGAGTATCACCCTTCATCAGCCAGGCTAGCTTGAATCTAGTGGCACAGTGAGCAAGGGACCCATGTCTGTGCATACCCATCCCACTTAGGGCAACTTTAGCAACACAAAACGACTTGCTCACTGTGCCACTGGATTCAAGCTAGCCTGGCTGATGAAGGGTGACACCCTGAGACCGGTCCTAGGATGCTTCAATCCTGTCCAGGGAGGACCTGGCTTGGCAGTTCAGGCTGAGGGTCACAACTGATTTGCAAATGGCTGGGTCCAAGCTGGGGTGACGTGGCAATCAAAATAACAATGGATTAAACCCAGATCTGTGACTGGGGGTGAATGGCTGAAAAGTTTCTACACTCAGTCCATCATTTTATTTTTTGATATTGACCAATACAGGGCCTGGTAATTCATGATGACTGGCAACTGGGGTGGGGATTTGAGCCAGAATAGGTATCTCCAGACATGGTATTGTTAGCACTTATGACCTTATTTGGTTTCGTATCTTTAATTTATAAGGGGACGCGCTAGAGGTTTAATGGACCTTTTGACTGCACTTAGAGTAAATCCCACCATAAGATTCAAGTTCAGCACCAATCAAGAACAATAGCAATCAAAAATATCAATAATCATTAGAGTCAGTAACCTCAAACACCATGACCCCTTTGGCCGTGAATAACCACACCTTTATGTAAAATTTAGAATGTTTATTTACCTATATTAACAATGCTAACATCACATAACTTAGGTGGTCATTACAACCCTGGCGGATGGTGTTAAAGCTGCGGTAATACCGCAAACAGGCCGGCGGACAAAAAAAGGGAATTACGACCCTGGCGGAAACCGCCAACTAAGACAGCCACTTTAACACACCGCCCCCCACGGCAGTACAGACAAACAGTGCGGCGGTCACCGCCAACAGACAGGCGGAAGACAATGTACCGCCCACACTATCACAACACACCAATCCGCCACCTTTTCCGGGGCGGATTCACTGTGGATAAAAACATGGCGGAAACAGCTTTTGCTATGGGAAAATGCTCACCTCAACACATCCCACGAGGAACGATGACACCATGGATCCGGAACTACAAATACTCCCTGACCTTGCATTCCTGCTCATGTACGACCAACAGCGACGTAGGCGCAGAACATACCGGTGAGTACAGCACCTACGACACGGGGGAGGGGGGAGGCAAAAGTTACGGGGACACCCACCAAACACCCCCACCCTCGTATATTACAACATACACACCAATGCATTCACAAAAATCACAGTAACAACCCACAATCCCCCCGGAAGAATGCAAAGACAAAGCGAACAGCGGTCAAACTTTGTATTGTGCCAATATACTACTCATTAAAAAATATACGGATATATATATCACGGAATCTGTCAAAAATAAATGTACAATACAAGAAGTAGTGCAGATATGTACACAACAATGTCCGTGCACCAACAGTCCAAAAATGCATGGGCGACGCCCACAATAGATACCTGACCAAAATCCGAGAGAACACTGACGGGGCATCAGATAGAAACACTACAGGCACCTCAGGGGGAAGGGAAGGGGGGCACCTCAGCCACATCAATGCGAAGCCAGATCCACGACGGGGCTCCATGCCCATTGATGTATCCTGGGGAGTGCAAAGCCACAGTCTCTCAAGTCACTTCAGTGGGTGGGTTGCCCACTGTGCCATCCTGGGGAGTGCAAAGCCACAGTCTCTCAAGTCTCACAAGTGGGTTGCTTGCCCACTGTTACATCCTGGGGACTGCTAAGCCACAGTCTCTCAAGTCTCACAAAGTGGGTGGCTTGCCCACTGTTACATCCTGGGGAGTGCTAAGCCACAGTCTCTCAAGTCTAACAAGTGGGTGGCTTGCCCACTGTTACATCCTGGGGAGTGCAAAGCCACAGTCTCTCAAGTCACTTCAGTGGGTGGGTTGCCCACTGTGTCATCCTGGGGAGTGCAAAGACACATCTTCGCAAGTAGATGCAGTTCTCTACTGGTACTGGGTGGGACTGGTGCCCAGACTGGATGAGTCTCCCTGTGAAAGTACATGTCCTGTCACAGTCCCAGCTGCACATGGGAGAACGATGCCTGATGTGCCGGAATATTCATACCCACACGGTCTTTGCCCTGTTCAGCGGTCTTCACCATGGCAGTCTGTGCCCTGTTCAGCGGTCTTCACTATGGCGGTCTTGGCCTTGTTCAGCGGTGCTTTGCCATGGCAGTCTTTGCCCTGTTCAGCGGTCTTCACCATGGCGGTCTTGGCCTTGTTCAGCGGTGCTTTGCCATGGCTGGCTATGGACTGTTCAGCGGTGCTTTGCCATGGCAGTCTTTGCCCTGTTCAGCGGTCTTCACCATGGCGGTCTTGGCCTTGTTCAGCGGTGCTTTGCCATGGCGGTTCTGGTACGGATATTGGTGTGTGGCATGACGAACTCCACACTGGACATTGGTGTGTGGCATGACGAACTCCACACTGGGCATTGGTGCGTGGCATGACGAACTCCACACTGGACATTGGTGTGTGGCATGACGAACTCCACACTGGACATTGGTGTGTGGCATGACGAACTCCGAACTCCAAACTGGACGTTGGTGTGTGGCTTGACGTTCCATCATTGCCCAGCGGGGCTGTGGGATTCTGGACCCTCATGGGCTGTGACTCCGGCGGTGGCGGTGGTCTCCTGACCAGTAACGATACTTGGGCCCTCCTGGGCTATGACTCTGGCGGTGGTCTCCTGACCAGTTACGATACTTGAGCCCTCCTGGGCTGTGACTCCGGCGGTGGTCTCTGGACCAGTGACGACAGTGCTGGCGGTTGTGTCTGGACCGCCGGAAATGATGGCGCACTTCTCCGCTGTGACACTCACAACAGGTTGGGACGACTTCCTCGGGACCTTCCCCACCTTCTTTTGAGTTACAGATGACTCACCAATCGCCTTGGATCCCATTTCACTGTTTGTCCCACCAGGAGTCTTGACACGGTCCCGTCCTCCACTCTCCAATTTCGGAGCCTTTACAGGGGGTGAGCTGACAGTGCCTTGGCTCCGGGTCCTACTGCCTGCCCTGGTGGACGGGGCACTCCAAAAACCTGGTACACGCACCACTGGTACTGGAGGCTTTTTGGCTGAGGCGCTACGATGGGACTGATGAATTGGAGGGGGGGGCAAAAAGGTCAATTTGACATAGGGACAGTTTCTGACATACACTGGGATGGGTAGCTGGAGGGGCTCTGGGAGTGGAGGAAGAGGAGGTGGTTGTAGGAGGTGTCACTTTAGCTGTTTTGGGTGCAGGTGCAGGAGGCTGTTGTGAGGTGGATGGATGTTGGGTGAGTGATTGCCGGCGTTTGTGTACTTTAGGAGGGGGCGTCACAGACACACTGGGAGAGGACACAGGGGACGTGTATATGGCAGTGGAGGTGGTGAGTGCAGGTGAGCGGCTTGTGGTGCTGGGTGTCCTGGTGCGAGTCCTAGTGCCTGTAGATGTGGTGCTGTAGTGTGGTCAGTTTTATGTATATTTTGCGCATTAGCTTCAGGCTTTAGGCCTCTGTGCACTTTGCCCTAAATATATTTTATTCATTTGCTAACAGCTTAGAGCCTCTGTGCACTTTACTCTAAATGCTTTCTATTAGGCTTCGTACTGTTATTTTACAGAATAGCCAGTTCTACGGTGTTGTTTTTTATTCATATCACACTGTTTTGCCTACTTCAGCACTGGAGTTCTTCATAACATATTCACTCTGTGCTTCAGTCAAGGATACAGTCTGGTACATTGCCGATAGACGTGGTAGGAGTTTAGACTTGCCATTCCTGCGTGGGGACATTTTGTGATCACGATGACATGTTAGTTATAAAATCGCTTCCTTGTCCCAATACATGCAAGAGGGAGATTCCGACCAGGGAACCACAACTAGACGCTGACTGCCTCGTTGCAGATGCTGAACCAGATCACAGGCCTTTGCTCAGGTATGAGTGTGTCCGTCTCCCTAGTGATACAGAAAGGCAAGCTAGAAGCTTAACATGCTGTGCTCTAAATAGAACAAGCAGAGGGAGAGTAGAAACGGTTAGGAATTATGATAGCTTTATTCTTATGTTTTACTCTCCTGGTTACTATATCAATCCTACTATGTTGTATTGTTCTGGTTATTGCGGCTCACGCCTTAATATCTAAAATACAGTCATTTTATTAAAACATTATATAAAACTTATACTGTCTTTGTCATTTGTATATGAGACCATATTGTGAATGAGAGAGTTGGTTTGGATCTGAGTGACCACGACTTCCCTGAGAAGTTCCAAAGATGTCATGCACTGGGCTGCCCAATCATCTCTTCCCCGTGGGAGAAATGAGGCACTGCTAGTTAGCCGGAGCAACAACCGGATTTAGGGTGACAGAGTTCCTTACACGTGGGTCAGACTCAGTCCCCCACACCGTTATCGATCCTGCTGCGTAGAAATCCAGTAGTCTCATTTAGAATAATGAGAGCCCACGCGACATGGCGCCGCCAACGTTTGGTCTGGCTCTAATGTTTGGGTCCGACTGACTCTCTCGGTCTCGTATATATTTTGACTCCTCTGTTCCGTATGCGGAGACGTCCGTGGAGCTGAGGGTTTCCGCCACCACAGGTTGGGTACATCCTATTACTTAGTGGTTGGTTGTTCAAGCTTGAACTTTGAAAGGAAAAACCCCGATATTGGTGTGCCTTCTCTGTCCTAGAGCTATTTTTTGTTATTCTAATGGCGAATCCAGTTGTAGTAAATATACCGCTTAATATGCGATTTCCGCTCACGGGTCATCTGATAGCACATGGACTGACGGTCCAGGGGGGTCCGGTCACTTTTGTGGTGGACACCCATGCAGCCTATAGAACAGAACTTTTTTATTCTTGGGTCGTATTTCCAGCAGCTGATGGGGGTACAAATACTTTTCACGAATATACTGTTGCGAATGTCCCTGGACAATACAGGGCTTATGCATACTTAGAAATACCTTTATCTTATCAAGAACACCATAATTGGCTTGATGGCGCCCTCCCACACTCAGTAACACCAGTAAGGTTAGGTCCGTTAAGTAATGATGGTCCGACCTGGCCTTTATTGGCTACATATACACCATATCCTGGAGTGGCAAATTTGGCAATGGCTGAAGTGCGTCGTTTATATATGGAATTAACTGCAACATACAGACGATTAGTTCAGTTTGTGATGCAGACATTAAATACTAATGCAGCGCGTGCTGCTCCAGCACACCCACATGCGGTGGTACCGGGAATCAATCCGGCCACTGTACACTCAGTGATGGGCAAAGTACCGGCTAAACGTGAGGAGACTCACTTTTTGGCTGGCACAAAAAATTTATACGCTGGAAGCAGTATTTCCCCATACGGGACCTCAGGATAAGCATAGAATTTTGACGATGTGTTTGCCGTATGGGATGGTTCCTACGGTGGATCTTTGTAATACTTGGGGCACGGTGTTTGCCACACTCTATACTACAGCACACGGTACACCGACTTTGGCTAATTTGCCGGAGGTGCTTAAACAAATTCAGGATGAATATGGGGCTGCCCCTGCCTTGGATTTAGGCATGGAATTGATGGGTAATTTTGATGCAGTTTCTTCTATTATTTTGAGTAATCTCAAGGGGAAGGCTGTAGCACTAGCGGTGCGAATGCGTCTTCGGGACGTTCCGCAGATTAATCAGGAGCGGGAACTTCCGAGAATAATAGCTGAAACATCTTCTAGTATTGGTCGTGATAGCCTAGGGGCTCGACCGCAGAAACCACAATTGCAGGGTAAAAATAATAAGGATAATTCTAAGCAACAGCAACCTGAGGGTGCGAAAAAGCGCTGGGACAAGAAACAGCAAACACCTAAGAAAGATGGTGGGCAGTCTCCGCAACCGGAGACCCCACAAAATAAGTATAATCTCAGGAATAGGGATACTTTGAAGACGCCTGATAGATATCAATATACTGACACGCGCCAATCTCGTTCCTTTCAGGACTCCTCGGAGAAAAGAAGTGAGAGAGGTGGGCGGTCACAGCGGAGAACGGAGTACGTGAAACCGAGACAGGATTCACAACGCTCAGCGGAGGTTTCTATTAAACAAGAAGAGAAACCCCTGCAACAAAAACAGCAATTTAAAAAGAAGAAAGTGGCAGCAGTCTCAGTTAGACATGCCGCTCAAGAAGAGAGTTCTCTTGACGAACAAGACATGGGCGCTAGCGCTGTTAGACAGCGCGGCAGAGGTCACAATAGTTCGCCGGAGTCTTCTAGAGCATCTGGAGGCGAAAGCAACTGATGACTTCATACAAGTCGAGACGGCGGATATGTGAGTCTCTGATCCTGATCAAGTATATCTTGTGACTCTACGACTAGAAGGGGACATTGACCGCATTGTACACGCCATCTTTTGGGACCATGTGGTAAAATCATATGATGTCCTGTTGGCCGAACAAGATTGGCCACCTGACTTTGTTCGCGACTGTCCGGTTGGAGAGGAGGTTATTGCGCCTTCGTTTTCACCACTTGTTCCAAGAGAACTAGCGGAGTCCTATAGTAAGTCATGGGCTCTAGCACAAGCTCCCGCCCTATATAGAAATAATGTGGGGTGGGATAAACAATCACCTTATCATGTCATTCCAATTAAAGGCGAACCTCAGCCACAGCCGCAATATCCTATTAAATTTGAAGCAAGGGCATCGGTTAGGAAAATTCTTACACAATTGGAGTACCAAGGTGTGATTGAGCCTTGTGTCTTGCCGATGAATAATCCCTTATTTCCGGTTGCTAAACCGGACCATTCCTATAGGATAGTGGTGGATTACAGACATTTGAATAGTCATACACGCACATATGCCATACAGAATTCACATAGCGCTGCGCTTATGAATAATATAGTGCGTAAAAAATACAAAACAACCTTGGATATCTCAAATGGATTTTTCTGCCAGAATATAGCACCCGAAAGTCGGGACTATACCAGTTTCAGTGCGTTTGGCTCTCAAAAAAAGTTTTGTCGTTTACCTCAGGGGTATAAGAATAGCCCAGGACTGTTTTCGGCTCGTGTGACTGAACTTCTACACGAGTTGGACCCTGAGGCGTTATCATATGTTGATGACATTTATTTGACGGACGATGAGATTCTCCAACATCTCAGACGCGTATCGCGCATTGTTGTGGGTTTTGCTGATATTGGCTATAAGTTTAATTTTATGAAATCGAAGATTGCCTTCCTCAGTGTTATTTTCCTGGGATATGAGTTATCGAGTGAGGGCAAGAGCCTGGCGCCACATTTTTTGGAGAAATGTGCTTTATTGCAGCCTCCTAATACGGTTCGGAAGCTCCAGTCATTATTGGGGTTTCTGAATTTTGGCAGAACTTACATTCCTGATTATGCTACACGTATAAAACCTTTATATGAACTGATTCGCCCGAATTTTTCGAGTAGATTTTGGACGATTGAGCATACACACATACTGCGAGAGTTGCAGAATGATCTCTTAGCGGTTAAACACTTACACACACGGGACAATAAAACTCATTTGGTCATCAGGGTGATTCCTGGGGCTGTTGGATTTACGTATGTCACCTTTAATGAGGGGGAGACAGTCCCGATAGCATACAAGTCCCACTTGTATTCTGCTGCAGAACAACGTTTTGCTCAGACTGAGAAAATTCTCACTGCAGTACAGATGGCTGTGATCAAAGAAAGACCGCTTGCCCAGGGCCAACGTATTATTGTCGTTTCCCCGATTCCGGCCTTAGAGGCTGTTACAAAAGCGAGTGTTCCTAATTCGAAAGCTTTACACCCGCGGTGGATACAATGGGCTACGTCTTTGACGGCCACTGATGTGGATTACATATTTGACCCTAAGCTGCATACTCAAGAATTTCTTCAATATGAAATAGAGTACCCAGTTCCTGCTGGCACATTGCCTATTGACCAATATGAAGTGGTCATGTATACCGATGGCTCTGCGCAACCGGCGGTTGGGACTAGACAACAGTATTCTGCTGCATGTGCGGTGGTGAGCGGGACTATGGAGGGGGAAGTCTTCTGCCCCCGACATACTTATACTAAAACCTTGGGAGATTGCACGGCGCAGCTGGCTGAGCTCAAAGCTCTTTTGTTGGCGTTGGAGCATGCAGAGCCGGCGATATTGACCTTGCTGGTCTGTGACTCCTACTACTGTGTGCAATCCTTCAATGAATATCTGCACTATTGGAAAATGAATGGGTTCAGAGATTCTAAAGGCAACACCATTAAACATAAATTGTTGTGGGGTAAGGTTGCGGGTCTGAAAGAAACGCTTCCTAAAGTCCATGTTGTACATACACTTGGACACCAGCGCGTTGGAATACACGTTGCTGGGAATACTTTGGCTGATGAGGCTGCAAAGTCGGCAGTGGCTATCGCTACTGTAGCCGCAGTGACTCGTTCGAGTTCAAAGCCAGACATAGAGATTTCGGCTGCCATAAAAGCTACGGCTGATGGCACGCCATTTCCTAAAGGATTCCCTTCTAAATATAGTTACTGCTTGAGTGGTGCACTAAATGCTGTTGTTAATATTCCAGGCATTGGTGTACGTGAGTTACCGAATAAGATTGAGAGACCTCGATTAATTTCTGCAGCACATGAAGGGGTGGCATCTGCGCATGCTGGTGTGGCTGCCACGATTTCACTTTTACAGGCCCGTTATTGGTGGCCTGGTCTCTATAAGGAGACAAAGCAGTATGTCCTTTGTTGTGACGTCTGTCAACAAATTAAAGCATCGTCGGCTAGACGCCCGCAGCAGACGCCTCTTCTGATTTCAAACAGACCATTACAGTGTGTGTACTTGGACCATTGTGGTCCGCTGACACCAGATAGTGCATACAAATACATATTGGTTGCTGTAGATTCGTGCTCCAGATTTGTGTGGGTCTGGCCACAGCGCTCGGCTGACGCTCGGACTGTTATTAAAGATTTGCGTATCTTTGTCGATACATTTGCAGTTGCGGCTTTTCATTCGGACCAGGGCCCTGCTTTTGCCTCTAAGGCATTCAGGGACACCATGGCTTCGTTGGGGGTCCAACTCCAATTCTCGTCTCCATTTCATCCCGAGGGAAATTCTGTCGTGGAGCGTTTAAATCGTGATTTAAAGCAATCCTTAACGGCCAGGGTTATAGGTACGGGTCGTAGTTGGCTAGCCCACCTGTATGGAGTACAGAGAGCACTTAATAACTTGCCTAGAAGTTCACTGGGGGGTCGTACTTCATATGAGTGCCTGTTCGGAACACGAATGTATGTTCCTGATCTAGATGGTCCTGGTGTGGAGGCGGCAGATACGCCCTTTGACATAAATGATCGTGTCACTGTTTTGCAGGATTTACAACAATTTTGTGAAGATAACTCTTCTGCGAGTGCTGCCTCCTCAGGAATTAAGGATGAGCCAGTAACACCTACTGGTTGGATACCCAGGATTGGGGATCTAGTGCGTGAAAAGGTCGCAGTAAAGAAAGAATTTGGTCCTTCTTATCGAGCACCTGTCCCGGTGTTAGGGGTGAGCGGCACGAGAACTGTGATTTTACCGCCGCTGCAAGGGGCCAAAGGAAATCGTTTTGTTTCCATTGATAATGTCAAGTTACAACATGTGGCCGATTCTGCACAGCAGACCAAGAGGGACACCCAGTAGTTCCGGCATCCCTCTCACTACTGGGGAAGATGTCCCGCTGCAGGTGATTTGCACCGACCCTGTTTCCTCTCCGAGCTTGGGGAGGGTGGAAGATGATCTTGCGATTGTTCCACAGTCAACGATTGATATCGATTCTTTTGCTCAAGTTGCTGTACGTTCTACTGATGTTTCTGAACATGTGATTTATAGCGTACCTAGGAGAGAACCTCCATCAGCTTCCTTGTTCACTGTTGCACCTTTTGCTAGAACTGCCTCTGGCTGCTTCAACGACGCGGATGCGGCTGTATCCAGCTCTTTGTCTTTGCTGTCTTCAATCCGAGGTCCACGTAAGCTGCTCAGTTGGCTTAAACGTACATATTTTGTTATTCCTTGGAACTATTTGTGGCTTTTTATGGCTGTAATGACTATTTTTTTATGGTTGGGATTTGTGGTTACTTTTTTTCTAGTAATACATGGTCATTTTCTTCCTGATCGATCAGACATTGAGCACGTGGAGACTGTGTTGAGACCACATTTTTCGTCTCATATGGTTCGAAGAGACTTATCCAATGTGAACATTTCTGCAATACCAATTCCGGATGGGATTGTGTGGGATAAAGTAATGTTTGATATACAGTATATGGTCCCACTGAATTGATTCAAATACTGTATGTCCTTAAGTTATCAATGAATGATATTGTTATTCCAGGCATTGTTTCTGATGATTGGGATGTGAAGACAGTAGATTCTATGCTAAAAGATTTGCAATATTATACTGTCTATGACGATGAAGATGCTTACCAATTTTGAGATAATCATGGTGATATGTTTTGCTACACCCATTATGGACACCACTTTATTCACAAAGCGAGTAGCCCTAAGTCCATCTTTAATTATGTACAATGGGAACATTGCTCGACTCCTCCACAAGGGAGTTCGAAAACGTATAATGATAAATTTGCATATTTTTCTGGGCATGATCAGCGAAATGCTAAGTCTTACTATTTTAAAGTGACACCGTATTCTAATAAGCAAATTTTGTTGACCGATACTAAATTATTATATTCTAATTCGTTTGTATCTAAACTTTCGGTCGAAGGATATGAATACTGGTTGAAGACTGTTGACTTGAAAAGTGTTTGGGGTACGAAAAATTGGCAGATGCAAGGCAGAGATACATTATTTCGAGCATGCATTATCCCTGTGCAAATGATTTTCCTCAATGACACAGTACAACAGACTAGTTGTTTGGGCTTGGCGTCGATTAGAGAATTGACTTTGCCTAGCATACCTGTCCCTTCTAAATTAAATAACTGGCAGCACTATGTGAATGCTACTTTTAGTGAATTTACACTTTGGGTCCAGAATGGTACGCTTAACGCTTCATCGTTACATCCGGGCGGGTGGTTATTGTGGCCTGTAGACACTAATCAGTGTCATCAACGTTTTGTTACCTCTTCTGGGGGGTTCAGGACTAGTAGGGCAGACCCTCGTTACATTTCACCAGAACATGCTGATATAATAACTACATACAGTGTGGGGAAACTTTGTCAACAATGGTTGAAGTACTCCACGCTGGGTGCAGTTAAGTCACACCTCAAGTTACTGTCTAATGGTACTGATTTACAAGATTTCTTATCAGGTCCCAAGGTGCCCTGGAGAAAAAGGTTCTTATACGAAGTGTATAATGAGTTTTGGAAGCTTTCCCAGCAGGAGGCTGCAGCCCGGTTAAGACAGATTGATCAAGAAAATCTGCTGCAGACTTTGTCTGTTTTTGATAATGGCATGCATACCCTTTCTGACCGTGTTTACACGATTGACAGCATTGTCTCTTCTGCTATTGACATTATAAAATCAGACATGTCTTCTTTATATCATGGGCAGAGTCAGACACGATCTATCATGCAGCTGGGTTGGACTCTTCAGACCTTGAAGGCGGGTCGCGTTCCATGGCAGCACATTCGTGCCAGAGAGATCTTTATCTCCTTTAATTTAACTCGTCAACAACAATTGATGGCTAAGAAGGAAGCGACGTATGTTATGTTAATTATTGAAAAATTTGAGAAACTGCCTTTTACGGTGGCTGAGATTCCGTCAGCTGAGTGGTTGATTCATGGGGTTATTAATTTGCCTATCTCCACTCTGCAATTTACTTCTTGTTTGAAGCACATTCCGTTGGGTAGATATGAACTATTGGGTGACAGTTACATACACGAGGTGTGGGAACTTCCTTTTCAGTACAGATGTGTTAGTGGTTTGCGGGAGGTTTTTCTTAGCGGTAGCGAATGCGAAGCTTCTGTTAGCCATTCCATGGTTTGTAAACAGCTGTCCTTGCACGGAGCGTGTAATGCTTCGATTGCTAACTTAGCTTGTTATCTGAAGGGAGTTCCAGTCCCGGTAATTAAAAACACTTTCCAGGTGCTTTCTAACGGCAGTTACATTGTTCTTAACAGCGAACGCTGCTGTGGCATGCGTGCCGGAATAGTTTACGTCGTTGTCGTCAACAAGGCCGTTACGTGCTGCGGGAATGTGTTGTTTCCCCCTACTGAATTTAGGGAGGTAGCGGACATCTGGCCTCATATTGCTACTTCCAAGGTTGATTTCGACAAGTTGAGTCGGCTGAAAGCTTTATTGTTTCAAAAGCATGTGGCCCTTACATCTGCTAGCGAGACCTACGCACTTCAAGTGGCAAGGTCATCGGCGGAGATACAGTCCCTTTTGAATACTAACTTTCCGAGTCATTTCGGTGAACTTGTGGGACGTATATTTAATGCATCCAGCACTGCTGGTATTGCTCATTTTTTCAAAGCCGTTGGTGTTGGTTTCGTTCACACCTTCTCTTCCATATTCGGTTTGATACCCTCGGCCATACACTCTATTTTCGGAAGCATTTTTGGGGGTTTCCCAATTACTTTGGCTTTATTGGCTGGAGTTTTGCTGTTGTTACTATTTTTTCGCAATGGCTGTCCCGCTGCGACGAGGTCCTATATTGCTGCTCCCGTCAGCGCAGCTGTGTCGTGAACGCATGATGCAGCATTTTGGAGCTACACTCCTGGCTCATTTGGAGTGTGACTGGTCTTTGTCATTCAGGCCGGTTTTGGATTGTGTGCAACCCGTGTTTCGATGCCTTTGGTGCTCGTTTGAACATGCACTGGCTTTCTGTCTCTCACTGCAGCGCTCTCCAGTGGTTGATCTTGATCTGTTGATGTTCCCGATTAGGGCTCATTCCCAGACTTGTGCACTACGGTTGCGTTTGCTTCGTGAAGCGGATTATGAGATTCCCTTCCTGGAGGAAGATGGTTTTGTCTCTTTCCTTGGCACTACACGGGGTGCTGCCCTAAATGGTTTTGGGGCTTTGGAACACACCTGCTCCATGGTACTTTGTGGCGTGGATCTTCCGATATTGACATCTCGAAGTGGAGGAGCTTCTACGTTCTATTGCTTCTGTCTGACAATTGGATTTTTTTCTCTCTCCCGACTAAATTGACACTATATTGCAATTCGCTCTATCGTCACATGTTTCCTAAATTTATGACTTTATTGTCTTCTCATCTTGTCGAAATGTTGTGTTTAAATTCAGGTTATGTTTTTTATGTTATTAGAACCACTTGCTACCGACAAGGGGAGGGTGTAGTGTGGTCAGTTTTACGTATATTTTGCGCATTAGCTTCAGGCTTTAGGCCTGTGTGCACTTTGCCCTAAATATATTTTATTCATTTGCTAACAGCTTAGAGCCTCTGTGCACTTTACTCTAAATGCTTTCTAATAGGCTTCGTACTGTTATTTTACAGAATAGCCAGTTCTACGGTGTTGTTTTTTATTCATATCACACTGTTTTGCCTACTTCAGCACTGGAGTTCTTCATAACATATTCACTCTGTGCTTCAGTCAAGGATACAGTCTGGTACATTGCCGATAGACGTGGTAGGAGTTTAGACTTGCCATTCCTGCGTAGGGACATTTTGTGATCACGATGACATGTTAGTTATAAAATCGCTTCCTTGTCCCAATACATGCAAGAGGGAGATTCCGACCAGGGAACCACAACTAGACGCTGACTGCCTCGTTGCAGATGCTGAACCAGATCACAGGCCTTTGCTCAGGTATGAGTGTGTCCGTCTCCCTAGTGATACAGAAAGGCAAGCTAGAAGCTTAACATGCTGTGCTCTAAATAGAACAAGCAGAGGGAGAGTAGAAACGGTTAGGAATTATGATAGCTTTATTCTTATGTTTTACTCCCCTGGTTACTATATCAATCCTACTATGTTGTATTGTTCTGGTTATTGCGGCTCACGCCTTAATATCTAAAATACAGTCGTTTTATTAAAACATTATATAAAACTTATACTGTCTTTGTCATTTGTATATGAGACCATATTGTGAATGAGAGAGTTGGTTTAGATCTGAGTGACCACGACTTCCCTGAGAAGTTCCAAAGATGTCATGCGCTCGGCTGCCCAATGATCTCTTCCCCGTGGGAGAAATGAGGCACTGCTAGTTAGCCGGAGCAACAACTGGATTTAGGGTGACAGAGTTCCTTACACGTGGGTCAGACTCAGTCCCCCACACCGTTATCGATCCTGCTGCCTAGAAATCCAGTAGTCTCATTTAGGATAATGAGAGCCCACGCGACAGTGCATGCAGGTGTGTGTGTAGACGACACTGGGAGGGACGAGGGAGAAGAGGAGGAGGGGGACACAGTGGAGACAGTGGATGTTGCTGTGTCTGTATGGGTCTGATGCTTGTGTGAGTGCCTGTGGTGTGTGTGGTGCCTATGTTTGCTTGAGCTACTTGTGTGTGTTGACTTGTGTGCATGCTGGTCTGTAGGTGTGCTTGGGATGGGCTGGGGTACAGGGGATTGGGTCTGGGTGGAGGAAGTTGGAGGGGGGAGGCTGGACACGGACAATGGCTGCCATCATTGCTGAGGCCAGAGATTGCAGGGTTCGCTGAAGGACAGCCTGACCAGAATGAATGCCTTCCAGGAATGCATTACCGTGTTTCAACTCTCGTTCTACACCCTGGATGGCATTCACAATGGTAGACTGCCCAACAATGAGTGACCTGAGGAGGTCAATGGCCTCCTCACTGAGGGCAGCAGGGGTGACTGGGGCAGGGCCTGAGGTGCCTGGGGCGAAGGTGATGCCCACCCTCCTGGGTGAGCGGGCACGGGGCGAACGCTGAGGGGCTGTTGGGAGGGCGGTGCTGGTAGGGGAGGTGGCGGCTGTACCTGTAGAAGTGGGGCGCACAGATGGTGCCACCACCACAGGGGAGCTCCTATCGACGGACGAGTCTGTGTCACTGTTTGGTGATCCTGTGGCCGACGTGAAGCTCCCCTCGCCCTCCGTCCCACTGGTGAATTCAGAGTTTGTGGTGTGGCCCTTCATGGCCATGTGGGATGCAGCTCCCTCGTGCTCCGGTGCCACTGTACCTCCGCCTGTTGATGCTGATGTACAGAAGGACAGGGAGAGCAGAAAAAGGGTGGAGACATAAGAAAGAGAGTTTTACTGCATGGCATACCGCAACCGTTGGCAGACAAGACAAACGCAGCAGCCCCCTGCATTACACCGTGCTCCTGCCCTCTGCACATGTAATTTCTGGGATATGGCCTACATGGCAATGGTAGAAATCTGCCCACATGGATGGCAAAGGGGCAACTATACATCAATTTGCAATTTTTTTGAGCTGGGGTAGAGTGCCACATGGCCTACATAACGGAGGGGCCTTGCCTACCTAACTCGCCCTGGCCTAGGGACACCCACAGCCCACCACCCCCACCCAGACAGCTCCACTGCACGCAAAGTCCATAGGATGAGGTTGTACTCACCCCCTTGTGTCTGCTGTGATGTCCTTAAGCGCCCATCCAACTCCGGGTAGGCAACCGCCAGGATCCGGAACATCAGGGGGGTCATGGTGCGACGGGCACCCCTCTCACGTTGGGAGGCCATCCCCAGCTGAGCCTCCGCCGTCTTCTTGCTGCAGCGGCGAATGTCCTCCCATCTCTTCCGGCAGTGGGTGCCCCATCTCTGGTGGGCCCCCAGGGTCTGGACTTCCTTGGCGATGGCATGCCAAATGTCCCTCTTCTGGTGGGTGCTGACCTACATGACATGCACAAGGAAAGAGGAACAGTCATTACCTACAGCACCGTCGTTGTAATTGGCCCCCTCCCCACTCTATCCCTGTGGCCCATTCATCCCCATGCATGACCGTTCTATGTACTTTTCCCCCTTCCCTCATCCACCCAGCCCTGTCCACCCAGGCCTAGCCCATACAACGTGCTCCCTGTGTACTAACCTGTTTGTCTGGAGGGCCGTAGAGTAGCGTATACTGGGGGAGGACCCCATCCACAAGTTTCTCCAACTCCTGTGCATTGAAGGCATGGGCCCTTTCCCCAGACGCAGCAGCCATCGTTGCTTCCAGACCAAGGTCACAGCAGCACTTGCGGTCTAGGTCCTCTCCTTTCGAAGGTCAGGTATCTAGTGATTGAAGACATAGAAAATGGTGGTGACGTCTGCGGCGGTGACGTCCGCGGCGGTGCGCATCATCACCGCCAGCGCACCTGTTCATTGGCTCCTGGGACCCATAGGGTCCAATGCTAACCAATGCAGCATTGCACCGCGCTCTACGACCGCCTACTGCGACGGTGTCCAGCGCCAGCGCGGTTACCACACAATTCCATTGTACCAGTTTAGAGGTCAGGCAGCCGCCATTTCAGGGGCCCACATGGCTTCAATTACTACTGCGTCACACATACCGAGGCCTACACTCAAAACCTTTCCCGGATGGGTTAATTGTCTGGTGTAGTCTTGTGTGTGACTGTGGGTACATACCTGGAGGAATGCTGACAGTTTTTTCGCTGTTGCCCTTCTTAGGCACCGTCAGTTGGGACATATTGGAAGATGGCGGAATCCGCCGGTGTACCGACCGCTGGTGGACCTGTTGACAATGGAAGAGTGACATGTCATCGTGACCTAACGGTTTGACCGTGTCACAATCCGGGAACTATGTACCCAGTTGGAGCCAGACCTGATGTCACCAATCCGCCATCCGACTGGAATCCCCCCTGACGTGCAGGTGGTGTCAGTGCTCCATTTCTTTGCTAGTGGGTCTTTTCAGACAACAGTGGCCATGGCATCAGGGATGTCCCAGCCTATGTTTTCCAACGTGTTGTCCAGAGTGTTGTCTGCCCTGCTGAAACACGCAAGGAGATACATCATTTTCCCTGAGGTGGCGGATTTGCCTACAGTGAAAGGTGACTTCTATGCCCTTGGACATATCCCCAACGTCATAGGTGCCATTGATGGGACCCATGTAGCTCTGGTCCCCCCCCGCAGGAATGAACAGGTGTACAGTAACAGGAAGAGTTATCATTCGATGAATGTCCAGATGGTCTGTTTGGCAGACCAGTACATCTCGCAGGTAAATGCAATGTTCCCTGGCTCAGTGCATGACGCCTACATCCTGCGGAATAGCAGCATCCCTGATATGATGGGTGAACTCCAGAGGCACCATGTATGGCTACTGGGGGACTCTGGTTACCCCAACCTGTCCTGGCTACTGACCCCAGTGAGGAATCCCAGGACCAGGGCAGAGGAACGGTACAATGAGGCCCATGGGCGGACTAGGAGGGTGATCAAGCGTACCTTCGGCCTCCTGAAGGCCAGGTTCAGGTGCCTCCATATGACAGGTGGGTCCCTATTCTACTCACCGAAGAAGGTGTGCGACATCATCATCGCCTGCTCCATGCTGCATAACTTGGCATTGCGACGCCAGGTGCCTTTTCTGCAGGAGGATGATCCAGATGACGGTGTTGTTGCAGCGGGTGAGCCTGTGGAGCCTGTGGACAGTGATGAGGAGGAAGCTGATGAAGATGAAAACGACAACAGGGAGTCAGTCATACAGCAATATTTTCAATGAGACACAGGTGAGTACAATTTCATGTTTCACATTATATTACATTTCACACGTCTACCTCTATCTTCTACCTACATTTCACTCCCTATTTGGTAACTGAGTTGTCCCCTTCGATTTCAGTTTCAGTAATGTGGTAACCTACGTGTCAACAGCTTGCACCCTTGAAAGGCTTGTGATGTGTGACATTGGTATGTTGACCTTCCAATGGGTAACCTTTTTTAACACTGTAATTGACAATACAAAGTTCACAATCATTGACTGACTCCAATATTATTGAGGTTTCAAGGGTGTTTATTGAAGTGCATAAAAATATAGGGGGGTTGTGAAATGGGGAGAGGTCATGGTGGAAGAATGTCCATGGCAGAGTCCTGTCTATTAGTCTCACAGGTACATTGCACATCTGGGCATTGAAAGTGGAGCTGGGGCAGTTCCAATCTGGACAGGGTAACAAAGTGGGACAGTGGGGGGACAATCAGGGTGGTCTTATTTCCTGGCGGGGGTCTTGCCATCTTGCTTTGTCCTGTTCCTGGATCTCAGGGCCCGCTTTCGTGGTGGTTGTCCGTCTGCAGGGGGTGGGGTGCTGGTGTGGTGGTCCTGTGGCAGGGCGTCCTGTCCACTAGCGCCGGCGGAGGTGGTGGGCATTTCATCGTCCTGGCTAGTGTCAGGGGCCCCTTGGAGTGCCACGGTGTCCCTCAAGGTCTTTTGAATGTCCGTCAGCACCCCTACGATGGTGCCCAGGGCGGAGGCGATGGTCCAGAGCTCCTCCCTGAACCCCAAATACTGCTCCTCCTGCAGACGCAGGGTCTCCTGCAACTTGTCCAGGACCGTTGCCATCGTCTCCTGGGAGTGGTGGTATGCTCCCCTGATGGAGGATAGGGCCTCGTGGAGAGTGGGTTCCCTTGGCCTGTCCTCCCTCTGTCGCACAGCAGCCCTCCCAGTTCCCCGGTGTTCCTGTGCATCGGTCCCCTGGACCGTGTGTCCACTACCACTGCCCCCAGGTCCGTGTTGTTGTTGGGGTGGTGGGTTACCCTGGGTGCCCTGTAGTGGTGGACACACCGCTGATTGACCTGTCCTGGGTAGGGAGGTATGGGCCCGCTGGGTGGGTGCTGTGCTGGTGTTACCAGAGGGTGGAAGCTCAGTGTTGGGCTGTGGCTGGGCAAGGGGAACCGACTGTCCTGAGGCCCACGATGGTCCGGGCTGGTCATCAAGATCCAGTAGGGCAGAGCTGTTGTCGTCACTATGGGCCTCTTCTGGGGGTAGAGTGGTGTTGTCTGGACCCTCTGGTGTGGTGACGTTCCTTCGGGTTCCTGCGGGGGTATAAGTACATGATTATTGCATGTGTGTGTTTCATGGTGTGCAATGGTTGGGTGTGCGTGAACCCCAGTGCAGGCATTCCTGTGTGGGGGCTTGTGTGGTGATGGTTGGGGGGTGTTGTGGGTCTGTGCAGTGGGCATGCTTTAGTGATGGGTGTCCATGCTTAGTTGTGTCATGCAGGTTTTGGGGTTGGGATGGGTGGTTGGTGTTATGGGTAGATTAGTGAGGAGTTAGGGTGATAGGGGATGGTGTGAGGGTGGGGGTGTGTGATAGCATGCAGGTAGGGTGGGGGATATGATAGTGAAGATTTGACTTACCAGTGTCCGTTCCTCCAACGACTCCTGTGAGGCCCTCAGGATGCAAGATGGACAAGACTTGCTCCTCCCATTTTGTTAGTTGTGGGGGAGGAGGTGGGGGGCCGCCGACAGTCCGCTGTACCGCGATGTGGTGCCTGGAGACGGTGGAACGCACCTTCCCCGTAGGTCGTTCCACCTCTTCCTGATGTCCTCCCTATTTCTTGGGTGCTGTCCCACAGCGTTGACCCTGTCGACTATTCTTTGCCATAGCTCCATCTTCCTGGCTATGGATGTTTACTGTACGTGTGAGCCAAATAGCTGTGGCTCTACCCTGATGATTTCCTCCACCATGACCCTGAGCTCCTCCTCGGAGAAGCGGGGGTGTCTTTGGCATGACATGGGGTGTTGTGTGTGATGTGTGGGGTGGTGTATGTGTTGATGAGTGTGGTGAGTGTAGTGGTATGTGGTGTTTTGTGCATGGATGTTGTGTGGGTGATGGTGTTGTGTGCCTCTGTGTGATGGTGTTATCTATTCTGTGCTGTCTCTCTCTGGCCTTCGTCTCTAATTTGTGGTCGTAGGGGTTTGTGTGTGATGTGGGTGTGTGTTTTATATGGTGTTGAGTGTTTGGGAGTGGTGTGTGTATGTGTATCAGGTGTGTGTATTTGTAATTGTCCAATGTGGCATTGTTTTGGAGATGTGTGTGTATTTTGAGCGCAGCGGTGTGTACCGCCAATGGAATACCGTGGGTGAAAGACCGCTGCGTGGATTCGTGGGTCGTAATAGCATGGGCGTGTTTCTGTTGGCGTGGAGGTGGAGGATTTGTTTCCGCATATTTATCGCTGACCTTTGGTGTGGCGGAGTTGTGTGGGTGTCTGTATTTCGGCGGATTCAGTGATGTGTGTCATAATAGCTGTGGCGGTCTCCCGCCGCTGCCGCGGAGTATTGGCGGTCTTCTGCACGGCGGTAAGCGGCTTTTACCGCCAATGTTGTAATGACCCCCTTAGTCTCAAAATCGGACGATAAACATACAGAAACAACACTGGTTGAACAAATCTTGTAAAGAATTTCAATTTAATCGATGCATGGCTCACTACACATTCTAGAGTTACACTACAAATCAATAGCAAGAATAATCGTGAAGCAGAAATGGAATACATTTAAATTCAGCAAAGAAACTTCATTAACTGTTGTTAATAATTAACAAACATTTCCTTTGGGTCTCCAAGTTAACCTTCTAATTAGAAAAGCATGTTTGGTCTTCATGCAAAACAATTTAATCAACACAAATTTAGAAAAACATTTAACTACAGCTCTATCAAAGTTAGCGGTTAGGTCCTAGGAATAAAAGACAAATTACATCCAACAATAACATTTGGTTAATACCTCTACTCCGTATGAATCAGCAAGCTGCGACTGCCTTCGTCAATTGGACATCAGTTCGGTCTGCATCAGCATCAGACCATGATAAAGAATGGTTCAGAAGAGGGGGTTCTAAGCTATCCAAACCATTAGTGAAGCATAGTTTAAGGATCAGCATTCAGCATCAAAAGTCTAAGCATTAAAGTTTGAGAGAGAATTCTCTAGGAAAAGGAAATCAAAGCGAGTATGCCTCATCAGTGAAGAATGAAATCGGGAATATGCCTCGAAGATGAGGATAATCAGAATGGCGCACTTCTCCTGTGCAGTGGGTCTAAGTTAAAATTCCCTAGAACTCTTCCCAACTTGCCATTGATCAAGGAATCATACGTTTAAATTGGATCCAATTAAAGTAGAACTTCAAATCTAAGATATAACTAAACTGTCTTTCACATGTCAGTGATTGGCTCCTCTTCTCCTGTTCCCATCGTCAGACTTGTCGGGTAACAATTTTGTATCTCTCTGTTCTTCAGTCAGCACATCCATTATTAGTTCCTGGGAACATGGCTTTCACACACACTGAACTCTACTATGTATCTGTAACTAATACAGCATATTCTTGCAAGCAGTTCTCCTGGGAAAGAAAGCATTTACTAGTGTTTGGTCAACACAGCAAAATAATGCAAGTGTTCAATTTGCTAAACAACCATTTTATGTGAATCATTTAAACAGTGCAACTTAACATGAAGCTGTGCAACTAGGCCCAAGACCTCACTAACTTGAGGCCCACAATTAATAAAGCACATACATAATACATAATCATTAATATAACATACTACTACATTTCTCTAAACATGAGCACATCATATCACATTAATAAACAATTAATAAGGACACTTCGTGATTACTGACGGCCACTCAAGTAGGCACATTTTCCAAGTCGTACATTATTTTCTATATTAAATCATTTTCTTGCCGATTTACATGGACATTTATTATTAAAAATTCAGCATGCACAATCCCTCCTCTGATGACTAAATATGTCATCACACGTATATCTTCCCACACTTTTTTTTGCTACGCTAAAATTTGTCCTCCTTACTTTCTCTTTTTTCATTTTTTCTAAATAATTTTTCCATTTTAATTTCTTCCCTCCTCTGGTAATTTTTCATTTTCTTTAATTAAATCACATGATACAATTTGCACACTCCCCATGCTCCAATTATTCAAAGATCAATAATCAATAGCCCTTGTATTATTTTCACTATTATTACTTTTCCTATATATTTCCAAGCCAGTTTTCCACAGAAGCAAATCCTTTGCCAACCTTTTCCCAAACTTGTGGTTCCTTCGACTCTTTCAAATTAGCACTATCATTAGCCAGATTTCTAATCAAGCTCCTAATTTCTTTGCTATTATCAGGAATATATGAGCAACAACGCTTCAAATTCAACATTTCGCAAACTCCGACATCCTTTGCTAAAAGAATGTCTAACGCAGGATGGTTCTGAAGAGTCATAGATCTTATTGCAGCCATTTCTGTATCCATTAGGATCATGGCTCCTGAAATATTTCAAATTTTCAATGAATTTAGAACAACTCCTACTGAAGGAATGATTGCTCCAAATATGCCTCCACCTATGCCAGAATATGATTCTCGCTTTTGTCTAACATGATGTAATTCAGTCATTTTAGGTAATTTACTCAAGTTCTCTAGTTGAAATATCTTTGGGAAGACTATCCCCAAGTAACATGTGTCCTACCATCCTCTTGGAAGATGGTAATAAGCATTTGGTCCACAGATGTAGTAAACTCCAGGAATTGCCATATCCTGTCCATTCAAAATGAATGTCTATATACTCTGAAACAAAAATACATGTCCCCATTCACTCGGTCCCACAAACAACGTATAAGTTCTAGATTTAGGTCTATATACACACAGCTTTCCTATATGTTGTGCATATAAAGCTAACCTTCCTTGTGTCTTTATATCACTAAATACATAATCATTACTAAGGGGGTGATTCTAACCCTGGCGGTCGGTGATAAAGCGGCGGCCAACCCACCAACAGGCCGGCGGTCCAAAACATGGAATTCTGACCCTGGCGGGAACCGCCAACACAGCCCGCCACCTTAACACTCCGACCGCCACGGCGGGACACACAAACAGGTTGGCGGTCACCGCCAACAGACAGGCGGGAGACAATGTACCGCCCACCCTATCACAACTCACCAATCCGCCACCTTTTCCGGGGCGGGAGCCCCGCCGATAAAAACACGGCGGAAACAGACTACGAACGGGAAAACGCTCACCTCTAGGCACTCCACGAGGAAGGAGGACAGCATGGAACCCGAATTAAACATCCTACCTGCTCTCGTCTACCTGCTCATCTACCACGAGTACGAACGCCGGCGCAGACGACAACGGTGAGTACTGCACCTACGACACAGGGGAGGGGGGACGAGAAAAGTTTACGGCCACACACATATGCGACCCCCACCCCCCCCCACAAACTATGTACACACCAATGCAGAGCAACAAGTCACAGTGACACCACCCAAACCCCCCGGAAAAATGCAAAGACATAATTAAATAGAGAAACAAAATTTATGTAAAAAATAGCCTCTGATAAGCCATGGTCAAATAGCAATAAAAATAATAAAAAAGAAAATAAATATGTTGTGCAATCGATAAACCGAGGCAATTAGTCCTGCACATTTAACGAAATTCCAAGTGTCCGTGGGACAAAGTGTATCAACACAAGGGCAAAGCCCACACAGGAGACCTGAGTCCGTTGGAGTGAACACTGCTGGGGCATCTGATGATAAAACCACAGGCACCTCAGGGGGAAGGGAAGGGGGGGCACCACAGCCTCATGAGTCCACGACGCCAGATCCACGAAGGGGCCACCATGCCCACTGTGCCATCCTGGGGAGTGCAAAGCCACAGTCTCTCAAGTCTCTACAGTGGGTGGCTTTCCCACTGTGCCATCCTGGGGAGTGCAAAGCCACAGTCTCTCAATGTCTCTACAGTGGGTGGCTTGCCCACTGTGCCATCCTGGGGAGTGCAAAGCCACAGTCTCTCAATGTCTCTACAGTGGGTGGCTTGCCCACTGTGCTATCCTGTGGAGTGCAAAGCCACAGTCCATCAGGTGGATTACAGAGACCACTGGTCATGGAGGAGGCATGGTGGGCACAGTGAACCGTGAACAGTAGCTCGACACAGAACCAGCACTGTCATTGTGCCAGCGGTGCTTGAGATGGCGGTGCCCACCGGAGCGGTGCTTGACAGGAAGGGCCCAGCGGAGCGGTGCTTGAGACGGCGGGGCCCAGCGGAGCGGGGCTTGACAGGAGGGGCCCAGCGGAGCGGTGCTTGACAGGAAGGGCCCAGCGGAGCGGTGCTTGAGACGGTGAGGCCCAGCGGAGCGGTGCTTGAGACGGCGGGGCCCAGCAGAGCGGTGCTTGACAGGAAGGGCCCAGCGGAGCGGTGCTTGACAGGAAGGGCCCAGCGGAGCGGTGCTTGAGATGGCGGGCCCAGCGGAGCGGTGCTTGAGACGGCGGGGCCCAGAGGAGCGGTGCTTGAGACGGCGGGGCCCAGCGGAGCGGTGCTTGACAGGAAGGGCCCAGCGGAGCGGTGCTTGAGACGGCGGGGCCCAGCGGAGCGGTGCTTGAGACGGCGGGGCCCAGCGGAGCGGTGCTTGACAGGAAGGGCCCAGCGGAGCGGTGCTTAAGACGGCGGGGCCCTGTTCAGCGGTGCTCTTCTGCACGGCGGGCCCTGTTCAGCGGTGCTCTTCTACACAGCGGGGCCCTGTTCAGCGGTGCTCTTCTGCATGGCGGGGCCCTGTTCAGCGGTGCCCTTCTGCACGGCGGGGCCCTGTTCAGCAGTGCTCTTCTGCACGGCGGGCCCTGTTCAGCGGTGCTCTTCTGTACGGCGGGGCCCTGTTCAGCGGTGCTCTTCTGCACGGCGGGGCCCTGTTCAGCGGTGCTCTTCTGCACGGCAGGGCCCTGTTCAGCGGTGCTCTTCTGCACGGCGGGCCCTGTTCAGCGGTGCTCTTCTGCACAGCGGGGCCCTGTTCAGCGGTGCTCTTCTGCACGGCGGGCCCTGTTCAGCGGTGCTCTTCTGCACGGCGGGCCCTGTTCAGCGGTGCTCTTCTGCACGGCGGGGCCCTGCTCAGCGGTGCTTGTCCAGTAATTCAAGGGAGCCAGACCTGGCCTGGACTCCCTGCTCAGTCGCCCTCCGACCGTGCAGTTGCTGGACCCTTCGGTGACGGAGTCCTGGGCCCTTGGGTGTCCTACCTTACACCCGGGATAGGGCTTGTGGGGCCCTCCTGCTCCGTGCTCCTGCTGGCTGACTTCTCCGCCCTGCTGCCCTTTCGCTCCTTAGATGAGGCTCTCTGGCCCTTGCCTCCCCTGGATGTTGTGGCAGGGGAAGTGGCCGAACTTTGGTCCTTGGGGGCAGCCGTGTCAGTCTTCTCACGGCGGCCCTTGAGTTTCCTGGTCCTCTTTCCAGGGGGGGGCTGGCTGTCCCCTTGCTGCTGACAGATGTGTCACTGCTGCCAAAGGCTGGACTCCAGAATCCATGCACTACAGTGACACTTGAAGCTGGGCTGGTGGTGGCTGAGGTGCTCTTGGGACTCTTAGCAGATGGAGGGGGTGGGTCAGGGGAGGGAAAGAGGTTACGATTGGAGAGGTAAAGTTTTTTAGGACCAAGGTAAAGGGTGGGAGTAGTGGTGATGGGAGTGGAGGAAGAGGATGTGGTTGTAGGAGAGTCAGGTGTGCTGTCTTTGGGTGCAGGTGATTGTGACGTAGGCTGTCGTGAGGTGGATGGCTGTTGGGTGGGTGGCTGCCTGCGTTTGTGTGTCTTGGAAGAGGGGGTGACAGACACAGTGGGAGAGGACACAGGGGACTTGTAAATGGCAGTGGGGGTGGTGACTGCACGTGTGTGGACTGTACTGGAGGGTGTGGTGGTGATGGAAGCACTGGCTGATGGTGGTGTGCATGCAGGTGTGAGTGTAGACGTCACAGGGAGGGAGGAGGGAGACGAGGAGGAGGGGGACACAGAGGTGGTAGTGACTGTTGGCATGTCTGCATCTGAGTGTTGCTTGGGTGAGTGTTTGTGGGATCTGTGGTGCTTGTGTCTGGATGAGCTGCCCTTGGGTGTTGAGGTGTGTGCAGGCTGGTCTGATGGTGTGGATGGGATAGGCTGAGTAACAGGAGACAGAGACAGGGTGGAGGCAGTTAGAAGAGGGAGGCTGGAAACAGGGACAATCGCTGCCGTCAGTGCTGAGGCCAGAGCATTGAATGATCGTTGATGGGCAGCCTGACCCGAATGAATGCCCTCCAGGTAGGCATTGCTCCGATGCACCTCCCTTTCTACCCCCTGGATGGCATTCAAAAGGGTAGTCTGCCCAACAATGATGGTCTGAAGGAGGTCAATGACCTCCTCACTGAGGGCAGCAGGGGTAACAGGGGCAGGGCCTGAGGTGCCTGGGGCGAAGGAGATGTCCGCCTTCTTGGGCGAGCGGGCACGGAGTGAAGGCTGAGGGGCTGCTGGGAGGGCGGGGCTGGTGCGCTGGGTGGCGGCTGTACCTGTAGAGGCGGGGGGCCCGGATGTTGCCGCCACCGCTAGGGAGCTCCCATCCGAGGACGTGTCGGTGTCGCTGGTGTCACCACCGGTCCCCGTTGTGGTGCTCCCCTCGCCCTCCGTATCACTGGTGCCCTCGGTGTCTGTACCACGGCCCACCGGGCCTTGTGACTTGCAGCTCCCTCGTGCTCCGATGCCAATTCTCCTCCGCCTGATGATGCTAATGCACACATGCACAAGAAGATTAAGAAAAAGGGTGGGGGGAGAAATAATAAAACAGGTTGAGTGCATGCAATGTCAACACTGTGGACGGAGAGGACAGACACAGGAGCCTCATGCACTACGCTGCGCAATCGGGGTATACTACTCAGTACTTGTGACCAGGCCTACAGGTCTATGCACAACAAATACACACATGGATGATGCAGGACCATGGATAGCTGTAGTTGGCACCCTACAGAGGTGGGGGGCGGGGGCACAGGGCCATGCCTAAAGGAGAGGACTACACTACAGAAAGCGCCCTGGCCTAATGTCACCCACAACCCTCCTCCGCCACCCAGACGCCTCCACTGCGCATAAAGATAGCAGAATGTGCTGATACTCACCCCCTTGTGTCTGCTGTGATGTCCTCAAGCGCCCATCCAAATCAGGGTAGGCCACCGCCAGGATCCGGGACATCAGGGGGGTCAGGGTACGACTGGCACCCCTCCTAGGCTGGGAGGCCATCCCCAGCAGTGACTCGGCGGTCTTCCTGGTCCCCCGGTGGATGTCCTCCCACCTCTTGCGGCAGTGGGTGCCCCGTCTGATGTGGACCCCCAGGGCCCGGACTTCAATGGCGATGGCACGCCAAATATCGACTTTCTGATGGGCGCTGACCTATTTGACATGTACAGGGTGGGAAAGGAAAATTCATCATTTATCTGCATGTTAGATGTGATTGCCCCCCCCTCCCCAACTTTGCCATGTGGCACATGCTCTCATCTGTCGGGCGTTGCACTCCTCATTCGCTCCCCATCCCACCATCTTACATCCACCCCACTCAACACAGGCATAGCACATTCAATGTGCACCCAGTGTACTTACCTGTTGGTCTGGAGGACCGTAGAGTAACGCATACTGGGGGAGGACCCCATCCACAAGTTTCTCCAACTCTTCAGACGTGAAGGCAGGGGCCCTTTCCCCAGTCGCAGCAGCCATTGTCACTTCCAGACCGAGGTCACGGCAGCACTTGCAGTATAGGTCCTCTCCTGTGGATGATCAGGTCTCGAGTGATTAAGCAGATAGAAAATGGCGGTCACGCCCGCGGCGGTGCGTACCGCGGCGGTGCGTACCGCGACCGCCGGCGCACCTCGTCATTGGCTCCTGAAACCCATAGGCTTCAATGTTAACCAATGCGGCTTCATACAGCGGTCTTCGACCGCCTACCGCCACGGTGTGCCATGCCAGCTCATTGACCTCACATCCCATTGTCCCACTTCACAGGTCAGACAGCCGCCATTTCAAGGGCCCACATGGCATAATTTGTACTACGTCACACAGGCCTAGGCCTTGCATTGCCACACATACACACCTTTCAATACATATATAATCGTGTGCTATGCAAGCTGTGGTGAACGTACCTGTGATTTGCTTGACTCCATACTCCATGTTGTCCTTCCTAGGCACCGTCCGCTGGGACTTGCGAGGAGAAGGATGAATCCTCGCGTGTACCGACCGCTGGTGGACCTGTCGACAATGGAAGAACGCCATATCATACTACGATTCCGACTTGACCGAGCCACTATACATGAACTGTGTGCCCAGCTGGAGCCAGCCCTGATGTCCCCCATCCGCCAACCCACAGGAATTCCCCCTCTAGTGCAGGTTCTGTCAGTCCTCCATTTTTTGGCAAGTGGCTCATTCCAGACAACAGTGGCCATGTCATCTGGAATGTCTCAGCCTATGTTTTCAAAGATTTTGTCCAGAGTGTTGTCTGCCCTGATGAAACACATGCGGAGCTACATTGTTTTCCCTGAGGAGGATGATTTGGCCACTGTGAAGGGTGATTTCTATGCCCTTGGACATATCCCCAACATCATTGGTGCCATTGATGGGACCCATGTGGCTTTAGTACCCCCAAAAGACGATGAGCAGGTGTACAGAAACAGAAAAAATTACCATTCTATGAATGTGCAGGTGGTCTGTTTGGCTGACCAGTACATCTCCCATGTAAATGCAAAGTTCCCTGGGTCAGTGCATGACGCGTATGTTATGCGTAATAGCAGCATCCCCTATGTGATGGAACAGCTACAGAGACAACGTGTGTGGCTAATAGGTGACTCTGGTTACCCCAACCTGTCCTGGCTACTGACCCCAGTGAGGAATCCCCAGACCAGGGCAGAGGAACGGTACAATGAGGCCCATGGGCGAACTAGGAGGATCATAGAAAGAACCTTTGGCCTCCTGAAGGCCAGGTTTAGGTGCCTGCATATGACAGGTGGATCCCTGATGTACTCACCAAAGAAGGTGTGCCAGATCATCGTGCCCTGCTGTATGCTGCACAATCTAGCATTGCGACGGCAGGTGCCTTTCCTGCAGGAGGATGGTCCAGATGGTGGTGTTGTAGCAGCTGTGGTGCCTGTGGAGAGTGAAGAGGAGGAAGACGACGGGGACGACACAGACAACAGGGACACAGTTATACAACAGTATTTTCAGTAGCTCACAGGTAAGAATCACCCACGACATTTAACATTTATTTAAAGCCTCCTGCATCTCTACTTTGTGTATTTCCCCCCAGTTCTTTTTAACTGATTTTTGATTTTCCCTTCCCTTTTCAGTGCTGTATGACCCACTGCGTGACTTCTGCTTGGTTAGCCCATGGACTAAAGCTTATTGACATCGGTATGTTGTCATCACAAATTGACTGAACATTATTGAACAGTAATGTGTAATACATTTGTAAAAAATACAGGCTGACTCCTGAATAATTTCAGTGCAATGAGTGATTTATTTTTAGTGCTAAATATTGGTACATGATATTAACACAGTGATGGGTGATGGTGGAGTTATGTCCATGGCAGAGTCAAGTTCTCAGTTTCACAGGTGCATTGTCCATATGCCTGTGGAAGGATGGAGCAGGGGCAGTTCAAGGTTGGACAGGGTGACAATGTGGGACAGTGGGATGACATCAGGGGGTATCTTATGCTGGCGGGGGTCTTGGCATCCTACTCTGTCTTCCTGTGAGATCTCAGGTTCCGCTTGCGGGGTGGTTGTTCTTCAGCAGGAGGTGGGGTTCTGGTGGCCTGTCGTTGTGGTGGGGCCTCCTGTCCACTAGCGCCGGCGGAGGTGGTAGGCTGTTCCTGGTCCTGGCTAGTGACAGGGGCCCTTTGTGGTGCCACATGGTCCCGCAATGTGGTTTCTATCTGGTTGAGGGCCTGGACTATGGTCCCCATAGCGGTACCGATGTTCCTGAGTTCATTGCTGAACCCCATGTAGCGTTCCTCCTGCTGTGCCTGGATCTCTGTGAACCTGGCCAGTACCGTCGCCATCGTCTCCTGGGAGTGGTGGTATGCTCCCATGATGGTGGTGAGGGCCTCTTGGAGAGTGGGTTCCCTGGGCTTGTCCTCCCCCCCCTGTCGCACAGCAGCCCTCCCAGTTGCCCTGTTTCCCCGGGCCTCTGTCCCCTGGACGGTGTGCCCACTACCACTGCCCCCAGGTCCCTGTTGTTGTTGGGGTGTTGGGTCAGCCTGGGTGCCCTGTAGTGGCAGACAAACCGCTGATTGACGCGTCCTGGAGACAGAGGCATGGGCCCGCTGGGCGGGAGCTGTGCTGCTATTCCCATAGGGGGTTGGGTCTGCTGTGGCCTGTGTCTGTGTGTGGGGAACCGACTGTCCAGAGGTCCCCGATGGTCCGGGCTGGTCATCAGGTTCTAGGTCGACAGAGCTGCTGTCCTCACTGGGGCCCTGTTCTAGGGGTGGGATGGACAAATCTGGACCCTCCGTGGCGGTGTGTTGGCGTTCGGGCCCTGCAGGGGTAAAAGAGTATGGTTATTGCTTTTGTGTGTGCCATGGCGTGCATTTTGTGAGTGCCCTTGTCCCCCAGTGCTGGCATTCCCTTGTGGGAGGTGTTGTGAGGGTGGTTGGGGGGGGTGGATGGTTATGTGCAGTGGTCATGCATTGGTGATGGATGTCTATGGTTTGTGTTGGCATTCAGGGGTTGGTGTTGTTTAGGGTGGGTTGTGCTGGTGAGACATTGGCAGGGAGGATGTGTGCTGGGGGGTTGAGATTGGGGGTGAGGGTGGGGGTGTGGGTTGGCATGCTGTGAAGTAGTTGTGAATCGACTTACCAGAGTCCATTCCTCCGGGTACTCCAGCGAGGCCATCAGGATGCATGATGTTTACTACCTCTTGCTCCCATGATGTGAATTGGGGTGGAGTGGGTGGGGGTCCGCCGCCAGTCTTCTGCACAGCGATGTTGTGTCGCGACACCATTGAGCGCACCTTCCCCCGTAGGTCGTTCCATCGCTTTCGGATGTCTTCCTGATTTTTGGGATGCTGTCCCACAGCGTTGACCCTGTCTACGATCCTTTGCCATAGCTCTGCCTTCCTGGCTATTGTGGTGTGTTGCACCTGTGTGCCGAAGAGTTGGGCTCTACCCTAATTATTTCCTCCACCATGACCGTGAGTTCTTGGTCCGAGAACCTGGGGTGTCTTTGGGGTGCCATGGGGTAGTGTGGATGAGGTGTGGGGTGGTGTTTGTGGTTATGTGCGTGGTGATGTGTGGTGATGTGTGCGTAGATGTTGTGTGGGTGATGATGTTGGGTTCCTGTGTGTGTTGTGCTTTGCGTTCCCTGTGCTCTCTCTCAGTGTATTGCGCCTTCGCTCAGATATTTGTGGTCGTAGGGGTTTGTGGGTGATGTGGGTGTGTGTTTTATATTGTATTGGGTGTGTGGGAGTGTTGTGTGTATGTGTATCAGGTGTGTGTATTTCAAATTGTCCAATGTGGCTGTGTTTTGTATATGTGTGTGTATTTTGACCGCGGCGGTGTGTACCGCCAATAGAATACCGCGGTTAAAAGACCGCCACGTGGATTCGTGGGTCAGAATGGCATGGGCGTGTTTGTGTTGGCGTGGCGGTGGAGGATTGGTCATCTCCAGTTTATCGCTGCCCGCTAATGAGGCGGGCTTCCGTGGATGTCGGGTTTTTGGCGGTTTCACAGTTGGAGGTCAGAATGACCGTGGCGGTTTACCGCGCCCGCGGAGGTAGAATGGCGAACTTCTGACCGGCTGTAAGCGCCTTTTACCGCCGAGGTCAGAATGACTCCCTAAGTGTCCTTTTCCATAAGTCCTTTTCTAATTTCTCCTTTAAGGCTTTTCTCCTATCATCTGTCTGATCTAGTAAGTACTTTCCTATGGGTGTAATCAAGCATGTTAAAATGTTGTAGTGCGCATATGCTGTGCCAAAGATCAACATAGGCTCAAAGAATCCTGTCACTAATTCTATAGTGTTCTCTTTAGCTACTCTACTCAGGTACTTTGTTGTAGGGACAAATGGAAACACAATGTCATAATTGGAGTAGAAATACTGAATGTACTCCTGGATATAGAACCTTGTTAGGAACAGACTACAATTTATTCCATAAGTAAGGACAAACTATGATAAGTAACTTCTTCCTCAACCGATAAAGGAATCTGCTTGCAAACATAACAATCTCTTGCATTCATCATCTCAACATACTCACTCAATAAGCAATAGAAAACATTAGAATAAAGTTTTCCTTGTGTATTATCATTGTGCAGATATTTCTCATCTAATCTAAACTTCTCTACTTCTGTGAGTGTAGTAGTTGTTTCTAAAGCTAAGATATGGTTGGCTTTACTCTTGTCAATAACAATCATACCCACAACCAATAGCAGGCACAATACCATGTACACAATTGCCAAACCAGTACTCATGTATTTACAGCACCTATTCTTCCTACCATGCTGACGAAGGTTACACATGACCTGTAAAGAATCAAAAAGTAGAAGAGAAAAAATGTATAACTACACAGCAAAAATCAAAAAACAAATCTTCAATCTTCATCAGCAATTATTTACAGCTTTCAGTCTTACTTCTAGGATCCTTTTGTAAAAAAATCGGTGTTTGTCAACATCGGTTTAGCAGCTTGTCAAAATTAGGTTATCAAAAAAGTATTTTCCAGTTCCTTTCAATAGTCTCTTGCTTTGCACTTTTCTCAGAATTACAGTTCTCAAAAGTTCAGTTCATTGATTTCCTTCAGGTGCCAAAATATTGACCTGGAATGTCTCGATCAAAACAAAAAGACAACATTTCTCTCTGCCATTCACTTTTTTGTTGCACATGCCAATTCAGGACCAGCATACCTTCGACTTGCGATTTTCTTTCTTTTCAATCTCCTATCTCCATTTAATTCTCGATCACTCACATTTTCTTTCCTTGTTGTGTCTACTTCCTCTTCAGTTGTTGTCAATGTAATTGCTTCTTTTCTTATGGCTTGTGACTTCAGCCACTTATCTCCTTTCAGTGGACCTTTTGTCAATGCTCTTTTCAGTGTCGGACTTGTAACGTCTCTTTGCTCTGCAGGATTTTCTCTTGACATACCTGCAACTGGATCAGAAGGAGTCAGACCACATTGGCTTTGATCCGCTTCAACTCCTCCCCCCTCTGGGTCTGACGTTTGCTCTCTTTGTCTCTCAGGACTGTCTGCTTCTGGGAGAGCCCTCCTCTGACTAGACTCTCCCGCTGCCTCAGTTGAGGTTGTGATGCGAAATCAGCTCAGCCCAATCTGCTCAGAAACTAAAGACCAGCCTGCTCCTTAGATAAGTAAAGTAGTTTATTACGTGCACACGGAGACTGAACAGCAGAAGAGATCAAGCTGGAACAGTCTGAATAAGGAAGTAATACATGATCTTATATATCATTAAACCACAAGCAACATTTGTACATTTCATTGATTCTTGGCACTGACGTGTAATCATTTCTGCAAAAATTGCTAAATTTGCCTATCATTAAATCTTCATAACGCACCATATATGGATAACAAATCATGGACAGGAACTTGCATAATATGTCCTATGTGTCTTATATCGCGTGACATATCTCTAAACAGAAATAGAAACAATAAGTGCACAGGATGGTACTTTCGAGAAGGAAGATTGCTTCAGCTAGCATGCAATTATATTTCATGATTGTTGTAGAAATAGCAAGCCTTGCAATATAATGTGTTTCAAGCTACATCAAAACATATCAAAAGTACAGTTTATGATAGGTTATAAGTTGTTCAACAGAAACAGGCCTAGTTGTCATGGGGTGCCACGGGGCCCAATAGGCCCAAAATGAGTCCTGGGAGAATGCAATTCCACATTCCGCTCTCTGATACTCAATGACAACCTAACTTTTGTGATAGATGGGTGTCATTTCAATAGGGTCGCCACCCCTGTCACTACCCTCACTGCCTGCTTGACAGTGATGTGCAGTATCCCTGCAACAGATATTCTTAATCAGTATTGTCAGGAAGGAAGGACAAACCCTTATCAGCACACACAATGTTATTATCACCACTATCCCTACCACCAGCACTTCTACCAGCCATGATCCCCAACCGCGGAACCATGAAGTAATGTCCCCCAGTATTCCTCCTACATCTGTTAGATCTGAAACTTCCTTTGCCCCCTTTCCTACCTTCTTTATCTCCCGCATTGCGCTTCTTAAGTTACCACTGTTGTCCAGTATATATATGCAGCATTCTTGATGGATCACGCAACATACACCACCATCTTTTGCAAGAATGATGTCTAGCACAAGTCTGTTTTGCATCACAACAGCTCTAATATCTGTTGGTTCTTCGGTAATATTTCCCATAGGGCTGCAGTCGTGGAATTCGCCAATTTTTCCACTAATCCTGCTAATTTGTGTAATTGATATTCTGAATGCGGGACCCCTAATGGCTTCATCAATACTCCTTCAATGGCTATGGCCTTATCTACATAAGAGGGTGTTCTTTTTCTGCGCATTCTCCGGAGGTCCCTATGTACTATTCTGTCACATGTAAAATGCGAGGTAATACAAACGCTAGGAAGCAGCTGCCTTGCCACCCTGCTGGCAACTTAAAGTATGCAGACGTTCCACATACAAAAAATATGCCCTTTGGCACCAAGATGCCTACTGACAGAACTTTAGGGCCATCCTGTATTTTGTCTAAATTGAAGTATTTAGAGCATACGCTGACCTCTACCTCTAGTTTGATGTTGTTAGACACATCTGTGCTTGCACATGTTTCTGATGTTAGAGCTGTGCATGTTTTATCGTACAATACATTTTTGACTTGAATGCTGTCACTGCGGTATCGAATGCACCAAGGTGCTTTTTTATTCTCATTTATTCGCAGAGATGGTATTTTCATCTGTACCGAAGTCTCATCTTGTACATATCCTTTGTTCCTTTCTTTATTGAAAGCATAAAGAGTTCCCTCTCTCCAGGTCGAGGGATTAATTTATCACATACTCTTTCATCTCTCTGTTTCTCCTCTCCACTACCACTTCTCCCATGTCTTTTTGCAGTCTTCCTGCCCTTTCTAATCCTAAAATGGGTACTCTTTATTTTCTTTTTTGTTACTTTCTTCAATATATTTTTTACCATATTACATGAAATGTATCGGCTTAGAGGAATGTGTGTGTACTTTGTATTCCCCTGTGTAGTGGTGGGTAGGTGGGTGCATATATAGCAATCTGAAACATATGGAAGTTCTTTATAAAATGTAACCATTTGTACAAATGTGTTATCAGCGTAAGCTTCTTCATCCCATTGTGTTCATCCTCTACTTCCTACCTTTTCCATCAGGCCTGTGCCCTCTTCCTTTTACGTTTTCACCAACCTCTATTCACTTTTGTTCATATAGTTTTCCTGATCTAGAAATGGTACATATATTTCTTTTGCATATACTATCAATAATATTGTCACTATTATTCCTGGAACTGGGGTACACATGGCAGTCAATACAATAGGCCACTTCCTTTCTTCTTTCTTTCTTCCAGGCATGATTCTCTTATGAAATAAAATCCTAGTCTGGTCCTTTTACTCAGTTCTTTATTTTTCTGTTCCCTTGGTGGTACCTCACAGAATGGTGTCAGAGGTTACCAGCACTTGATGCCAATCAAGTTACTTGGTGGATGTATGTAGGCAAGACTCGCTTGCACCCTTTCTCTTTTGAGGTGTGCAGCACGAGTAGTCCTATGAAGAGTCACCGCAGGACCCACTTGCACCTCGTCGATCCTCTATGGGGTGCAGCACAAGCAGTCCTGTCAGTGTTGTCTAGTGTGGCTGGTCGACCAAAGATTATACCTCTGCAGTGGTGGTCAAGCTTTCATGGGCACTGCAGGTGGTCGATGGAGATTCGTTGGTCCGGCGGCTCTCTTGTTGTGTGAGCTGTGGGTCAAGGATGTCAGCCCCTCACACTTGACCGCTGTGGCTGTTGTTCGAAGGACCTGATAGGGACCCTTCCTGTTACGACTCGGTCGTCCCATTTCCAGGGCGCGCTGTAAGGGGACTGTCAGAAGCCTGGGAATCACCTTGAACTCCTATCTAGAGTCCCTTGCTGACTCCTGTTTGTTTCTCTTTTCTCCATGGTACACTTGTGTAGGACTACATTTGCTTCTTGGGACTGCAAATCCCATAATGCACAGCTTGGTAGTCAGGAAAACCCGGATTCTGTTTCCCATTGTTTTCAATGGGAGAAGTCCAGTTGCTCCTTTTCACTGGATCCTCTCCTCCACGACTTGCAAGTGTCCGAAACCACAAACACCTGAAACCTCTCCTCTGCAGCCCAGCTTGGAACTGCTTATAAGCAGCCATTTCCTCAAGCTCCCCGTCGTGCATCAGACTTCAATTCCTTTGTGTTACAGACCCCTTGTCGTATGGTGTTCCAGTTTTGTTCCTGTTCTGTTCCAGCCTGATCCTGTTTCCTGTTTCTCTGCCCTGCTCCTGATTGTTCCAGCCAGAGTCTGCTCACTACTTCTTAGCCTTGTACCTGTTTGTTTCTTACAAAGCCTGCTCCCTGTTTCTCTGCCCTGCTCCTGCCTTGTTTCAGCCTGAACCTTCTCTCTGTTTCCCAGTCCTGTTTACTGCTCATTTCCTACTCCCTGTATTCCAGTCCTGTCCTTGCCTGTTCCAGCCAGAGCCTGTTCTCAGTTTCCCAGTCCTGTCTATGTCTGTCCCAGCCAGAAGTTTGGCTTGGCCTGTTCCTAGTTCTTTCCTCTGCCTCTTTGTTTGTTCCCTTCTGCTTTTGTTTCTTCTTGGTTCTTTGTGTCTGGTAAGTGTTCTATCAGTCTTCACCAGTGTATACGTGTCCTTCTGTGCACTGGGGTTGGCTCCTGGTTTCCAGGAGGCAATTCCAGCCCCCATCCTTGTCCAGTGTTATACGTTGTATTTCGTGCCTAACAGTGACAGTGTGCTATTGCTGTTTTCTCAGGAATCGCCACTGTGTTTCCAGCTGGACCCACAAGAGCGTGTCCTGTGTATGTAAGTACTATCCTTGTTTGTGCTCTAGGGTCCAGAGACAGAATCACTTCTGCTGCCTCCTTTCTATGGGGCTGGCAGGGTGACTATCTGTAAGAGCAAACTGCACAGAGGCATTGAGATTCCCTGTCACTGTGGGAGGTTCTGCGCCTTACTCTGTGTACAACCCCAGCTTGTTTGTCCACTGGTAATCCGTTTCCTGTTTGTTCACACAAGGGTTGCTCTGCTTTTACTTTCCTGTTTCCTGTGCCTATCCGTAGCTGTCCATTCCGTGTATGCCTTTAGCTGCTCCTCTGCCCAGTGTACTACCTCTTTAGGATATTCGGTGACCTCAAGGGGTGTCCCAACCAAAGTCCTGATCAGACCCGCCCGAAACCGTGACACTTCCACCTTGGTTGTAGGAAGTGGCGTCTGGTGTGGGCTTTCACCAACGCCCAGTTTCCTGGCTGCAGTCCATGATCTGGTGGTGTTTTTTCTTCTGGCAAGGCCTGCAGCACCTGGCAGTGGAGATAACGTAATGTCTCTGTTATGTTTCTGCAATATTGTAGCAATAGATCATTTGTGACTTCTAGTGGCGCGACTAACATATGGCATGGGGCGCCCAAATACCACCTCATTGGGAATCAATTTTGTAACCATGTTGGGGGTGCTCCTCATAGCAAGCAATGCCAGCGGCAGTGCCTCAATCCAAGATAGTTCAGTTGCGGCACATATCTTACCTATTTTGTTCTTTAGTACCCCATTTTTCCTCTCAACAGTTCCCGCTGTGGGTGGATGGTATGCACAATGTAACTTCTTTGTTATTCCTAACCCTTTGCAAAGGCTCTGAACAACATGTGAAATGAATCCCGGTCCATTGTCAAAGCTTAAAAGAGTTGGTGCCCCAAAGTGCGGTATCAGCTGTTTCAAAAGGCATTTAGCTACTGTATGTGCATCACAATTTTTGGTGGGGTATGCTTCCGTCCACTTGCTGAACATGCAAACTATCACCAGGACATATCTGAATTTGTATGTGGGGGGCATTTCAATAAAGTCCATTTGAAGACTCTCAAAGGGTCCGTGTGGTGGTGGGAAGTGGCCTGGAGCAGTCGGCGTACCCTTTCCAGTGTGCACAGATTGTGTATTTCTTACATAAATGTTCTGCACTTTGCCGAATTGGGTGTTGAACCAACATTGGGAAAACAGCTGTATCATCCCATCCCTCCCCACATGTGATGAGCCATAGAATAGGCATGCCATAGAGGGAAGTAACATAGATGGCAGACATATCTTACCATTTGGGGCAACCCAAATTCCCTCTTTATCTTCTCCGCAAGCACCCCTCTTCCATTCTTCTAATTCTGATTCCCCGGCATGCTGTTGAACACTTTTTGGATCAAAATATGTGCTTTCTTCCTTAACCAGTGGGACAGGTGTGACCTGCACCTTTTCGTAGTCACATCCACTCAGTGCTATTCTTTGTGCTTCTTTGTCAACGAGTGAATTCCCCATGGAAATGTAATCCCTAGCAGAGGTGTGAGCTGTACATTTTACAATTGCAATTCTTTTTGGCAAGAGTAGAGCTTGAAACAAATCAACAATCAAAAAGGCATGTTGTATGTGTTGGCCAGCTGAGGTAAGGAATCCCCTCATTGCCCACAACTGGCCAAAGTCATGCGTGACCCCAAAAGCATATTGGCTGTCTGTGCAAATGTTTGCCAGCTTTCCTTCTGCCAACTTACATGCTCTTGTTAGTGCTAATAATTCTGCTGCCTGGGCACTTTTTATTTCAGGTAACCTTCCTCTTTCTTGTAACCTTTTGGCCGTCCCTACAGCATAAGCAGCCTGTAGCGTCCCAGTGTGGTTCCTAATGCATGATCCATCGACAAAGAAATCATCCTCAGCATCTGGGAACGGGGTGTCTCTGATGTTTGGTCTCACCTTTGTGTGTCTGTCGACCGCTACAATGCAGTCATGGAAGGAGTTGTCTATGGAGGGGTTATCATGGTTATGCTCAATAGGCAGAAGACAGGAGGGATTCAATGTGATGCACCTTTTGATCATTATGTGTGGTGCCAACAAGGTTAGCTCATATCATGAGAGGCAAGCGTTTGGTAGGTGCTGAGTCTCAGTAGTAGTCAATAACGTATCAACGGCATGTGGGACATGCAGCACTAATGTGTGTGCCAGGACAATATTCTCTGATTGTTATACTGCTAGAGCGGCTACTGCCACCACCCTCAGGCATGGTGGAAGTCCCTCTGCTAATGGGTATAGGGTAGCTGAATGATAAGTTACTAGGCAGTAGAATGGTGCTGTGCTTTTGTGCTAGTACTCCTAATGAGCAGCCTCCCTTTTCGTGACAAAATAGGTGGAACTCTTTGGTGTAATCTGGGAGGCCACGCACTGCTGCTGCGCATAGTTTCCTCTTCAACTTTTGGAAAGCCTCCTCACAATTTTCTGGCCATGGTACTTTGTCTGGCACATCTTTGTGTGTGAGGTTCTGGAGTAGACGTGCAATCAGGGAACAATTTGGTACCTAATGCCTGCAATAACCTGCCACCCTAAGAAAAGCCCTCACGTCTTTCTGTGTTTTTGGCCTTGGGTATTGAGTTATAGTCACTATCCTTTCTGGTAGCAATCTCCTTGATCCCCGGGACAGGTCATGTTCCAGGTATCACACTTTGGATTGACAGAACTCTAATTTCTTTGGGGAATCTTTATGGTCCTTCCTTGCTAGGTGACATAATAGGGCCCCTGTATCTTGGACACATGCTGTCCATGAGGGTGAGGCTAGTAGTAAATCATCAATGCATTGTAGCATATTAGACCCTCCTAAACAAATGTAAGATGCCAAATCTATTCGTAGTGCATTGGAAAATATTGAGGAGCAATCACAAAACCCTTGAGGGAGCCTTTCCCATGTGAGTTTTTTTTGGTTAAATGTAAAACTGAATAACACCTGAGATTCCCTATGGAGGGGTACAGAACAAAAGGCATTGCTGAGATCTAGGACAGTGAGGGGGCTGTACTTGGGATGTTGGATAGGATGCTGGCTGGGTTTGGGGCCACTGGGAATGATGGTATAACCACTTTATTGAGTTCTTGCAGGCCGTGAGTAAATTTGTACACCGGGGCCCCATGGGGCCCTATGGTGACCTTCTTCACCAGGAGAATTGGACTATTGCAGGGACTGTTTTGTATCTCACACAATATTTCTGTCTTCAGTAGGTCCTCTATTACTGGTGCTATGCCCTCCTCCCCCGCTTTTGCTATTTTGTACTGTGGTACCTGTGGCAATGATGCTCCAGGGCGTAGTGTCACTCGCACTGGGGGGTAATCCTATATCCTCCCTCACATCATTGGGTCCCTGTGCCCAAACCTCGCTAGGGACCGAGTCTTGTAACTCTTGTGAGAGACCCTGCATATGCACTTTTTCTAGGTGATCACATCTCATAAAGGCTTGTAGAATTATCCCATTCTCCTTACTTTCTAAAAAGATCCCTTCAGGTGAGCAGTTGATGGTACACTGCAATTTGCATAGGAGGTCTCTTCCCAGTAAATTGACTGGGCAATGCTTACAAAAGATAAATTGATGCTTTACAATAATAGGACCTACTTTAAATTTCAGTGGTTGTGTTAAATATTCATTCACACGTTTTCCTGTCATCCCTACAGCTGTTATCTGTGTCTCTGATAGTGATGCGTCTGGTATATCGGATGCTTTCAGCACTGATCTTGTCACCCCTATGTCCACTAGAAATGATACTGTTTTACTTAACAATGTCCCATTTACATATGGGTCCCCTTGATCTACTGATATTACCGGACCCATGAAGTATGTCTCTGGAGGGGCGGATATGGAAACTCATGCTCCCCTGGAGGTGTTTGCAACCAGTCTTGGTGTGTGCCATTAGCATGGGCATCAAATATATTATCAGTGTAAGGTGCAGGAGGTGTCCCATGTTGTTGCCTGGGCTGAATCCTACCTCTCTGTCCTCTTGCTAAGAAGGGGCATTCTGCTTTCCAGTGTCCCTGTTGGTTACAGTGGAAACATGCTGAGCCCGTAGGGGGTTGAGAGGATGCTCGCTCACTTTGCCCCCGGCCCCGTCTTCTACCTCCCCCCCTGCCCTGGCTATTGCTGTAGAACCGCTCTTGTGCCACTATTAACTTAATCTTCTCTTTTTGTTTTCTCCTCATCTACCTATCGCAGATGTGTTTGATAGTCCGCACAGTACCTGGCTGCTGCTAATACCTTATCAATAGGTTCATGTTGCTAGCCTAAAAAAGATGTTTGTAAGTGCATCTGAATGGGTTGTTGCAGACCATATACAATGGTGGTGACAAATGCTGGCATCGCTTCCCCTAGCGGGTTTTTCATTCCACGGCTTTGTTGGTATACCTGAAGAAGACGATTATAGTAACTGTTTACACTCTCATTCTTTTCTTGCTTTGTATGTATTGTTTTTGACCTATCTACCTTTTCTTCTGGTTCCTTTTAAATGATATATTCCAACACTTTCTTCCATGCTTTTTCTACTTCAGCTTCTGGCACACCCCCTTTTCCCCTATTTGGCTCTTCTGTTGGCCACCACACCATTTTCTTGCAGTCCTCCCACAGGTCTTTAGGTATTATTATATTAAGTAATGTATCCAGGTCTTTCCAAAGTAACCCTTCCATTGCCACTATCCTGTTTAATTCTGTGTACCACTTATAGGGGTTCTCCCTCAGTTTGGGGAAGTCTTTGATGAATGAAAATAAGTCACTCCTATCCCAAGGTATATGGACATAGGACGGTGTGGAACCCTCTTCTCCTGTAGAGGACGTCGGTACTTCTCTTAGGGGAAATGTTTTTACTAGGTCGGTATCTGTTCCTTCCCCTATGTCCTTTAGGACCCATGCCATTGTTATTCCTTCCATTAGCTCTTTCAACTTTTGTAATTTATGTACTGCATGGTTACATTTTTCCGTCAATTTATCATCATCCCAGGAAAGCGATTCTGCATCCGTAAAACTTATTCTGGAAGTGTCCCAACTGTATTCCTGTGGCAGCGGGCCTGGGTTCTTGGTGTATTGTTCGTATTTCTGGTGTACTTCGGTTGCCTGGGCTAGTAAATCAGTATGTGCTAATTTCACTATTTCTTCTCCATGTGCCCAGTGGTAATCCCTTTCTATTTCCGGAACTGTCTTTCTTTTGTCAATGAGATCTGTCAATAATTCACAACATTTCTTGCTGTCTAATTTTAAAAACTGTTTTCTCTGCAGTACAGGGGAGCCACTTGGTGTATTCTTCTTTGACTGCTTATTTGATAAGCTGTTCCTTCTGCTCCCTGTTGAAGTTTGCTGTAAAATCTTTGTTAGGAGATTGATGTTGTATTGTGTGTGATGTGCGTTAACACAAATTTCCCATATCACCTTTTTAATTTCCTCTATTGTTTTGGTACCATCCCCAGAGGAGTGTTCAAGCTCCTGCCTCCACTTTAATTTTAACAGGGATGGCTCTTTGGCTCCCTTTCCCTCAGTTTATACTTGTGGTAGTAGTTGTTCACTAATCTTGCTCAATTTCCGTGCAGAGTGAGATGCTTCTCATTTCATTTCCTACAGCAATTGATAGTCCGTCACAGCCTCAAGTTCTGTCCTCGGTGACTCCTCTTTCACCAGGCGCCGTACCAAGACATAGGCTGCCGCCTGCTGAACTGAAGAGAGCAGAGGAGGTTGTGTCCCTGCTGCTGAGTGCTCAGGATGCACTGTTTTTTTAGACCCTTTTTCAGACCCCTTTTTCTCATTGCTATCCCTTAGCCTCCACATCAATATGTCTTCCATGAGTCGGTCCTCCCTCTCCTCTTCTTTGATTCCCTACATCTTGTTCCTGTGGTGGTGCACTTGCCACAGGAAGAGATGGGAATGTGCCTACCACTTCAAGCGTTTTTTTCTCCATTCTTCGAAGTTTTCTTTCCTCTTTCTCTCAGAATAAAACCCTTGTCTCAAATCCAACAACTCTTTATCTTTTACATCACTAGTCGTACGCATATCTCTCAATGCTACGTCCCAGCCCCAGAAAGCATCCCATTGTAAGCTTCATATCTTTCATCTCTTAAAAATCAGCATCTGTCACAAGTATGACAACTTACTCATGTCATAGATGCCAGTCTTAGGAAACTGTAAATCTGGTCTTTTGGCGGTCAATTTGTGCCATTTGTCAAGGAACATTATTGTGTGCAGGCCATGTTTAACAACATGCATCTAATGTCTGTGTTTGCTGAACAACACCTTCCTGTACTAACATTGGACACTCCCGCTTCCAATGTCTGTGCCCTCCACAAATGTGACATGGCAACAATCTCTTCTTTCCCTGCACATCATTCTGAACAACTATAGTATACAAATCAGAGCTACTGTTTCCATTTCCAATTCCCCCATAGCCTCTACCTCTTGCTTGATTCTAAAACACCATATTTCCCTGCTGCTGTGGAAAATTTCCCTGCATTCCTGTTTGTGCCGCCTTGATCTGCATCACCATTACCTTCTCTTTCAACTTTCTCTGCTTCGATTTGATCTTGCCACTATAGTACTTTGCATACCGCAATACCTCATCAATCAGCTTTGTTTGCCAGCAAATCAAATGACTCTTAATCATCTGGCTAATTTCAGGTTGCAATCCTTCAACAAATCTAAACACAAAATGAATCATGTCTTTCGGCTTAATTGTTTCGGTACCACTGTAATGTTTGAACGCCTGCAACAATCTCTTGTAGTATGCATGAATTGACTCTTTTGCTTCCTGGGCCATCCTGTCCATTCTTTGCCAGTCAATGTTCTTGGGCAGAGTTCTCGTTGCAAAAATTCAATTACTTTATAGTAATATTTAATTATGTCAGGGGATGGTGGGCCTGTTGCTGGACCTCTTTGTGGTTCTCTTGTCAGCCAATCTACGCTCCTCTTCCATTCAGTCCACAAATCTGCTGGAACTACTATATCTAACAGAGTGTGCAAATCCTCCCACAGGCATTTTGCAAATTTCACAAACCTGTCTGTCTGTTGGTACCATTCTATTGGCTTCTCTCTCAACCTGGGTTAATCATTTGTAAATGACAGAATATCACTTCTGCTCCAAGGGACATGAGCAAAATTCCCTCCTGGAATCTCTCTCATTAGTAGAATTTTCACTAGGTCCTCAACCTGCTGCACATTTGCAGTGGGATTTGCAGAATCCCATTTCATTTTTTCTCTTTTCTTCACCCATCTGCGTTCCCATTTGTCTAATGCTCCCCATGTTTGAATGCTCTCTATTAATTCCCTAAGGTGAATTTTCATTCCTGGCATTCTCGTGTTCTCAAAATCTTTTGAATCAAAATCTAACCTGTATCTCCTCTTCAAGTGCTTCATTTTCTCAACCTCTATGCTGTATTTCTCTGCTAGGTCTGGTAATTTCGGATGCACTATTCCTGCTTTGTTAGTGATCAGTTTGCATAAGTATCGCAACTTGTCTTCCTTGAACCTGTCAATCCTGTCTAACCCCATGGTTCCCTCAATTAGGTCTTCTGCCTCTAGTCTAAATCCAGTCAAATTCAGGGCACTTCCTCAATTAGGATCTCCTTGAGTACTGCTCAACCTCTATAATCCTTCAGTTAATTGCTGAGCTGTCAAATCTTATACCGTAATGTTATAGTGAGTCATCCCTAACACTTGCTGTAATGGTAGTTTCAGGGTTTCCTATGTCACCATGCTTGAATTTGGACCTATACATGATCTCACCTCATTATTCGAAGGACTCCTGGAAGGACTTAAATCAATTAACGGACCTGTTCCATCAAACGTTGGTCTCAAGGGAGTAGTCATTCTCACAGCCGAGTTGTATCTCTTCCTATCTATACTCGTGTTCAGAGATTTCTGCTTGCTATTCTCATTATTTCCCTGGGCAAACAACGGTATGACCGGACCTATGGTAACTGGTACTGACACTGCAACTGGACTTGGTCTGACATTTGGCTCTCGTACTGCACTATTCCTGTATTTTGATTTGTCAAGGTGAACATCTCTGTCTGTGATCCTGTGATAGGGGTGTATCTTGAAACTGTCTGTGACTGTATCGGGGACATAAAATTCAGGTGGACTCTATCTGGACCAATGTTGGCTTCTGGTAAGCTTGTCCTGTCGGCACTATCAAGTTTATTGCAGTATCTACGATAGGTACTGTTGGACTTGGCCCTTTTTGCAGGGTCATCCCCAATCTTTTTGCCTCCTTTCTCCTATTTTTTCTGACCTGTGTTTGTTGGCTTTAGGACTCTAGGCAATTTACCACTGCTAAACAATGCTAAAGTGCATATGCTCCCTGTGTACATTGTATTGTTGATTGGTTTATCCATGATTGGCATATTTGATTTACTAGTAAGTCCCTAGTAAAGTGCACTAGAGGTGCCTAGGGCCTGTAAATCAAATACTACTAGTGTGCCAACAGCTCTGGTTGTGACACCCACATTAGTAGCCCTGTAAACATGGCTCAGACCTGCCACTGCAGTGTCTGTGTTTACAGTTTTAAACTACCAATTCGATTTGGCAAGTGTACCTAGTTGCCAGACCTAAACCTTCCCTTTTTATACATGTCAGGCACCCCTAAAGTAGGCCCTAGGTAGCCCTATGGTCAGGGTGCCATGTATGTTAAAGGTGGGGCGTGTTCTTATGTGTTTTACATGTCCTGACAGTGAAATATTGCTAATTCTATTTTCACTGTTGCAAGGCCTAACTCTCTCATAGGTTAACATGGGGGCTCCCTTTAAATATTATTAAAGTGCATCTTCCTTTTGGGAGTAGATAGAAATATGGAGTTTAGGGTCTCTGAACTCAAAATTAAAAAATACATCTTTAAGTAAAGTTTGTTTTTAGATTGTGTGTTTGAAAATGCCACTTTAGAAAGTAGACATTTTCTTGCTTAAACCATTCTGTGACTCTGTTTATTTGTGGATTCCCTGTCTGGGTCAGTTTGACAGTTGGGCTGTTTGCACCTCTTTTCTAGACAGTGACACAAAGGGAGCTGGGGTGTAGCCTGCATATCCTGATAGGCCATCTGTGGTGGAGGGCTGGAGCGGTCACTTACACCTGAAACGACAGTGCCTGCCCTCACACAATGTCTCCGACCCGCTGAAGTGTTTCTGCGGCCTGGCCTGGGCAAAGCAGGGTCTTGAAAACAACAGAGACTTCTCTTTGAAGTAAGCCTAATTCAAAGGCAGAAAGGGGTTTAAATAAAGCCCCCAACCCCTGAAAATTAGATTGCTTCTGGAATCAAGAGGAACCTTTGCCAAGGAGAAGAGCTGAAGAGCTGAGGGGAAGTGCTTGCCTTGCCTGTGACTGTGCTTTGTTGGGCTATACTGCAGTTGCTGCTTCTGCATGTGAAAGGGGACAAAGACTGGACTTTGTTGTGCATTCCTGCTTGAGAAGAATCTCCAAGGGCTTGAACTGAGCTTGCCTCCTGTTGTTGAAGTCTCAGGGCCATCAAAGACTTCCCCTGCCAGCACCTGGACTCTCTGCTGCAACTACTGCCCTGCCAAGTGGTGCCCTATCCAGTCCCTGGGCCCTATAGATGTGAAGATGGGAGCTAAGAACTGAAAATCCATGAAAAGATCGCCATGCAGGGAAACTTTTGATGCACCACCTGCCTCACGGCTGATATACGACGCGCCAATGGCTTTGCGGCTAAAATCCACACTCTACCTGCTGCGCAGCTGGGAGATTGATGCAACACGGCTGGAGTTAAAACGCGAAACACCCGCTGTGGCTGCTGTTAATGGCACAAGCCCTCACGCAGAACAGTTTCTTGACACCGTGCCACCAGATTTCAATGCAACCAACATCGCTGGGCACAGGAAATCAATGCAAAGCCTGCCTGAACCCGAGGTTCCCCTCCAGATCGACGCATTGCTCTCTTGCGGGAGAGAAGAAACTACACACGCCGACCTGACCGAAGACGGAACAACGCAGGTTCTCACTTGCGGATGAGAAATTGACGCATGGCTGTTTTTTTTCGACACACACTCACCTGTGCAGCTTTATTTTGACGCTACCCAGGTACATTTGTGAAATAACAGAGTTCTCACTGTTTTCTAAGGATTAAGGCTCTTATTATTTTTAAAATTCATAACTTGACTTGTGTATGTTGGATGTTTGTCATTTTGGTCTTGTTTTGTTTAGGTAAATATTACCTACTTTTCTAAACCTGTTTTGTGTCATTTTGTAGTGTTTTCACTGAGTTACTGTGTGTGTTGGTAGACATACTTTACAAATTGATTCTGAGGTTAAGCCTACCTGCTTGTGCCAAGCTACCAAGGGGATGAGCAGGGTTTAACTGAGGGTGATTATCCTTTACCCTGACTAGAGTGAGGGTCCTTGCTTGGACAGGGGTAATCTGACTGCAATCCAAAGACCCCATTTCTAACAGGTACATCTGGGTAAATTCTGGGAATATCCATTTGTGGCATGTGGCTTTGATCTGCCGAAGTAGCTGGAACACGATTCAACTGATATCAGAGCCGTTGGATGTACACTGGTGTTTGAACTTCTCTCATGTGCTGCATATGGCGGAGGACAATTTCTCAATAACTGTAAATGAATTCATCATCTAACTCTTCATCAAGTGTCAAAGACTTCCAAGATCCGGTGTATTTCTGTTCTGTGTCATTGGAAGGATACAAATCTCTCTTTCTAGAGAAACTTGCCAGGAACCGTGAGGCTGCAGTGGTCATCCCGGAGGAGCTGGTCACTGGAAAAGCAGGATACGACAGGACAGCGCAGAATACCAGGAACCGCCACAAATCAGGGTAAGTTGCTGGGGGTATTTGGAACTCCACTAATGACAGAAGGGGAAGGCACATAGGACACACGCAATACATGCTGATGGGTTGCATCCAGACACATAGGCCCTGAATCAAGATGCACCATCCTCACCTAAGCCAAACATGTACTGACTCTTTGGTTGTGCTTTGCACTCCACCATATACACAACCTCAACATAGTCCACGCACTATACTCCACCATGTTAATATGCACCACATTGCCTGGTAGGCACATGCAAATAGTGTGGCTGTGCCATTACAACACCCAATGCATATAGTCAAAGCCCCTATACCAACACAACGTAGACATCAGAGACTAGGACAGAAGTCAATACCACCCCAGGTCATGTCAGGGTGGTGTATCAGGCCAAAATGCTTCCCTACCTCAATGTCGCATGGCCTTTACTCATGTGTTACAGCATACATTGAAATGCCATTTCTGAAAAAATTGCTTGTTCATGTGCAGGAAGGACATCTCCCTGCACATGAGCAAATCATCACTTCAAGGCAGCCACCCTGTCATCATACTGCAACAATGCCTGTGTTGTTGCAGGAACACTAATCTGTGCAGGCTTAGGGGGAATTGCAGGGCTGTACTGTTTATAGGTAGAAATGGCACATCACTGTGTATTGAAACTGATGCAGTGTACTGCAACACATCTGGCAGCTACCCTGAGCCATGCCAAATGAGAAAATATCTGACCTAAAGCTTGCAACTAGTAGAACACAACCCATACAGGCTGACCCCACAACAACTCACACACAACAATATGCGTCATATGTGAATGGCCTCAAAATAAAGTGCATACAACACATTGTGCATGTATGTGAACATCATGTGTGCAGCTGAACAAGTGGTTGCAATCTCACCATTTGACAAGTTAGGGGCCTAGATCAAATAGAAAATGATGGTGTGTGCTGCTGTGCAAAATTAGGCATCATCACACACCGAGATTTTAAGAAGGCAGGAATACACCACTCCAGTGTATACCTCCCTGCACAAGTGGTAATCAGATATTGTGTGCCAGTGCAGTCACTCTTGCACCATAGTGCAAGGGTGGCTGAGTGGAGGGGGAGAATGTTTATGTGCAGAAAGGAACACCGTCCTGCACAGCAACAACCTGATAGTGTGAGTAAAAGCAAGAAATGCTGTACAAATGTAAGCATTACTCCTAGATTTTGCCATGCTAAACACACTCTGGGCTGGTGTCAGATATTGGCCTAGCGTCAATACAAATAGTCAAAAATCTGAGGCAGTGTCAAAACGCAATGGGTTTTGCCGTGGTACGCCCATGGCAACACCCATTGCATACACCTTCTAAGCAAAGTGTTGGGTGTGAAGGGGCCATATACAACATGGAATCAAGGCACATAAAGGGGGTCATTCCTACCCTGGCGGTCATAGACCGCCAGGATAGGTGACGGAGGAAGCACCGCCAACAGGCTGGCGGTGCTTCCGGGGGCATTCTGACTGCGGCGGTAAAGCCGTGGTCAGAAACGGGAAACCGGCGGTGTCCTGCCGGTTTCCCGCTGCCCCAGGGAATCCTCCATCGCTGCCATGGGGATTCCGACCCCCTTACCGCCATCCTGTTCCTGGCGGTTTTCACCGCCAGGAACAGGATGGCGGTAACGGGTGTCGCGGGGCCCCTGGGGGCCACTGGCATGGGCACTGCAGGGGCCCCCTAACAGGGCCCCACATTGATTTTCAGTGTCTGCTTGGCAGACACTGAAAATCGCGACGGGTGCAACTGCATCCGTCGCACCCCTTCCATTCGGAGCCGGCATCCTCGTGGAAGGGGGTTTCCCACTGGGCGGGCTGGCGGCCTTCTGGCGGTCGCCCGCCAGCCCAGCGGGAAACTCAGAATGCACGCCGCGGTCTTTTGACCGCGGTACGGTCTTCTGGCGGTTCCCGCTTGGCGGGCGGCTCCCGCCGCCCGCCAAACTTGGAATCAGCCCCAAAGTGGCTTCATGCCATCTAGTACTTACGGGACAGGGAATTGTGCCACCTGAGCCTATCCAAAAGTTACACTCAGGTGGCATGGCATTTGGGGTACCTACATATGCCCAAAAATACCTAGGGGCATATTCATGTGCCACAAGCACCACTGGGGTATCACTTTTTGTGATGCTCCAGTGGGGCAATGGACTGTGCCGTATTTACAAGGTGGTGTTAGGCCACTTTCTGTCCATTAATACCACCCTGTAAACACATTGTGTGGAAGGAGTGTGCAATGGGTATTGTCATGGGCATGCCACAGCAACACCCATCACATTTTGACGCTGCCTCAGATTCATGAGTATCAGTGAACTTGAGGCCGCCAAAAATCTAAGGCCATGTCAGGGGTGGTGGTGTCAGCAAGGCACAACAAGGAGGTATACATGTATTCCCCCTTGTTTTTTCATTTCTATGTGCAGCGCACACAAAGGGGCCAAATCGTAATGAGTGATTATACTTGCAGGAACGGACACCTTCCCACACCTTCAAACCTTTCAACAGAGACATCCTTGTATGATGGTGCAAGGATGTCTGCATTGGCACTAGGCAGCTCTATGTAGTTCCAGCACAGGGGACAACAGAGGGGTGTGCGGTATGCAAATGTCACATGTCAAAAGCCGATGCAATCCAATATTCATTTTACACTAGCTCGTTGCAGAGGATGATGGCTTACATCCTGCCGACCGACCTATCCTTAATTTTCCTGATGACATGGATAACCAGCTGTTGGAACATGGGTTATTGGTAAGGGCAGGTAGGTACCTACACTTAGCAATAAGCCACTAACCTCCACTTAGGTGCAGTTAGGCCTCAGTAAATTAAACCCAGCTCAACCCTTGGTAGCTTGGCAACGAGCGACAAGGCTTAACTTAGGAGACAGAGGGGGTGATTCAGACCTTGGCGGACGGCAGAGGCCGTCCGCCAAGGTTCCGCCGCCGAATGACCGCACCGCGGTCAAAAGACCGCGGCGGCCATTCAGACATTTCTGCTGGGCCGGCGGGCGCTCTCCAAAAGAGCGCCCGCCGGCCCAGCAGAAATGCCCCTGCAATGAGGACGCCGGCTCAGAATTGAGCCGGCGTAGTTGCAGGGGTGCGACGGGTGCAGTTGCACCCGTCGCGTATTTCAGTGTCTGCAAAGCAGACACTGAAATACTTTGCGGGGCCCTCTTACGGGGGCCCCGGCAGTGCCCATGCCATTGGCATGGGCACTGCAGGGGCCCCCAGGGGCCCCGCGGCACCCCCTACCGCCATCCTGTTCATGGCGGGTTTCCCGCCATGAACAGGATGGCGGTAGGGGGTGTCTGAATCCCCATGGTGGCGGAGCGCGCTCCGCCGCCATGGAGGATTCATTGGGGCAGCGGTAAACCGGCGGGAGACCGCCGGTTTACCCTTTCTGACCGCGGCTGAACCGCCGCGGTCAGAATGCCCTCGGGAGCACCGCCAGCCTGTTGGCGGTGCTCCCGTGGTCGGTGACCCTGGCGGTCACCGGCCGCCAGGGTCAGAATGACCCCCAGAGTGTAAAGCATTCAAATATCACAAAACAGTAATCAAATAAAACACTGGAAACTGTTTAAAGATCCAAAACCAATTTATAACAATAGATTACATTTTTATCTTTAGAATGACACAAAAATGAATAAAATCGAATAAGGGGAACCGGAGATATGAATTTTTAAAGAATTATTATTTTCTAGTGCCTAGAAACAAAAGGGTCATCTGGTCGCACCTAGACCGGGGCAAAGTCATAGTTTAAGGCCAACCACGATGGAGCCCGGCTCGGCTACAGCCCGTGGGAGGCCTCGGTCAAAGTTTACCTTCGGACTTAGTCGTTTTTCTGAAGATTTTCTTCAGCGGAACGAACCTGCCAGTCCAATCCGACCTCCTGGAACTCTTCCTAGGATACGCATCACTGGAACCCTCGGTGGAGACTTTTACCTTCGGACTTAGGGGGTCATTCTGACCTCGGCGGTAAAAGTCACTTACCGCCCGTCAGAAGACCACCATAACACCGCTGCGGTCGCGGTAAACCGCCACGGTCATTCCGACCCGCAACTGGCAAACCGCCAAAAACCCGACAACAACAAAAGTCCGCCACACCAAAGGTCAGCAGGAAACTGGCGATTACTAAACCTCCACCGTCACGCCAACAGAAATACGCCCATACCATTCCGACCCACAAATCCCCGCAGCGGTCTTTCAACCGCGGTATTCCATTGGCGGTACACACCGCCGCGGTCAAAATACGCACACCTTTACAAAACACAGCCACATTGGACAAATCAAAATATACACACCTGAGACACATACACACACCACTCCATAACACCCAATTAAATATAAAACACACACTCACATCACCCACAAACCCTTACGACCACTATTGCGACTGAAGGACAGAGAGAGACAGCACAGCATAGAGTAGAACATCACACAGAGGCAAATCACAACATCACCCACACAATTTCCATGCACAAAACACCATACACCACCACACTCACCACACTCTACAACACATACACCACCCCTCACCTCATCCACACCACCCCATGGCACCCCAAAGACACCCCAGGTTCTCTGACGCAGAACTCAGGGTCATGGTGGAGGAAATAGTTCGTGTACAGACCCAGCTCTTCAGGGCACAGGTGCAGCACACCACCATTGCCAGGAAGATGGAGCTATGGCAAAGAATAGTGGAAAGGGTCAACGCTGTGGGACAGCATCCACGCAATCGGGACGACATCAGGAAGCGGTGGAACGACCTACAGGGGAAGGTGCGTTCCATTGTATCAAGGCACAACCTCGCGGTGCAGAAGACTGGCGGCGGACCCCCACCTACTCCCCCAGAATTCACAGCATGGAAGGAGGAAGTCTTGCACATCCTGCATCCTGAGGGCCTCGCAGGAGTAGGCGGAGGAATGGACTCTGGTAAGGCAAATCTCCACTACTTCATTCCCCCCACCACACCTGCATGCCAAATCATACCCCCACCCTCACCCCCACCCCCATCACTCCAACTCCTTGCAAATGGCTCACCATCACAACCCACCCATCCCAAAACCTACCCCTGCATGCGTCCCCAAAGCATGGACACCCATCACCAAAGCATGCCCACTGCACATACCCATCTCCCCGACAAGCCACTGTCACAAAAGCCCCCACAACGGAATGCCAGCACTGGGGTACATGGCCACCCACCCATTACACGAAATGCCACACACAGAAGCAATAACCATACTCTTACACCCCTGCAGGACCCGAACGCCACCACACCGCCACGGAGGGTCCAGAGATGTCCATCCCACCCCCAGAAGAGGCCCCCAGTGATGACAGCAGCTCTGTCTCCCTGGACCCAGATGACCAGCCCGGCCCATCGGGGACCTCGGGACAGTCGGTTCCCCCCAGACAGCCACAGGCTACACCAGACCTAACCCCCTCTGGGAACACCAGCACAGCTCCCACCCAGCGGGGCCATGCCTCTGTCTCCAGGACACATCAATCAGCGGTGTGTCCATCACTACAGGGCACCCAGGTTGACCCAACAACAACAGGGACCTGGGGGCAGTGGTAGTGGGCACACCGTCCAGGGGACAGAGGCCCAGGGAAACAGGGGAACTGGGAGGGCTGCTGTGCGACAGGGGGGGGACAGGCCCAGGGAACCCAGTCTCCAAGAGGCCCTCTCCTCCATCATGGGAGCATACCACCCCTCCCAGGAGGCGATGGCTACGGTACTGGGCAGGTTCCAGGAGATCCAGGTAATGCAGGAGCAACAGTACATGGGGTTCAGAGAGGAACTGAGGAGCATTAGTTCCGCAATGGGGACCATCGTCGCGGCCCTAAACCAGATAGTCACCACATTGCGGGACCATGTGGCACCACAAAGGTCCCCTGTCACTAGCCTGGACCAGGAACAGCCTACCACGTCCGCCGGCGCTAGTGGACAGGAGGCCCCCACACAACGACATGCCACCAGAACCCCACCTCCTGCAGAAGAAGAACCACCCCGCAAGCGGAACCTGAGATCTCACAAGAAGACAGAGTAGGATGCCAAGACCCCCGCCAGCAAACAATACCCCCTGATGTCATCCCACTGTCCCACATTGTCACCCTGTCCAACCTTGAACTGCCCCTGCTCCATCCTTCCACAGGCATATGGACAATGCACCTGTGAGACTGAGAACTGGACTCTGCCATGGACATTACTCCACCATCACCCATCACCGTTTTACAATCATGTTCCTAATTTTAGCACTTTAATAAATTCACTTATTGCACTTAAAAAATCTGGAGTCTGCTTGTATTTTTAACAAATGTATTAGACATAACGGTGCAAAAATGTTCAGTTACATTGTGATGACAACATACCACTGTCACACAGCTGTAGTCCATGGGCAAACAAAGCAGAGGTCACGCAGTGGGGCCCACAGCTCTGAAAACGGAAGGGAAAGTCACAACTCAGTTAACAGGAACTGGGGGAGAACTCAGACAGTAGAGAGGCAGGAGACTTTAAGTAAATGTAAAATGGCATGGTTGATTCGTACCTGTGTGCTACAGAAAATACTGTTGTATCACTGTGTCCCTGTTGTCTGTGTCGTCCCCGTCGTCTTCCTCCTCTTCACTCTCCACAGGCTCCACAGCTGCTACAACACCACCATCTGGACCATCCTCCTGCAGGAAAGGCATCTGGCGTCGCAAAGCCAGGTTGTGAAGCATACAGCAAGCCACAATGATATGCACACCTTCTTTGGTGAGTACATTAGGGATCCACCTGTCATATGCAGGCACCTAAACCTGGCCTTCAGGAGGCCGAAGGTTCTTTCTATAATCCTCCTAGTTCGCCCATGGGCCTCATTGTAGCGTTCCTCTGCCCTTGTCCTGGGATTCCTCACTGGGGTAAGTAGCCACGACAGGTTGGGGTAACCAGAGTCACCTATTAGCCACACACGGTGTCTCTGTAGCTATTCCATCACATAAGGGATGCTGCTATTTCGCATGATGTACGTTTCATGCACAGACCCAGGGAACTTGGCATTTACATGGGAGATGTACTGGTCAGCCAAACAGACCACCTGGACATTCATCGAATGATAACTTTTTCTGTTCCTGTACGCCTGCTCACTTCCACTGGGTGGAACCAAAGCCACATGGGTCCCATCAATGGCACCAATGATGTTGGGGATATGTCCAAGGGCATAGAAATCACCCTTCACTGTAGCCAAATCGCCCACCTCAGGGAAAACAATGTAGCTCCGCATGTATTTCATCGGGGCAGACAACACTCTGGACAAAACCTTAGAAAACATAGGCTGAGACATCCCTGATGATATGGCCACTGTTGTTTGGAATGATCCACTTGCCAAAAAATGGAGTACTGACAGAACCTGCACCAGAGGGGGAATCCCTGTGGGTTGGCGAATGGGGGACATCAGGTCTGGCTCCAGCTGGGCACACAGTTCATGTATAGTGGCTCGTTCAAGTCTGTATGTCAGTATGACATGTCGTTCTTCCATTGTCGACAGGTCCACCAGCGGTCTGTACACGGGAGGATTCCTCCATCTCCTCGCAAGTCCCAGCGGACAGTGCCTAGGAAGGACAACATGGAGCACAGAGTCAAGCAACCCACAGGTACGTAACCACAGCTTGCACAGTACACAATTCGCTATGCATTGAATGGCTTGTATGAGTGGCAATGCAAGGCCTAGGCCTGTGTGACGCAGTAGAAATTAAGCCATGTGGGCCCTTGAAATGGCGGCTGCCTGACCTGTGAAGTGTGACAATGGGATGTGAGGTCAATGCGCTGGCGTGGCACACCGTGGCGGTAGGCGGTCGAAGACCGCGGCGCAAAGCAGCATTGGTTAACATTGAACTCTATGGGTCTCAGGAACCAATGACGATGTGCGCCGGCGGTCGCGGTACGCACCGCCGCGGTACGCACCGCCGCGGGCGTGACCGCCATTTTCTAACTGCTTAATCACTCGAGACCTGATCATCCACAGGAGAGGACCTATACTGCAAGTGCTGCTGTGACCTCGGTCTGGGAGATACAATGGCTGCTGCGACTGGGGAAAGGGCCCCTGCCTTCACATCTGAGGAATTGGAGAAACTTGTGGATGGGGTCCTCCCCCAGTATGCGCTACTCTACTGTCCTCCAGACCAACAGGTAAGTACACAGGGAGCACGTAGTATGGGCTATGCCTGTGTTGAGGGGGGTGGATGTAAGATGGTGGGGAGGGGAGCGAATGAGGAGTGCAACGCACAACAGATGAGAGCATGTGCCACATGGCAAGGTTGGGGAGGGGGGGGGCACTCACATCGACCATGCAGGAAAGTGATGATATTTCTTGTTCCACCCTGTACATGTCACATAGGTCAGCGCCCATCAGAAGATCGACATTTGGCGTGCCATCGCCAAGGACGTCCGGGCCCTGGGGGTCCACAACAGACGGGGCACCCACTGCTGCAAGAGGTGAGAGGACATCCGCCGCGGGAGCAGAAAGACCGCCGAGGCTCTGCTGGGGATGGCCTCCCAACCTAGGAGGGGTGCCACACGGCAATTGACCCCCCTGATGTCCCGGATCCTGGCGGTGGCCTACCCCGATTTGGATGGGCGGGTGAGGACATCACAGCAGACACAAGGGGGTGAGTATCAGCACATTCTGCTATATTAGCGCACAGTGGAGGTGTCTGGGTGGGGGAGGATGGCTGTGGCTATCTCTAGGCCAGGGCGGTTTCTGGAGGCTAGGCCCCTCCGTTAGGCATGGCCCTGTGCTCCCGCCCCCACCACTGTACGGTGCTAAGTACAGCTATCCATGGTCCGGGCTCACCTATGTGTGCATTTGTCGTCCATAGACTTGTAGGCCAAGTCACAATAATTGAGTACTGTACCCCGAGTGCGCGGCGTAGTGCAGGGGGCTTCTGTGTCTGTCCTCTCCGCCAACGGTGCCGCCAATGCATGCACTCAACATGTCTTTCTTTCTTCCCCCCCCCTTTTTTGGGTTTTCCTGTTCATGTGTGCATTAGCATCATCAGGCGGAGGAGAAGTGGCATCGGCGCACGAGGGAGCTGCATCTCACATGGCCCCGGAGGGCCATGCAACCGACTCCGAGTACACCAGTGAGACGGAGGGCGAGGGGAGCTCCACAACGGGGACCCGTGGAGACGTCAGCGACACCGACACGTCCTCGGAAGGGAGCTCCCTTGTGGTGGCGGCAACATCTGTGCCCACCGCAACAACAGGTACAGCCGCCACCCAGCGCACCAGCCCCGCCCTCCCAGCAGCCCCTCAGCGTTCGCCCCGTGCCCGCTCGGCCAGGAAGCCGGGCATCTCCTTTGCCCCTGGCACCTCAGGTCCTGCCCCAGTTACCCCTGCTGCCCTCAGTGCGGAGATCATTGACCTCCTGAGGACGCTCATTGTTGGGCAGTCTACCCTTTTGAATGCCATCCAGGGGGTAGAAAGGGAGGTGCATCGGAGCAATGCATACCTGGAGGGCATTCATTCGGGTCAGGCTGCCCATCCGCGATCGTTCAACGCTCTGGCCTCAGCACTGATGGCAGCAATTGTCCCTGTGTCTAGCCTCCCCCCTCCAACTTCCTCAACCCAGTCCCACTCCCCTGTTCCTCTGCCTATCCCAGACACACCTAGAGACCAGCCTGCACACACCTCAACACCCAAGGGCAGCTCATCCAGACATAAGCACCACAGATCATACAAGCATTCACCCAAGCAACATCCACATGCAGACATGCCAACAGCCACTGCCTCCTCTGTGTCCCCCTCCTCCTCGTCTCCCTCCTCCCTCCCTGTGACGTCTCCACTCACACCTGCATGCACACCGCCATCAGCCAGTACGTCCATCACCACCACACCCACCAGAACAGTCCGCACACGTGCAGTCACCACCCTCACTGCCATTTACACGTCCCCTGTGTCCTCTCCCAGTGTGTCTGTCACCCCCTCTTCCAAACCACACAAACGCAGGCAGTCACCCACCCAACAGCCATCCACCTCACGACAGCCTCCAGCACAAGCACATGCACCCAAAGACACCACACTTGACTCTCCTACAACCACATCCTCTTCCTCTTCCTCCACTCCCATACCCACTACAACTACCCGTCCCTGTCTGTCTAAATTGATTTTCCTTTCCAACCTTGACCTCTTTCCAACAACTGACCCACCCCCTCCATCTAATAAGACTCCAATCAGCACCTCAGCCACCACAAGCCCTGCACCTACTAGGACCATCGTTCAGGGCTATTGGAGTCCACCGGCTCCTAGGGCAGGAACATCGGCCAGCAGCAAGGGGACAGCCAGCCCAACCCCTGGGAAAAGAACCAAAATAGGGAAGGGCCGGCGCGACAGGCCTGAGACGGCTGCCCCCAAGGACACCACCCTTGCACCGTCACCTGGCCCATCCAGAAAGGGAGGCAAGGGCCCCAGAGTTTCTGCCAAGGAGGGCAAGGGCAGCAGGGCGGACAAGTCCGGCAGCATGCGAGCTGCCCAGGAGGGCCCCACCAGCCCCATTTTGGGTGTGACGGAGGACACCCACGGGCCCAGGACTCCAGCACAGGAGGGCCCGCAAGCGAAAGGTCGGGTGGCGACTGAGCGGGAATTATTGGCCAGATCTGGTTCCCTAGGAACACAAGACAAGCACCGCTGAACAGGGCCCCGCCAAGACAAGCACCGCTGAACAGGGCCCGCCAAGACAAGCACCGCTGAACAGGGCCCCGCCGTGAGAAGCACCGCTGAACAGGGCCCCGCCAAGACAAGCACCGCTGAACAGGGCCCCGCCGTGAGAAGCACCGCTGAACAGGGCCCCACCGTGAGAAGCACCGCTCCGCTGGGCCCCGCCGTCTCTGCACCGCTCCGCTAGGCCCTTCCTGTCAAGCACCGCTCCGCTGGGCCCTTCATCTCAAGCACCGCTCCGCTGGGCCCTTCATCTCAAGCACCGCTCCGATGGGCCCTTCCTGTCAAGCACCGCTCCGCTGGGCACCGCCGTCTCTGCACCGCTCCGCTGGGCCCTTCCTGTCAAGCACCGCTCCGCTGGGCACAGCCGTCTCTGTACCGCTGGGCCCTTCATCTCAAGCACCGCTCCGCTAGGCACCGCCGTCTCTGCACCGCTTCGCTGGGCCCTTCCTGTCAAGCACCGCTCCGCTGGGCACCACCGTCTCTGCACCGCTCCGCTGGGCCCTTCATCTCAAGCACCGCTCCGCTGGGCCCTTCCTGTCAAGCACCGCTCCGCTGCGCACCGCCGTCTCTGCACTGCTCCGCTGGGCCCTTCATCTCAAGCACCGCTCCGCTGGGCACCGCCGTCTCTGCACCGCTCCGCAGGGCCCTTCCTGTCAAGCACCGCTCCGCTGGGCACCGCCGTCTCTGCACCACTCCACTGGGCCCTTCATCTCAAGCACTGCTCCGCTGGGCACCGCCGTCTCTGCACCGCTCCGCTGGGCCCTTCCTGTCAAGCACCGCTCCGCTGGGCACCGCCGTCTCTGAACTGCTCCGCTGGGCCCTTCATCTCAAGCACCGCTGGACCATTGGCAGGGCCACCTGTGTCGGGCAGGGCTTCACGAAGCACTCTGGCCAACATGCCTCCTCCATAACCAGTGGAGTCTGTAATCCACCTGATGGACTCTGGCTTTGCACTCCCCCGGATGGTACAGTGGGCAATCCACCCACTATAGAGACTTGAGAGACTGTGGCTTTGCACTCCCCAGGATGGTACAGTGGGCAATCCACCCACTGTAGAGACTTGAGAGACTGTGGCTTTGCACTCCCCAGGATGGTACAGCGGGCATGGAGGCCCCTCGTGGATCTGGCGTCATGGACTCATGTGGCTGAGGTGCCCCCCCTTCCCTTCCCCCTGAGGTGCCTGTGGTTTTATCATCTGATGCCCCAGCAGTGTTCTCTCCAATGGAAACGGGTCTCGTGTGTGGGCTTTGCCTATGTGTTTATGCACATTGGCCCACGAACAATGGAATGTAGGCAATATGTGCCGGACTTTTGGACTATGGATATATTGTTCATGTTGTAATATATTTATTTGATAAATTTCATTTTTCACTTCAGTTCAAATACGCTTTAATATACTTCAATTTTAATGAACATTTTATTTTGTCTGTCTTGGCATTATTCCGGGGGGTTTGGGGGTTAGCATCATCAGGCGGAGGAGAATTGGCATCGGAGCACGAGGGAGCTGCAACTCACAAGGACCCGGTGGGCCGTGGTACAGACACCGAGGGCACCAGTGATACGGAGGGCGAGGGGAGCACCACAACGGGGACCGGTGGTGACACCAGCGACACCGACACGTCCTCGGATGGGATCTCCCTAGCGGTGGCGGCAACATCCGGGCCCCCGCCTCTACAGGTACAGCCGCCACCCAGCGCACCAGCCCCGCCCTCCCAGCAGCCCCTCAGCCTACGCTCCGTGCCCGCTCGCCCAAGAAGGCGGGCGTCTCCTTCGCCCCAGGCACCTCGGCCCCTGCCCCAGTTACCCCTGCTGCCCTCAGTGAGGAGGTCATTGACCTCCTTCAGACCATCATTGTTGGGCAGACTACCCTTTTGAATGCCATCCAGGGGGTAGAAAGGGAGGTGCATCGGAGCAATGCCTACCTGGAGGGCATTCATTCGGGTCAGGCTGCCCATCAACGATCGTTCAATTCTCTGGCCTCAGCACTGACGGCAGCCATTGTCCCTGTTTCCAGCCTCCCTCTTCTAACTGCCTCCACCCTGACTCTGTCTCCTGTTCCTCAGCCTATCCCATCCACACCATCAGACCAGCCTGCACACACCTCAACACCCAAGGGCAGCTCATCCAGACATAAGCACCACAGATCCCACAAACACTCACCCAAGCAACACCCAGATGCAGACATGCCAACAGTCACTACCACCTCTGTGTCCCCCTCCTCCTCGTCTCCCTCCTCCCTCCCTGTGACGTCTACACTCACACCTGCATGCACACCACCATCAGCCAGTGCTTCCATCACCAGCACACCCTCCAGTACAGTCCGCACACGTGCAGTCACCACCCCCACTGCCATGTACACGTCCCCTGTGTCCTCTCCCACTGTGTCTGTCACCCCCTCTTCCAAGACACACAAACGCAGGCAGCCACCCACCCAACAGCCATCCACCTCACGACAGCCTACGTCACAATCACCTGCACCCAAAGACAGCACACCTGACTCTCCGACAACCACATCCTCTTCCTCCACTCCCATCACCACTACTCCCACCCTTTACCTTGGTCCTAAAAAACTTTACCTCTCCAATCTTAACCTCTTTCCCTCCCCTGACCCACCCCCTCCATCTGCTAAGAGTCCCAAGAGCACCTCAGCCACCACCAGCCCAGCTACAAGTGTCACTGTAGTGCATGGGTTCTGGAGTCCACCCTTTGGCAGCAGTGACACATCTGTCAGCAGCAAGGGGACAGCCAGCCCCCCCCCCCTGGCAAGAGGACCCGGAAACTCAAGGGCCGCCGTGAGAAGCCTGACACGGCTGCCCCCAAGGACCAAAGTTCGGCCACTTCACCTGCCACAACATCCAGGGGAGGCAAGGCCCAGAGAGCGTCATCTAAGGAGCAAAAGGGCAGCAGGGCGGAGAAGTCAGCCAGCAGGAGCGCGGAGCAGGAGGGCCCCACAAGCCCAATCCCGGGTGTAAGGGGGGACACCCAAGGGCCCAGGACTCCGTCCCCGAAGGGTCCAGCAACTGCACGGTCGGAGGGCAACTGAGCAGGGAGTCCAGGCCAGGTCTGGCTCCCTTGAATTACTGGACAAGCACCGCTGAACAGGGCCCCGCCGTGCAGAAGAGCACCGCTGAACAGGGCCCCACCGTGCAGAAGAGCACCGCTGAACAGGGCCCCGCCGTGCCGAAGAGGACCGCTGAACAGGGCCCCGCCGTGCAGAAGAGCACCGCTGAACAGGGCCCCACCGTGCAGAAGAGCACCGCTGAACAGGGCCCCGCCGTGCAGAAGAGCACCGCTGAACAGGGCCCCACCGTGCAGAAGAGCACCGCTGAACAGGGCCCCGCCGTGCAGAAGAGCACCGCTGAACAGGGCCCCGCCGTCTCAAGCACCGCTGAACAGGGCCCCGCCGCCTCAAGCACCGCTCCGCTGGGCCCTGCTGTCTCAAGCACCGCTCCGCTGGGCCCTTCCTGTCAAGCACCGCTCCGCTGGGCCCTTCCTGTCAAGCACCGCTCCGCTGGGCCCCGCCGTCTCAAGCACCGCTCCGCTGGGCCCCGCCGTCTCAAGCACCGCTCCGCTGGGCCCTTCCTGTCAAGCACTGCTCCGCTGGGCCCCGCCGTCTCAAGCACCGCTCCGCTGGGCCCCGCCGTCTCAAGCACCGCTCCGCTGGGCCCCGCCGTCTCAAGCACCGCTTCGCTGGGCCCCGCCGTCTCAGGCACCGCTCCGCTGGGCCCTTCCTGTCAAGCACCGCTCCGCTGGGCCCTTCATCTCAAGCACCGCTGAACAGGGCCCTCCGTCTCAAGCACCGCTCCGCTGGGCCCTTCCTGTCAAGCACCGCTCCGCTGGGCCCCGCCGTCTCAAGCACCGCTCCGCTGTGCCGCGCTGTCTCAAGCACCGCTCCGCTGGGCCCCGCCGTCTCAAGCACCGCTGGCACAATGACAGTGCCGGTTCTGTGTCGAGCTACTGTTCACGGTTCACTGTGCCCACCATGCCTCCTCCATGACCAGTGGTCTCTGTAATCCACCTGATGGACTGTGGCTTTGCACTCCCCAGGATTGCACAGTGGGCAACCCACCCACTGTAGAGACATTGAGAGACTGTGGCTTTGCACTCCCCAGGATTGTACAGTGGGCAACCCACCCACTGTAGAGACATTGAGAGACTGTGGCTTTGCACTCCCCAGGATGGCACAGTGGGCATGGTGGCCCCTTCGTGGATCTGGCGTCGTGGACTCATGTGGCTGTGGTGCCCCCCCTTCCTTTCCCCCTGAGGTGCCTGTAGTTTTATCATCAGATGCCCCAGCATTATTCTCTCCAACGGACTCAGGTCTCCTGTGTGGGCTTTGCCCTTGTGTTGATACACTTTGGCCCACGGACACTTGGAATTTCGTTAAATGTGCAGGACTAATTGCCTCGGTTTATCGATTGCACAAAATATTTATTTTGTTTGGTATTATTTTTATTGCTATTTGACCATGACTTAACAGAGGCTATTTTTTTACATAAATTTTGTTTCTCTATTTAATGATGTCTTTGCATTTTTCCGGGGGGTTTGGGTGGTGTCACTGTGACTTGTTGCTCTGCATTGGTGTGTACATAGTTTTGGGGGGGGGGTCGCATATGTGTGTGCCCGTAACCTTTCCTCCTCCCCCCTCCCCTGTGTTGTAGGTGCAGGACTCACCGTTGTCGTCTGCGGCGGCGTTCGTACTCGTGGTAGATGAGCAGGTAGACGAGAGCAGGTAGGATGTTTAATTCGGGATCCATGTTGTCCTCCTTCCTCGTGGAGTGCATAGAGGTGAGCGTTTTCCCGTTCGTAGTCTGTTTCCGCCGTGTTTTTATCGGCGGGGCTCCCGCCCCGGAAAAGGTGGCGGATTGGTGAGTTGTGATAGGGTGGGCGGTACATTGTCTGCCACCTGCCTGTTGGCGGTGACCGCCAACCTGTTTGTTTGTCCCGCCGTGGCGGTCGGAGTGTTAAAGTGGCGGGCTGTGTTGGCGGTTCCCGCCAGGGTCAGAATTCCATTTTTTGGACCGCCGGCCTGTTGGCGGGTTGGCCGCCGCTTTATCACCGACCGCCAGGGTTAGAATCACCCCCTAAGTCTCTTTTTTGGAGATTTTCTTCACTTGGACAAACCTGCAAGTCAGGCCGGGTAGCCGTTGAGGCAATCTGGCTAGAGTTGCAGTGGCGGGTCGGCCCCTCTATGGAGTTCTTTTTCAAAAGTTCTCCAAATGTCTCCAAACTTCTGGATTTTCTCCCAGATGGAGCCCGGCTTGGCTACAGCTTGCGGAACGCCTCAGTCAAAAAGTTTACCTTCGGACTTAGTCGTTTTTCTGAAGATTTTCTTCAGTGGGACAAACCTGCAAGTCCAATCCGACCCCCTGGAACTCTTCCTCGGATACGCGTCGCGGGAACCCTCGGTGGAGACTTTTACCTTCGGACTTAGTCGTTTTTTCAAGGTGAAAATCCTTCGACCGATGCAAACCTGGATCTTGATCCAACGTCCTTGGAGCCCTCCTTGGATACGCTGGCTGGGAGGTCCCGGTCAACTTCCTACGTTCGGACCTAGGGTCAAATGTCCGAACACATTTTCCCATTGATACAGAATGGGAAAAACCCTTTGCTACATCTGGCCCTTAGTCTCTTTTTTGGAGATTTTCTTCACCGGGACGAACCTGCAAGTCAGGCCGGGTCGCACTTGAGGCAAGCCAGCTAGAGTTGCCATGGCGGGTCGGTCCTTCTATGGAGCTTTTTTTCAAAAGTTCTCCAAATGTCTCCAAACTTCTGGATCTTCTCCCAGATGTTTCTTTAAGTTTCTTTTGGGGTCCACAGCTCACCCCAAGGTTCCAGATGCTCTGAGATGATCCTTGGGGGTGTGGACTACAACTCCCAGAATGCACCTGGCGCAAACTCCTTTTTGGCCACTGGACAGTGGTCAGCTGGTTGGTTTCTTCAGGAGTTGGTGCAGGGGACTCTGGTTAGCAATTTTTCACCTGTAGCAAACAGGGAGTCCCTCCTTGAACCAGTTGAAGCCAAGCAAAATCCTTCTTGTGTTGAAGCCCAAGTGTGCAGCTGGTGCAGTCCTACAAGGTGCAGGGTCCAGGTGCAGTCCAGGGGTCCAGCACGGCAGTCCTTCTCCTGTGGTTCTTCCTTGTTGGAATCTGATGGGGATATGGTAGGGTACTGAGGTGTGGGTGTAGCTCTGACAGTTTTATCCCTGCTCCTGGGTGAAAAACAGGGAGGCCCTGGTTCTCCAATCAGGTGCAGGGTCCTTCCCCGTGTAATGACCACTTCCTGGGAAGTGTGGCAAAAATCAATCCCAGGGAGCAACATTCCTCAAAAATCCATCATGGCTGAAAGTGATTTTTGGAGGATACATCTGGCTGAGCCCACCCACTGGTGTGGCTAAAAATCCTAAACACCCCCCTCCTGCCCTCTCCTCATCTAATCAAGGGGGCACCTAATTGTCTGGGTTTGCAGGATGTGGGGGTGTTGCTGGGTTGCTCCAAATGTCCTTCTCTGCCTTTGAAGACCAGTTTGGCAGCCCTCCCCCTTCCTGCCTCACCATCTGCTGAGGGGAGATCTCCTCCCACAGGCACATCTCTTTGTGTGAAGTCAGGCCACTTCACACCTCATCAAGCAGCCTGGCTAGGCTGCCAGAGGCTGGCCAATCAGAGCACTGCAGCAAAAACACTGCAGGGCTGAAGTTGGCAACTTTTCAGGTAAAGTTTAAAACTCTTTACCTGAACAAGTTATATTAAATCCAACAACTGGAAGTTGTGGGATTTATTATAACAATTAATTTGTTATTAAATTTCCTGTATCTGTTACTTAAGGGGACTTTTAAAATTAAAATAAAGTCTCCCCATTCTAGCCTATGGAGGTCATTCACTACAATGAGGGAAAAATGAATTTGGCTGTTTTACCTCACTAGGGCTTATAAAACTATTTTTATAAGGTCCCTGCTTATAGTTACATGGCACCCAGCCCTAGGGGCACATAGGGAACACCTAAGCGGTGACTTATATATAAAAATAAGATAGTTTAAGGCTTTGGAACTACTTTTAATTCCAAAGTCGAATTTAAAAGCAGCCAGTCAGACAGGCCTGCCTTTAAAATGACACTGGGCACCTCAGCAGTGTACCTATGGGTGCCCTACCTATGCTGGGGTCCCTAAACCTACATGCCCTACCATATACTAGGGACTTATAGGTAGGCTGACTTAGCGAATTATAATTATCCTAATTTGCATTCTGATTTCACACAGAGCACAGGCCCTGGGACTGGTTAGCAGTACCCCGAGCACCATCAGAGTCAGGAAAACACAAGCAAAAAGTGGAAAATGGGGGCAAGAAGTGAGGCGGCCTCTGCAATCAGCCCTGTTCTCTCACACAAGCCCCCCGCAGCCCACATGCCCAGGAGACTCAGCCCAACCCTGGAAGAGTCTTCCTGGCTTGTCAGGCGAGGAAGACAGTGAAGAGAACAGGCTGTCCCTTTGCAGGGCCTACTCTGCCTACATCCTCCTGCCATGGGCACCCCCTCTGGGTAGTGACTCCATCCTAACAGTGAAAGGACCCATCTCAAACTGAAACTTCTCTCTAGGGGGGTCATCCTCCTCTCTCTCTGCCAACTTGGGTAGTGAGGTGCCCACCTCCCCTATCCCTAACTTTGCTAGGGCAACACCTAGCTTACCCAAAGAGGTCACCCAACACTTGAGCATCCCCTCCATGACCAACAGGGTCAGGGGGCCTACTTTGCTTTTGGCCCTGGGGTCTGCCTCCCAGGCCATGTGCAGTGCTGCCAGGAAGGCTAGCACCCAGCAGAGGCTACTGACAGCTGTCAGTACCCAGAACCACACCCTAAGCTGGGCTGCTTTAGGGGCAACTGTGGGGTCCTGGCACCCGTCTTGCTGTCTGAAGTGTGGGGCTACCACCTGCTGTGGCAGACACCCTCCTTCCACTCTCCCTTCTGTCAGTGCAGGGGCAACACCCTGCATCTGGACTGCTGCCTGACTACCAGGACTTCCTTGGGGTCCAACTCCGGGCTCCCCTCCTACTGGGACAGAAGGCCTTTGGCTCCCTGGAACTCTCTTTAAGAGTGGCCCACCCTTCCTTTTGTTCCTTCCTTTTCTTGGGGACCCCTGCCTCCTAACTGTTGGTACTGACTCCCCAGGACTTTGGGTTGGGGTGGTGCCCTGGGCGACCGCCCTATGTGAGACCAGACTCACCTCTGGGAGGTCATTTCCCAGGATACAATCTAGGGGGAGTTCAGCACTGATTACCACCCTAAACCAGCCAAGGATACCCTCCCTCTCTAGGGGCACTATGGCTACAGGTTTGGAGGTCACCTCCCCTGTGACTATCCTGACTTTCCTGGTCTCTCCTGGAACATACATGTCTGGGGTCACTAACCGGTCACTCATTATAGTTTGACTGGCACAGGTGTCTCTCAGGCCAGTGATAGGGATCCCATTCACCTGAATGGGAGGAAAGTGCCTACTCCCAGCCTCAGGAATCACCAGCTTACCATCTGGTCCTGTCTCTCAGCCCAATGCTAGGAGGACTTCATCATCTGAGGAGTCCTCCTCCATGGTTACACTGGACAGCCCAGTGCTAACAACCTTCTTTGGACAGGCTGCATCTCCTCTGAAATGACCTGTCTGCTGACAGTCAAAGCAAGCCTTACTGACCAAGAGCTTTTTTTAACCCTGGGTCTCACTGTCTCTGCTTGTCAGAGTGGGATTTACTCTCCTCCTTCGTAGGGTTTTGGGGTACAGAGGGAGTCTCTGTGGTGGGCTTACCACCTCCATCCTTAGGTTTTTGGGGACCTGACCCCCCCCTTTCTTAGAGTCTCCCCCCTGGGACTTGACTACCACCCTGGTTCTCAACCACTCATCAGCTGCCTCCCCTAGCTCTCTAGGGTTGGTCAGCTTAGAGTCCACTAGATGCTGGCGTAACCTTTCTTGGATACAATTGGTCAAGATGTGCTATCTCATGATCAGATTGTATAACCCCTCATAAGTATTTACTTTGTTACCATGAATCCAGCTCTCTAGTGCCTTAAGTGAGGTGTCTACAAAGTCAACCCAAGACTGGGTACTGACCTTCTGGGTGTCCCTGAACTTCATCCAATACTTCTCTGGGGTCAAACCAAACTTCTTGGTTAAGCACCTCTTCATACTAGGGTATGAATCTGCCTCCTCACCACCTAAGGTCAGAAGCCTATCCCTCCTTGAGTTGGGGACAAACTCCAATAAAAGTGAACCCCAGTATTGAGGCCTAACCCTTCTCATTTGGAGTGCCCTCTCAAAGGCCTCCAACCACTTGTCTAAGTCATCCCCCTCTACATAAGCATGAACCACCCCCTTGGGTAATCTAGGGCAAAAAAAAACACCAATGGACACCTCAGCTTCTCTGTCACTGCCACCATCTGTTTTCTCTTTTTTTTTGCCCACTTTTTCTTTTCTAGTGCCAGCTTCTCTGCCTTCAAAGCTATGAATGCTAGCTTCTGGGCCTCCAGCTCTCTTTCCATGAGGGACAGGTTCTCTCCTCCTGAAGGGACGCCCTTCCCCCAAATAGCTTTGGGTATGACCCTAGTGACTGTGTGTATTGAGGACCGGTCTTACTCATCCTCACTTAGGCTCAGATGCCCTCCCTCCTCTGAGTGGTTGGAGCTAGCATCCTCCACTGCTTCTTCCTCCTCTGGAGCTTCCTCTGTGTCTACTTCTTGTGCTTCAGCCCATTCTGTCAGGGATTTAATCAGGACATGCTTCCGGAGGTCAGTGGTTTCAGGCAACCCACTTGCAGTACACAACCCCCTAAGCTGGACTACTGTCAGTGTGGGTAGGCTAGCCAGATGAAGCTCCATGGTTCTCTAGTTTTGTGTCAACAAAAACTTTTTGCAAAAATTGGAAACAAGAATTTAGAAAAATCACAAAAATGCAATAATTGGAATTAATCCAAATTAAAAATTAAAAACAATTTTTGCACTAGGACAATTTAGAGGATTTTTAATTTGTTTTACTTAAAACTGTAATGTGATACTGAACACAAGTACAAGATCCCGCCGCTGCCACCAAAAATGTTGGAAAATGGGTTATTGGTAAAGGCAGATAGGTACCTACACTTAGCAATAGGCCACTAACCTCCACTTAGGTCCAGTTAGGTCTCAGTAAATTAAACCCAGCTCAACCCTTGGTAGCTTGGCAACAAGCGACAAGGCTTAACAGAGTGTAAAGCATTCAACTATCACAAAACAGTAATCAAATAAAACTTGGGAAACAGTTTAAAAATCCAAAACCAATTCATAAAAATAGATTGTATTTTTATCTTTAAAATGACACAAAAACGATTGAAATCAGATAAGGGGACTGGAGATATGAATTTTTAAAGAATGATTATTTTCTAGCGCCTAGAAACAAAAAGTGCCAATCTAGTCATCTGGTCGCCCCTCGACCGGGGCAAAGTCAAAGTTTAAGGCCGACCGCGATGGAGCCCGGCTTGGCTACAGCCCGTGGAACGCCTCAGTCAAAAGTTTACCTTCGGACTTAGTCGTTTTTCTGAAGATTTTCTTCAGTGGGACAAACCTGCAAGTCCAATCCGACCCCCTGGAACTCTTCCTCGGATACGCGTCGCGGGAACCCTCGGTGGAGACTTTTACCTTCGGACTTAGTCGTTTTTTCAAGGTGAAAATCCTTCGACCGAGGCAAACCTGGGTCTTGATCCAACGTCCTTGGAGCCCTCCTTGGATACGCTGGCTGGGAGGTCCCGGTCAACTTCCTACGTTCGGACCTAGGGTCAAATGTCCGAACACATTTTCCCATTGAATCAGAATGGGAAAAACCCGTTGCTACATCTGGCCCTTAGTCTCTTTTTTGGAGATTTTCTTCACCGGGACGAACCTGCAAGTCAGGCCGGGTCGCACTTGAGGCAAGCCAGCTAGAGTTGCCATGGCGGGTCGGTCCCTCTATGGAGCTTTTTTACAAAAGTTCTCCAAATGTCTCCAAACTTCTGGATCTTCTCCCAGATGTTCCTTTAGGGTTCTTTTGGGGTCCACAGCTCACCCCAAGGTTCCAGATGCTCTGAGATGATCCTTGGGGGTGTGGACTACAACTCCCAGAATGCACCTGGCGCAAACTCCTTTTTGGCCACTGGACAGTGGTCAGCTGGTTGGTTTCTTCAGGAGTTGGTGCAGGGGACTCTGGTTAGCATTTTTTCACCTGTAGCAAACAGGGAGTCCCTCCTTGAACCAGTTGAAGCCAAGCAAAGTCCTTCTTGTGTTGAAGCCCAAGTGTGCAGCTGGTGCAGTCCTTCAGGGTGCAGGGTCCAGGTGCAGTCCAGGGGTCCAGCAGGGCAGTCCTTCTTCTCCTGTGGTTCTTCCTTGTTGGATCTGATGGGGATCTGGTAGGGAACTGAGGTGTGGGTGCAGGTCTGCCAGTTTTATCCCTGCTCCTGGGTGAAAAACAGGGGGGCCCTGGTTCTCCAGTCAGGGGCAGGGTCCTTCCACTGTGATGACCACTTCCTGGGAAGTGTGGCAAAAATCAATCCCAGGGAGCAACATTCCTCAAAAATCCATCATGGCTGAAAGTGATTTTTGGAGGTTACATCTGGCTGAGCCCACCCACTGGTGTGGCTAAAAATACTAAACACACCCCTCTCCTGCCCTCTCCTAATCTAATCAAGGGGGCACCTAATTGTCTGGGTTTGCAGGATGTGGGGGTGTTGCTAGGTTGCTCCAAATGTCCTTCTCTGCCTTTGAAGACCAGTTTGGCAGCCCTCCCCCTTCCTGCCTCACCATCTGCTGAGGGGAGATCTCCTTCCACAGGCACATCTCTTTGTGTGAAGCCAGGCCACTTCACACCTCATCAAGGCACCCTGGCCAGGAATGCTATACAATCAGAGCACAGAAGCAAAAACACTGCAGGGCTGAAGTTGGCAACTTTTCAGGTAAAGTTTAAAACTCTTTACCTGAACAAGTTATATTAAATCCCACAACTGGAAGTTGTGGGATTTATTATAACAATTAATTTGATATCAAACATCTGGTATCTGTTCCTTCAGGGGACTTTTAAAATTAAAATAAAGTCTCCCCATTCTAGCCTATGGAGGCCATTCACTACAATGAGGGAAAAACAAATTTGGCTGTTTTACCTCACAGGGCTTATAAAACTATTTTTATAAGGTCCCTGCTTATAGTTACATGGCACCCAGCCCTAGAGGCACATAGGGCACACCTTAAGGGTGACTTATATGTAAAAATAAGGTTGTTTAAAACTTTAGAACTACTTTTAATTCCAAAGTCGAATTTGCATATAACTTTAATTTTAAAGCAGCCAGCAAGGCAGACCGGCCTTTAAAATGACACTGGGCCCCTCAGCAGTGCACCTATGGGTGCACTACATTTGCTGTGGTCCATAAACCTACATGCCCTACCATATATTAGGGACTTATAGGTAGCTTGACTTAGCCAATTGTAATTTGCCTAATTTGCATACTGATTTTACACAGAGCACAGGCCCTGGGACTGGTTAGCAGTACCCACGGCACCATCAGAGTCAGGAATAAACCAGCAAAAAGTGGAAAATGGGGGTAAAAAGTTAGGGGGACTCTGCAATCAGCCCAGTTCTCTCACACCAGCTGCCAACCCTCAATGAACAGACCCACCAGGATGTCCTAGGAGCACTTCATACACACCTCCAGTTTCAGGGAGTATACACAGCATTGAGGGGTCTCCACATGAACCGCCCAGCACCAACACCCACCACAGGCCAGTACTCACACAGCCCTGGACTCCGAAGACCCAGAGATCAGCTTTCAGAGGACAGTGGTAGGAGTCCAGTGGGAGCTGCCAAATCAGGGTTGGGTGGGGGTGGAGACCATGGCAGGCAGCCTAGAGGGAATGCAGATGTGCCTCAGTCCAAATAAGGACAATTCAGCTGCCATCAGAGGCCCCTCACTCCCTGCTACGTGGACTCCAGCACTATCTGGCGGACATAACTGCTGTCATGAAGGAGAGGCTACAACAAATGCCCTCCCAAAATGCCAGTAGCATGCAGAATATCCTGGAGTTTATACAGCGGGAAAAGGTCTCCCTCAAAGAAAACATGGCTGCCTAACATACTGATGTTGTTTCGGTCTTGAAGAATCAGCAGTTCCTCCTTGCAGCAGTTATGCCTTATGTGTTGCAACAAGTGGCAAGTGCCGGGTCCTTTGACTCCACATCTCTATCCTCTGAAGTGTGTTTGGCCCCTTCTACCTCTACAAATAGCAGCAGCCATGGAACAGGAGGCACCACACACGTCAGAGGATGAAAATGTGAAAGGAATAACATTCACAAGGAAAAGCACCCGGTAACACCATTCTGTGCCACAAGGACAGTTTCTCCTTAGTTCTGGGGTTAGGATCATGCCAGTGTTGTGACAGTATGAAATGTGCCCTCTTCACCTAACCACTGTTGAAATGTCTGCTATGTGCTGTCATTGTCTCTACCATACCAATTGGCAATGTTGTGCACTCCTCACTAATGCACACTACTCCTAGCCATGTCTCATGACATGTCCCTCAATCCTGAACTCCGATTGTGCTAGACATGACAAACGTTCACTCATGGAATCTGTGAAATGGATATTGTATGGAAATCACAATAACAATAGGACCTGTAAATAAAGCACCTTGTGGGCATGTCACATTTCTACATTTACTGCGATCCATCTACTCAGCTAAGAGTGAGCCATGTGTGTCAATGTATGTCAATGTGTACAGAACATCAGTACTGTCAGACACTATGCCACATACGAGGATCCAAACAAAAGAAAGCTGAATGAAAGTGGTGTCGGCTGCAACTAAATTACTGTGTATACTAAGGTGGTGATTCCTACGCCAAGCGGGAACCGCCAGAAGACCGTACCGCGGTTGAAAGACCGCGGCGGTCATTCTGAGTTTCCTGCTGGGCTGGCGGGCGACCGCCAGAAGGCCGCCCGCCCGCCCAGCGGGAAACCCCCTTCCACGAGGATGCCGGCTCCGACACTGACTCCGACATAGCAGACACTGAAAATCTTTGTGGGGCCCCTGCAGTGCCCATGCTGGTGGCATGGGCACTGCAGGGGCCCCCAGGGGCCCCAAGACACCAGTTACCGCCAGCCAGGTTCTGGCGGTCAAAACCGCCAGAACCAGGCTGGCGGTAAGGGGGTCGGAATCCCCATGGCAGCGCTGCAAGCAGCGCCGCCATGGAGGATTCCCTAGGGCAGCGGAAAACCGCCGCGGTCAGAATGCCCATGGATGCACCGCCAGCCTGTTGGCGGTGCATCCTCCGTCCCCTACCCTGGCGGTCTCGGACCGCCAGGGTAGGAATCCCCCCCTAAATGCTTTGGAACCCATATCCTTGAAGTAGACATACGGCATGCATGGCTCATAACCCAGTCAATTATTATAATTTACCCAGATGGGAGTACCAGTACAACTTATTAGTGTGGAACAGGAAAAGCTAACCCTAGCAGTGATGGCCACCTGTCAGCGAAGCAGGATACAGTTCCAAATTTGGGAGCTGTCAGATGTACCACATTTGCCAACAATGAATTACCAGGACCCCACCAATGACAGGTGAAGTACCATATTTACCTGTACAAGCTAAAGATTACATACACATTGTGAATGGCAGGAACACAGGATGGCAAATATATGCACTAGAAGACAGAATGTAGCAGCCATTCTGATATCTCCTCGGTCGTGGGGATACATATGGGAAACCTGGGAAATCAAGACAGTAAACATACCCTAGGCCATTCCCCCAACTTGGCCAGTGCACTCATGACATGCCACAGACACAATCAATTACAAAACTAATTAGGCTAAGATAAACAGGATTTATTTTACAAAAATTGAGCAAATGAAAACCTAAAACCTACCCTATTCTAAACTAACCTATACTAACTATCCTTAATTTAAATCTACACCTATCTAACCTATTCTAAACTTATCTTACACATCTTACACCACATTTTAAACATTGGCACCGCACCCCTCTTAAGAGACGAAATACAAGTAGGACAACATAAACTATGACTACACATGTATTATCCTAACCTATTGCCTAAGCAAATATGCACTTTGCAACTCACTTGACGTCTACTGGGACAAAACTGGTATTCAACTGATATCAGGTGTCTGCAATTAAATCTGCTGAGCAGCCAGGCAGCTGGCCTTTGAATAAGGAAGGAAATATTTGTTCTCTGCTGACGAAGGGATGAACTCAGAAGCACATTTCCAGAGATGTTTGAAAATACAAGGCCTGAAATAATGAAAGTGTCAGAGAATTTTCTGTAAGTTGCTGACTTTGCTACATTCCATAATGACCAGTTGTGAGTGCGCTGTCACATAGGCTCCCTTTATTCTAATGAGACTACTTGATTTTGAGCAGCAGAATCGCCCGCAGCATGGGAGAACCCACTGCGGGTGACACCTGTCGCTCCAATCCGGGTTTTGCTCCGGCTAACTAGCAGTGCCTCATCTCCACCCAAGTGTATGGATGACTGGGCAGCCGAGCGCATGACATACTTGCCTTCTCAGGGAAGTCGTGGTCCCTCAGGTCTCATCCGGTTCTCTCATTTACAATTCAGTCTCATATATCAATGACAAAGAGAGCCAGTTTATGTTTCAATATTAGGTTTAATAAAACAACTGCATCTTAGGTAGCAAAGTGTGTGCTGCAACAACCAGTACAACCCAACATGACAGTATTAAAACTGTGACTAGCAAAGTGAAGCATAAGAATAACGCTATCATATTGTCACTGTAATCAATGGACTAGCTCCTACCTACGCAAAGATAGAGCACAGCATGTTAAGCTCTAATTCTGCCCTTCAGATTCCCCTGGGAAGACATCAACCCCAATACCTGAGCAAAGGCCTGTAGTCTGCATTAGCATCTGTCGTGAAGCGTCCAGCAATCAGCATACAGTCGTGGTTCTCTGGCTGGAATCTCCCTCTAACGTGTAAGGGACAAGAAAGTGTTTTTATAATAACACAGCTGATATTCTGAGAAAATGTCCCTACGTACATATGTGTATTTTCTATGAATGTTGAAGACTAAACTTCTACCACGTTCACCGGCAATGTACCGTACTGTAGCCTTGGAAGAAGTACAGAGTGATCAAGAATGTCTTGTTTGAGAACAGAGTGCTGGCCTAGGCAAAAACAGTTAGATAAACAGAAAATAAAACAAGACCGTAAAAATGGTAATTGTAACAATAATAAAACAAAATTGAATAAAATATATCTAGGTTAAAGTGCACAGCAGCCTAGCGTGTTAAAATAACGTGCATGGAGCTATAACTAAAATGGATACACAACAGCGCTTTCGTGTTCAGAACAACTCTCTCTTGCACTTATATATATATGTGTATATATATATATATATATATATATATATATATATATATATATATATATATATACATATTTTTTTATACACAAATACCCCAACATGACCTTTACCCAAACCTCCAAATAACCTATAACCTAAAATAAGGTAGAAAAAACCATACCCCCCTATACTTAACCTAACCTATGCCTACCCTACACTAACCTAAGACTACAAAAACCCCATTTAAAACTATACAAAACAGTAAAAGGAAGGGAAATGAACTGGGAGGTTGTACAATACAATATATGTTTACTTCCTCCTTTTCTTTAACTTTTGCTTTATGTATCACAACAACTTGCGGCCCTCTGCTCCATCCTCCTCCAATTTAGTCAATTTGGCCAAAATCTGCCCAATGTCCCTTCTCATGTCCTGCTCAAACTGGCTTGGGACTACTGCAGGTGACTGTACTGGTGGCTGTGTGAACACTGGTGCAGCTGATGTTGAGGGCTTTGGTCCAGCTGTGGTCCCCCTGCACTCCTTATGGCTTGCCTCAGTGTCCTTTTGTGGTTATATTGGAGGACCCCTGTGAGGAAAGGCACACCATTCCCCTGATACTTTTTCTCTTCGGAACCTCCCAGTTATTCAGCGGTATGCCTCATCAACCTCCATTACGTGGCAGTATTGTTCGGCCCTTTTATGGAGTTCTCGCCTCTGTACTTCTGTCATGTAGGCAGCTGAAATATGAGGAGAAGCAAGCATCAGTATCAGCATTGGGTGGAGGTTGTACAGACATATAGGTGGTCATTCTGACCCTGGCGGTTGAAAACCGCCAGGGCAGAGTGCCGCGGAAGCACCGCCAACAGGCTGGCGGTGCTTCATGGGCAATTCTGACCGCGGCGGTAAAGCCGCGGTCAGAAAAGGGCAACCGGCGGTTTCCCGCCGGTTTACCCCTGCCCCAAAGAATCCTCCATTGCGGCGCTGTAAAATGCGGCATGTAAAAACCGCCAGGAACAGGATGGCGGGAACGGGTGTCGTGGGGCCCCTGGGGGCCCCTGCACTGCCCATGCCACAGGCATGGGCAGTGCAGGGGCCCCCTAACAGGGCCCCATAATGATTTTCAGTGTCTGCCTAGCAGACACTGTAAATCGAGACGGGTGCCACTGCACCCGTCGCACACCATCAACTCCGCCGGCTCCATTCGGAGCCGGCTTCATCGTTGCTGGGGCTTTCCCGCTGGGCGGGCGAGCGGCCTTTTGGCGGTCGCCCGCCCGCCCAGCGGGAAAGTCAGAATGACCGCCGCGGTCATTTGACCGCGGTGCGGTCTTCTGGCGGGGGAACTTTGGCGGGCGGCCTCCGCCGAAGTAGGAATGACCCCCATAATGTATACTGCAACTGCAGATAACACATACAGTCCAACACACATTCCTCAAAAATGACTTACTTCTCATCTATTACTATTTCCTACCAGTCATCATCAGTATCCTGTACATGTGACTGGGATGATGGAAATCTATTTAGAAACAACAGGGCCCAGTGCTGAGTGGACAAAATTGTCCATGATCAACATTTGTGTCTTCTAACATGTGAGGATCACATGTCCCAACAAGTCTGGAGTTCCTGTGTCCTTGTGCATAAGGGGGGATGTGTGTGCAATCCATCACCTTGATACACCTGGTTAAATATCAAGGCTTGCCCAGTTATCGTGGAGGCAAGGTGTGGGCCATATTGTAGGAGGCTGGCCTGGCTTGTAGTGGGTACCAGAGGTACTTACACCTTGTGCCAGGTCCAGTTATCCCTTATTAGTGTAGAAGATGTGTTTCTAGCAGCTTAGGCTGATAGATGGTAGCTCATGGCAAAGCAGCTTAGGCTGAACTAGGAGACATGTAAAGCTCCTACTATACAACTGGTGTCATATTCACAATATCATAAGAAAACACAATACACAGAATTACTAAAAATAAAGGTACTTTATTTTTATGACAATATGTCAAAAGTATATCAGTGAGTACCCTCAGTATGAGGATAAGATATATACACAAGATATATGTACACAAACCAAACTTAGGTAAGTAATAGCAAGAAAAGTAATGCAAACAGTGTAGAATCACAGTAGATTGCGATAGGAGCACATGGGTATAGGAGCAACACAAACCATATACTCCAAAAGTAGAATGCGAACCACGAATGGACCCCAAACCTATGTGAGCTTGTAGAGGGTCGCTGGGACTGTAAGAAAACAGTGAGGGTTAGAAAAATAGCCCACCCCAAGACCCTGAAAGGTAGGTGTAAAGTGCACCTACTATTCCCAGAGGGCACAGAAGTCGTGATGGGTGTTTCTGCAGGAAGAACAAACACCAGCAATGCAACAACAGTGGATTTCTGGGCCTGAGTACCTGTAAGACAAGGGGACCAAGTCTAATAGTTGCGACATTGTCGAGAGTGGGCAGGAACCCAGGAAATGCCAGCTGAGGGTGCAAGGAAGCTGCCACTGGATGTAAGAAGCTTGGAGTTCTGCAAGAAAGAAGAGAGCTAGGGACTTCTCCTTTGGAAGATGGATGTGCCACGTCGCGATGAAGCTTGCAGAGGTGTTCCCACGCAGAAAGACCACAAACAAGCCTTGCTAGCTGGAAGGGTTGCGGTAGAGGTTTTTGGGTGCTGCTGTGGCCCAGGACGGACCAGGATGTCGCCACTTGGAGGAGGAGACAGAGGGGACACCCAGTAATTCAAGGAGCCCTCACAGAAGCAGGCAGCACCTGCAGAAGTACCTGAACTGGACTCCATGCAAAGTCACAAAAGGGAGTCCCACGACGCCGGAGGACAACTCAGAAGGTTGTGCCCTGCAGGATAGAGTGTCAGGGACCCAGGCTTGGCTGTGCATGAAGGAAATCCTGGAAGAGTGCACAGGAGCCGGAGCAGCTGCAAATCACGCAGTGCCCAGCAATGAAGTCTAGTGTGGAGAGGCAAGGACTTACCTCCACCAAACTTGGACTGAAGAGACACTGGACTGTGGGATTCACTTGGACAGAGTTGCTGAGTTCCAGGGACCATGCTTGTCAGGCTGAGAGGGGACCCAGAGGACCAGTGATGCAGTCTTTTGGTGCCTGCGTTAGCAGGGGAAGATTCCGTCGACCCACTGGAGATTTCTTCTTGGCTTCCAGTGCAGGGAGGAAGCAGGCTACCCCCAGCACATGACCACCTGGAAACAATCGAGAAAGCCGGCAGGATGAGGCGATACAAGGTTGCTAATAGTCGTCTTGCTACTTTGTTGCGGTTTTGCAGGCGTCCTGAGCAGTCAGCGGTCGATCCTTTGGCAGAAGGTGAAGAGGGAGATGCAGAGGAACTCTGGTGAGCTCTTGCATTCGTTATCTAAAGAATTCCCCAAAGCAGAGACCCTAAATAGCCAGAAAAGGAGGTTTGTCTACCAATGAAGGAGGATTGGCTACCAAGAGAGGTAAGAGCCTATCAGAAGGAGCCTCTGACGTCACCTGCTGGCACTGGCCACCCAGAGCAGTCCAGTGTGCCCCCAACACCTCTGAATCCAAGATGGCAGAGGTCTGGGACACACTGGAGGAGCTCTGGGCACCTCCCCTGGGAGGTGCAGGTCAGGGGAGTGGCCACCCCCTTTTCTTTGTCCAGTTTCGCACCAGAGCAGAGGTGGGGGATTCCTGAACCGGTGCAGAATGGCTTATGCAGAGATGGGCACCATCTGTGCCCATCAAAGCATTTCCAGAGGCTGGGGGAGGCTACTCCTCCCCAGCCCTTACACCTATTTCCAAAGGGAGAGGGTGTGACACCCTCTCTCAGAGGAAATCCTTTGTTCTGCCTTCCTGGGCCAGGGCTGTCTGGACCCCAGGAGGGCAGAAACCTGTCTGAGGGGTTGGCAGCAGCAGCAGCTGCAGTGGAGACCCCAGAAAGGCAGTTTGGCAGTACCCGGTTACTATGCTAGAGACCCAGGGGATCATGCAATTGTCCCCCCAGTGCCAGAATGGCATTGGGGTGACAATTCCATGATCTTAGACATGTTACATGGCTATGTTTGGAGTTACTATTGTGACGCTATACATAGGTAGTGACCTATGTATAGTGAAAGCGTGTAATGGTGTCCCCGCACTCACAAAGTCTGGGGAATTTGCCCTGAACGATGTGGGGGCACCTTGGCTAGTGCCAGGGTGCCCACACACTAAGTAACTTTGCACCCAACCTTCACCAGGTGAAGGTTAGAAATATAGGTGCCTTATAAGTTACTTAAGTGTAGTGGTAAATGGCTGTGAAATAACTTGGACGTTATTTCACGCAGGCTGCACTGGCAGACCTGTGTAAGAATTGTCAGAGCCCCCGATGGGTGGTAAAAGAAATGCTGCAGCCTGGAACCCCAATACCCTGGGTACCTCAGTATCATATACTAGGGAATTATATGGGTGTACCAGTATGCCAATGTGAATTGGTAAATTTAGTCACTAGCCTGTTAGTGACAAATTTGGAAAGCAGAGAGAGCATAACCACTGAGGTTCTGGTTAGCAGAGCCTCAGTGATACAGTTAGGCATCACACAGGGAACACATACAGGGCACATACCTATGAGCACTGGGGCCCTGTCTGGCAGGGTCCCAGTGACACATAGACTAAAACAACATATATACAGTGAAATATGGGGGTAACATGCCAGGCAAGATGGTACTTTCCTACACATAGGATAGGGGGCCAGGTAACTTCCCACCTGCTATTCTAAGGTTTGGTAAATCAACATTAATATGCCCTGTTGTAAAACCTGACCTGAGTATACTTAACAAGGGGGCACACCATTGCCTATGATGTGCCCACATGTACAACTGATTCAAAATTTCCAGGAAGTTTGGCTTTAAACCTGAGCTGCACCATCAGAGTTGTCAACACATTACAGAACTGAAGCCCCCTGCCCTTTGCTATGTAGTGCTACATGTGTTAAACAGCACACAATTGGTGGCTGTATGGGTGCCCTTAGGCCCACAGTGAGTTTGGCACTGCAATTGGTGCTCAAACAGTATCAAGAATCATAATTTGTGCATGCATGTCAGACATCATGAAAGTACCAGGTTCACATACAGCATTCACATCATATGCATATGTGATGTAACTTACATCACTAACAAATATCATGGTTGCAGGACCATGTCGTGAAAACTACTTGAGATCTGGTGTGGGAAGAATCATTGACTTTTCACACAACCATCTGAAGGTTAATTGTCTACTAGATGTGTGCACTAATGATTGTTGTGTAGCACAATATGACTCCTTGCAGTAATACAGACTCATTATAGGGGTGATTCCTACCCTGGCGGTCGGTAATAAAGTGGTGGCCAACCCGCCAACAGGCAGGCGGTCAAAAAAGTGGAAATCTGACCCTGGCGGGAACCGCCAACACAGCCCGCCACTTTAATACTCCGACCGCCACAGCGGGACAAACAAACAGCGCAGCGGTCACCGCCAACAGGCAGGCGGCAGACAATGTACCGTCCACCCTATCACAACTCACCAATCCGCCACCTTTTCCGGGGCGGGAGCCCCGCCGATAAAAACAAGGCGGAAACAGACTACGAACGGGAAAACGCTCACCTCTATACACTCCACGAGGAAGGAGGACAGCATGGAACCCGAATTAAACATCCTACCAGCTATTGTCTACCTGCTCATCTACCAGGAGTACGAACGCCGGCGCAGACGACAACAGTGAGTACTGCACCTACGACACAGGGGAGGGGGGAGGAGGAAAGCTTACGGGCACACACATACGCCATACACCCACCCCCCCACCCCAAATACCTACACCCCAATGCAGAGCAACAAGTCAGAGTGACACCCCCCAAACCCCCCGGAATAATGCAAAGACATAATTAAAATGATCTTTAAAGTTTATGTATATTATAGCTCTATTGAAGTTATGGGAAATATGCAATATGAAAGATACAAAATAAAGAATGAACATAGTGAAAAATATATACATAGGCAATAAGTCCTGCACATTTTGTCAAAGTTTCATAGTCCGTGGGCCAATGTGCACAAACACATGGGCAAAGCCCACACACGAGACCAGATACCATTGGAGAGAACACTGTTGGGGCATCAGATGATAAAACTACAGGCACCTCAGGGGGAAGGGAAGGGGGGGCACCTCAGCCAGATGAGTCCACGACGCAAGATCCACGAGGGGTCTCCATGCCCACTGTACCATCCTGGGTAGTGCAAAGCCACAGTCTCACAAGTCTCTACAGTGGGAGGGTTGCCCACTGTGCCATCCTGGGGAGTGCAAAGCCACAGTCTCTCAAGTCTCTACAGTGGGAGGGTTGCCCACTGTGCCATCCTGGGGAGTGCAAAGCCACAGTCCATCAGATGGATTACCGTCTCCACTGGTAATGGAGGAGGCATGGTGCCCAGAGTGATTCGTGAAGCCCTGCTCGACACAGAACCGGCACTGTCAATGGGACAGCAGTGCTTGAGACGGCGTTGCCGAGCGGAGCGGTGCTTGACAGGAAGGGCCCAGCGGAGCGGTGCTTGACAGAAAGGGCCCAGCGGAGCGGTGCTTGAGACGGCGGTGCCCAGCGGAGCGGTGCTTGACAGGAAGGGCCCAGCGGAGCGGTGCTTGACAGGAAGGGCCCAGCGGAGCGGTGCTTGTCTTGGCGGGGCCCTGTTCAGCGTTGCTTGTCACGGCGGCCCCTGTTCAGCGGTGCTTGTCACGGCGGCCCCTATTCAGCGGTGCTTGTCTTGGCGGGGCCCTGTTCAGCGGTGCCTGTCACGGCGGCCCCTGTTCAGCGGTGCTTGTCACGGCGGGGCCCTGTCCAGCGGTGCTTGTCTTGGCGGGGCCCTGTTCAGCGGTGCCTGTCACGGCAGCCCCTGTTCAGCGGTGCTTGTCACGGTGGGGCCCTGTTCAGCAGTGCTTGTCTTGGCGGGGCCCTGTTCAGCGGTGCTTGTCTTGGCGGGTCCCTGTTCAGCGGTGCTTGTCACGGCGGGGCCCTGTTCAGCAGTGCTTGTCACGGCGGCCCCTGTTCAGCAGTGCTTGTCACGGCGGCCCCTGTTCAGCGGTGCTTGTCCTGTGTTTCTAGGCAGCCAGACCTGGCCAATACTTCCCGCTCAGTCGCCATCCGACCTTGCGGTCGCGGGCCCTCCTGTGATGGAGTCCTGGGCCCGTGGGTGTCGTCTGTCACACCCGGAATGGGGCTGGTGGGGCCCTCTTGGTCAGCTCGCCTGCTGCCTGACTTCTCCGCCCTGCTGCCTTTGCCCTCTTTTGCTGAAGCTCTGTGGCCCTTGCCTCCCTTTGATGATGTGGCAGGTGACGGGGCAAGGCTACTGTCCTTGGTGGCAGCCGTCTCAGGCTTGTCGCGCCGCCCCTTCGTTTTTTTGGTCCTCTTCCCAGGGGGTGGGCTGGCTGTCCCCTTGCTGCTGGCCGATGTTCCTCCTCTAGGCGCTGGTGGACTCCAATAGCCCTGCACTATGGTCCTAGTAGATGCAGGGCTGGTGGTGGCTGAGGTGCTCTTTGGACTCTTACCAGATGGAGGGGGTGGGTCAGGTGATGCAAAGAGGTTAATTTCGGAGAGGAAAAGTTTTTTAGGAGCAATGGGAAGGGTAGGTGCAGTGGGTATGGGAGTGGAGGAAGAGGATGTGGTTGTAGGAGAGTCAAGTGTGCTGTTTTTGGGTGCAGGTGCTTGTGACTGATGCTGTCGTGAGGTGGATGGCTGTTGGGTGGGTGGCTGCCTGCGTTTGTGTGGTTTGGAAGAGGGGGTGACCCACACACTGGGAGAGGACACAGGGGATGTGTAAATGGCAGTGGGGGTGGTGACTGCACTTGTGCAGACTGTACTGGAGGGTGTGCTGGGGATGGAAGTACTGGCTGATGGTGGTGTGCATGCAGGTGTGAGTGGAGACGTCACAGGGAGGGAGGAGGGAGACAAGGAGGTGGGGGACACAGAGGTGGTAGTGACTGTTGGCATGTCTGCATCTGGATGTTGCTTGGGTGAATGCTTGTGGGATCTGTGGTGCTTATGTCTGGATGAGCTGCCCTTGGGTGTTGAGGTGTGTGCAGGCTGGTCTGATGGTGTGGATGGGATAGGCAGAGGAACAGGAGACTGGTACTGGGTGGAGGGAGGCTGGAGACGGGGACAATGGCTGCCGTCAGTGCTGAGGCCAGAGCGTTGAGCGATCGCTGATGGGCAGCCTGACCCGAATGAATGCCCTCCAGGTATGCATTGCTCCGATGCACCTCCCTTTCTACACCCTGGATGGCATTCAAAAGGGTAGACTGCCCAACAATGATGGTCCTCAGGAGGTCAATGACCTCCTCACTGAGGGCAGCAGGGGTAACTGGGGCAGGGCATGAGGTGCCTGGGGCGAAGGAGATGGCCGGCTTCCTGACCGAACGGGCACGGAGGGAAGGCTGAGGGGCTGCTGGGAGGGCGGGGCTGGTGCGCTGGGTGGCGGCTGTACCTGTAGTGGCGGTGGGCACGGATGTTGCCGCCACCGCAAGGGAGCTCCGTTCCGAGGACGTGTCGGTGACGCTGACGTCTCCACGGGTCCCCGTTGTGGAGCTCCCCTCGCCCTCCGTCTCACTGGTGTACTCGGAGTCGGTTGCATGGCCCTCTGGGGCCATGTGAGATGCAGCTCCCTCGTGCGCCGATGCCTCTTCTCCTCCGCCTATGATGCTAATGCACACATGAACAGGAAGACAAAGAAAATGGGGGGGGAGAAATGAAGACAGGTTGAGTGCATGCATTGGCAACACCATTGTCGGAGAGGACAGACACAGAAGCCCCCAGCACTAGGCCGCGCAATCGGGGTACACTACTCAGTTATTGTGACTAGGCCTACAGGTCTATGGACGACAAATGCACACATGGGTGAGGCCGGACCATGGATAGCTGTACTTGGCACCCTACAGAGGTGGGGGGGGCACAGGGCCATGCCTAATGGAGGGGCCTAGCCTACAGAATGCGCCCTGGTCTAGAGATACCCACAGCCCTCCTCCCCCACCCAGACACCTTCACTGCGCGCAAAGATAGCAGAATGTGCTGATACTCACCCCCTTGTGTCTGCTGTGATGTCCTCACGCGCCCATCCAAATCGGGGTAGGCCACCGCCAGGATCCGGGACATCAGGGGGGTCAATTGGCGGCTGGCACCCCTCCTACGTTGGGAGGCCATCCCCAGCAGAGCCTCTGCGGTCTTTCTGGTCCCGCGGCGGATGTCCTCCCACCTCTTTCGGCAGTGGAGGCCCTGTCTGTTGTGGACCCCCAGGGCCCGGACGTCCTTGGCGATGGCATGCCAAATTTCGATCTTCTGATGGGCGCTGACCTATGTGACATGTACAGGGTGGGAAAGGAAATATCATCACTTTTCTGCCTGGTCAATGTGAGTGGCCCCCCTCCCCAACCTTGCCATGTGGCACATGCTCTCATCTGTCGTGCGTTGCACTCCTCATTCGCTCACCTCCCCACCATCTTACATCCACCCCACTCAACACAGGCATAGCCCATTCAACGTGCACCCTGTGTACTAACCTGTTGGTCTGGAAGACCGTAGAGTAGCGCATACTGGGGGAGGACCCCATCAACAAGTTTCTCCAATTCTTCTGAAGTGAAGGCAGGGGCCCTTTCCCCAGTCGCAGCAGCCATTGTATCTCCCAGACCGAGGTCACAGCAGCACTTGCAGTATAGGTCCTCTCCTGTGGATGATCAGGTCTCAAGTGATTAATCAGATAGAAAATGGCGGTCACGACCACGTACCACGACCGCCGGCGCACATCGTCATTGGCTACTGAAACCCATAGGGTGCAATGTTAACCAATGCGGCTTAGCACCGCGGTCTTCGACCGCCTACCGCCACGGTGTGCCACGCCAGCGCATTGACCTCACATCCCATTGTCACACTTCACAGGTCAGGCAGCCGCCATTTCAAGGGCCCACATGGCATAATTTCTACTGCGTCACACAGGCCTAGGCCTTGCATTGCCACTCATAAAAGCCTTTCAATGCATAGCGATTCGTGTACTGTGCAAGCTGTGTGAATGAACCTGTGGGTTGCTTGACTCTGTGCTCCATGTTGTCCTTCCTAGGCACCGTCCGCTGGGACTTGCGAGGAGAAGGATGAATCCTCCCGTGTACCGACCGCTGGTGGACCTGTCAACAATGGAAGAACGACATATCATACTTAGATACAGGCTTGACAGAGCCACTATACATGAACTGTATGCCCAGCTGGAGCCAGACCTGATGTCCCCAATCCGCCAACCCACAGGGATTCCCCCTCTGGTGCAGGTTCTGTCAGTACTCCATTTTTTGGCAAGTGGGTCTTTTCAGACAACAGTGGCCATGTCATCAGGGATGTCTCAGCCTATGTTTTCTAAGGTTTTGTCCAGAGTGTTGTCTGCCCTGATGAAATACATGCGGAGCTACATTGTTTTCCCTGAGGTGGGCGATTTGGCTACAGTGAAGGGTGATTTCTATGCCTTTGGACATATCCCCAACATCATTGGTGCCATTGATGGGACCCATGTGGCTTTGGTTCCCCCCAAAGAAAGTGAGCAGGTGTACAGAAACAGAAAAAGTTATCATTCGATGAATGTCCAGGTGGTCTGTTTGGCTGACCAGTACATCTCCCATGTAAATGCCAAGTTCCCTGGGTCAGTGCATGACGCGTATGTCATGCGAAATAGCAGCATCCCTTATGTGATGGAACAGCTACAGAGACACCGTGTGTGGCTAATAGGTGACTCTGGTTACCCCAACCTGTCGTGGCTACTTACCCCAGTGAGGAATCCCCGGACCAGGGCAGAGGAACGGTACAATGAGGCCCATGGACGAACTAGGAGGATCATAGAAAGGACCTTCAGGCTCCTGAAGGCCAGGTTTAGGTGCCTGCATATGACAGGTGGATCCCTAATGTACTCACCAAAGAAGGTGTGCCATATCATCGTGGCCTGCTGTATGCTTCACAATCTTGCTTTGCGACGCCAGGTGCCTTTTCTGCAGGAGGATGGTCCAGATGGTGGTGTTGTAGCAGCTGTGGAGACTGTGGAGAGTGAAGAGGAGGAAGACGACGGGGACGACACGGACAACAGAGATACAGTCATACAACAATATTTTCAGTAGCACACAGGTAAGAATCACCCACGCCATTTTACAATTTCTTAAGGCCTCATGCGTCTCTACTGTCTGTTTTTCCCCCCAGTTCCTGTTAACTGATTTGTGACTTTCCCTTCCCTTTTCAGAGCTGTATGACCCACTGCGTGACTTCAGCTTTGTTTGCCCATGGACTAAAGCTTATTGACATTGGTATGTTGTCATCACAATGTAACTGAACATTATTGCACCGTTATGTGTAATACATTTGTTAAGAATACAAGCAGACTCCAGATTTTTTAAGTGCAATAAGTGATTTATTTCAAGTGCTACATATAGGTACATGATTGTAAAATGGTGATGGGTGGGGGTGGAGTAATGTCCATGGCAGAGTCCAGTTCTCAGTCTCACAGGTGCATTGTCCATATGCCTGTGGAAGGATGGAGCAGGGGCAGTTAAAGGTTGGACAGGGTGACAATGTGGGACTGTGGGATGACATCAGGGGGTATCTTATGCTGGCGGGGGTCTTGGCATCCTACTCTGTCTTCTTGTGAGATCTCAGGTTCCGCTTGCGGGGTGGTTCTTCTTCAGCAGGAGGTGGGGTTCTGGTGGCCTGTTGTTGTGTGGGGGCCTCCTGTCCACTAGCGCCGGCGGAGGTGGTAGGCTGTTCCTGGTCTAGGCTAGTGACAGGGGCCCTTTGGGGTGCCACATGGTCCCGCAATGTGGTGACTATCTGGTTAAGGGCCACGACGATGGTCCACATTGCGGAACCAATGTTCCTCTCTGAACCCCATGTACCGTTCCTCCTGCTGTGCCTGGATCTCCTGGAACCTGGCCAGTACCGTCGCCATCGTCTCCTGGGAGTGGTGGTATGCTCCCATGATGGAGGAGAGGGCCTCTTGGATAGTGGGTTCCCTGGGCCTGTCCCCCCCCTGTCGCACAGCAGCCCTCCCAGTTCCCCTGTGTTCCTGGGCCTCTGTCCCCTGGACGGTGTGCCCACTACCACTGCCCCCAGGTCCCTGTTGTTGTTGGGGTGGTGGGTCAACCTGGGTGCCCTGTAGTGGCGGACACACCGCTGATTGACGTGTCCTGGAGACAGAGGCATGGGCCCGCTGGATGGGAGCTGTGCTGGTGTTCCCAGAGGGGGTTAGGTCTGCTGTAGCCTGTGGCTGTCTGTGGGGAACCGACTGTCCAGAGGTCCCCGATGAGCCGGGCTGGTCATCTGGGTCCAGGGAGACAGAGCTGCTGTCATCTCTGGGGGCCTCTTCTGGGGGTGGGATGGACATCTCTGTACCCTCCGTGGCGGTGTGGTGGCGTTCGGGTCCTGCAGGGGTATAAGGGTATGGTTATTGCTTCTGTGTGTGGCATTTCGTGTGATGGGTGGGTGGCCGTGTACCCAAGTGCAGGCATTCCCTTGTGGGGGCTTTTGTGAGGGTGGCTTGTGGGGGTGATATGTGTGTGCAGTGGGCATGCTTTGGTGATGGGTGTCCATGCTTTGTGGTCGCATGCAGGGCTTGGTGTTGGGATGGGTGGGTTGTGATGGTGAGCCATTTGCAAGGAGTTGTTGTGATGGGGTGGGGGTGGGGGTATGTGCTGGCTTGCAGGTGGGGTGGGGGTGGGAAGAAGTAGTTAAGACTTGACTTACCAGAGTCCATTCCTCCGCCTACTCCTGCGAGGCCCTCAGGATGCAGGATGTGCAAGACTTGCTCCTCCCATGTTGTGAATTCTGGGGGAGTAGGTGGGGGTCCGCCGCCAGTCTTCTGCACCGCAATGTTGTGCCTTGATACCATGGAACGCACCTTCCCCCGTAGGTCGTTCCAGCGCTTCCTTATGTCATCCCGATTGCGTGGATGCTGTCCCACCGCGTTGACCCTGTCCACTATCCTTTGCCATAGCTCCATCTTCCTAGCAATTGTGGTGTGCTGCACCTGTGCCCCCGAAGAGCTGGGGCTCTACACGAAGTATTTCCTCCACCATGACCCTGAGTTCTGCGTCAGAGAACCTGGGGTGTCTTTGGGGTGCCATGGGGTGGTGTGGATGAGGTGAGGGATGTTGTATGTGTTATAGAGTGTGATGTGTGTGGTGGTGTATGGTGTTTTGTGCGTGGTAATTGTGTGGGTGATGTTGTGATTTGCCTCTGTGTGATGGTCTACTCTAAGCAGTGCTGTCTCTCTCTGTCCTTAATTCGCAATTGTGGTCGTAGGGGTTTGTGGGTGATGTGGGTGTGTGTTTTATATTGTATTGGGTGTGTGGGAGTGGTGTGTGTATGTGTATCAGGTGTGTGTATTTCAAATTGTCCAATGTGGTTGTGTTTTGTAAGGGTGTGTGTATTTTGAGCGCGGCAGTGTGTACCGCCAATGGAATACCGCGGTTGAAAGACCGCCGCGTGGATTCGTGGGTCCGAATGGCATGGGCGTATTTCTGTTGGCATGACGGTGGAGGTTTGGTCATCGCCATTTTTTCGCTGACCTTTGGTGTGGCGGACTTTTGTGGGTGTCAAGTAGCGGGTCAGAATGACCGTGGCGGTTTACCGCGGCGGTGTTATGGCGGTCTTCTGACCGGCGGTAATCGCCTTTTACCGCCGAGGTCAGAATGACCCCCTATATCTGAAGTGTACTGAGGCACCTGTGGTGTATGCATCTCCTACATAAGCCTCCTAGAGACCTCTGCATATATCACCAACATATGTACCGTCTTGTCAATAAGTCTAAGCTATGTGTGGCACACTGTGTTGGCAATGATGCTGTGACAAAGTAAATGTAAACAGGCAAGCTATGTACACAAACAGCTACCCTGAGACCTATTAGGGTAGACACCTATGAATACCTGGCCAGCTATAGCAATTCCCATTTCACACAATTCCATGCCAGCACACGTTGCCCCTTGAACTACATGCAAGCCATTCTCATTGCACAACATTCTAACATACATGATGACACCATCCATTCTCCAATGATATCAGATCATTGGTCAAACACAACCATCTTTCATAGCATTCCACACGTCAGACTGACTCACACCAAACCCGGGATTAGCACCCATGACGCACAAGATTACACTCATGGGGGTCTTCAAATTGCGCAACCTCTCTTATGGTGTAGGATGGAAAACATTGCTTAGTGTAATTAGTACACATAAGTTATTAGATGACATTGTGTACTGTTAACTTGTTAGGCTGAGTGAGCATGTCATCCTAGTGGTAGAGCAGAGCCACTGACCAACATCTATGATCAGTCAATCACACATAGGCTCTCATTATGACTTTGGCAGTAACTGCCGCCTACCGCCACGCAAAGGCCGCCAACATACCGTTGCCGTGGCTACCACCCGACCACCCGCATTATGACTGTAGATGGAATTCCGCCAGAAGGCTGGCGGAATACCATTGACAGTTATGGCGGCGGACGGCGGTAAGGTGGCGCTGCTACCACCAGCAGCGCCATGCCAGCAACACTGGCAACCATATCATGAGCCATGATATGGCCTGGAGGTGTTTTGCTGGAGGACGCTGCTGCTGGCAGCAGTGCCGTGTCCCGTCTCCTGCCGGATGACCCCCTGCAAGAAGGTAAGGCGCGTTCCCTGACAGGAGAGGGTAGTGGGGGGTGTATGTGTCTGTTTTTGTATGTGTGCATGCAGGTGTGAGTCACATTGAATGCATGCGTGAATGACTGAATGTGAGTGTACGTGAATGTAGTGTGATGTGTATGTGACAATTTATGTTGGTGTGTGTTGTGGTGTGTGTGCATGTATGTGTGCATTCGTGGGTGGATGTGGGTATGCGTGTGTATGTGATTGAGTATGTGTGCATGTGTGGGTGTGTAAATGTGTGGAGGGGCAGGAGAGGGAGGGGGAGGGTGGGGGAGGACTCTGGGGAGGAGGAGAGGTGGGGGAGACCCCTATCAGTGCCAGCGTAGGAATTCCCTGGCACTGATAGCCTACCGCCATGGTTTTCATGGCAATACGCTTGCCACGAAAACCATGGTGGTAGGTGGGTTCATAATCCCGAGGGTGGGATTGTGACCGCCATCTGGCTGGAGACCGAAGTCTCCAGCCCAGCAGCCGTTACCTCCCTGGCAGGCGGAGTGGTACATTGGCTGGTTTGGCTTGAGCCAAACCGCCAATGTCATAATTTGGGAAAAGGTACCACCAGCCTGTTGGCAGTGCCTTTCCCCAAATTACCGCTGTCCGCCAGGGTTGTAATGAGGGCCATAGTCTCAGATAATGTAGACCCACACACCTACAAACCATCACTGTCCCTGACACTTCTGTGGTGCTTCTCATTGCACCATTAGTACATTGCATTGTCATGTAGGTGTCTGTTAGCTCTACACCTTCATGACCACACAGGACTGCTTGACACTGCATATTGCATCTGAAGGGCATGCAATTGCTATTGCAGTAGCTGTCCCATTGTGGCACCCATATACTTGAGCCTGCCTGAGATGTTGTAGACATCTACCTCATTGTCACAGCAAACTGACCAACTACTGCTCAGGGGTTGTGTGGGTATTCCAAGGTGTTGGGGAATGATGTGATACATCCTTCAGTGAAGTAAGTAATGTGTGTGTGTGCCATCACAAGGTACACACATGAGCAATAATGCTATTGGTGTATACTCGTGTGAAGTTAGTTTTACCTACCTGCACATTGACTAATTGAAATCGTGGATGTATCGGCAATAGTGTGTGGCCAGGCATTGTTGCTATGGTATACCATTATTTGTCCAGAGAGGGATAAGAAAGTGGGCATAAAAAATGCTTTAACACAGAAACACTTGTCTTGTGGTCCAAGGATGCATTTGTTTGTGCAGGTTACTAAGTGATGTGCCATTGAAGGAACAGATGCTGGGCAGCCTCATACTGTCAGTGAGAAGCAGCAGGACTGTGGAACTGACTCTGCAAATCCGTGTGGTAATAGACATATTATACGATATATGTGTTACCCAAGGAACTGGAACAGGGAAGTGCTATTAGTCTGGACCCAGGGCATGGTCAGGCTCCTGTCCATGGCCTTGACCAATAACATAAAGGGGCCAATAAAACAACAGGGGTGCAGCACCAATTTCATCAATACTGTCCTTGTAGCCCTCAGTGCTTCCCTTACCCCCACCACGTGTGCGCCTAATGAGAATTAAGGCACAGCATGCTGCAGGTGGAGTCTGAATGCATCTATTTATGTGTAGGTAAATGATGAACCTAGCAGTAGTTGCAACAGATCTTCACAACGTCTGCAGAGTAGATTGGGGGCCCAACTCATACATTTTTATGCCCCCACATCACACCTGCTCTCAGCAGCCATTCAGAGTGAGGGTATAATTGAACTAAGGGATTTTTCATCTTCGTCAGTGGCTTATATATATGTGACTCAAACAGGTTCTGGGACCCCCTTCCATACATGATGCATAGCGCAAGCCTCATTAGGTGCTGTTCATTACGAAGTTACCCTATGCATGCATCACAACACTTTGTAATGGTTGTGCAGAGAAAATGATACATCTACCCAGCATCGGCTTCATTATTCTACATCTGACTTGCAGGCCTAAGGTGGCGCTGGGGCTCATTATACCGGTAGCATACAACATATCCATGTCCACAAGCATTACATGCAGCACTCAGCTGCATCTGCAACTGTCATGCACATGCAAAAGTAAGGACTTGGTATAGACATGTGGGACTTATCAATTGCTCCACCAATCTCAGTACCCAGATGATCCAGCAGATCCTGCTCCCCTGTAACCAGATCTGCCCATCAATGTTTGAGTTGGTGAATGTTCCTTCCACTGCCAAAAACCCATGCTGTGCCTATGTGGGGTAGCAAAGGATTACACAGCCACCCAGTCTCAGCATCAAAGGGAGGTAGTGCTGAAAAAGCCAGATGAACCCCTCCAGCTCATCAGCAGACACCTGCTGCATCCTTCCTTTCCCAGTCATATTGCAAATGCAGTACACCCAAAACAAAAAAAAATAATACAGAGACAAATACAGTGCAATTACAATACAAAAGACAAATTTAAAGACAACTAAGGACAGCGCCTACAAGACACAGCACAATAAACACTAAAAACAGCAATCCACCTAGAGCACCAGCTCCACACACCCTCACACAATCACAGACAATAAGACTTGTGAGTGAAAGTGAACTCACTGTACCATGTTTGCAGACAGGATGTCCTGTTTCATCACTGTCTGGACGTGTGTGTGACGTTTCCAGTCATGCATCATTTTTCTTTGCCGAATTACAGTCATGTGTTGTTTTCCTCACCATTAGTGTGAAAAGTCCTGTGGACATGCAATATACACTCTGGGCCTATGCGCCTTTTAGCTTAGGGGTATTGTACGGTTTATGCGCATGCGTGAAATTTGTTGGTGCATGATGGTCATGCGTGGACTACCCACCATGGTGTGTTCAGAGGCGTGCGTATATTTAATTGCTGCTCACGGCTCTGGCTTCATTTTAGTAACATTGCAATGTGTAGTTGATGCGTTTGCATAATTTTTTTATGCATGACAGAATTGCATGAAGTTTTGCATTGTAGGCCTTGACTCCACCATGATTAACTTAACTTGTCACATGGGCTGTGCAACAATGTTGTATATGTGGTTTGGCAACATGTGCGTGAATGTCCAGTAATGTCATTACAGTGACAATATTATGTTGAGCCTATAAGTTTATTTGTGAGTCTGATGAAAGTGATTACTCATACCTTTGCATATGTGCATGTGTAGCTACACTGTGTCCACATACATATTGGCACATGTGTGCTATGTGTTTGCATATGTGTATGTATACTAATTTGTGGGTGAACTACATTGTTATGTCGGAGATACAAATGTACACATACCTACAACACAATATATATGGTGGTCTATGTCCAACACATGGTAGAGCATGTGACAACCGTTACAATTTCTACTCGCAGTATTCAGTTGACTTGGACTGCATTGACATCACGTAAACCCTGGCAATTTGTGTGTGCATGAGTGTCCACTCTGTGGTGTGTTGTGGGATTTTACTTCATGTTGCTCTGCTACACGTGTGCCATTTGGTCCGCCATACATCTTAGTTTCAGGAGATGTTATGTACACATGTGTTGGTGGAGGTTGGTATATGTCGTATGTATGTATAGGTATGTGTTGTGTAATTTCTGTAACATATGACGACAGTGGTGTGTTCATGGGATGTGAAACCTCAAATAACTATCTTCCTGCATAGCCACATGTTGGCATTTGACGAATGCATGTGTTGTCACATCAGTGCCATCTATGGTTCCATGTAACGGAACACATGTGAAGGTAATTTCTTACAGTCACTGGTCTTGTGATGCATAGGCCCTTATTTTTGTACTTGGTTGCCTTTTGTTCATAAGCCATACACATTCCCATGCCTGAGCCATTACAGTAGTACATGTGTGCTGAGATATTGTGGCATATGTGTGCATACCAGCAGCTAGGCACTTGCATTTGTCCACATCATGTTTGTTATGACTGTCACAAACAATGGCATACCACTGTGTAACAGTGTTGCAGTCTGGCATAGTTGGCAGCCTACTCATCATCACAAATGTGTGAGATTTTATGGAAACACAAACCCATGGCTGCATGTGAAGGGGCAAGTTAATGGAGCTCCAGTTTACTCAGCATCCTGTTCACATTCATCAGGCCCCTCACAATGTCAAACGTTAATGTAGCAATAGCAGTGGTGTGTGGGTTTAATGAGCAGGTACCTAGCTTCTTCATGATTACTTCTCAGCAGACTATGCACACTCCCCAGCAGACAGACACATGCACAATTGTGGTCATAAATGTCGCGTGGGCTCTCATTATCCTAAATGAGACTACTGGATTTATAGGCAGCAGGATCGAAAACGGTGTGGGGGACTGAGTCTGACCCACGTGTAAGGAACTCTGTCACCCTAAATCTGGTTGTTGCTCCAGCTAAATAGCAGTGCCTCATTTCTCCCATGGGGAAGAGATGATTGGGCAGCCGAGCGCATGACATCTTTGGAACTTCTCAGGGAAGTCGTGGTCACTCAGATCCAAACCAACTATCCTTGACTGAAGCACAGAGTGAATATGTTATGAAGAGCTCCAGTGCTGAAGTAGGCAAAACAGTGTGATATGAATAAAAAACAACACCGTAGAACTGGCTATTCTGTAAAATAACAGTACGAAGCCTAATAGAAAGCATTTAGAATAAAGGGCACAGAGGCTCTAAGCTGTTAGCAAATGAATAAAATATATTTAGGGCAAAGTGCACAGAGGCCTAAAGCCTGAAGCTAATGGGCAAAATATACGTAAAACCAACCACACTACACCCTCCCCTTGTCGGTAGCAAGTGGTTCAAATAACATAAAAAACATGACCTAAATTTAAACACAACATCATACTTGTCACCTTTGTGTTACTTACCTGCTCACTTTCCAATGGTGTGTGTAGTGAGAATGAGTGTACCAAGGAGAATCAGGTGCAAAGTAATTTATTTGTGCTATTTACAATGTGATGTTTATAGTATAGTGACTATGTGTAGAATTCTCCACAATGTGGAGTCTCTGACAAACTCCTGCAGCAGTGTTCTGTTATTCCACCTCCACATCTCTGCATTCTCTGTTCCATCATCATCCTCCACCTCGTTGAGGACATTAACCTGTTCATCCCAGTAGATATTTGTTCTGACACAGATGTTGTGCAGGATTGCACATGCCAGAATTATCTTGCTAACACGTGGCGGAGCATGCAAGAGGCTTCCACCTATGAGGGCCAGGCACCTGAACCTGGATTTCAGGAGTCCAAATGTCCTCTCCACTACATTGTGAGTTTTCCTGTGTTTTTCTGTACCCCTTGCTGTAGGCCCGCTCTTCCAATGTTGTGGGATTGGGAAATGGGGTCATCACCCACGGCTCTATGCCGTACCCTTGATCAGCTGCAAAGGATAGAGAGAAGATATGTTGGTAAGAGTTGGTAGTGGTTTGGAACATACCATGACAGTTGTACTTTTTACTTGAAGTGGTGACACAGACTTGCTTGTGGTATTGTGTATGTTCCTGTTCTTGTAAAGTGGTTTCATTGGACTGTGTTGATAGACATGACAATCTTGGGTAGTGGCTCAAGGGCCTGGGACTTTCTATGTTGATCCTAAAATGATAGTTATGATTTAGGTAAATGTGTTGTGTAGTCCATATTTGAAGCAGTGGTCTATTGTTAGATGGAACCTACCACCTCCTAGCCCAACACTGGTGTCAGAAGTTGAAACACCATAGTTGCACTACAAAGCGAGACTGTGCCATCCATGTTATCATGCGGCAATACGCATGCAGTGTGACACTTAGTGATCCTTTGTAGCAGATAATGTTTGTGCCAGCCATCAAGTGTATGGGAGTGTGTGTCACACATTGGTAGGATGATGTAATTTGGTGCAGTAGTATATCCTAGCTTCTATTACATGATTTCTGACAGACACTTTCTACGCATGCACAGTGCAGGCTTCGGGAGGGGGCACAGCTTTTTTTCACATGAGTTCCTTAGTACGGTGAATGTAAGGTCAGGTATGTGCTCTATATTCTAATGAGTTCTACTATGAAATCCATGATTGTTAGTGTTTTTCACAGACTCAGCACCATGATGGACCACCGTCCACCAGGGTTGTAATGAGGGCCTGAGTATTGTCTTTACTTGTGTATAAGTACTGTTTACCTATAAGTGGTATTGCAGGAGCTTTGCATGTCTTCTAGTTCAGCCTAAGCTGCTGTGCTATAGCTACCTCTATCAGCCTAAGCTGCAGGAACACTACTACATTCACTAACAAGGGATAACTGGACCTGGTGTAAGGTGTAAGTACCCAAGGTACCCACTACAAACCAGGCCAGCCTCCTACAGCTAAGAATCCCACACCTCCTGCCATGAAGAGGAAGAAGCCCTCGACTCCAACAGAGGCTGTCATGGAGCCCTCACCGCCAGCTGAGGAAGTGCAGCCTACTCCTCCTGCAGAGGCCACCCAGGAGGCACCTTCACCTGCTGAAACAGTGCAGCCCTCACAGCTAGCAGAGGCTGCCCAGGAAGCACCTTCAGCTGCTGACACAGTGGAGCCTGATCTCCTGCCTCACAGTAGGACTACAACAACAGTTACACCACTAGTGAAACTCATGGCAGTACTTCATTTTTTGGCCACTGCCTCTTTTCAATACAATGTGGTAGCATCTGGGGACATGTCCCAACCAACTTTCAGTGGTGTTTTACAAGAAGTGCTTTCTTCACTGCTGAGACACATCAACAGCTACATCCAGTTCCTATGACAACAAGATTAGGCCACTGTGAAGGGAGCTTGTTATACTTTGGGTGGACTAACACAGGTGGTTGGAGAAATGGACACATGCATATTGCCTCGGTCCCACCACACATAAGGTAACAGGTCTATTGGAATCGGAAGAACATCCATTCCATCAATGTACAAGTTGTCTGCTTACCAGATTTGAGCATAAGCACTGGAGTTCTGGTTAGAAGAACTTCAGTGACACAGTTAAGCACTACTGACAACACACACAGAGGCCACAAACTATGAGTACTGGGGTCTTGGCTAGCAGGATCCCAGTGAGACAGACAAAACACACTGACAAATAGGAGTTTAACTATAAACACTGGGTCTTGGCTAGTGGGATCCCAGCGAGGCAGTAAAAACACACTGACACACACTCACAAACAGGCCAAAAGTGAGGGTAACCATGATAGAAAGAGGCTACTTTCTCGCATAACCCACCAAATGAAGGACAATAAGGATAACCTTGGCCAGTTGAGACTTTATTGTCTAAGTGGTGATAAGTGGAGAGTAGATCTGCAATAGAGTGGTTACTCCCTTTATCATCTACTGTATGGTTACTTCCCTGTGGGGATGTAAACCACCCTGTTTGGAGATTTTTACCTAACCAACAGTGTGAGTGTAAATTCTCAGAGTTTGTATTAGTATGTTTTAAAGTTGGGCAGCGGGATTGGTCTACTGGGCCTATGGTAAATGAAGAGACACTCAACAGCAACCCAGCTCACACCAGCACAATGCCCATGCACATGTACCCAAGTCCAGCAGACACACCTCCAATAACCACTCCCTCAACCTCCACTCCCACCCCTCCTCCCTCATTCCACCCCACTGTCACAACAAACAACAATAATAACTTTATTTCGGCTGGAAGCCATAAAAGTAGACAATACAAAAACATAACAAGATTGTGCAGCGTGGCAGTTATAAAAAGAGAGAAATGATAAATAGATGACACGGTTTACTTTGGGAGTGAATGATACACGATTGTGAAATGGGGCAAGGCTAGCATTATTTTGAAAATCTTAACGTCCCAGAAAGTATAAAAGTATTAGGTCATTGTATTTTGACTCCAATCAATTAAAACTTATTAAACTGAATAAATATAATCTAAGACCGATATATTAAAAACACGTGGTTATAACAATTCTCTAGTTCTTGTCTCCCATATATTCTACAAGGATCTCACCGCTGAGGAAACAGTTTTATCATTTATCTCAGTTGTCGGGTATAAAAGGAAGGAATTCCATAGTTTACTTTAAGAGCCCTAGAAAAGTAATAGGGTCACAGAGTTGTAGAAAACAAAGCAAACCATCATTATTCTTAAAATCCAAAGACCCAGAGGAGAAGAAAAAAAGTATATATATACTAAAAAGAATTAGACCATTGTATCTTTAACTTCAGCCAGTTAAGACCTGTTGTGTTAAATAGGTATAATCTAAAACCAATATGTTAAAAACGTACGATTATAATAATTCTCTTGTTCTTATGGCCCATGCACTTCGCAAATATCTCGCAACTGAGAAAACTATTTTATCATTTGTGTCAGTTGTTAAGAGTCGTAGTGCTGTATTCCATTCCCTTATCTCAACTGACCTACATAACGGAGCAATCCACTTTTTCCTAGGTACCAGATATCTAGGGCAGAAAAACATAAAGTGCGCGAGTGACTCTTTTGTCTTTTGGCAATGATGGCAGTATATTAAATTACAATCCTCCGATCTCTATTGTGCTGTAAATGTCTTGAGCGGGAGGGTCCCGAGTCTGAACTTGATGAATAATGTTTTAGTATAGGGAGGATTTACATTATCCATGTAGGCCTCAAATTTGGGGCTGCATTTATGGTCTAGAAACTGTAGAGTCAGACTGCCATGATTTTTTAACCAAATTTGGGCCAAAATGTTCTCCCAATAGCACCTTTTTACACGCTCCTTTGTTTCCTTGGTCAAATTGTGAGGAGCACTCCACACCTCCTCCATCTTGAGGAATTTGCATGTATCTCTAATGTGTCTGAACCAAGGGATCTTTAGTACGCTATCACTTACGAGAAATTCATCTAATGCTATCTGGAGGGTGGACCGATACTCTGAAGTCCAAAGACGGATCCAATACATTAGTGGTCCTAGTGCAATTTCGTTATGTATCTCATTTAGAGCTAAGTCAAATCTGAGGGGGGTGAGAGGGGTGCTCGGCAGCTTCGGGAAGTTTCGTATAAAGCGGTTTTCTACCGTGGTCAGACACCTAGAATTAGTATGTCCCCAAAGCTCAGCACCATAAATTGAGGCTGCTACTGCCACTGCTTTGTAAACAGTGATGGCAGGTGTTATCTCCCCTTCCAAAGTATTGGCTATCTTCCTCGCTATCACTGTCCATAAGAAGCTTTTCCTTGTCTTACTTGACCTCTTCCCTCCCCCTCGTCCTGCCCGCAAGAGCAGGGTCCCAACGACCCAGCCCAGCGCTTCTGCCAAACAGTCCACACGGACAGTGTAGGCACCTCCTAGTCGTGGTGGCAAGACAGTGAAGGATCCCACTCCACCAGCCAGGAAGGTTAAGGATCCCACATCTACTGCCATGAAGGGGAAGAAGCCCTCAGCTCCTGCCATGATGGGGAAAGATCCCATACCTCCTGCCGTAAAGGGGAAGAAGCCCTCGACTCCTGCCAGGAAGACTAGGGAGCCCACTCATCCTGCATGAAGGGGAAGAAGCCCTCAAACCCTGCCAGGAAAGCTAAGGATCCCACACCTCCTGCCATGAAGAGGAAGAAGCCCTCGACTCCAGCAGAGGCTGTCAGGGTGACACCACCACCATCAGTGGTCATGGAGCCCACACTGTCAGCCGAGGAAGTGCAGCCTACTCCTCCTGCAGAGGCCGCCCAAGAGGCACCTTCACCTGCTGAGATGGTGCAGCCCTCACCTCCAGCAGAGGCTGCCCAGGGAGCACCTTCACCTGCTGACACAGTGCAGCCCTCACCTCCAGATGACACAGTGCAGCCCTCACCACCAGAGGAGGGCATGTAGGCCACCCTCCATGGACTGCTGCACAAGGTCCCCCCTACAGAAGCAGAGGGTATGTCCCCCACCTGAGAGACTGTGACCTTGCACTACCCAGCAGAGAGGAATGGGCATGGAGCTCCCTCAAGAACCACTGGGCAAGTCAGCCACCTGAGAGACTTTGACTTTGCACTCCCCATCAGAGAAAAATAAGCATGGAGCCCCCTCCAGAACCAGTGGGCAAGTCAGCCACCTGAGAGACTGTGACCTTGCACTCCCCAGTAGGGAGAAATGGGCATGGAGCCCCCTCCAGAAGCAGTGAGGCATGTTCCCCACCTGAGAGGCTGTGCCCTTGCACTCCCCTGCAGAGAGAATTGGCCATGAAGCCCCCCCCCAGAACCAGTGGGCATGTTTCCGTATTCAGCTGAGGTGCCCCCCACCCTCATCCCCCTAAGGTACCTGCCCACTTGCAAACTGATGCCCCTGCAGAGTTCTATCCAGATTCTGTCAGAATTTGATTTGGGCCTTGGACTGGGCCTGTGGCCATGTGGGCCCTTAATACTTTGAACTGGGCATTGGCCCTTTGTGTACATTTGTACATATCTGTTTTTCATACCATTGGTTCATTTGGTAGCTGTTCACAATCAGCACATTCTCTTTACTGCATTCTTGTTGTCCTTGCATTATTATGCCATGTGTCGTGTGCCATTGTTTTTTGTATGCATCTGGTTGTGTGTATGGTGTGTGTGTGTCGGGTGAGTGTTGTGCTTGTGAGTGTCACTCTCCTTTTCCTCCCTCCCTCCCTTGGGTGCTAGGCGGCTGTACTCACCGTCATCGTCTTCTTGAGCGTTCAGGTGGAGCATGGCGTAGATGAGCATGGGGAAGACTTGCAATTCCGGTTCCATGGCGGCTTTGTCCTTCTCTGTGTCTGCGATGGTGAGTCTTTGGTCTTCTGTGATGTGTTTCTGCCAGGCTTTTGATGGCGCTGGCACCGCCCTGGAAATCTTGGCAGTCACCTGTGTCATGATATGGTGTGCGGTACTTTGTCTTCTGCCTGGCTGTCGACGGCTAACGCCATGGTCAGTGGTGTTAACACCCTGGCGGTTGGTGTGATACATTGGCCGTCCATCTAAGTTCTCACTGCTATGGTCATAATTTGGCAGTAATTACCACCAGCCTGTTGGCGGTATTACTGCCACTTTATCACATACCGCCAATGTCATAATGAGGGCCATAGTGTTTGTAACTGGTATTTTCACCTATTCACATTGTACCCATATGGTTGTTCATGTTGTAAATGTGTGTTCATCTCCCCTATAGTCATTGAAATAGATCTATGTGACTCACTTTTCAAACAAGTATAGTCTATGGTGTCAACAGATGACTACAACTATCATGATGTCCTGCTTTTGTATCTGAAAAACAGTAGTGCAATGTAACGTTGCTCCACCTTCATTTACTTCCATATGTGCACACATTTAAAAAACTTGTGCATTTGACAGTCCCAATGTCATGCTATGGGTTAAAAAGTCACTTGTTGGCTATCTCAGGGATGTTGAGACCTTCTCATAGCTACACTGAAGTGATGTAAATGCTCACATAATTCATAGTCTTTTGAATCCAAGATTTCCTACAATGTGATGTGGCATTCTTAATAGAAATAGTAGCCACACACAATTTACTTTACATAACCACACAAAGGCCTCATCAGTCTTACAGTCTGTTTCTACTTTTTTTTTTAGGTTGCCCCATTTGTAGATAAAGACACATATGGTGTACAAACTCGATATTAACTAATATTGTCTCCATCCTTCTCAGGTTCAACCCTCTAAGTCAATAGACCAACCTCTGCCACCCAAAACACCTCCACCCCAGGCTAGGAGCAAGGCTTAAGTGAGCATACCACTCCTGCAATTCTGGATCATCAGGAGCCAGGTGATCCATCTGCTGTGCCTGGCCAGACAGCTCCAGTGAGCCACACTCACAGCTGCACTACCATCTCAGCATGAGGACATCCTCACTTCCTGAGTACTAAGGAGCCACACACCAATCTAGTGCCCCCTCGTCCTGGCTGCTGTTGAACCAACACAAATACTGCCTCCAGTTCTGCCAGGATTGGGCCAGATGGGGCACACTGCTTTAAGGACAATGGGTCGTAGGGCAAGGGTCATGGGATCAAATCTGTGGGCGAGCCATGTGAGGCCACTGAGGTCTTTGTCAGCTAGAGCACCATTGACTGAGTCCTGTGAGAAGTACAACTGTCCCAAGACATGATGGGCAATATTGTAACTGAGCTCCAGGAGATCAAGCAGGTTCAGAGGAGCTAATGTTGGAAATAAGCAACCACATTGAAACTATGAGCTCCCTGACTGGGGTGCTTTACGACATCTACATGCAAGTGAGCAGGGCTTTTCCCATTCCATCTGCGTTGTCCATGTTCCCTCTACAAGTGGCCCAAGTGTACCACTGCCAGTCACAGACAGGCAGGCCCTGCCACATGAGGAGCCTGCTCCTCCCACACCAGTCCCTTCATCTGTGCCCCCTTCCTCCCCAGAGGGGATGGTCATCGGGACCACCAGGAGAGGATGGCAAGACCACCACACTACCTCCAAGAGATGCAGACCCTAATTGCCTCCAGTGTGTGTCTGCAATTCACTTTGTGGACTATTTCTGGGACACATCTACATTCTCTAAGGACAGTTGCATTTTGTACGTTGGACTGCAAACTATTTTTGACTCTACTACTGTACTTTTATCCATCATGATAGACATTTTATGCTCATTTTCTCATTTTTGATTCACCTTCCTGTATTTTTTTTTGTCATGGGAATAAATGATATGGACACAAACTACAAGACTCTTGTTGAATTTATTGTGGCATTTAATTTGTCATGAATGTCTTCCACCATCATGTTGTCGAATTTGATGAACATTTATTTGCAAAGGAAAAATAGCAATGACAAAGAGGTAATGTGTTACCCATTTCATCCAAACAAAACAAAAACAAATTCTTAATGTGTTGGGAACATACATATTTAGGTAACAAATTCTAGAATAAATCAGAGCTGAGTTTCACAAACCATGCATAACCCCAATAGTTTGTGCCATTTAAAGTGGACACACCATAATCTTGACGCCTTGGAAGAAAGGGAATATGGCATGGGATCAAATTAAATAGGCAAGCTATCATCAATGCATGACCTTAGCTGGAGCCATATATCCTGCCCTCACAATAGGAATCCTAAATCAATGAAACCAATAGTCTACATCATAGCAGTATAATAATTTGAGGCCACATGCCCATTACAGGACTCAGTGGCAGTATTTGGTGCAATGTCACAAACACCACACAGTGCTAAAAAAACATTCTATTAACTATGAGGAGACACATCAACAGCTACTTCCACTGAACACAAATTAAACATTTAGCCAATGTGATGAAAGAACAGTATGCTATGGCTTGACATACACATATAGTTTGAGCAGGATAAGTGGCACATATTGGCTTGATGGCAACAATCCACAGAAAACAGTGCTGATCCAATCACTGGAACCTCCATTCAATCACAGTGCAATTTGTCTCTGCACAAGATCTGTTCATACCAAGTGGGTGCCTGTTCAAGGATCAACACATGTTCACTTTGTACTTTCGAACAGCAACATATCTCTGCAAATGTCACAAATTTGAAATGTCCAAATGAAGATGACATGGTGAAGGACCCTGGAACAGGATAACAAGGGACAATTAATGATTCCACAAAATAAATCTGACTAAAAAAACAAGTTAGAAGTATACATATACTTAGCACAAGCAAAGTCAGTCTATGGCAACAAACACAGTAGTCATGAAGGAAAACTCTGATCCACTAACATCTTTGCCTTGGAGTTTTCTGAACTGACCATTCCTATCAAATTACCATTCTGGATTGATATGTTTTCTATGTCACGAGTTATACAGACATTGGAGAACTCAGAATGTGAAGGTACATTTACACTCAGGTGAAGAAGTGATCAATGAAATAACAGTCTGTAGTTATTGGGATGTTCCATCGCAGGGTGATGTTATGAAGCATACAGCGGACAACTGTGATTTGGCATACCTTATCAAGAGAGTAGAGGAAAGCTTGACTGATCTTGTCTAGGTACCTAAACCTGGCCTTCAGGAGCCTAAAACCCCCTTCACTGATCTCTGTGTTCTTCCAGGGGCCACGGTGAAGTGGACTTCACCTGGCATTGTTGAATTCCTCAGTGATGCCAACAACCACAGTTTATTAGGATACACTGAGTCTCTTACATGGAAGCAACAAATCAATAGATTAGTATCATAGTAAGCCATTGTCCTTTCCTAAACTAGGATTCAGTCAAAAGATCCTCAAGTCATATTGTACTTTCCAACAAGCCAGGCCCTCTCAGGTCTAAGTTATGACATTTGGAGGGGTATGGTGCTGTTCCATAATACAAATGAATCATGTGTTGACCCAGGAAAGCAGGCACACACACTTGAGATGTACAAATCTGGTAAGCAGACAACTTGTGCAATGATGGAATGGATGTTCTTCCGATTGCAATAGACCTGTTCCCTTATGTGTGGTGGGACCAAGGCAATATGCATGTGTCCATTTCTCCAACCACCTGTGTTAATCCACCCAAAGTATACACATGCTCCTTTCACAGTGACCTTATCTTGTTGTCATGGGAACTGGATGTAGCTGTTGATGTGTCTCAGCAGTGAAGAAAGGACTTCTTGTAACACACAACTGAAAGTTGGTTGGGAAATGTCCCCAGGTGCTGCCACATTGTATTGAAAATAGGCAGTGGCCAAAAAATGAAGTACTGCCATGAGTTTCACTGTTGGTGTAACTGTTGTTGTATTCCTACTGTGGAGGAGATCAGGCTCCAGCTGCTGACACAAATCCAGGATAGCTTGCCTATTTAGCCAAAACCTTTTAGCACATCCCTTTTCACCATGGTAGCAAAGTCTGGAAATGACCTGAAAACCTGAGCCCGTAGTCTCCTACCCATGCCTGGGTTCAAATGGCTGCATGTATAGAATACAAATATCAACTTAGCTGGTCACGCTATACCTTGATAAGCAACACACGTCTGATATCTTTGTAACATTATGGATCTCAGTATGACATATCTGTACATACAATCTTTTCCAAATATTTTCTAAAGACAAAAACACTTCTTCCCTGTCTATTTTTTATATTATGTGCAAATATTACATTTAAAACTTATTAATTTCAATAAAAAATGTTTTCTCAAAATACTGTCAACGGAGGTAATACTTTGTCCTGGCACTATAAATGTCAAACACAGTCACGGGTCACTTTTATGGTGTCATATTTTAGCAAGAACAGTATAATTCTTATCTGACATTTGTAAATACACTAGCCTCCATTTTGAGGGCTGGTGACACACTAACAATTGAAAAATTCACAGCTTTATACCCTTAAAAAGGGGATGCCTAATCTTGCCATCACGAAATTGGCTACCCAATGTCCATCTGCCGAAGTTGACCGTGTAGTAGGTGGAAACCTTCCACGACGGACCCTGTCATAGGCTAACGTGTGTGACGGCTATGCACAAAAGTCAGTGACTGTGTCCATATCCATCATGGGTCATGTCTGCTGTGTACTTGGATGCAGCATATTGAAAAAAAAATGATTTGCCTCCTAACACTGCAGCCAACATGACTTCCTCATTTTTTGCTGCTGTTACTGACCTCTGCGAGCTAGTATGCCAGGCAAAGCAGGTGACAGGGCCTTGCCTTCAGCGTGGAGCAGCTTGATCTACTTGCCAGTGAGGTCCTATTCCTGTTCAGCCAGCTCCCTGAGACCCCAGAGGAACAGGTACTTGTCTGATTAGGAAATGGCTGACTAACTAGTTCCTTTTTAGTTCACAGCCTAATGTGTCCATTATGGTTCATGTTGGTATTGGAGTGCAGTGAACTGAATGATTTAGCTGGGGACAAAATGTTGTGTGCCACTGTTAGAAATGTCTTGCATGGAAATGTAAACTTACCTGAAAGGAGAAGCTATTGTATCTGTCCATGTAACCCACAATTCCAGTTACATCAGATACGCTGCAGGTCCCTTACTACCAGTGACTCTTTGTCACTGGTAGTAAGGGGCCTGTAGTATGAGTGACAACATACAACCAATATCAAAACAATAATGATGTTTAGGGGAAAAAACGTTTTAAAGTTGTAGGGTTGACTGTTGCTGTCCTGTCAAGTTTGATTACAGCCCATATTGTGCAATAGGATGCTCTGTATTGTTTTATACATGTCACGGTCCTACATATACGGAAAGTTATTTCCTGTACTAAAAGCTCCAATGCCACAGGCTCTTAATCATCCACACAGGTTTGTCCCATTCCTACACACAACTGTTCCTACATCCCCCCAACCCTGCCCCTAGTCAGTGTATGTGATGCCAACCATGGGTTCTGACTCTTAGTAGTTTAGGCATGAAGCAAATGCAGCTATGCTTGAGGTTATGTTTAAGGATTGTACAGATTGTTTAGCCTTTAGTATTGTGAGTAATCAGGAGTGGGTCTCACATCAGGAAATGTTTCATAGCCCTGGCCTAGATGATGTTGTTTGCCTGACTTGGTAACATGAAGAGATAGAAAGAGACATGAAGAGATAGAAAGGCCCTCATTATGACATTGGCAGTAAATCCCACTTACCTTCACGCTGACTGCCACCAACTCACAGTGGCGGCGGCAGATATCCGTTCACCATATTATGACACACATACACCAATCCGTCAGTATTCAGCCACAGACACAAATCCACCAGACCAAATGTCAGTGATAAACTGGTGGGTATCAAAATCCACACCTTTATGCCAACAGAACAACGCCCATCACATTATGACCTATGAATCACCACTGCAGACATTCAATGGTGGTAAACCCTTGGCGGTACACACAGCTGCGCTCAAAATGGATACACACAAACAAAACAACACCACATTGGACCATTCAAACAACACACACCTGACACCCATACACATAACATACCCACACACCCACACCACTATAAACCACACCCACATTACCCACAACTGTTTACCATTTCAAACCATTGCCACCAGAGAGACATTGAGACCAAAAAAACAACCACAGCCACACACTATACACACCTATACACCACTCACGTACCCCACCTCACACACCCCAAAACATTACCCAACACACCCTCACCTGCACACACAACACCCATGGCACGCAGAGACACACCCGCTTCACAGAGGAAGAGCTAAGGGTCATGGTGGAGGAAATCATCAGGGTAGGGCCACAGCTATTTGGAGCACAAGTGCAGCAGATATCAATAGCTAGGAAGATGGAGCTATGAACGTCATGGGACAGCACCCAAGAACTAGGGATGACATCAGGAAGAGGTGGAACGACCTACTGGGGAAGGTACGTTTTACTGCAGCAAGACACCAGCTCGCTGTACAGAAGACTGGCGGTGGACCCCCACCTCCTCCCCCACAACTAACTACTTGGGAGGAGCAAGTCTTGGCAATCCTGCATCCTGAGGGCCTGGCCAGAGTAGGAGGAGGACTGGACTCTGGTGAGTCAACTTTCTACTTCTATCACCCCCCTACCTGCATGCCATCACATACCCCCACCGTCATCCTCACTCTCATCACTCTACCACATCCCACACACCCTACCATCACATCTCACTCATCCCAATGCCAAGCCCTGCATGCACCACTCACAGCCCCAACTGACACTCATCACTAAAGCATGCACATCATAGAGAACTAACAATCCCACCATACACTAACATACATAAAAGAAAGCTGGCAGGGCAAATCCAACCATAGAGGGGAAGCCACAGATGTACAATATGTCAGACACTGAAACCATAACACATCATTTATATCCCCACAAGTACCCCTGCCAATGTCAGAGGAGAGGAGGTGTCAGCAATACCCTGTCCCCCAACTGAAGAGGCCCACAGTGAGGACAGCAACTCTGGTCTTCAGGATCCGGATGACCAACCTGGACCATCAGGGACCTCTTGTCAGCGGGTTACCCAGGTCCAGTCACACACCACCACAGAGCCTCCCCCATCTGGAAACACCACCACAGCACCCACCCAGCGTACCCATACCTCTGTCCCCAGGAAACGTCAATCAGCAGTGTGTCCACCTCTACAGGGACCCCAGGTCACATCTCATAACCAAGACAATCAGGGACCTGGGGTCAGTGGCAGCGGGAACAAGGTTCAGGGGACATAGTCACAGGCCACCAGGGAAATTGGGAAGACTGCTGTGTGCCAGGGGAAGACAGGCCCAGGGAGCCAGCTCTCCAGGAGGCACTTGCAGAGATCCTGGAAGCATATTAACATGCCAAGGACACAATGGGCCAGATCTTGGACAATGTGTAGGAGAATAGGCGGCTGCAGGAGGGACAGTACCAGGGGATCAGGGATGACTTGCAGGCCATCAGCAGCACTCTAATCTCCATAGCAGGGGTGCTGGCAGACAGGGCCAATATTATGAGGGAGGCAGTCACACAACAGCGGGCCCCTGCCACTAGCCAGGCATCTGAACAGCCTTCCATCTCCTCTGCCACAGGACTCAGAGGCCACCAGCACCCCTCCCACTGCAGAAGGAGAACCACAGCACAAACGTTCTGTGCGATCCAGACAGGAGCCAGAGACACTTGCCAAGACCCCTGCCAAGAAATTAGACTCTCCTGATTGTCATCCTTGTGTCCCACTCTGTCAACCTGTCCACCTTGAACTGCCATTGCTCTACTTGGACAATGCACCTGTGCTACAAAGAGACTGGAACAATACCCTGGACTTTCCTCCATCATCACCACAACCCATTGCACTTGCCCCTCAATATCTTAACACTTCAATAAACACCCTTGGAAAAAAAAGTTTGGAGTATGTCAAATTTTTCAAGTATGTATTCATTTAAACAGGTACAAACATTGCAATTCAACTATACAGAAAATAATCATAGATTAATGACCTGTAGCTGGCTGCAATGATCACACCGGGAGTGTATGTCAGGTCACCAATATCTGCAAAATAAATTGCCAGAGGGTACAGTAAGTGGGTATAGAAGTGGGAAATAACAGCATGCCAGTGCCACAGAAATTCAAACAAATGTAACTGAAATGTAAAGTAACACTGTCCTACTTGAATGTCATTGGAAGTATTTTCTGATCACTGATGTTCTGTTGTCCTCATCCTCATCTTCTGCCTCCTCATCCTCACTGTCCACAGGATCCACTGCTGGCACACGGGTATCTCCAACCTCCTCCTCCTGCAGAAAAGGCACATGGCACCTCAGAGCAAAGTTGTGCAACACGCAGCATGCCACTACTATCTGGCAGACCTTCTTGGATGAGTAGCACAGGGATCCACCTGTTAGATGGAGGCACCGGAACCTGGCCTTCAGGAGGCCAAAGGTCCTTTCTATTATCATTCCGGCTCGCCCATGGGCCTCATTATAACGTTCTTCTGCCCTTGTCCTGGCATTCCTCACAAGGGTCAGCAGCCATGATAGGTTGGGGTAACCAGAGTCACCTACACACTTTGAGGGACAACATTTAGCCACACACTATTCTATGTGGCCCACACCATACCCATACGCCAACATATACTGGTTGAGAACCAGGGCTCACCTATTAGCCACACCCTGTGCCTCTGTAGTTGGACCATCACATTTGGGATGCTGCTATTCCTCAGGACAAAGACCTCATGCACCGACCATGGATACTTAGCATTGACGTGGGAGACGTACTGGTCTGTCAAGCACATCATCTGTACATTCATAGAGTGGAAGCTCTTACGATTTCAAAACACCTGTTCATTCTGACAGGGGGAAAAAATTCAAAATGTGTTCTGTCAATCGCCCCAATTATATTGGGGATATGTCCCATTGCAAAGAACTCAGCCTTCACTGTGGCCAAATCTTCAACCTGGGGAAATACAAATTAGCTTCACATGTGTTTAATCAGGGTGGACAACACTCTTGTTAGCACGTTTGAGAACATTGGCTGTGATATTCATGCTGCCAAGCCCACTTTCAGTTGCCAGGATATAGAGCACTGATAGAACTTGCACAAGAGGGGGAATTCCAGTGGGGTGACGGATAGGAGATATCAGGTCAGGCTCCAATTGGACACACAGCTCTGTGATTGTGGCCCTGTCAAGTCTATAGGTGAGGATAATGTGCCTGTCCTGCATTGTTGCCAAGCCCACCATGGGTCTGTACACAGGGGTTTGTCTCCATCTCCTATTCATCCACAGCGGTAGCAATCTATGGTGCAAAAGAGTGAGGAGCCAGTCACAAACTGAACAATGGAGATACAACAGAACTTTCCATGTTGTTAGCTTGTAATTGGTAAGTATTATTTGTCCAGGATGTCCTAACTTCACCAGTGATGCAGCAAGTTTCCAGGGCCTGCCCCCCCTTGAAATGGCATTCGCCTGTCCTGTGCAGAGGGAGAGGTGAAAGTGAAGTAATTCTGCTGATGATGTGTGCTGTTGCGGGAGGCGGTCGGGAACCGCTGTGCAACTCCTCATTGGTTAACATTGGGCCCTGTGGGTTACAGTGGCCAATGGTGATTTACGCCGGCGGTGACGGTATGCACTGCCGCGGACGTCACCACCATTTTCTATATCATCCCTCACTTGCTACCTGATCTTCAACAGGAGAGGACCTACACTGCATATTCTGCTGTGACCTGTGTCTGGAACCTACCATGGCCCGTGTGACTGGGGAAAGGGCCCCAGCCTTCACTTCGGCGGAATTGGAGAGACTGATGGATGGTGTCCTACCGCAGTACGGACTTCTGGTTGGGCCTCCAGACCAACAAGTGAGTACACTGTGAGCACGATGCATGTGGCATGAATGCATGGAGTAGTGTGTGTGAAGGCCTAATGTAAATGGGGTAGATGGATGTCCTCTGGGCGACGTACAGGTTGTGTGCTGGGCCATGTGTGTGTAAATGGTGAGGTGAAGGGGTATGGTGGGCCGTAAGTGTAACAGACAGGACTGTTTGACTAATTCCATTTTCCTGTGTGTATTGCCTCTGCATGTCAGCGCCCATCAAAAGAAAAGTATATGGCGGGCCATCGCCAAGGACATGTGGACCGGACCCTGGGGTTCTACGGCAGGCGGAGCACCAACTGTCGGAAACAATGGGAGGACCTGAGATGCTAGGCATGGAAGATGGCAGAGGCCCAGCTGGGGATGGCCTCCCAGAGAGGAAGGGTTGCCCGTTGAACCTGACCCCTGTGATGGCCTGCATACTGGCGGTGGCCTATCCTGATCTGGATGGGCCTTTGAGGGCATCACAGCAGCCACAAGGGTTGAGTATAGAGCCCATCATTGCAACTTACGCATGGTAGGGTGGTATCTTGGTGGGGGATATGTGTCAGTGGGTGCCCCTAGGCCAGGCCTGATATTGCAGCGTAGGTCCCCTGGTGGCTTGGGTTCAGAAGGGAAAATCTTACTACCTATCTCGTAGGCATCCACTACTGGTCAGGGTTGCATGGGTCCCAGGTGTGCAGCATTTGGCGGTGTGTGCCCCTCCCTATGCCTTGGCTGCTAACTATTTCACTGGTAGTGCTATGGAATTTTGAGAAAGGCTGTTCCCTGTGTGTGAGGGTGCTATGTACGCCAACGGTGGTGTTGGTGCAGCCATTGACCAAGTGTATCCTTTGTCTCTCCCTCCCCTTTTTGTTTTGTCACCCTGTCCTTATGTGCATTAGCATCATCTGGCGCGGGAGCAGAGGCGCCGGTGATGAAGGGAGAAGCAACCGACAGGACCCAGGAGGCAGAGTCAACCGATGGTGAGGGCACCAGTGGGACGGAGGGCGAGGGAAGCACCATAGGGGAGGCTGGAGGGGAACTTCCTCTTTCCAGTCCCATTCTCCTCAAACCCAACCCATCCCAAGCACACAGGCAGAAGAGCATGCACACAAGACAACACATAAGAGTGGTACATGCAAACACAAGCACCACACTTCAGCCCACAGGCACTTACACAAACACCATCCAGATGCAGACACACCAACATCCACTATTTCCACTGTCTCCCCCTCCTCCTCCTCCTCCACCTCCCTCCCAGTTCCGTCTACACTCACACCTGTATTCAATACATCATCATCCTCTACCATCATCATCACCACACCAAGTAGAACACATACCTCACTGGCAGACACCTCCACAACAGCCATGCACACACACCCTTTGTCCTCTCCCACTGTATCTGCCCCCCCTCCTAAGGTACACAAACACAAGCACTCAGACACCCAACAGCCATCCACCTCACAACAGCATCCAGCCCATGCACCTGCACCCAAAATAAGCAGATTGACACCTCCAACAACCACTCCCTCTTCCTCCACTCCCATTCCTTCTCCCTCTCCCCGCCTCAATGTCCCTAAAAAACTGTTTCTATCCATCATTGACCTATTCCCTACTCTTCCCCCCAAAGGCCTGCACGGAGGAGTAGTGTAGGAAGAGCCCAGCCAAGCACCTCAGCCACCCAGTCCATGGGACCAGTCGTCACCCCATCCACTCGTGGTGGAAAAGGATCCAGGCCACATGTCCTGAAGGTGAAGGAGCCTGCACCAGGCAGCCTCAAGGGAAAGGAGCCTGTCCCAGCTGCCAGAAAGACCAAGGAGCCTGCCCCAGCTGCCAAGAAGACAAAGTAGCCTGCAGCAGCTGCTAAGAAGGGAAAGGAGCCTGTCCCAGCTGCCAGGAAGAGCAAAGAGCCTGCATCAGCAGGCAGGAAGAGCAAGGGGCCTGGGGCAGGAACTGTGACGGAGCCCCCACCACCAACCATGGTTGTGCAGCCATCCAAGATTGCAGGGGATGGGCAGTAGCCTCTTCCCACCAGCAGCACCACCACCTCCACTGAGCAGCCATCTGGGGTTGCAGTGGATGGGCTGGAGCCTCCCCCACCAGCAGCACCACCAACTCCGATGAACAGCTGTCCGAGTTTGCAGGGGATGGCCAGAAGCCTCCCCCCACCCAGCACCAACACCTCCAGTGAGCAGCCGTCTGAGGTTGCAAGGGATGGGCAGAAGCCTCCCCCCACCAGCAGTACCACCACATCCAATGAGCAGCCATCCGAAGTTACAGGGGATGGACAGGTGCCTCCCCCCACCAGCAGCACCATCACCTCTGCTGAGCAACAGTCACCGCGGTATGTAATCCTTCCTCCATGGGCTGCTGTTGAGCCTGCCCCCCTGCAAATCCAGTGGGTATGACACTCACCTGAGAGACTGTGACCTTGCACTCCCCAGGATCAAGGGCCAGTGGGTAAGACACCCACATACCCAGGACTCCCCAGGATCAAGAGCACAGTGCACGATGCCCCCTCCAGAACCAGTGGGCAAGTCACCCAGTGAAGAGACTGTGGCCTTGAACTCCCCAGGAACAAGCACAGGGCATGTTGCCCCGTCCAGAGCAAGTGGGCTAGTCACCCATTCGAGAGACTGTGGTCTTGCTCTCCCCAGAACCAAGCTCAGGGCATGTTGCCCCCTCCAGAACCAGTGGTCTTGTTCCATCTCCCGGCTGACGTGCCCCCATCCCCCGACCCCCTGAGGTGCCTGCCTATTTACCACCTGATGCCCCTGCAGTGTTCTCTCCGTGTTGATGCAAGTGACATGTGTGGCCTTGGACTTTGGCCTGTGGCCATGTGGCATATGAACATTGTGGACTGGGCTGTGTCCCTTTTTCTGTACATATGTATATATCTATTATCTCGCCTAACTTATTTTTCTTGATGTGTTGCTTTCATTACATTAAATTTTTCGTAATCGTTTTGTACATGGTAAAAATGTTTTAGTAATGCAGCTGATTGTGTGCAGCTGATTGTGTGTATGGTGTTGGAGGTGTGTGGTGCTTGTGTGTGTGTCACTCTCTTTTTCCTCCCTCCCTCCCTTGTGTGCTAGGCGGCTGTACTCACCATCGTTGCCTTCGCCAGCGTTGGTGTTCGTGGTGGAGCAGCACGTAGAGGATCATGGGGAAGACATGCAGTTCAGACTCCATGGCGGCGTGGTTGTTCCCTGTGTCTCCAATGGTGAGTCATTTCCCTTCTGAGCTCAGTTTCTGTCAGGCTTTTGATGTCGTAGATACCTCCCCGGAAAAGGTGGCAGATTGCAGTGTCTTAATATGGTGGGTGGAACATTGACGTCTGCCTGGCTGTAGGCGGCTTCTGCCGTGGTCGCTGTTGCTTCCGCCCTGGCGGTCGGTGTGGTACATTCGCTGTCTATCGGAGATCTTTCCGCCATAGTCGTAATTTGTTGGTAGTTACCTGCAGTTTGTTGGCGGTATTACCGCCACTTTAACACCAACCGCCAGGGTTATAATGAGAACCTAAGTTACTGTTTGGTGAATGCAAGTGAGCGATACAACAAAATTGTATCACAGCACCACAGACAAACCAAACCTCTCTTATTGCTCTTATCTATCATCCATACAGGTCAACACTCATCAAAGAAGGACACGCGGATAGTCATCGCTAAGAAGTGGCAGACCCTAGGTGGTCCATAAGAGGCGCAGCATGAATTGTCAGATGAGGTGGGAGGACCTGCACTGCTCCATGTGGAAGTCTGGCAAAGGCTAGCTCAGGCAATCCTCCTAATGATCCAAGTGAGTGTGCTGCACCCTGATCTCCCTAATGGCCCTCATCCTTGTGGTGGCCTACCCAGATTTTGATGGGCAGTTGAGGGCCCAACAGCAGCACCAAGGGTATAAATTATTGCCTGTAGCCATTTTTTGTTATTTAACCTAATATTTCCTCTAATGTTGTATGTCATCAACATGATGGTTGACACACATGAGGATTTCTGGAGGTGTAAGTTAATCAGACAGCGTCTGATGCGGTTTCTGGTTTATTGCTTTTTGCTAAATGTTGCCATTTGATTCTTCATCACAAGCCAGGTACTGTTTTGAGCAGACACATAGCTACAGGTGAACAAAGGGGTACCTGCATTTTCTCTATTTCATGAGGGACAGTTGGACCAAACATGTCCCCATTTCATGATTTGGTCAGGTGGGATGCTCCATCACAAATATGAGTAGGTAATGTAGGCTCTATTACTGGTGACATGGCAAACTGTGCACTTATGATACAGTTGATGAATCAGACTTGACATTGATAAAGAGTCCCAGCATATGAATGTGTGTTTTCTGTGAATGCTGAAGACATAGCATACCATATTTGTCAGTAATCCTATATGACTGTACTTGGAAAGAGCACAGAGTCTCTGCTAAGAACATAGGGGGTGATTCTAACCCTGGCGGTCGGTGATAAAGCGGCGGCCAACCCGCCAACAGGCCGGCGGTCCAAAAAATGGAATTCTGACCCTGGCGGGAACCGCCAACAGAGACCGCCACATTAACACTCCGACCGCCACGGCGGTACAAACAAACAGCGCGGCGGTCACCGCCAACAGACAGGCGGCAGACAATGTACCGCCCACCCTAACACAACTCACCAATCCGCCACCTTTTCCGGGGCGGGAGCACCGCCGATAAAAACACGGCGGAAACAGACTACGAACGGGAAAACGCTCACCTCTACGCACTCCACGAGGACGGAGGACAGCATGGAACCCGAATTAAACATCCTACCTGCTCTCGTCTACCTGCTCATCTACCACGAGTACGAACTCTGGCACAGACGACAACGGTGAGTACTGCACCTACGACACAGGGGAGGGGGGAGGAGGAAAGCTTACGGCACACACATATGCGACCCCCACCCCCCCAAACTATGTACACACCAATGCAGAGCAACAAGTCACAGTGACACCACCCAAACCCCCGTGAAAAATGCAAAGACATAATTAAATTGTGAATCAAAATTTATGTAAAAAATAGCCTCTGATAAGTCATGGTCAAATAGCAATAAAAATATTTAAAAAATAAAATAAATATTTTCTTCAATCGAGAAACCGAGGCAATTAGTCCTGCACATTTAATGACATTCTAAGTGTCCGTGGGCCAAAGTGTATCAACACAAGGGCAAAGCCCACACAGGAAACCTGAGTCCTTTGGAGAGAACACTACAGGGGCATCTGATGACAAAACTACAGGCACCTCAGGGGGAAGGGAAGGGGGGGCACCACAGCCACATGAGTCCACGACGCCCGATCCACGAAGGGGCCACCATGCCCATTGTTCCTTCCTAGGGAGTGCAAAGCCACAGTCTCTCAAGTCTCTACAGTGGGTGGCTTGCCCACTGTGCCATCCTGGGGAGTGCAAAGCCACAGTCTCTCAAGTCTCTAAAGTGGGTGGCTTGCCCACTGTGCCATCCTGGGGAGTGCAAAGCCACAGTCTCTCATTGTCTCTACAGTGGGTGGGTTGCCCACTGTGCCATCCTGGGGAGTGCAAAGCCACAGTCTCTCAAGTCTCTACAGTGGGTGGCTTGCCCACTGTGCCATCCTGGGGAGTGCAAAGCCACAGTCTCTCAAGTCTCTACAGTGGGTGGCTTGCCCACTGTGCCATCCTGGGGAGTGCAAAGCCACAGTCCATCAGGTGGATAACAGTCTCCACTGGTCAAGGAGGAGGCATGGTGGGCACAGTAAACCGTGAACAGTAGCTCGACACAGATCCGGCACTGTCATTGTGCCAGTAGTGCTTGACAGGAAGGGCCCAGCGGAGCGGTGCTTGACGGCGGGGCCCAGCGGAGCGGTGCTTGAGACGGCGGGGCCCAGCGGAGCGGTGCTTGACAGGAAGGGCCCAGCGGAGCGGTGCTTGACGGCGGGGCCCAGCGGAGCGGTGCTTGACAGGAAGGGCCCAGCGGAGTGGTGCTTGACGGCGGGGCCCAGCGGAGCGGTGCTTGAGACGGCGTGGCCCAGCGGAGTGGTGCTTGAGACGGCGGGGCCCAGCGGAGCGGTGCTTGACAGGAAGGGCCCAGCGGAGCGGTGCTTGACAGCGGGGCCCAGCGGAGCCGTGCTTGAGACGGCGGGGCCCAGCGGAGCAGTGCTTGAGACGGCGGGGCCCAGCGGAGCGGTGCTTGACAGGAAGGGCCCAGCGGAGCGGTGCTTGACGGCGGGGCCCAGCGGAGTGGTGCTTGACAGGAAGGGCCCAGCGGAGCGGTGCTTGACGGCGGGGCCCAGTGGAGCGGTGCTTGAGACGGCGGGGCCCAGCGGAGCTGTGCTTGAGACGGCGGGGCCCAGCGGAGCGGTGTTTGACAGGAAGGGCCCAGCGGAGCGGTGCTTGACGGCGGGGCCCAGCGGAGCGGTGCTTGACAGGAAGGGCCCAGCGGAGCGGTGCTTGACAGGAAGGGCCCAGCGGAGCGCTGCTTGACGGCGGAGCCCAGCGGAGCGGTGCTTGAGACGGCGGGGCCCAGCGGAGCGGTGCTTGACAGGAAGGGCCCAGCGGAGCGGTGCTTGAGACGGCGGGGCCCTGTTCAGCGGTGCTCTTCTGCACGGCGGGGCCCTGTTCAGCGGTGCTCTTCTGCACGGCGGGGCCCTGTTCAGCGGTGCTCTTCTGCGCGGCGGGCCCTGTTCAGCGGTGCTTGTCCAGTAATTCAAGGGAGCCAGACCTGGCCTGGACTCCCTGTTCAGTCGCCCTCCGACCGTGCAGTTGCAGGACCCTTCGGTGACGGAGTCCTGGGCCCTTTGGTGTCCTCCCTTACAGCCGGGATGGGGCTTGTGGGGCCCTCCTGCTCCGCGCTCCTGCTGGCTGACTTCTCCGCCCTGCTGCCCTTTCGCTCCTTAGAAGACGCTCTCTGGCCCTTGCCTCCCCTGGATGTTGTGGCAGGTGAAGTGGCCGAACTTTGGTCCTTGGGGGCAGCCGTGTCAGTCCTCTCACGGCGGCCCTTGACTTTCCGGGTCCTCTTGCCTGGGGGGGGGGCTGGCTGTCCCCTTGCTGCTGATAGAAGTGTCACTGCTGCCAAAGGGTGGACTCCAGAACCCATGCACCACAGTGACACTCGAAGCTGGGCTGGTGGTGGCTGAGGTGCTCTTGGGACTCTTAGCAGATGGAGGGGGTGGGTCAGGGGAGGGAAAGAGGTTAAGATTGGAGAGGTAAACTTTTTTTGGACCAAGGTAATGGGTGGGAGTAGTGGTGATGGGAGTGGAGGAAGAGGATGTGGTTGTAGGAGAGTCAGGTATGCTGTCTTTGGGTGCAGGTGATTGTGACGTAGGCTGTCATGAAGTGGATGGCTGTTGGGTGGGTGGCTGCCTGCGTTTGTGTGTCTTGGAAGAGGGGGTGACAGACACAGTGGGAGAGGACACAGGGGACGTGTAAATGGCAGTGGGGGTGGTGACTGCACGTGTGCGGACTGTACTGGAGGGTGTGCTGGTGATGGAAGCACTGGCTGATGGTGGTGTGCATGCAGGTGTGAGTGTAGACGTCACAGGGAGGGAGGAGGGAGACGAGGAGGAGGGGGACACAGAGGTGGTAGTGACTGTTGGTATGTCTGCATCTGGATGTTGCTTGGGTGAGTGTTTGTGGGATCTGTGGTGCTTGTGTCTGGATGAGCTGCCCTTGGGTGTTGAGGTGTGTGCAGGCTGGTCTGATGGTGTGGATGGGATAGGCTGAGGAACAGGAGACAGAGACAGGGTGGAGGCAGTTAGAAGAGGGAGGCTGGAAACAGGGACAATGGCTGCCGTCAGTGCTGAGGCCAGAGCATTGAACGATCGTTGATGGGTAGCCTGACCCGAATGAATGCCGTCCAGGTAGGCATTGCTCCGATGCACCTCCCTTTCTACCCCCTGGATGGCATTCAAAAGGGTAGTCTGCCCAACAATGATGGTCTGAAGGAGGTCAATGACCTCCTCACTGAGGGCAGCAGGGGTGACAGGGGCAGGGGCTGAGGTGCCTGGGGCGAAGGAGACGCCCGCCTTCTTGGGCGAGCGGGCACGGAGCGTAGGCTGAGGGGCTGCTGGGAGGGCGGGGCTGGTGCGCTGGGTGGCGGCTGTACCTGTAGAGGCGGGGGGCCTGGATGATTCCGCCACCGCTAGGGAGCTCCCATCCGAGGACGTGTCAGTGTCGCTGGTGTCACCACCGGTCCCCGTTGTGGTGCTCCCCTCGCCCTCCGTATCACTGGTGTCCTCGGTGTCTGTACCACGGCCCACCGGGCCTTGTGACTTGCAACTCCCTCGTGCTCCGATGCCAAATCTCCTCCGCCTGATGATACTAATGCACACATGCACAAGAAGATAAAGAAAAAGGGTGGGGGGAGGAATAAAAACAGGTTGAGTGCATGCATTGTCAACACCGTTGGCGGAGAGGACAGACACAGGAGCCTCATGCACTAAGCCGCGCAATCAGGGTACACTACTCAGTACTTCTGACTAGGCCAACAGGTATAGGGACAACAAACGCGCACATGGGTGATGCAGGACCATGGATAGCTGTACTTGGCACCCTACAGAGGTGGGGGGCGGGGGCATAGGGCCATGCCTAAAGGAGAGGGCTACATTACAGAAAGCGCCCTGGCCTAATGACACCCACAACCCTCCTCCCCCACCCAGACGCCTCAACTGCGCATAAAGATAGCAGAATGTGCTGATACTCACCCCCTTGTGTCTGCTGTGATGTCCTCAAGCGCCCATCCAAATCAGGGTAGCCCACCGCCAGGATCCGGGACATCAGGGGGGTCAGGGTACGACTGGCCCCCCTCCTAGGTTGGGAGGCCATCCCCAGCAGTGACTTGGTGGTCTTCCTGGTTCCGCGGCGGATGTCCTCCCACCACTTGCGGCAGTGGGTGCCCCGTCTGATGTGGACCCCCAGGGCCCGGACTTCCTTGGCGATGGCACGCCAAATGTCGACTTTCTGATGGGCGCTGACCTAGTTGACATGTACAGGGTGGGAAATTAAATTACATCATTTTTCTGCATGTTAGATGTGAATGCCCACCCCTCCCCAACTGTGCCATGTGGCACATGCTCTCATCTGTCGTGCGTTGCACTCCTCATTCGCTCCCCACCCCACTCCACACAGGCATAGCCCATTCAATGTGCACCCAGTGTACTTACCTGTTGGTCTGGAGGACCGTAGAGTAACGCATACTGGGGGAGGACCCCATCCACAAGTTTCTCCAACTCTTCAGACGTGAAGGCAGGGGCCCTTTCCCCAGTCGCAGCAGCCATTGTCACTTCCAGACCGAGGTCACAGCAGCACTTGCAGTATAGGTCCTCTCCTGTGGAAGATCAGGTCTCGAGTGATTAATCATGTAGAAAATGGCGGTCACGCCCACGGCGGTGCGTACCGCGGCGGTGCGTACCGCGACCGCCGGCGCACATCCTCATTGGCTCCTGAAACCCATAGGGTTCAATGTTAACCAATGCGGCTTCGCACAGCGGTCTTCGACCACCACGGTGTGCCACGCCAGCGCATTGACCTCACATCCCATTGTCCCACTTCACAGGTCAGGCAGGCGCCATTTCAAGGGCCCACATGGCTTAATTTCAACTGCGTCACACAGGCCTAGGCCTTGCATTGCCACACATACACGCCTTTCAATACATAGATAACCGTGTGCTATGCAAGCTGTGGTGAACGTACCTGTGATTTGCTTGACTCTGTACTCCATGTTGTCCTTCCTATTCACCGTCCGCTGGGACTTGCGAGGAGAAGGATTAATCCTCGTGTGTACCGACCGCTGGTGGACCTGTCGACAATGGAAGAACGCCATATTATACTACGATACCGACTTGACCGAGCCACTATACATGAACTGTGTGCCCAGCTGGAGCCAGCCCTGATGTCCCCCATCCGCCAACCCACAGGGATTCCCCCTTTGGTGCAAGTTCTGTCAGTACTCCATTTCCTTGCAAGTGGATCATTCCAAACAACAGTGGCCATGTCATCTGGGATGTCTCAGCCTGTTTTCTAAGGTTTTGTCAAGAGTGTTGTCTGCCCTGCTGAAACACATGCGGAGCTACATTGTATTCCCTGAGGAGGATGATTTGGCCACTGTGAAGGGTGATTTCTATGCCCTTGGACATATCCCCAACATCATTGGTGCCATTGATAGGACCCATGTGGCCTTAGTACCCCCAAAAGACGATGAGCAGGTGTACAGAAACAGGAAAAATTACCATTCTATGAATGTCCAGGTGGTCTGTTTGGCAGACCAGTACATCTCCCATGTAAATGCCAAGTTCCCTGGGTCAGTGCATGACGCGTATGTTATGCGTAATAGCGGCATCCCTTATGTGATGGAACAGCTACAGAGACACCGTGTGTGGCTAATAGGTGACTCTGGTTACCCCAACCTGCCTTGGCTATTGACCCCAGTGAGGAATCCCCGGACCAGGGCAGAGGAACGGTACAATGAGGCCCATGGGCGAACTAGGAGGATCATAGAAAGAACCTTTGGGCTCCTGAAGGCCAGGTTTAGGTGCCTGCATTAGACTGGTGGATCCCTGATGTACTCACCAAAGAAGGTGTGCCAGATCATCGTGGCCTGCTGTATGCTTCACAATCTGGCATTGCGACGTCAGGTGCCTTTCCTGCAGGAGGATGCTCCAGATGGTGGTGTTGTAGCAGCTGTGGAGCCTGTGGAGAGTGAAGAGGAGGAAGACGACGGGGACGACACAGACAACAGGGACACAGTTATCCAACAGTATTTTCAGTAGCACACAGGTAAGAATCACCCACGCCATTTAACATTTCCTGAAAGCCTCCTGCATCTTTACTTTGTGTATTTCCCCCCAGTTCTTTTAAACTGATGTTTGATTTTCCCTTCCCTTTTCAGTGCTGTATGACCCACTGCGTGACTTCTGCTTGGTTAGCCCATGGACTAATGCTTATTGACATCGGTATGTTTTCATCACAAAGTTAACTGAACATTACTGATCAGTAATGTGTTATACATTTGTAAATAATACAGGCTGACTCCTGAATGATTTCAGTGCAATTAGTGATTTATTTTTAGTGCTAGATATTGGTCCATGATATTAAAACGGTGATGGGTGAGGGTGGAGTAATGTCCATGGCAGAGTCCAGTTCTCAGTTTCACAGGTGCATTGTCCATATGCCTGTGGAAGGATGGAGCAGGGGCAGTTCAAGGTTGGATAGGGTGACAATGTGGGACAGTGGGATGACATCAGGGGGTATCTTATGCTGGCGGGTGTCTTGGCATCCTACTCTGTCTTCCTTTGAGATCTCAGGTTCCTCTTGCGGGGTGGTTGTTCTTCAGCAGGAGGTGGGGTTCTGGTGGCCTGTCGTTGTGGTGGGGCCTCCTGTCCACTAGCGCCGGTAGAGGTGGTAGGCTGTTCCTGGTCCTGGCTTGTGGTGCCACATGGTCCCGCAATGTGGTTTCTATCCGGTTGAGGGCCTGGACTATGGTCCCCATAGCGGTAACGATGTTCCGGAGTTCATTGCTGAACCCCATGTAGTGTTCCTCCTGCTGTGCCTGGATCTCGGTGAACCTGGCCAGTACCGTCGCCATCGTATCTTGGGAGTGGTGGTATGCTCCCATGATGGTGGTGAGGGCCTCTTGGAGTGTGGGTTCCCTGGGCCTGTCCTCCCCCCCCTGTCGCACAGCAGCCCTCCCAGTTGCCCTGTTTCCCCGGGCCTCTGTCCCCTGGACGGTGTGCCCACTACCACTGCCCCCAGGTCCCTGTTGTTGTTGGGTCAGCCTGGGTGCCCTGTAGTGGCGGACACACCGCTGATTGACCTGTCCTGGAGACAGAGGCATGGGCCCGCTGGGTGGGAGCTGTGCTGGTGTTCCCAGAGCGGGTTGGGTCTGCTGTGGCCTATGTCTGTGTGTGGGGAACCCACTGTCCAGAGGTCCCCGATGGTCCGGGCTGGTCATCAGGTTCTAGGTCGACAGAGCTGCTGTCCTCACTGGGTGCCTGTTCTGGGGGTGGGATGGACAAATCTGGACCCTCCGTGGCGGTGTGTTGGCGTTCGGGCCCTGCAGGGGTAAAATAGTGTGGTTATTGTTTTTGTGTGTGCCATGGCGTGCATTTTGAGTGCCCTTGTACCCCAGTGCTGGCATTCCCTTGTGGGAGGTGTTGTGAGGGTGGTTGGGGGGGGTGGATGGGTATGTGCAATGGTCATGCTTTGGTGATGGCTATCTATGGTTTGTGTTGGCATTCAGGGGTTGGTGTTGTTTAGGGTGGGTTGTGCTGATGAGACATTGGCAGGGAGGATGTGTGCTGGGGGTTTGAGATTGGGGGTGAGGGTGGGGGTGTGGGTTGGCATGCTGGTGGTTGGGGGGTGAAGTAGTTGAGATTCGACTTACCAGAGTCCATTCCTCCGTGTACTCCATCGAGGCCATCAGGATGCAGGATGTTTACTACCTCTTGCTCCCATGCTGTGAATTGGGGTGGAGTGGGTGGGGGTCCGCCGCCAGTCTTCTGCACAGCGATGTTGTGTCGCGACACCATCGAGCGCACCTTCCCCCGTAGGTCGTTCCATCGCTTTCGGAAATCTTCCCGATTTCTGGGATGCTGTCCCACAGCGTTGACCCTGTCTACGATCCTTTGCCATAGCTCAGCCTTCCTTGCTATAGTGGTGTGCTGCACCTGTGTGCCGAAGAGCTGGGGCTCTACCCTTATAATTTCCTCCACCATGACCCTGAGTTCCTGGTCCGAGAACCTGGGGTGTCTTTGGGGTGCCATGGGGTGGTGTGGATGAGGTGTGGGGTGGTGTTTGTGGTGATGTGCGTGGTGATGTGTGGTGATGTGTGCGTAGATGTGGTGTGGGTGATGATGTTGTGTTCCTGTGTGTGTTGTGCTTTGCGTTCCCTGTGCTCTCTCTCAGTGTATTGCGCCTTCTCTCAGATCTTTGTGGTTGTAGGGGTTTGTGGGTGAAGTGGGTGTGTGTTTTATAGTTAATTGGGTGTGTGGGAGTGTTGTGTGTATGTGTATCAGGTGTGTGTATTTCAATTTGTCCAATGTGGCTGTGTTTTGGAGCTGTGTGTGTATTTTGAGCGCGGCGGTGTGTACCGCCAATGGAATACCGGGGTTGAAAGACCGCCGCGTGGATTCGTGGGTCAGAATGGCATGGCCGTGTTTGTGTTGGCGTGGCGGTGGAGGTTTGGTCATCTCCAGTTTATCGCTGCCCGCTGATGAGGCGGCCTTCCGTGGATGTCGGGTTTTTGGCGGTTTCACAGTTGGTGGTCAGAATGACTGTGGCGGTTTACCGCGGCCGCGACGGTAGAATGGCGGACTTCTGACCGGCGGTAAGGGCCTTTTACCGCCGAGGTCAGAATCACCCCCATAATGTTTTCCTAGGTGAAAGGACAAAGTGATAGAAATAATATAACAGCACCGCAAAAGTGGATCTTGCTAGAAATATAAAAATATGCTAAAGAAAATGTATCTAGGTGAAAGTGCACAACTGTAGGCCTAGGTAGCTAAAATAAAGTGCATAAAACCTGGCTAAAATAGCTATCCAACAATGGCATAATTCTCATTCCTCATCTGGACGATGTTTGAAACCTGTTTGTACAGCACGTTTCTAGTACGCTCATGTGAACTGTAGCAGATTGGCATGATGCCTTAGTACTTCACAAATGTGCATGCAAATCAGTCTGTGTAAAACAACGTGAAACTGCCAATCTGCCAAACTGTATTGATTGTAACAGACAGAAATGTGTCTACATTGGTGAGAGAGTTACACGTCCCCCAAACAACATTTTGGTGTCCTAAGTTCTGTCCAGATGAGAAATCATTTGTTAGAAATGGGGTCTTTGGTTGGCAGTCATGTTACCCCCTGTCCAAGTAAAGACCCTCACTCTAGTCAGGGTAAAGGAGAATCACCCTCATTTAACCCCCACTTGCCCCTGTAGAAGATTGGCATGAGCAGGCAGACTTAACTTCAGAAGAAATGTGTGAAGTATTTGTACCAACACACAGTAACTCTGTCAATACCAACCCATTCAAAGGGGGTACTAACCAAAAGGAAAGGTTGTAGGTGGACCTTGAATTTCCCACCACTCTTGCCACTTGCCTGACAAGTTGGGCAAGACTTACAACTGAGCCTCCAAGTGCCTGCGCATTAGGGGCCTGTAAAAGTGGATGACAAGCCATTCAAAGGTCTTGTCCTGCCCCAAATGTCCAGCTAAAGGCACATCATGAGCCAGACCCAATAGGAAGGCTCTGAAGCACTGGGTTACCACCAGCACACAGACAGACCCAGGCTAAGGAACTGTAGGCTCGCTATATTGGAAGCCATCCTCCTAGTAAATCAAATGTGATCCAGGCTCCTTGCCAGACACCTGTCTGTAGCCTGCCGCCGCAATTTCACCAGAGTAGTGCAGGTTTTCTGTGCCTCACAAAATGCTTCCCTGGTGGGCCCCTCTTCCTGCTGCCACTGTGACAACTCAACAACCTCACCCAGTTCAGCCACCAGTTCCCCTGTAGGCCCCAGGGCCTCACCCTCATGTTCAGCCTCCTCTTGGACCGTGGGACCTTCTGGGGAAAGTTTCCCATGCCCCTTGCCCTTCCTCCTTCTGGCAGATACCTGGGCCACTCTTTCAGACTCCAGGGTCTCCTCATCACCGTGATGGGCTGCCATAGACCAGGTAGATACAGACACCCACCCAGGCAGACCCAACATCTCCAAGTGTGACCTGTGTCCCAACTCCTGCCAAGGGGAATCCTCCAGGTCATTGCCAAGCAAACAATCTACAGGCAAGGTTGGACTCATAGCTACCTTCAAGGAACCTGAACCCCCCCACTGAAAGGGAACCTGTGCCACTCTGTAAAGGCACTCTGAGTTGTCCACTGTAACCACTTGGTGAAGTGCACGGGGATCTATCTGCTCTTCAGACACCAGGTGACTCCTCGCTGTATACATCAAAAATACAGGGGATATGGAGGATTAAAGGTCCAGTGTATACCCTCCAATGAAAGTTACTAATAATGCAATACACTGTTCCTAGGTAACAAAGGGAGACAGGACGAGTAATCTGGAGTCCTATTTAATAGGAGCAAGAGTCCTCACACACCCAAATGGGTGTCATGCTTCATCATCGGACAAGCTCCTCGTCAGACCGGCGCTGCAATGTCTGACGGGCACCACCCATCTGGGGGGCTCTTTGCCGGAGATCTTTTCTCGATGATGCCACTCTATCCCGCAGATAAGTAGGGGGAAAGAAAATGGGGAGAGTTCAAAGAAAGAAAATAAAATTGGCTCAGGACCCTTAATGAGTACTTAACTTTATTCTGTCTATGTGGGGTGAAGGCCAAGATTAAAATATTGATCAGGAGAGTGAGATAGAGATAATGCTCTGCCACTCTCTAACTGTATGTCTAATGACGGAGGGTCAAAAAACTGTAAGACCCTCCTCAAAATCGGGTCGACATGTTTCGCGTCTTTGTGGTCCACATGGATCCAATGACGCTTCTTCAGGACCTAGTGTAAAAACTTCTCCAACTACAAGCTAAATTGGCTATCACATATCAGAACTGACAGTCAAACAAAAAGTTATCGTCAGTCACTTACATGAGTCCATTATGACCCTTATTTAGTTCCTATTCGTCACCCCTCCCACATTGAGTCAGGGCTTCATGGGATCACGCAGGCCAATGGCCAGGTTCGTTTAACACACTATGTCAAGAGCCTGGCGACGGGCGGCTCCACCTAACCCTGGATGCGCTCCCGAAAGACACTTTCGGGAGCGCATCCCGAAAGACACTTTCGGGAGCGCATCCAGGGTTAGGTGGAGCCGCCCGTCGCCAGGCTCTTGACATAGTGTGTTAAACGAACCTGGCCATTGGCCTGCGTGATCCCATGAAGCCCTGACTCAATGTGGGAGGGGTGACGAATAGGAACTAAATAAGGGTCATAATGGACTCATGTAAGTGACTGACGATAACTTTTTGTTTGACTGTCAGTTCTGATATGTGATAGCCAATTTAGCTTGTAGTTGGAGAAGTTTTTACACTAGGTCCTGAAGAAGCGTCATTGGATCCATGTGGACCACAAAGACGCGAAACATGTCGACCCGATTTTGAGGAGGGTCTTACAGTTTTTTGACCCTCCGTCATTAGACATACAGTTAGAGAGTGGCAGAGCATTATCTCTATCTCACTCTCCTGATCAATATTTTAATCTTGGCCTTCACCCCACATAGACAGAATAAAGTTAAGTACTCATTAAGGGTCCTGAGCCAATTTTATTTTCTTTCTTTGAACTCTCCCCATTTTCTTTCCCCCTACCTATCTGCGGGATAGAGTGGCATCATCGAGAAAAGATCTCCGGCAAAGAGCCCCCCAGATGGGTGGTGCCCGTCAGACATTGCAGCGCCGGTCTGACGAGGAGCTTGTCCGATGATGAAGCATGACACCCATTTGGGTGTGTGAGGACTCTTGCTCCTATTAAATAGGACTCCAGATTACTCGTCCTGTCTCCCTTTGTTACCTAGGAACAGTGTATTGCATTATTAGTGACTCCTCGCTGTAGTCATACTGGCTCCTGTGTCTCTCAGAGCTTACACCCTCTGTCCATTGATGGTCACCAACCACCTGTACTTCTTACTGTTATCAGGCACGTGGTCCACTGGACCATCTCACTGTCCCCTAGTGAGACAAGGGTCATGTCAGCTGGCTCCCACCCACCTGGAACCAACTACTCCTCAAGCGCTACACTGCCAAAACCCTGTGACTGAGCACCAGTGGGTGCCGGTGTCCACTTGGGACATTTGAGTTGCCCCCTCATGTGACCATCCTGATCACATGCAAAGCACTTGCGGGGACCCTTCTCTGCAGGTTTGCCTGTAGCGACCCATGGATCTTTTCTACTGGGGGCTGGGATTATTTACCCTAAGAACTAGGTTGGGGCCCTTTAGAGAACTCCCCCCATTTACCCTTACCCCCCCCCCACTTCTTCTGATGGGAACCCTGCCCACCCTTGGCATGGTTTCCCCATACCTCTTTTGGACCCTGGTGCCCTCCCAGCAGTCTGCTTCCTGCCTAAGCTTCCTGGTGTCAGTCAGCTTGCTGTCAATTAGGTGATGGCACAGCTGTGGAAGGCATAAACTATGCAAGTGATGCCAAGGAATTCAATTTTAAAGCTCCTCTTATGTTGTTACCTTACTGCCCATCACCCAACAATCCAGTGACCTGCAAAAAGAATCAACACATTCCAACCATGCTTGGGATTCCTTCTTCTTATAGGACCTAAACGTGTCCTTATACTGATCAGGGTTAAGACCATACCCTGTGATCAGGGTGTCCTTTATGATAGGGTAGGTGAGTCCGTGGGGATCCTCTAAGGATGTCAGAGTATCCCTTCCCTCTACCTTGAAATGCTTCCACAGACCCACCCCCAATGAGCTTCGGGGACCAGATTCATATGGAGAGCAGGCTTATACCCTTTGAACCAAAACAGTATGTCATCCTCCCTTTTGAAATCCTTCACAAGATCCCTAGGAATATGCACCCTCCTCTCAGGCTGCTCTGTGTTATTGCTGCCACCATCCCTACTATACTGGCTTCTCTGATCCAGCTCCCTCACGCTGAGTTCATGAGCCAACAATAACTTTTTCTCTTCGTTGGCCATCCTCATTTTCTCCAACTCCAGCTGGTGAGCCCTCTCTGCTTGTCTGTGCCGCAGCTCTTCAGAATTCAGACCCTTGGATGAGACACTGCTACCTGCCCTGGAGATCCTCTCCCTGGACTTAACAGGCCCACCCACTACACCCTTGTAGATGGATTGCTCTTCCTCCTCCTCCTCCTCTGTGTGCCCCTCAGCTTCCTTGGCTGTTACCCAGGCCCTAAGTGCCTTCTGCAGCTCCTCCTTCCCGGTGGATCCCTTAATGGAACAAGCAATGTTTTTGCAGAACTGCCTCAACTGGACAACTGTGTAGTTCTCCATTTTCCTTAAATCAAAAGCAACTCCAGCTGATGCATTTCCAAACTGAGACATGATGAAGAGTTAAAAGTTAAAAGTTCCAAAGGCAGAAAAACAAGTTCACAAATGGTGTTCAAAAGTCAATAAAGGATTACCACAAAATGGAAGTAGGGAAAAATCCAATAAGAGAAAAAAGCTAAAATTTCAAAGACGAGTAGTATGTGGTGCCGTAATGGCCTGCACTGAAAATAGTAGTGCACACCTAATCACTGTATGTCAAGTACAATTACAAGTCCGGACCCAACCGCTGATCACCAATGTTAGAAATAGGGTCTTTCGTTGGCAGTCGGGTTACCCCCTGTGCAAGCAAACGCCTTCACTCTAGTCAGGGTAAATGAAAATTACCCTCAGTTAACTCCCGCTCACCCCCTTGGTAGCTAGGCGTGAGCAGGCAGGCTTAACGTCAGAACCAATGTGTAAAGTATTTGTACCAAACACACAGTAACTCAGTGAAAACACTACAAAATGACACAACTGAGGTTTAGAAAAATGGATATTATTTATCTAAACAAAATAAGACCAAACCGATAAAAATACAACATACACGAGTCAAGTTATGAATTATTAAAATGAACAAGAGTCTTAGGTGGTCATTACAACCCTGGCGGTCAGTGTTAAAGCGGAGGAAAGACCGCCAACAGGCCGGAGGTTAAAAAAATTGAATTACGACCATGGCGGAAACCGCCAACAAAGACAGCCACTTTAACACTCCGACCGCCACGGCGGTACAAACAAATAGCGTGGCGGTCACCGCCAACAGACAGGCGGGAGACAATGTACCGCCCACAGTATCACAACCTACCAATCCACTACCTTTTCTGGGGCGGATTCACCGCAAACAAAAACACGGCTGAAACAGGACTTCAAAGGGAAAACACTCACCTCTACACACCCCACAAGAAACCAGGACGCCATGGAACCCGAGCTCCACATTTTACCAGCCTTTATCTTCTTGCTTCTCTACCAGGAGCACGAACGCTGGTGGCGAAGACCACGGTGAGTACTGCACCTATGACACAGGGGAGGGGGGAGGGAAAAAACAGTGACATACACATGCAACATGCAACCCCCCCACCCCCAACCTCACCCACGTCAACATACACACTAATACAGCATGATACATTACAGTTACACCCCCCAACCCCCCTGGAAGAATGCAAAGACAAAAGGAAATGAGCTGAACGTTTGTAATATTTCAAAATTCAGTAGTCAAATAATATACATACACTATTTACAAATATATACACCAAGAATATTAGTCCAGGGTATTCCACCCTTAAAGTCCATGGATCACTGAGCCCACACCGCATGGGCGAGGCCCACACAAGATACCCGAACATGACGGAGAGAACACTGCAGGGGCATCAGATAGAAAAAAACAGGCACCTCAGGGGGAAGGGAAATGGGGGGCACCTCAGCCGTTGAGTGCACAATGCCAAATCCATGAGGGGGCCCCATGTTCAATCCTGGGGAGTGCAAAGCCACAGACTCACAAGTCTCTACAGTGGGTGGGTTGCTCACTGTTCAATCCTGGGGAGTGCAAAGCCACAGTCTCACAAGTGGATAACAGTCTCCACTGGTTCTGGAGGGGGCTTGGTGCCCAGAGTGCTTCATCCTGCCAGGGACAAAGGTAGTGGATGTGATACTCCACTGGTTCTGGAGGGGGTTTGGTGCCCAGAGTGCTTCCTCCTGCCAAGGACAGAGGTAGTGGATGTGATACTCCACTGGTTCTGGAGGGGGCTTGGTGCCCAGAGTGCTTCATCCTGCTCGTGGCGGCCTCAGTAGCGTCAGTGCTTTTGGTGCTCATGGGCCTGCGGTGCTTGTGGCGGCGGTATCTTTGACAGCGGTGCTTGTGGTGGCGGTGTGTTTGGCAGAGGTGCTTGTGCCGGCGATGTCCTTGGCAGCGGTGCTTGTGGCGGCTGTGTCCTTGGCAGCAGTGCTTGTGGTGCGGTGTCCTTGGCAGCGGTGATTGTGGCGGCGGTGTCCTTGGCAGCGCTTCAGCTGCTGGCTGTCCTGTCTTGGGCAGTGGGGCTGCTGCTGGCAGTCCTGTCTGGGCCAGCGGGGCTGCTGGCGGTCACCTCCTCGGCAGCGGGGCTGATGCTGGGGGTCGCATCCTGGGCAGCGGGGCTGATGCTGATGGTCGCCTCCTGGGCAGCGGGGGGGCTGCTGCTGGTGGTCCTGTCTGGGCCAGCGGGGCTGCTGGCGGTCATCTCCTGGGCAGCGGGGCTGATGCTGGTGCTCGCCTCCTGGGCAGCGGGGCTGATGCTGCGGTCCTGTCTGGGCCAGCGGGGCTGCTGGCGGTCACCTCCTGGGCAGCGGGGCTGATGCTGGTAGTCCTGTCTGGGCCAGTGGGGCTGCTGGAGGTCGCCTCCTGGGCAGCAGGGCTGATGCTGGCAGTCGCCTCCTGGGCAGCGGGCTGCTGCTGGCAATCCTGTCTGGGCCAGGGGGGCTGCTGGCAGTCGCCTCCTGGGCAGCGGGGCTGATGCTGGCGGTCGCCTCCTGGGCAGCGGGGCTGCTGTTGGCGGTCCTATCTGGGCCAGCAGGGCTGCTGCTGGCTTGCTCCTTGCCAGCGGGGCTGATGGCGGTCTTCTCCTCCGTGCTGATCTTCCCAGACTTGCTGGGTTTCTTGTGCCCCTTCCCCACCTTGGAAGGTGTTGCAGCTGACTCCACACTTCCACCTGTACCCCTGGGAGCCGCTTTGCTGGCTGTTGTCTTCCCCCTCTCCCGCCGGGCACTGGACAACTTTTGATGCTTGACAGGCGGGGGACTGTCCGTGCTGTGGCTCCTTGCCAAACTGGCTGCCCTGCTGCCTGGTGCACTCCAGAATCCGGTGACTACTGGCACCACTGGTCCCACCGATGTTGTGGCTGAGGTGCTAGGTTGGGACCTGGAGAGTCGGGCCCTAGGAGACTGACGGGGTGGGGGAGGTGAGGGAAAGAGGTTAAGGGTAGACGGGGAAAGTTTCTTAGGAACACTGGGACGGGTAGCTGGAGGGGGTTTGGGAGTGGAGGAAGAGGATGTGGTTGTAGGAGGTGTACGTTTGGTGACTTTGGGTGAAGGTGCATGAGCTGGAGGCTGTCGTGAGGTGGATGGCTGTTGGGTGGGTGTGTGCCTGCGTCTGTGTACCTTGGGAGGTGGCGTCACAGACACACTGGGAGAGGACACAACGGATGTGCGAATGGTAGTGGGGGTGGTGACTGCACGTGAGCGGGTGTAGTGATGGGTGTGCTGGTGATGTAAGTAGTGGCTGTAGATATAGTGCATGCAGGTGTGAGTGGAGACGAGACTGGGAGGGAGGAGGGAGATGAGGAGGAGGGGGACACAGTGGAGGCAGTGGATGTTGCTATGTCTGCATGTGTGTGATGCTTGCATGAGTGCCTGTGGGATGTGTGGTGCTTATGTTTGCCTGAGCTTCCTTTGTGTGTTGAGGTGTGTGCATGCTGGTCTGATGGTGTGCTTGGGGTAGGCTGAGGTACAGGGGATTGGATCGGGGTGGAGGAAGTTGGAGGGGGGAGGCTAGAGACAGGGACAATGGCTGCCATCAGTGCTGAGGCCAGAGTCTGAAAAGCTCGCTGAAGGGCTGCCTGACCATAATGAATGCCCTCCAGGAATGCATTGGTTTGTTGCAACTGTCTCTCTACACCCTGGATGGCTTTTAAAATGGTAGATTGCCCAACAGTGAGTGACCTGAGGAGGTCAATGGCCTCCTCACTGAGGGCAGCAGGGGTGACTGGGGCAGGGGCTGAGGTGCCTGGGGTGAAGGAGATGCGCACCCTCCTGGGTGAGCGGGCATGGGGCAAAGGCTGAGGGGCTGCTGGGAGGACGGTGCTGGAGGGGGGGAAGCGGCTGTACCTGTAGATGCGGGGGGCACAGATGGGGCAGCCACCACAAGGGAGCTCCCATCAGAGGATGAGTCCGTATCACTGGTGTCAGCTCCCCGCCATGGAGCTCCCCTCGCCCTCCGTCCAACTGGTGAAATCAGACTCTGTAGTGTCGCCCTCCAGGGCCATGTGGGATGCAGCTCCCTCCTGCTCCGGTGCCACTGCTCCTCCACCTGATGATGCTAATGCACACATGTACAGAGAGACCACAAAAAGGGGGGGGAGACAGATGTGAGACATGTTGAGTCCATGCATTACCACTACCGTTGGCGGACACTACAGACACAGAAGCCCCCTGCACTACGCCGCGCACTTGGGGTCCACTATTCAATCCCTGGGACATGGCCTACAAGGCTATGGCTGATATCTGCACACATTGATGTCACAGGAGCCTGACTAGGTGTAGTTGGCACTGTACCCAGGTGGGGTGGGGTGCCACAGGGTCTGCCTGTAAAAGGGGACTTAACTAGCACACCCGCCCTGGCCTAGGGAAACCCACAGCCCACCTCCCCCACCCAGACACCTCCACTGCGTGCTGAATCAGCTGAATGAGAGTGTACTCACCCCCTTGTTGCTGCTGTGATGCCCTTAAGCGCCCATCCAACTCCGGGTACGCCACCGTCAGGATCCTGAACATCAGGTGGGTCATGGTGTGACGGGCACCCCTCCCATGTTGGGAGGCCATCCCCAGCTGGGCCTCTGCCGTCTTCTTGCTCCAGCGGCGAATGTCCTCCCATCTTTTCCGGCAGTGGGTGCTCCGTCTGTGATAGACCCCCAGGGTCCGGACGTCCTTGGCGATGGCATGCCAAATATCCTTCTTCTGGTGGGCGGTGACCTACATGAATTGTACAGGGGAAAAAGATAAGTTATTACCAACTGTACCATCACAGTCATTGGCCCACATCCCTATCCTTGCCATGTGGCACATGCATTCACCGTTGTTTCATGCACGCATCATTGTCCCCCCCCTATCTTTCATCCACACCACTCCACACAGGCATTGCCCATACAGCAGGCTCCCAGTGTACTTACCTGTTTGTCTGGAGGACCGTAGAGTAGCGTGTACTGGGGGAGGACCCCATCCACGAGTTTCTCCAACTCCTCCTATGTGAAGGCAGGGGTCCTTTCCCCAGATGCACAAGCCATTGTCTCTTCCAGACTGAGGTCACAGCAGCACTTGCAGTGTAGGTCCTCTCCTGTCGAAGATCAGGTATCGAGTGATTGAACAGATAGAAAATGGCGGTCACGTCCGCGGCGGTGCATACTGTCACCGCTGGCGTACATCATCATTGGCTCCTGGGACCCATAGGGCCTGATTACAACTTTGGAGGACGGTGTTAAACCGTCCCAAAAGTGGCGGATATACCACCTACTGTATTACGAGTCCATTATATATCAAAAAGGCCGCCCGCCAGCCCAGTGCAAAACACCCTTCCCACGAGGACGCCGGCTCAGAATTGAGCCGGCGGAGTGGGAAGGTGCGACGGGTGCAGTGGCACCCGTCGCGTATTTCAGTGTCTGCAAAGCAGACACTGAAATACAAAGTGGGGCCCTCTTACGGGGGCCCCTGCAGTGCCCATGCCATTGGCATGGGCACTGCAGGGGCCCCCAGGGGCCCCACGACACCCCATACCGCCATCCTGTTCCTGGCGGGCGAACCGCCAGGAACAGGATGGCGGTATGGGGTGTCAGAATCCTCCATGGCGGCGCAGCGAGCTGCGCCGCCATGGAGGATTCATTTGGGCAGCAAAAAAACGGCGGGAGACCGCCGGTTTTCCGCATCTGACCGCGGCCAAACCGCTGCGGTCAGAATGCCCTGCGGGGCACCGCCAGCCTGTTGGCGGTGCTCCCGCCAACCCTGGCCCCGGCGGTCCATGACCGCCGGGGTCAGAATGACCCCCATAGTGTCCAATGTTAACCAATGCAGAATTGCTCTGCGGTCTTTGACCGCCTACCTCGACGGTGTACAACGCCAGCGCAGTTACCTCACATCCCATTGTCCTACTTTACAGGTCAGGCAGCTGCCATTTCAGAGGCCCACATGGCTTTATTTTTAACTGCGCCACACACACCTGGCCTTGCCTCAACACTCATACAGGCCAAATTCGGGCTATGAATGGTTTTCTGAGTAAGCTGTGTTTACGTACCTCTGAGTTGGTTGACTCTGTGCTCGCTGTTGTCCTTCATAGGCACTGTCCGCTGGGACATGTGAGAAGATGGTGGTATCCTCCGGTGTACAGACCGCTGGTGGACCTGTCGACAATGGAGGAAATACATGTAATCATCACCTACAGGCTTGATCGTGCCACAATCCTGGAACTGTGTGCCCAGTTGGAGCCAGACCTGATGTCAGCTGCCTGCCATCCCTCAGGAATCCCCCCTCAACTGTAGGAGCTGTCAGTACTCCATTTCCTAGCAAGTGGGTCCTTTCAAACAACAGTGGCCATAGCATCAGGCATGTCCCAGCCTATGTTTTCCAACGTGTTGTCCAGAGTGTTGTCTGCCCTGCTGAAACACATGCGGAGCTACATCGTGTTCCCTCAGGTGGAGGATTCGCCATTGATAGGACACATGTGGCCTTGATCCCCCCCCACAGGAGTGAACAGGTGTACAGAAACCGGAAGAGTTACCATTCGATGAATGTGCAGATGGTGTGTTTGGCCGACCACTACATCTCCCATGTTAATGCCAAATTCCCTGGCTCAGTGCATGACCCTTACATCCTGCAGAATAGCAGCATCCCTTCTGTGATGTGGCAACTCCAGAGGCACCGTGTGTGGCTATTAGGTGAGCACCTGCAATCAAATCAGTGGGAATAGTTGTCTGGGTCTGGGAATATCCCTACAGGTTAGTGTGTGTCTAACAGTTGTCCCTCACCATTTGCAGGTGACTCTGGCTACCCCAACATGTCATGGCTACTGACCCCAGTGAGGAATCCCAGGACAAGGGCAGAGGAACGCTACAATGAGGCCCATGGGTGAACTAGGAGGATTATAGAGCGGACCTTCGGCCTCCTGAGGGCCAGGTTCCGGTGCCTCCATATGACAGGTGGTTCCCTATTCTACTCACCAAAGAAGGTGTGCCAGATCATCGTATGCTTCACAACTTAGCTTTGCGACGACAAGTGCCTTTTCTGCAGGAGGATGGTCCAGATGGAGGTGTTGTGGCAGCTGTGGAGCCTGTGGACAGCAAAGATGAGGAAGCAGAAGAAGAGGACATCAACAACAGGAACTCTGTGATCCTGCAATACTTCCTCATTGTATGGTCACTGAGTTATCACTTTCCCTTATGATTTCACAGATGTGGGTCCCACTGTGTGACATCTGCTTTGTTTCCTCATGGACTAGAGCTGTGTGACATAGGTATGTTGACATTACAATTGAAAGAGCATTTGGTCACTGTAATTGCTATTACACTATTTCAAAATCACAGACAGACTCCAGATTGTTTTGTGCTTTAAGGGTGTTTATTTAAGGGCTCAATATTTGAGGGGGTTGTAAAATGGTGAGGGGTGATGGTGGAGGAATGTCCATGGCAGAGTCCAGTCTATTAGTCTCACAGGTGCATTGTCCAAAAGGGTATAGGAAGTGGAGCTGGGGCAGTTTGAGGATGGACAGGGTGACAAGGTGGAACAAAAGGATGACATTCAGGGTGGTCTCATTTCTTGGTGGCTGTCTGGGCATCGTTCTCTGTCTTTGTCCTGGATCTCAGGGACCGTTTGCAGGGTAGTTCTCCCTCTGCAGGGGGTAGGGTGCTGGTGTGGTGGTCCTGTGGTGGTGCCTCCTGTCCACTAGCACCGGTGGAGGTGGTGGGCAGTTCATCGTCCAGACTACTGTCAGGGGCCCCTTGTAGTGCCATAGTGTCCCTCCTAGTGTTGAGGACTTCCTTCAGCACCCCTACGATGGTGCCCAGGGTGAAACTGATGGATCTGAGTTCCTCCCTGAAACCCAAATACTGTTCCTCCTGCAGCCGCTGGGTCACCTGAAACTTGACCAGTACCATTGCCAACGTCTCCTGGGTGTGGTGGTAGGCTCTCATGATGTTGGAGAGGGCCTCGTGGAGAGTGGGTTCCCTTGGCCTGTCCTCCCCCTGTTGCACAGCAGCCCTCCCAGTTCCCCTGTGTTCCTGGGCCTCTGTCCCCTGAACGGTGTGCCCACTGCCACTGCCCCCAGGTCCCTGTTGTTGTTGGAGTGGTGGGTTAGCCTGGGTTCCCTATAGTGGTGGACACACTGCTGATTGACGTGTCCTGGAGACAGAGGTATGGGTCCGCTGGGTGGGTTCTGTGCTGGTGTTTCCAGAGGGGGCAAGCTCTGTAGTGGCCTGTGCCAGTGTGAGGGGAACCGACTGTCCCGGGGTCCCAGATGGGCCGGGCTGGTCGTCTAGATCCAGTTGGACAGAGCTGCTGTCATCACTGTGGGCCTCTTCTGTTGGTGGTGTGGACATGTGTAGACCCTCCTGTGTGGTGACGTTGGGTAGTGGTCCAGCAGAGGTGTAAAAGCATGATTATTGCATCTGGGTTTACTATGGTGTGCAATGGGTAGTGACCGTGTACCCCAGTGCTTGCATTACTGTGTGGGACCTTGTGTGATGATGGTTTAGGGGGTTGTATGGGTATGTGCAGTGGCCATGCATTGGTGATGGGTGTCCATGCTTTGTTGTTGCATGCAGGGCTTCGTGTTGGGATGTGTGGTTTGTGATATTGGGACATTTGTGAAGGGTAGGAGTGATGAGGGTGAGGGTGAGGGTGAGAGTGGGGGTATGTGATGGCATGCAGGTAGGGTGGTGGATATAGTAGTTAAGGTTTGACTTACCTGAGTCCATTCCTCCAGCTACTCCTTCGAGGCCCACAGGATGCAGAATAGCCAAGACTTGCTCCTCCCATGTTGTTAGTTGTGGGGGAGGAGGTGGGGGTCCGCCGCCAGTCCTCTGAACCGCAAGGTGGTGTCTTGAGACCACGGAACGCACCTTCCCCCGTAGGTCGTTCCACCTCTTCCTGATGTTATCCCTATTTCTTGGGTGCGTTGATCCTGTCCACTATTCTTCGCCGTAGCTCCATCTTCCTAGCTATGGAGGTGTGCTGCACCTGTGATCCGAATAGCTGTGGCTCTACCCGGATGATTTCCTCCACCATGACCCTGAGCTCCTCCTCAGAGAACCTGGGGTGTCTTTGTCGTGCCATGGGGTGGTGTGGGTGATGTGTGGGGTGGTGTGTGTTGTGATATGTGGGGTGATATTTAGTGGTGTGTTGTGTGAGGTGCGTGTATGTTATATGGGTGATGGTGTTGTGTGCCTGTGGATGCTTGGTTGTAGATTGTAGTGTCTATCTCTGGCCTTCTGTCGCAATTGTGGTCATAGGGGTTTGTGGGTGATGTGGGTGTGTGTTTTATATTGTATTGGGTGTGGGAGTGGTGTGTGTATGTGTATCAGGTGTGCGTATTTTGAATTGTCCAATGTGGCAGTGTTTTGTAAGAGTGTGTGCATTTTGAGCACGGCGGTGTGTACCGCCAATGAAATACAGCGGTTGAAAGACCGCCGCGTGGATTAGTGGTTCATGATAGTGTGGGCGTATTTCTGTTGGCGTGACGGTGGAGGTTTTGTTTTCGCCAGTTTATCACTGACCTTTGGTGTGGCGGACATGTGTGGGTGTCTCAATTTTGGCGGATTCCGAGCTGTGGGTCATAATGACCGGGGCGGAATTCCACTGCCGCGGCAGTGTGTTGGCGGTCTTCTGCACGGCGGTAAGCGGCTTTTACCGCCAATGTTGTAATGACCCCCTTAGTCCTTAGAAAACAGTGAGAACGCTGTTAGCACACAAAAGTACCTGGGCAGTGTAGGAGGCTGGCCTGGTTTGTACTGGGTACCAAAGGTACTTACACCTTATACCAGGTCCAGTTATCCCTTATTAGTGAAATGTAGTCAGTGTCTAGCAGCTAGACTGTTAAGAGGTAGCTTGCAGCAGAGCAGCCAATGTTGAGCTAGGAGATATGCAAAGCTCTTGCCATACCACTGTAGTCAGACAGTACTTACTGTAGGAGGCTGGCCTGGCTTATAGTGGGCACCTTGTGGTATTTACACTTTGTGCCAGGTCCAGTTATCCCTTATTAGTAGATTAGAGGTGTTCTAGCAGCTTAGGCTGATAGAGGTAGCTATAGCAGAGCAGCTTAGGCTGAACTAGGAGGCATGCAAAGCTCCTACTATACCACTTATGTCCCTTAGCACTGTATCAGAAGAAAACAAAATACTCAGAGTTACTAAAAATAAAGGTACTTTATTTTAGTGACAATATGCCAAAAGTATCTCAGAGGATATACTCCCTTAGGAGGTAAGTAATATACACCAAATATACACACACAAACCAAAATCAGGTAAGTAACAGTTAGAAAGTTAGTGCAAACAATGTAGAACACAATAGAATGAAATAGGGAGAAATAGGCATAGGAGCAACACAAACCATATACTCCAAAAGTGGAATGCGAAACACGAATGGACCCCAGGCCTAGTGTAGTGTGTAGAGGGTCACTGGGAGCACAAGAAAGCACTAAAGGTGTCCAAGATACCCCACACCAAGACCCTGAAAAGTAGGAGTAAAGTTACCCTGCTACACCAGAAAGACAGTAAAGTCGAGATAGGGGATTCCGCAAGGACAACAACTGGCTGCAAAGCACTGAAGATGGATTCCTGGACCTGAGGACCTGTAAAAGAAGGGGACCAAGTCCAAGAGTCACGCAAGTGTCCGGGGGGGGCATGAGCCCACTAAACCCCAGATGAAGGTACAAAAGGGCTGCCTCCGAATGGAAGAACCCCAAGGTTCTGAAACAACAGAAGGTGCCAGGAACTTCTCATTTGGTCAGAAGATGTCCCACGGCGTGCTGGAGGATGCAGAGTTGTTTCTACACAGAAACACTGCAAACAAGCCTTGCTAGCTGCAAGAGTTGTGGTTGAGAATTTTGGGTGCTGCTAGGGCCCAGGAAGGACCAGGAGGTTGCCCCTTGGAGGAGGAGACATAGAGGGCCCTCAGCAGCACAGAGAGCCCATGCAGAAGCAGGTAGCAACCGCAGAAGCACCTGAACAGGTACTTAGAAGATCTGAGGATGACGGTCAACTCAGAGCAACAAAGGAGGGTCCCACGATGTCGGAGTCCAACTCAGCGAGTTGGGCAATGCAGGACAGAGTGCTGGGGACCTGGGCTAGGCTGTGCACAAAGGAAGTCTTGCAAAAGTGCACAGAAGCCCGAGCAGCTGGAGTTCACGCAGTACACAGGATTACTGTCTGATGTATGGAGGCAAGGACTTACCTCCACCAAATTTGGACAGAAAGGACACTGGACTGTCGAAGACACTTGGAACCAGCTCCTGTGTTCCAGGGACCACGCTCGTCAGGATGAGAGGGGACCCAGAGGATCGGTGATGCAGATGTTTGGTGCCTGCGTTAACAGGGGGAAGATTCCGTCAACCCACAGGAGATTTCACCTTGGCTTCCAGTGCAGGGTGAAGGCAGACAGCCCACAGAGCATGCACCACCAGGAAACAGTCAAGAAAGCCGGCAGGATGAGGTGCTACAATGTTGCTGGTAGTCTTCTCGCTACTTTGTTGCGGTTCTGCAGGCGTCCTGGAGCAGTCAGCGATCGATCCTTGGCAGAAGTCGAAAAGGGAAGTACAGAGGAACTCTGGTGAGCTCTTGCATTCGTTATCTGGTGAGATACCCGCAGGAGAGACCCTAAATAGCCCTCAGAGGAGGATTGGCTACAGAGAAAGGTAAGCACCTATCAGGAGGGGTCTCGGACGTCACCTGCTGGCACTGGCAACTCAGAGCTGTCCATTGTGCCCTCACACCTCTGCATCCAAGATGGCAGAGGTCTGGGACACACTGGAGGAGCTCTGAGCACCTCCCCTGGGAGGTGCTGGTCAGGGGAGTGGTCACTCCCCTTTCCTTTGTCCAGTTTCGCACCAGAGCAGGGCTGGGGGGATCCCTGAACCAGTGTAGACTGGCTTATACAAGGAGGGCACCATCTGTGTCCTTCAAAGCATTTCCAGAGGCCAGGAAAGGCTACTCCTCCCAGGCCCTTCACACCTATTTCCAAAAGGAGAGGGAGTAACACCCTCTCTCAGAGGAAATCCTTTGTTCTGCCTTCCTGGGACTGGGCTGCCCAGGCCCCAGGGGGGCAGAGACCTGTCTAAGGGGTTGGCAGCAGCAGTAGCTGCAGAGGAGACCCCAGAAAGTTAGTTTGGCAGTACCCGGGTCTATGCTGGGGACCCAGGGATGCATGGAATTGTCCCCCAAATACCAGAATGGTATTAGGGTGACAATTCCATGATCCTAGACATGTTACATGGCCATGTTCGGAGTTACCATGATGACGCTACATATAGGTATTGACCTATATGTAGTGCACGCGTGTAATGGTGTCCCTGCCCTCACAAAGTCCGTGGAATTTGCCCTGAACAATGTGGGGGCACCTTGGTAGCGCCAGGGTGTCCACACACTAAGTAACTTTGCACCTAACCTTCACCAAGTGAGGGTTAGACATATAGATGACTTATAAGTTACTTAAGTGCAGTGTAAAATGGCTGTGAAATAATGTGGACGTTATTTCACTCAGGCTGCAGTAGCAGTCCTGTGTAAGATTTGTCTGAGCTCCCTATGGGTGGCAAAAGAAATGCTGCAGCCCATAGGGATCTCCTGGAACCCCAATACCCTGGGTACCTAGGTACCATATACTAGAGAATTATAAGGGTGTTCCAGTGTGCCAATCAGAATTGGTAAAATTGGTCACCAGCCTTCAGTGACAATTTTAAAAGCAGAGAGAGCATAAACACTGAGGTTCTGGTTAGCAGACCTCAGTGATACAGTTAGGCATCACACAGGGAACACAAATAGGCCACAAACTTATGAGCACTGGGGTCCTGGCTGACACCTCACAGACAGGGTTCTGCCATCCTGGGGTCTGGGCAACCCAGTCCCAGGAAGGCAGAACACAGAATTTCCTTTGAGAGCAGGGTGTTACACCCTCTCCCTTTGGAAATAGGTGTTACAGGCTGGGGAGCCTTTCCCCCAGCATCTGGAAATGCCTTGAAGGGCACAGATGGTGCCCTCCTTGCATAAACCAGTATAGAGCGGTTCAGGGACCCCTTCTCGCCTGCTCTGGTGAGAAACTGGACAGAAACTGGACAAAGGAAAGGGGAGTGACCACTCCCCTGTCCATCACCACCCCAGGGGTGGTGCCCAGAGCTCCTCCAGTGTGCCCCAGACCCTCAGCCATTTGCTTTGCAAGGTGTGGGAGCAGTCTGGAGGGCTCTGAGTGGCCAGTGCCAGCAGGTGACGTCAGAGACCCCTCCTGATAGGTCCATACCTGATAAGGTAGCCAATCCCCCTCTCAGGGCTATTTAGGGTCTCTCCTGTGGGTTCTCTTCAGATTCTGCTTGCAAGTTTCCTTCAGGAATCCTCTGCAACAACTTCAGCACCCTCTGACCTCGGATCAACCGCAGCCTGCTCCAAGAAACGCTGTAACTGCAACAAAGTGTCTACAAGGGACACTTTTCTTCAGCAACCTCTGCTCCAATTCAGCAACTGCTCCCTGACTTCATCCTGCAACAGAAGGACCGAAGAAATCTCCAGTGGAGTGACAGAGTCACTCCCCTGCTCCAAGCAGGCACCTTCCAAGGCGATGACCAGTACCCTGGGACTCCTCTCACGGCAACAAGCATGCTTCTAAGGACACAGAAGGTGGACATCATCATCCTAGACTGTCCTGAGGTCCTGCTGACCCAATTTGGAGGAGGTAAGACCTTGCCTTTCCTGTGAACAATGGTACCCCTGTGTTTTGTGTCTTCTTCGCCTCCTGAGGCCTCTGTGCACTCTTTGCAAAATTCCTTCATGCAAATCCTGTCCCAGGTCCCCAGAACTCCACCCTGCAATGCTCAACTTGCTGAGTTGTTCTCTGGCGGCGTGGGACCTTCTTTTGTTGTGCTGCATCAATTGCATTTTGCACCTCCTTTGAACCCAGATCCTGTGGCTTCTGGGGGTGCTGGCTGGCATCCTGAGGGCTCTCTAAAGTGCTGAGACCCCCCTCTTCCTCCTTACAGTGAGTTGAGGACCCCAGGTCCCTCCTGGGTCCATCCAGTGCCATTTTGATGAAAAACGCCCTTTTCTGTAGCCAAGGCTTGTTGCCACCTTCCAACACCATATCTTGGCTGCAACGACCTTTACTCCATGGGACATCTTTTGCATCATGCAGGAACCTGCTTGCATCTTCCTATGATGCATTTTTGCTGTCTCCAACTCACCAGGGACTCTTCTTTTGCACCCTTTTCTGGGTTGGCAGGGACTCCTGTCCTTCCTGGAACTTCTTTCGACTTCTGGACTAGGTCCTCTTCCTTTGCAGGGCTTCAGGTCCAATAATCCAGCAGTTGTTCTTTGCAGACTTGGTTGGCTGCTGCAAAATCCAAAAAACAAGGTGTAGTGTGTCCTAAGGAAACTTGCAGTACTTTACTCCTGCTTTTCCGGGCTCTGGGGTGGGGTAATTTACTTACCTTCACTGTATTCTTACTCTCCCAGCGATTCTGCACACACTACACTTGTCTAGGGGGGAATTTGTGATTCACATTCCACTTTTTTAGTATATGGTTTGTGTTGCCCCTAGACCTATTTTCTCCCATTGCATTCTAAAGGAGTTCCTACTGTTTGCATTGTTCTATGACTATTTACTTGTCTAACTTTGGTGTCTAGTGTATATATTGTGTATAATACCTCCAGAAGGAGTATTGTCTCTAAGATATTTTTGGTACTGTGTCACCCAAATAAATACCTTTATTTTTGGTAACACTGAGTATTGTCTTTACTTGTGTATAAGTACTGTGTAACTATTAGTGGTATTGCATGAGCTTTGCATGTCTCCTAGTTCAGCCTAAGCTGCTCTGCTATAGCTACCTCTATCAGCCTAAGCTGCTAGAACACTACTACATTCACTAACAAGTGATAACTGGAACTGGTGTAAGGTATAACTACCCAAGGTACCCACTACAAACCAGGCCATTCTCCTACAGTAGCCCCCCCTAAAAGGTGGGTCACCTTTGCTGCAGGCACCTCCCCTTACCCCAATGGCCCAATCCTCACTCAATCAGGAGGCATATATCTAGATTTTGGCTTACCAGGATGGCATCACAGTATCATTTCTTGCCTATAGTAGTCATTACAGCATCTGGCCTCCTCTGTGAGCTCAGCCTCCCACCCACCCACCCACACCTCGTGTCCAGACTACCACCCCTTCCCTATCCAAAATCCCTCCACCCAGCCCTATCCCAAGTACACTCAAACATCTGCACACACCCACTACAACATCCTCACAACAACATAGCATGATACACAGACACATATACACTCGATCACTACCACAAGCATACACACCGGCAGAGTTTGTGAAATTTGGGAACTCCGTGTGACGTGGAGTAGCATGGAGTTTCTAAATCCTGCAATCCAGCATGTTCATTTGCGCACGCAAGGTTGGGTTTTGGTGCTCTCTCGTGAGTGCAGCAATACTCCTAGACCGCTACCAAGCGTGCATGATTGCGCTGTTTATGGTTGCACATGCAAAACATTGCACCTACTTGCTCAGCTAACAGTTATGACGGCATCCAAAACAATCCCGCTAGTGAGAGCGAATGGACCCCCTCCAAACTGCAATTCAGCGTGGGTCACTAACCCTATTTTACAGAATTTGTTTCTGAATTGCACAATGATGCTTGTATGAAAGGAAATGGGATTTTGTGGTTGAGTTCCCTCTGATTTTGTGTATCACAGGGTTTTCAGCTGCAAACACCATTTGCACCTCTGGCCTTACCTGTTTTCTAGATCCTGTTGGTGGCAATTTTTTTCTTTTGTAAATTTTCAAAATGTTCAAGCTGTCAAAGTGCACCCATGTAATGATAAAGTGTAAGGAGAGAGGTTACATTTATTTAGTAAAGTTGCTTATAGAACTTAGGGTTCTATTTGTTTGAATACAATTCAATGTTACAATTTTCATTTCTGGAAAGTTATTGTGCAGGTGCATTTAATGTAAATGAAGAAATGGTTTAACTGGTTAATTGTAAGGAGTGCTCTGTAGGGATATTTCCTTGTAAAATTATTCTTTTTCTGTCATAAATCAGCAGATGATACCAAGATATGGTTTAAATTGCTGAAACTAATTTCAAAAAATGTTTTTAATTAAAGGCATGAGGTTAGTCCTCAATATACAGAAATGTGGGACATGCTGAATCGAACAGGGGGAGCATGAATTCCAATCCCCAGCACCACTTGTGGCAGGAGGAGGGCTGCCATTCAAAAATCGTGCCAGGAGGTGCTTAAAGCTCATGGACTGCTCCTGTGGTACTGGACACGCTGAATCGAACGGGGGAAACAGAACTCCAATCCCCAGCACCACTTGTGGCAGGAGAAGGGCCACCATTCCACAATCACGCCCAGGGGCACTTAAAGTTCACTGACTGCTTCCGCAGCACGGGCCACACTGAATTGAATGGGGGAACCTGAATTCCAATCACCAGCACCACTTGTGACAAGAGGAGAGTAGTCATTCCACAATGGTGCCTGGAGGTGCTTAAAGCTCACGGTCTGCTTCTGTAGCGGGGGATGCACTGAATCGAATGGGGGGAGCTGAGTTTGAACTCCAATCCCCAGCACCACTTGTGGCAGGGGGAGGGCCGCCGTTCCACAACGGCACCTGTAGGCGCTTAAAGCTCACAGACTGCTCATGTGGGAAAGGCTGAGCTAAGAGGAGGTCCGTCTGTGCCTGTCCACACCAGGACATGGCTGGGCTGAGTACTGTCTCTTCTCTTAGTTTTGTGTTTTTGGGCCCTAAGTTATAGAACTTTTGCTGTTGTTAACCGCGTATCTACATCAGTTAAATGAGTAAAAGGAAGAAGAGTGTATCTGCTAACTCTAAAGAAATTAAATCCACGGTCTCCATAGTGTTGTTTCTCACTAAGACTATGGGGGTCATTCTGACCCTGGCGGCCGGTGACCGCCAGTGTCACCGACCACGGGAGCACCGCCAACAGGTTGGCGGTGCTCCCGAGGGCATTCTGACCGCGGCGGTTCAGCCGCGGCCAGAAAAGGTAAACCTGCGGTCTCCCGCCGGTTTACCACTGCGCTTGTGAATCCTCCATGGCTGCGGAGCGTGCTCCGCAGCCATGGGGATTCTGACACCCCCTACCGCCATCCTGTTCCTGGCGGGTCTCCCGCCAGGAACAGGATGGCGGTAGGGGGTGCCGCGGGGCCCCTGCAGTGCCCATGCCCATGGCATGGGCACTGCAGGGGCCCCCGTAAGAGGGCCCGCAAAGTATTTCAGTGTCTGCTAAGCAGACACTGAAATACGCGACGGGTGCAACTGCATCCGTCGCACCCCTGCAACTACGCCGGCTCAATTCTGAGCCGGCGTCCTCGTTGCAGGGGCATTTCCTCTGGGCCGGCGGGCGCTCTTTTGGAGAGCGCCCGCCGGCCCAGAGGAAATGTCTGAATGGCCGCCGCGGTCTTTTGACCGCGGTGCGGTCATTCAGCGGCGGTACCTTGGCGGACGGCATCCGCCGTCCGCCAAGGTCAAAATGACCCCCTATGTCTTCATTTAAACACCGAAATTGAATCACTTGAGGAGAGTCTGGGGGCTGTGAGAAAACTTTTTGTTCCCTATTCCCAGTCCTTATGAAAGGTCAGCAATCTGTCCATCTTGGAAGGGGTGGGGATTCCTTTGAGGTTATTAAGGAAAGGAATGAGCCCAAGGTACTAAGACCGAATAAAGGGTGTGTTTTACAGGGGGAATTAGATATCTCTTCCAGTAGAAATGGTGGTTTGACTATTAATGACAAAAATGCACATGTGGATGAAATTGTCTCCCCACCTACTAAATGGAAGAAGCCTTCTCCCCGAAACTTAGGGGTGATCAAGATTAAAGGCACCAAATCTAATGGGCCTGAGAAGGACATCCCTCAGATGTGTGAGCCACAGGTAGCATGGCAGAGACATTTGGAGGATTCAACAGAACCCCATCATTTAGAGGAAAATATTCTGGGCAGAGCCTTGGCTGAAGCTATTTTAGAGAAAGCACTCAAACCTTTGGTCAATATATTGAACAGTATTGACTCTACCTTATAAGATCTTTTGGAGTCCATAAAATGTAATACAATATCTATTTGAAATGTGGAGGTGGACATAGAGACCTGTACCTTGGGTCTGTCATGAGACTGTCGCAGGGTTGCACAAAAAAGGGATGAACAATATAGACCAAGAAAGCCCACTCAGTCAACAGTTCCCCCAAGGATCGACGAGACAATATTATTGAGATCTCTGAAAAGCATGTAGCTGTATCCTCAGGAAATTTTTGGAGAGTGTGGGTCTTTGAGAGGGAAGGGTTGCAGAGTTCTGAGCCTGATGGTTCTCCCAAGGGAAGGAACTTACATGTTTTGCAACTCCCGCCACAATGCACACCTTATGTAATTGTGTTAAAAACTGTTCTTGTATTATCTATCACAACTATGGAGCAGGAGCACAAACTGTAAAATAAGGTGTTTTTCTAGTTGAAAAACTCATTGAGGGGAGCAAATACAGTTTCTGTGGAATGGCATAATTGGAGTGAGTAGGGTACAGTGGGTAGGCCACAGTAAGAAATGACTCCCTGGTGATTGTGTGGTGGTAAATTTCAGAAACCCTTATCAGGGAGCATGGATACTAGACCAGTTTGGAACCTCTCAAGACTATGATTCTAATATGCAGGTTGTTTCTTTGGTATACTGTTACCAGCTCCGTCATGCCAAGTATACCCAGCTGGGTAAAATTCTCAAATTTTCCATCCCTACTCAGAATTGTTATGGCACTTTGGGCACCCTTTTGGAAGATGTAGATTGACATGGGGAGAGGGATGGGTTTTTCGCTCCAGCCAACTTAACAACCTTAAGCTGTACACCCAGTGTGAAATGGATGGGCCTAAATTGCAGTTCACTACATATTGGTGATATGAGTAACAGTTTGGACAGGAAAAAGGTTAGGGAGAAAAGGGTCCACCACTCCTGCGGAAATCAGAGTGTGGGAGCTCTAATATACAAGGGTTATATTTTACTGTACAATATGTAGAGGATGAAGGGATTTCTCCTTATCCTTGGCAGATGTTATTCTGGAATGTGGCTGGTTTCGGGGAGAAATACACAAATAGTAACTGACTGATTCTGATAAAAAATAAGCATGTAGTCTGCCTACAGGAAACATGGGCTAACACAGATGTTTAAATTAATGGTTTCTAATCAATTACAACTTTGGTAAAATGTACACCTGCAGGGCGAAGTACTGGGGGTCTGCTGCTTTTGATTAATATCTCTTTGGGCGCTAAAGTGACCAAATATCAAACTGCTTCCCATTCCCGTTATTGTTGAAGGGCAGTCCAATAATGCTACTGGTTAATTTTTATCACAACAATTTTTTGAGATCTAATGTTGAGCTTATACATTCCCTAGCCAAGACTATAGAGGAGATGGTATGTTCTATGGATACGGATTATATAATTGTGTGGGATGGGGATTTTAATGTTTCCCTCTGTACTGTAGGGGATGATAAGGTTTGTGGGATAGTTTGTGGGGATTGCAGTAATCATTCTCACTTTACTCATAATCCCTGTGGTGATAAGCTCAATAATCGTATGAGGGTATATGATTTAGTACTGACAAGTGATATTTTATCATATCATATGCCCCTGATATAACCTTTTCTGGGATAGGGTGTGGCTCAGTTATTGATCATATAATGGTGTCAAAGTCATGGCTGCATTAAATGGGTGCCTTTCAGGTAATTCCTAGTGGTCTATGCGATCATAATCCACTGGTCCTAACAATTCATAATGGATTTAAAAAAAGAAGTGTGCAGAGAGTGGGATGTTCTATGGAATATCATAGGAAAAAAGGTGGGCATTGCAAATGGCAAGAAGTGGACTCAAAGACTCTCATATGGCCTGTTATCTGTAAAAATCTGACAAATTTTGAAGCTTGGTTAAATACTGAATCACCCCCAGCCCAGGTTTTGGGAGCTTTCGCAGGTATCTGTGCATCTGTAAAGATTTATTTAACTCTTCCAATTCAATCTGATCGAATCAAACTAGTTAAGTGGTTTGACAAACCATGTCCATATGCCCATGCTAATCTTATACAGGCCTTAAAGCTCACTCCAAGTAATCAGACTGAAGTTATGAGGTGTGGAGCCCAGTATAAGAATGCAATCTCATTAAATAAAAAGATGATTAAAGAAGAGGCATGGTGAAAAATAGTGGTCGCCTTAGCTGTAAATGAGGGTGCTCAATTTTGGAAAGTAGTTAATACTGCCTTTTTTAGCTCAGTCTCAAACAAAGGAGTCGAGTTCCATGTCCCAGAGCATAGATGGATTACTCACTTTACAAAGATTTATTTGTGTAATATGGATGGGTTTGAAAACACTGTGTCAGATGGATTTGATAATCTTTATAGTGAGGAAGTGGATCTACATTTGATTGATGTGAAATTAGCAATTAATTGGTCACTCCATAATCAGGCCTCTCGTCCAGAACAATTTAGAACTATGGGTGCCAATACTGGTTAATGTTTTTAGAGCTGCTTTGAGCATCTGTAGAAAAATAGCCTCGTTCTAGCATGGTTATTCCCACTGATAGGTCCATACCTGATAAGGTAGCCAATCCCCCTCTCAGGGCTATTTAGGGTCTCTCCTGTGGGTTCTCTTCAGATTCTGCTTGCAAGCTTCCTTTGCATGTAATGGCGTCCCTGCACTCAGAAAGTTCAGGGCATTGGCCCTGGAATGCATGGGGGCACTTTTGTTAGTGCAAGGGTGCCCTCACACTTAGTAACTTGAAGGTTAGACATATAGGTGACTTATAAGTTACTTAAGTGCAGTGAAAACGGCTGTGAAATAGTGTGTGCACTATTTCACGCAGGCTGTGGTGGCAGACCTGTGAAAGGGTTTGTCTGAGCTCTTTATGGGTGGCAAAAGAAATGCTGCAGCCCATAAGGATCTCCTGGAACCCCAATGCCCTGGATACCTAGGTACCATATACCAGGGACTTATAAGGGAGGTCTAGTGTGCCAATTAGAATTGGTAAATTAAGTCACTAGCCTATAGTGACAAATTTGGGAAGTAGAGAGAGCATAAGAACTGAGGTTCTGGTTAGCAGAGCCTCAGTGACACAGTTAAGCACTACTGACAACACACACATTAGGCCACAAACTATGAGCACTGGGGTCCTAGCAGGATCCCAGTGAGACTGGAAAAACACACTGACAAATAGGGTTTCCACTATGAGCACGAGATCTTGGCTAGCAGGATCCCAGTGACACAGTAAAAATACTCTCACAGATACTCACAAACAGGCCAAAAGTGGAGGTGAGCATGCTAGAAAGAGGCTACTTTCTCACAATGCTTTAATAGATGAAAAGCCTGACCAACACTAAGATTGATAGCAGTCCACAAGCGGTTTTAATGTACGCCGATGATTGTGTCCTTATGGCCAGAACTGGGAGGGAACTTAAATAGGTTTGTGGAGTTCATGACGGCAGTGGGTTTGACCACCAATAAAGCAAAATCTATACTATGATGTGTTGTCACCCGAAATCAAGTGCCTCAGTTCTATATCGAAGGCATCTCTCTGACCTGTGTGAATAAATTCACGTATTTGGGAAATCCCAATGACAGTGAGTGTAAATGGAATCACCTTAGAGAAATAAAGGTCACGCAATTGTAGGAAAGTACCATCTTGCCTGGCATGTTACCCCCAATTTTACTTGTGTGCCATTTTGTTTTTGCCTGTCTCACTGGGATTCTGCTAGCCAGGACCCCAGTGCTCATAGTTTGTGGCCTGAATGTGCTCCCTGTGTGGTGCCTAACTGTGTCACTGAGGCTCTGCTAATCAGAACCTCAGTGCTTATGCTCTCTCTGTCCTTAAAATTGTCACTGCAGGCTAGTGACCATTTTTACAAATTCTGATTGGCACACTGGAACACCCGTATAATTCCCTAGTGTATGGTTCCTAAGTACCAAGGGTATTGAGGTTCCAGGAGATTCCTATGGGCTGCAGCATTTCTTTTGCCACCAATAGGGAGCTCAGACAATTCTTACACAGGACTCCCACTGCAGCCTGAGTGAAATAACGTCCACATTATTTCATAGCCATTTTACACCGCACTTAAGTAACTTATAAGTCACTTATATGTCTAACCCTCAATCAGTGTAGGTTAGGTGCACTAGCCAAGATGCCCCCACATAGTTAAGGGCAATTTCCCCAGACTGTGTGAGTGCGGGGACACCATTAAACGTGTGCACTACATATAGGTCTATACCTATATGTAGCTTCACAATGGTAACTCCGGATATGGCCATGTAACATGTCTAAGATCATGGACCACTCCCCTGTCCATCACCACCCCAGGGGTGGTGGCCAGAGCTCCTCCAGTGTGTCCCAGACCTCTGCTATCTTGAATGCAGAGATGTGAGGGCACAATGAAGGCCTCTGAGTGGCTAGTGCCAGCAGGTGATATCAGAGACCCCTCCTGATAGGTGCTTTCCTGACTAGGTGGCCAATCCTCCTCTGAGGGCTATTTAGGGTCTCTCCTGTGGGCTTCAAGTCAGATAACGAATGCAAGAGCTCACCAGATTTCCTCTGCATCTCCCTCTTAGACTTCTGCCAAGGATCGACCGCTGACTGCTCTAGGACACCTGCAAAACCACAACAAAGTAGCAAGAAGACTACCAGCAACATTGTAGCGCCTAATCCTGCTGGCTTTCTCAACTGTTTCCTAGTGGTGCATGCTGTGAGGGATATCTGCCTTCACCCTGCAGTGGAAGCCAAGAAGAAATCTCCATTGGGTCGACGGAATCTTCCCCCTGCTAACGCAGGCACCAAACTTCTGCATAACTGGTCCTCTGGGTCCCCTCTCATCTTGACGAGCATGTTCCCTGGAACACAGGAGCTTGATCCAAGTGACCCCGACGGTCCAGTGGCCCATCTGTCCGATTTTGGTGGAGGTAAGTCCTTGCTTCCCTACGCCAGACAGTAATCCTGTGTACTACGTGAACTGCAGCTGCTAGGGCTTCTGAGCACAGTTGCAAGGAATCCTTCATGCACTGCACAGCTCTGGTCCCCAGCACTCGGTCCTGCATTGCTCAACTCGCTGAGTTGACCACCGGCTTCGTGGGACTCTCCTTTGTAGTGTTGACACGACTGCCGTGCTCAGTTTTCTTGAACCCCTGTTCAAGTGCTTCTGTGGAAGCTGCCTGCTTTTGCATGGACTCCCTGTGTTGCTGAGTGCCCCCTCTGTATCCTCCTCCAAGAGGGCGACCTCCTGGTCTTTCCTGGGCCCAGGCAGCACCCATTTCCTTTAACCACGACCTTTGCAGCTAGCAAGGCTTGTTTGCAGTCTTTCTGTGTGGAAACAACTCTGCATCCTCCAGCACACTGTGGGACATTTTCTGTGCAAATGTGAAGTTCCTGGCATCTTCTGTTACAGAATCTTCAGCTTCTTCCTCCCAGAGGCAGCCATTTTGCACCTTCACCCGCAGTTTAGTGGGCTCCTGCCCCCCGGACTTTTTCGTGACTCTTGGAGTTGGTCCTCTTCCTTTACAGGTCCTCAGATCCAGGAATCCATCTTCAGTGTTTTGCAGTCAATTGTGGTCTTTGCAGAATCTCCTGTCACGTCTTCAGTGTGTTTCTGGGGAAGTAGGGTAACTTTATTTCTACTTTTCAAGGTCTTGGGGTGGGGTATCTTGGACACCCCTAGTGTTTTCTGATACTCCCAGTGACCCTCTACACACTACATGAGGCCCGGGGTCCCTAAGTGGTTCGCATTCCACTTTCCTAGTATGTGGTTTGTGTTGCCCCTAGGCCTATTGCATTCTATTGTATTCTACAGTGTTTGCACTACTTTTCTAACTGTTTACTTACCTGATTTTGGTTTGTGTGTATATTTTGTGTATTTCACTTACCTCCTAAGGGAGTATTGTGATTCTTATGATAAAGTGCTATTTGATATAAGTGGTATAGTAGGAGCTTTGCATGTCTCCTAGTTCAGCCTAAGATGCTCTGCTATAGCTACCTTTATCAGCCTAAGCTGCTAGAACAATACTAATCTACTAATAAGGGATAACTGGATCTGGCACAAGGTGTAAGTACCATCAGGTACCTACTATAAGCCAGGCCAGCCTCCTTCAACAATCCAATCAGTCGCTGTTAGCATTACACAAATGTATTACTAAATTGGGTTGTTCCCATTCAAAGCCAATCACCAATATTTACAATGCAATAGGGGTGTACCATCTTTCCAAATAAGTGAAAATACATTTTTGAGAAGCTTACTTTCACTTCCCACAAGTGTACCTGCCATTATTCCGCATGAGGAACTGGGACTCCCCTTTATTGAAGATTTGGTTAAGTCAGCCCCCTTATCTCTCAGGATGTCCCTGTGGATTAGACCAGAAGTGGCCCTTACCCATCATTGCTTATGGTCTGTATGAGATTGGACGGAGTGCAGATGTGCTCGGGGGTTATGAATGTTGTTAGACTTGGCATCCTTTATGTGGTCTTGCCTAACTTTTTGTCTCTGTTTCCCAGGTTGTTGATGTGTGCTGGACTCTGTTTTTGCTGTTTTTGATACTCTGGGCACTTTACCACTGCTATCCAGTGCTAAAGTATAAGTGCTCCTATGTAAAATGTATGTGCAATTGGCTTTCCGTGATTGGCATATTTGATTCCCTAGTAAGCCTCTAGTACAGTGCACTAGAGGTGCCCAGGGCCTGTAGATTAAATGCTACTAGTGGGCCTATAGCACTGGTTATGCCACCCACATTAGTAGCCCTGTAAACATGGCTCAGACCTGCCACCTCAGAGTCTGTGTATGCAGTTTTAAACTGCCAATTCAACTTGGCAAGTGTGAGAAAACAGGGCTGATTGCAGAGGCCCCATAACTTTTTGCCCTCATTTTCCTCTTTTTGCTGGTGTTTTCCTGACTTTGATGGTGCCCTGGGTACTGCTAACCAGTCCCAGGGCCTGTGCTCTGTGTAAAATGGATATGCAAATTAGGCTAATTATAAGTGGCTAAGTTAACCTACCTATAAGTCCCTAGTATATGGTAGGGCATGTAGGTTTAGGGACCACAGCATAGGTGGTGCACACCTAGGTGCATTGCTGAGGTGCCCAGTGTCATTTTAAAAGCAAGCCTGCCTTGCTGGCTGCTTTTAAATTAAAGTTATATGCAAATTCGACTTTGGAATTAAAGGTACTTCCAAAGTCTTAAACTACCTTATTTTTACATATAAGTCACCCCTAAGGTGTGCCCTATGTGCCCCTAGGGCTGGGTGCCATGTAACTATAAGCAGGGACTTTATATAAATAGATTTATAAGCCCTGGTGAGGTAAAAACAGCCAAATTCGTTTTTCCCTCATTGAAGTAAATGGCCTTCATAGGCTAGAATGGGCAGACTTTATTTTAAATTTTAAAGTCTCCTTAAATGTTACATACCAAGAATTTGGTATCAAATTAATTGTTGTAATAAATCCCACAACTTCCAGTTGTGGGATTTAATATAACTTGTTCAGGTAAAAAGTTTAGACTTTACCTAAAAAGTTGCCAATTTCAGCTCTGCATTGTTTTTGCTGCTGTGCTCTGATTGGCCAGCCTGCAGCAGCTTCTGCCAGGCTGCCTTGATGAGGTGTGAAGTGGCCAGGCTTCACACAAAGGAATGTGCTTGGGGGAGAGAATCTCCCCTCAGCAGATGGTGAGGCAGGAAGGGGGAGGGCTGCCAAACTGGTCTTCAAAGGCAGAGAAGGACATTTGCAGCACCCAGCAACACCCCCACATCCTGCAACCCCAGACAATTAGGTGCCCCCTTGATTAGATTAGGAGAGGGCAGGAGAGGGGTGTGTTTATGATTTTTAGCCACACCAGTGGGTGGGCTCAGCCAGATGTAACCTCCAAAAATCAGATTCATCCATGTTGGATTTTTAGAGACTGTTGCCTTCTGGGATGGATTTTTGCCACACTTCCCAGGAAGTGGTCATCACAGGGGGACGACCCTGTCCCTGATTGGAGAACCAGGGCCCCCCTGCTTTTCACCCAGGAGCAAGGATAAAACTGGCAGACCTGCACCCACGCCTCAGATCCCCTCCAGAATTCAACAAGAAAGGAACTAAAGAAGATGAAGGACTGCACTGCTGGACCCCTGGCCTGCACCTGGACCCTGCACTCAGAAGGACTGCACCAGCTGCACACTTGGGCTTCACCACAAGAAGGACTTTGCCTGGCTTCAACTGGTTCAAGGAGGGACTCCCTGTTTGCTACAGGTGAAAAATTGCTAAACCAGAGTCCCCTGCACCAACTCCTGAAGAAAGCGACCAGCTGACCACTGTCCAGTGGCCAAAAAGGAGTTTGCGCCAGGTGCATTCTGGGAGTTGAAGTCCGCACCCCCCAAGGACCATCACAGAACTTCTGGACCCTTGGGGTGAGCTGTGGACCCCAAAAGAACCTTAAAAGAACATCTGGGTGAAGCCCCAGAAGTTTGGAAAAGATTTGCGAATTTTGGGAAAAAAGCTCCAGAGAGGGACCGACCCGCCGCGGAAATTCTAGCCGGCTTGCCTCAACCGCGACCCGGCCTGACTTCGTGGTTCATTCCGGTAAAGAAAAACATCCAAAAAAGAAACTAAGTCCGAACGTAAAAAGTTGACCGGGACCTCCCAGCCATCGTATCCGAGAAGGGCTCCATGGACGTCGGATCAAGATCCAGGTTTACCCCTGTCGAAGGATTTTCATCTCGAAAAAACGACTAATTCCGAAGGTAAAAGTCTCCACCGAGGAAACCCACATCGCGTATCCGGACAAGGGCTCCAGGAGGTCGGATTCAACTGGCAGGTTCGTCCCGGTGAAGAAAAACTTCAAAATAAAGACTAAGTCAGAAGGTAACTTTTTAACCAAGGCCTCCCGCGACCTGTAGCCGAACAGGGCTCCATCGCAGTCGGCCTGAAAGTTTGACTTTGCCCTGGTCGAGGTGCAACCAGATGACCCGATTGTTTTTTTTTTTTTCTAAGCGCTAGAAAAGTAATAATTCTTTAAAAATTCATATCTCCGGTTCCCCAGAACCGATTTTAATCGTTTTTGTGTCATTTTAAAGATAAAAATATAAACTATTTTTATAAATTGGTTTTGGATTTTTAAACTGTTTCCTGTGTTTTATTTAAATACTGTTTTGTGATATTTGAATGCTTTACACTTTGTCTCCTAAGTTAAGCCTTGAAGCTCGTTGCCAAGCTACCAAGGGTTGAGCTGGGATTAATTTACTGAGACCTAACTGTACCTAGGTGGAGGTTAGTGGCTTGTTGCCAGGTGTAGGTACCTACCTGCCCTACCAATAACCCATTTTACAACATAATTGGTGGCAGCGGTGGGATCCTGTACTTGTGTTCAATATCACGTTACAGTTTTAGGTAAAACAAATTAAAAATCCTTTAAATTGTCCTAGTGCAAAAATTGTTTTTAATTTTTAATTTGGATTAATTTCAATTATTGAATTTTTGTAATTTTTCTAAATTCTTGTTTCCAATTTTTGCAAAAAGTTTTTGTTGACACAAAACTAGGGAACCATGGAGCTTGATCTGGCTAGCCTACCCACACTGACAGTAGTCCAGCTTAGGGGGTTGTGTGTTGAAAGAGGGTTGCCTGCAACCACTGATCTCAGGAAGCAAATCCTGATCACATCCCTGACAGCATGGGCTGAGGCCCAAGAGGTAGAGTCAGAAGAAGCTCCAGAGGAGGGAGAAAGAAGGGAGGATGCAAGCTCTAACCACTCAGGGGAGGGAAGGCATCTGAGCCTAAGTGAGGATGAGGAAGAACGGTCCTCAGTAAACACAGTCACTAGGGGCAGATCCAAAGCTAGTGGTGGGAAGGGGGTCCTTTCAGGAGGAGAGAACCCATCCATCAGAGAAAGAGAGCTGGAGGCCCAGCTAGCATACATAGCTTTGGAAGCAGAGAAGCTGGCCCTAGAAAAGAAAAAGTGGGCATACAAAGAGAAAAGAGATGGAAGCAGCGATAAAGAAGCTGAGGTGTCCATGGGTGGGGGAGTTTGCCCCAGATTACCCAAGGGGGTAGTTCCTGCTTATGTAGAGGGGGATGACATAGATAAGTGGCTGGGGGCCTTTGAGAGGGCACTCCAAATGAGAAGGGTTAGGCCTCAATACTGGGGTTCCCTTTTGTGGGAGTTGGTCCCCAACTCAGGGAGGGATAGGCTTCTGACCTTAAGGGGGGAGGAGGCAGATTCATACCCTAGTATGAAGAGGTGCTTAGCCAAAAAGTTTGGTCTGACCCCAGAGCAATATAGAATGAAGTTCAGGGACACCCAGGAGGTCAGTACCCAGTCTTGGGTTGACTTTGTGGACATTTCACTAAAGGCACTAGAGGGCTGGATTATTGGTAACAAAGTAGTACTTATGAGGGGTTATACAATCTGATCATGAGAGAGCACATCTTGACCAATTGTACCCAAGAAAGGTTACGCCAGCATCTAGTGGACTCTAAGCAGACCAACCCTAGAGAGCTAGGGGAGGCAGCTGATGAGTGGTTGAGAACCAGGGTGGTTGTCAAGTCCCAGGGGGGAGACTCCAAGAAGGGGGGGACAGGTCCCCAAAAACCTAAGGAGGGAGGTGGTAAGCCCACCACAGAGACTCCCTCTGTACCCCAGAACCCTAAGAAGGAGGAGAGTAAATCCCACTCCCACTCTGACAAGCAGAGACAGGGAGACCCAGGGTTAAAAAAACTCTTGGACAGTAGGGCTTGCTTTGACTGTCAGCAGACAGGTCACTTCAGAGGAGATGCAGCCTGTCCAAGGAAGGTGGTTAGCACTGGGCTGTCCAGTGTAGCCATAGAGGAGGATTCCTCAGATGATGAAGTCCTCCTAGCATTGTGCTGGGAGACAGGACCAGATGGTAAGCTGGTGATCCCTGAGGGTGGGAGTAGACACTTCCACCACATTCAAGTGAATGGGATCCCTACCACTGGCCTGAGGGACACCTGTGCCAGTCACACTATAGTGAGTGACCAGTTAGTGACGCCAGACATGTATGTCCCAGGAAAGACAAAGAAAGTCAGGATAGCCACAGGGGAGGTCACATCCAAACCTGTAGCCATAGTGCCCCTAGAGAGGGAGGGTATCCTTGACTGGATTAGGGTGGTAGTCAGTGCTGACCTCCCCCTAGATTGTATCCTGGGCAATGACCTCCCAGAGGTGAGTCTGGTCACAGATGGGGTGGTCGCCCAGGGCGCCCCCCCAACCCAAAGTCCTGGGGAGTCAGTCCCTACAGTTAGGAGACAGGGGTCCCCAAGAAAAGGAAAGAAGAAAAGGAAGGGTAGGCCACTCTTAAAGAGAGTTCCAAGGAGCCAAAGGCCTTCTGCCCCAGTAGGGGGGGAGCCCAGAGTTGGCACTGGTGAGGCCTCACCTGACCCCAAGGAAGTCCTGAGTAGTAAGGCAGCTGTCCAGATGCAAGGTGTTGCCCCTGCACTGACCGAAGGGAGAGTGGAAGGAGGGTGTCTGCCACAGGAGGTGGTAGTCCCCCACTCTAGACAGCAAGAGGGGTGCCAGGACCCCAAAGTTGCCCCTAAAGCAGCTCAGCCACCTGTCAGTGGAGAGCTTAGGGTGTGGTTCTGGGTATTGACAGCTGTCAGTAGCCTCTGCTGGGTGCTAGCCTTCCTGGCAGCACTGTACTTGGCCTGGGAGGCAGACCCCAGGGCCAATAGCAAAGTAGGCCCCCTGACCCTATTGGTCATGGTGGGGTTGCTCAAGTGTTGGGTGACCTCTTTGGGTAAGCTAGGTGTTGCCCTAGCAAAGTTTGGAGTAGGGGAGGTGGGCACCTCAGTACCCAAGTTGGCAGAGAGAAAGGAGGAAGACCCCCCTAGAGGAAAGTTTCAGTTTGAGTTGGGTCCTTTTACTGTTGGGATGGCTTCACTACCCATAGGGAGTAACCCTGACAGGAGGATATTAGGCAGAGTAGGCCCTGCAAAGGGACAGCCAGTTTTCTTCACTGTCTTCCTCGCCTAACAAGCCAGGAAGACTCTCCCAGGGTTGGGCTGAGTCTCCTGGGCGGGTGGGCTGGGGGGGGGGTTGTGTGAGAAAACAGGGCTGATTGCAGAGGCCCCATAACTTTTTGCCCCCATTTTCCTCTTTTTGCTGGTGTTTTCCTGACTTTGATGGTGCCCTGGGTACTGCTAACCAGTCCCAGGGCCTGTGCTCTGTGTAAAATGGATATGCAAATTAGGCTAATTATAAGTGGCTAAGTTAACCTACCTATAAGTCCCTAGTATATGGTAGGGCATGTAGGTTTAGGGACCACAGCATAGGTGGTGCACACCTAGGTGCATTGCTGAGGTGCCCAGTGTCATTTTAAAAGCAAGCCTGCCTTGCTGGCTGCTTTTAAATTAAAGTTATATGCAAATTCGACTTTGGAATTAAAGGTACTTCCAAAGTCTTAAACTACCTTATTTTTACATATAAGTCACCCCTAAGGTGTGCCCTATGTGCCCCTAGGGCTGGGTGCCATGTAACTATAAGCAGGGACTTTATAAAAATAGATTTATAAGCCCTGGTGAGGTAAAAACAGCCAAATTCGTTTTTCCCTCATTGAAGTAAATGGCCTTCATAGGCTAGAATGGGCAGACTTTATTTTAAATTTTAAAGTCTCCTTAAATGTTACATACCAAGAATTTAGTATCAAATTAATTGTTGTAATAAATCCCACAACTTCCAGTTGTGGGATTTAATACAACTTGTTCAGGTAAAAAGTTTAGACTTTACCTAAAAAGTTGCCAATTTCAGCTCTGCATTGTTTTGCTGCTGTGCTCTGATTGGCCAGCCTGCAGCAGCTTCTGCCAGGCTGCCTTGATGAGGTGTGAAGTGGCCAGGCTTCACACAAAGGAATGTGCTTGGGGGAGAGAATCTCCCCTCAGCAGATGGTGAGGCAGGAAGGGGGAGGGCTGCCAAACTGGTCTTCAAAGGCAGAGAAGGACATTTGCAGCACCCAGCAACACCCCCACATCCTGCAACCCCAGACAATTAGGTGCCCCCTTGATTAGATTAGGAGAGGGCAGGAGAGGGGTGTGTTTATGATTTTTAGCCACACCAGTGGGTGGGCTCAGCCAGATGTAACCTCCAAAAATCAGATTCATCCATGTTGGATTTTTAGAGACTGTTGCCTTCTGGGATGGATTTTTGCCACACTTCCCAGGAAGTGGTCATCACAGGGGGACGACCCTGTCCCTGGTTGGAGAACCAGGGCCCCCCTGCTTTTCACCCAGGAGCAAGGATAAAACTGGCAGAGCTGCACCCACGCCTCAGATCCCCTCCAGAATTCAACAAGAAAAGAACTAAAGAAGAAGAAGGACTGCCCTGCTGGACCCCTGGCCTGCACCTGGACCCTGCACTCAGAAGGACTGCACCAGCTGCACACTTGGGCTTCACCACAAGAAGGACTTTGCCTGGCTTCAACTGGTTCAAGGAGGGACTCCCTGTTTGCTACAGGTGAAAAATTGCTAAACCAGAGTCCCCTGCACCAACTCCTGAAGAAAGCGACCAGCTGACCACTGTCCAGTGGCCAAAAAGGAGTTTGCGCCAGGTGCATTCTGGGAGTTGAAGTCCGCACCCCCCAAGGACCATCACAGAACTTCTGGACCCTTGGGGTGAGCTGTGGACCCCAAAGAACCTTAAAAGAACATCTGGGTGAAGCCCCAGAAGTTTGGAAAAGATTTGAGAATTTTGGGAAAAAAGCTCCAGAGAGGGACCGACCCGCTGTGAAAATTCTAGCCGGCTTGCCTCAACCGCGACCCGGCCTGACTTCGTGGTTCGTCCCGGTAAAGAAAAACATCCAAAAAAGAGACTAAGTCCGAACGTAAAAAGTTGACCGGGACCTCCCAGCCATCGTATCCGAGAAGGGCTCCATGGACGTCGGATCAAGATCCAGGTTTACCCCGGTCGAAGGATTTTCATCTCAAAAAAACGACTAAGTCCGAAGGTAAAAGTCTCCACCGAGGAAACCCACATCGCGTATCCGGACAAGGGCTCCAGGAGGTCGGATTCAACTGGCAGGTTCGTCCCGGTGAAGAAAAACTTCAAAATAAAGACTAAGTCAGAAGGTAACTTTTTAACCGAGGCCTCCCGCGACCTGTAGCCGAACAGGGCTCCATCGCGGTCGGCCTGAAAGTTTGACTTTGCCCCGGTCGAGGTGCAACCAGATGACCCGATTGGCACTTTTTGTTTCTAAGCGCTAGAAAAGTAATAATTCTTTAAAAATTCATATCTCCGGTTCCCCTGAACCGATTTTAATCGTTTTTGTGTCATTTTAAAGATAAAAATATAAACTATTTTTATAAATTGGTTTTGGATTTTTAAACTGTTTCCTGTGTTTTATTTAAATACTGTTTTGTGATATTTGAATGCTTTACACTTTGTCTCCTAAGTTAAGCCTTGACGCTCGTTGCCAAGCTACCAAGGGTTGAGCTGGGATTAATTTACTGAGACCTAACTGTACCTAGGTGGAGGTTAGTGGCTTGTTGCTAGGTGTAGGTACCTACCTGCCCTACCAATAACCCATTTTCCAACAGCAAGCTTCCCCACTTGCCAGGCCTAAACCTTCCCTTTTTGTGCATGGAAAGAACCCCTAAGGTAGGTCTCGGGCAGCCCCATGGTACCCATACATTAATGTGTTTTATATGTCCTAACAGTGAAATTCCACTAAATTCAGTCTTCACTGTTGCAAGGCCTATCTCTCTCACAGGTTAACATGGGGGCTGCCTTTAAATACTATTAAAGTGTAGAGTCCCTTTGGGAACAGATGGAAATATGGAGTTTAGGTCCTCTGAACTCACAATTTAAAAATACATTTTTTGGTAAAGGTTGTTTTTATATTGTGCATTTGAAAATGCAACTTCTAGAAAGTAGGCATTTCCTTGCTAAAACCATTCTGTGAGTCTGCCTGTGGGTCGATTCCCTGTCTGGGTCAGTTTGACAGTTGGGCTGTTTGCACCACTCCTATAGACAGTGACACAAAGGGAGCTGGGGTGTAGCCTGCATATCCTGATGAGCCATCTGTTCTGGGAGGGAGGGGAGGAGTGGTCACACACACCTGAAAGGGCTGTGCCTGCCCTCACACAATGCAGTCTCCAGCCCCCTGGTGTAGGTCTGGGGCCTGGCCTGGGCAAGGCAGGATTTCACAAACAAGAGAGACTTTTGTATGAAGTTTGCCTACTTCAAAGGCAGAAATGAGTAAAAGTAGTGGACCCAAAACCCCTGAAGATTAGATCACTTATGGCATCAAGAGGAACCTCTGCCAAGGAGAAGAGCTGAGGAGAAGGGTTGACCCTGTCTGTGACTGTGCTTTGTTGGGCTATCCTCTAGTTGCTGCTTCTGCCTGTGAAAGGGGACAAAGCCTGGACTTTGTTGTGCCTTCCTGCTTGAGAAGAGCCCCAAAACTGAACTTTCCTCCTATTGTTGAAGTCTCAGGGCCATCAAAGACGTCCCCATCCAGAACCTGGACTCTCCGGTGAGACTCCTTCCCTGCCAAGTGGTACCCTACCCAGTCCCTGGGTCCTTGAAAGGTGAAGTTGGCAGACAAGAACTTAAAATCCAAGCACAGAATTTGTGGGGGAGATTTTGAACGCACCTTCCACAATGAGGTTGATAAACGATGCGCCACCGGCTTCACGGCTGAAATTGACACTCCATGGATTGGAGATCGAAGCATTGTGGCTGGAGAAATGATGCATAACACCCACTTATGGAGGCTGAAAGCGACACAAGCCTCCATGCAGTGCAGTTTTCTGATACCATGCGACCGGATTTTCCACACATCATCCCTGTCAAAGTCAACCCGACTCTGCGTGGATCCGAGGTGCGGCGTCTGGAAATCGACGCACCACTCTCTTGTGAGGGAGAAAAATGACACATCACCGACCCGACTGGAGGAGGAAATGACGCACGGCCTCACTTGCGAGTCAGGAATCGATACATCGCTACCATTTTCTAGAGCACGTTCACCCTGTGTGGCTTTATTTTTGACACTAACCAGGTACTTTGTGTATCAACAGCATTCTCACTGTTTTCAAAGGATTAAGGGCCAGATGTAGGAAGCATTTTGCGCCATGCAAAATGCTCATCGCGATGCTCATTCACAATTTGCGAGTCGGTACCGACTCGCAAATTGTGAATGCGATTCACAAATAGGAATAGTCCCCTTCCTACTTGCGACTCACATCGCAATGCTAAATTGCTTTGTGACCGCGAATACGGTCGCAAAGCAATTCGCAGTTACCACCAGTGTCACACTGGTGGTAACCCATTCGCAAAAGGGAAGGGGTCCCCATGGGACCACTTCCCCTTTGTGAATGTTGCCCAAAATGTTTTTCAGGGCAGGCAGTGGTCCAATGGACCACTGCCTACTCTGAAAAAATGAAACCAAATGGTTTTGTTATTTTTTTTATTTTGAAACTCGTTTTCCTTTCAGGAAAACGGGCTGCAAAATAAAAATAAAAACTGCTTTATTTAAAAAGCAGTCACAGACATGGAGGTCTGCTGTCTTTAGCAGGCCATCATCCCTGTGAGTGCAGGGACTCGCTATGGGGATCGCAAAATGTGACCCACCTCATTAATATTAATGAGGTGGGTCTTTGTGACCCCATAGCGAATCGCAGATGGTGTCTGAGACACCGTTCTGCATCTGATTTTGCGAATCAGAAATTGCGAGTCACACCGACTGGCAATTTCCGATTCGCAAAATTGGAACTTCCTATATCTGGCCCCAAGACTCCTATTCTTTTGAAAATTCATGTCTTGACTTGTGCATGTTGGATTTTTGTTGCTTTGGTCTAGTTTGATTTAGATAAATATTACCTATTTATCTAAACTAGTGTGATATCCATTTTGTAGTGCTTTCACTGTATTACTGTGTGTGTTGGTACAAATACTTTACACATTGCTTCTGAATGCTTGCTTGCTCATGCCTGCCTGCTCATGCCCAGCTCCCAAAGGGGTGAGAGGGTGATAACTGAGTGTGATTCTCCTTTACCCTGACTAGAGTGAGGTTCCTTGCTTGGACAGGGGGTAACTTGACTGATAACCAAAGACCCCATTTCTAACATATGTTAACAAAACGCTGGGCAGACTTAATAGATTAGACCCACTTCTTAATCCTAGGTCTGTAACCAAACAGGATGCTACAGTAGTTAGGATGAATTTTATGGAAAAATGGTTGTGATAGATGGAGCTGTGACTTGGGGAAAGGTATGGTGACGTATGCACTATGTTGAAAATTGAACCCTCTTTGTTAGTTGTCCCCTGCCACTATAGATTTTATCTGATGAGGTTTTGTCTGGGGCTGGATCAATTTTTGGTGGCTTACCCACCAAAGGTATAGTGCCCCAGGGATTTAACACCCTGTCCATGTGATGCTCATTCAGAGCAATCACAAATGCACATGTTTTTTCTGTAAGATATATAAAGAGCAGAGAGGGGCTTTTTAATTTCACTTCTTAGGTTATTAAATATTAGGATGTGCAAGGAAGCAATTTTTTTATCTCCAGGTATTACAATCCGATACAGTCTGCACTGATATTTACCATTTTATTGCCTCAATAATAAAAGAGAGGAAATGGTGGAGAACTGATTGTTAACTGTATGGAACTTATTGCTGGACAATTGCACAGTCAACAGTATTCGTTTAAACCTAACTTGACTCATTAAACAATGTTAATAGATATAACAGTTTTTTAATGTTTTAAAATGTATGTAATTTTGCTGTTGATTTATTTATCTTGATTTTTCCTTCTTATTAATTTGTGTAATGTTTAATGGGTGCTCTTTCATGCATATTTTTTAAAAGATCTGAATAAAGATTATGACTGACTACAGAAATTTGAGTTTATGTCAGAAGATTACCCATTAAATCAAACTTCCACAGGAGCAGATGCCTTTTACCCAACTCCCTCCCACTGATACGTGCTCAGATGTTAACTGATTATCTTAACCCTGCATCCGCTAGGGGCAAAGGAAATGGGAATAGAAAAAGAGAGCCTGCCTTCAGATCCAGTTCCAGTCTGTGTTTCCCACTTGAAGATAGGCTATTCAGTGTGTGTGTCTGAAAACCTGCACCATTCTTCCTATTGGGATTTCTTTAAAGGAAGGACCTGCAGTCGGGTGATAAGAGCATAGATAAGTACATTCCTACTGTGCATTCAACTGTTCAGTCATTCACATTCACCCAATTCTGTATTTTCCTAACCTGGATCTTCTGAGAGACTAGCCTCTCTCTAAGATAACAATGTTTACTTAATATCTTCTTATCTCCAGGAGTCAGAGGTTTCCAAGGTTATCTGGAGAACAGTTCAAACGTTCACAAAAAAATACAAACTACTAATGTCTTTTACCGGAAATGAAAACTCCTTCTCAAGGTTCAGTTTTCTCAATAACAGTCTCTAGGAATTAGTAGTCTGAGCACTGAGGTTTGTCTCCAAGACTGACAAGTCTACAAAGCAAAGAGTTCTTGAGTATATATATATATATATATATATATATATGTATATATATATATATATATATATATATATATATATATATATATATATATATATATATATATATTTGCTAGTCAGGAAATCATACAAAAGGATTCCTTACTGAAGTTGCTTGAAGTTCTGTTAAGCCTAAACAAATTCTCCTCAGAAAGCCGATAGCCAGTTGTTGGAAGAAGGAAACATATCAGCTTCTTCAAAAGGGAAAAGGTAGCTGGTGTGCACACCATAACAAGAAAACAAATGAATTTCTCAAAACTGGAAGAATTTTCTTTTAAATGAAGCACCTCAGAAACACTGCTCATTCTCCTCAGGATGACAGTTGCAGTGCAGGGCTCCCAGAGAGAAACAGCTGGAGGGGAGATTCAGCACGAGACTAAGGTAGAAACACTAGAGAGCTGACCTCACAAGGCTTTGCGACCACCATCTTGAGTTGCAGTTAAATCTGAAGATGCTAGTTCTAAGAACAGCCTCCGCAAGAGCCACCGGGATTGAGGACACCGCTGCAACCAACATGGGTACAAGGAAAAGGGGAATTGTTTTTGTTGAGGGAAGAACTCAACAACGCTGGCAATACTTTTCCTAACAGTTTACAGAAATTCATTAAATGCCCATGTGAAATGAGTTTCATATATCTTTGGTTCTACAACAACTTTTCAAATCATACAATGAGCAGGATTTATTAGGGGCTAGAAATGTATAAAACCTGATACACCTTTCTCTACTAGAAAGTAGAAACTAGACTGCAAGCCTAAAATGAAGAAAAATAGTACTCCAGCCCAATGACACATTAGGAAACTAGAAGAATTTCAGGTACAAACCAATCACTATTTTGAACCAGAGTGTAATGGTGGGATCCAGTCAATGTGCATGCTGCACATGACCTTTAATTTCAAAGGACCTGCTTTCCTAGTGAACCGTTCTGAACATTAGTGCATAGGCATACATTGTTTTCTGAATACGTACTCAAAGTGTGACATTTGCAAAGACCATAAGCTGTAGCAGCCATAGTACCATAAATCTCTAGCACCCCCTTTCCAGGTGTAGGTGCAGTCTGTATGGACATTTGCCATTATGATACATCTGGGAAGCATTGGCTAAATAATGGCGCAAAGTGGGTAATGTGATTTGTTGAGCCACTGAGCACCACGTAATCTAGAAAACGTAATAAAAAAATAAGGTAGCATAGCAAAACAAAACATGTCGCAAGTGTGACAATATTCTCAGACTGCTAGTGAACATGCTCATGTGGCTTCCAACCAAAACTATGCTAATATACAGCCATGAGTGAGAGCACATTGAGTAGATATTTTACTCAAGAAGCAGACAAATCTACTCCAAAAGATGACTTTGAGTGGATTTTCTTGTCCAACAGACTGTCCAAGCTGTTTTTTAGTACAATAAGCTTTTTTCCCAACAGGAAGGAAGCACCCCAGAGACTCCAACTTCCACTTCCTGCCTAGCAGGCTCCTTCCAGTACTTTTGTCCGTCTGTTGGTAACTTTTCACTTAGATTTAAAGGTTGAAGGATCACTCTCTTTGTCTCCGGGAGATTTCTTTGGATTTAAGGACTTTGTTTTTGTGAAATCCAGAAGTTCCAAAATTTTTGAGTAAGGGTGTTGTTCATTTGCCTGGGTATGCACCAAAATTTCTTTGTAGCTTAATTTGATTTTAAAAGTTACAGTGGTGGGTGGCCTGAAGTTCAAGTACAAGTGGGTAGGCCACAGTAAGAAATGACTCCCTGGTGATTGTGTGGTGGTAAATTTCAGAAACCCTTATCAGGGAGCATGGATACTGGACCAGTTTGGAACCTCTCAAGACTATGATTCTAATATGCAGGTTGTTTCTTTGGTATACTGTTATCAGCTCCGTCATGCCAAGTATACCCAGCTGGGTAAAACTCTCAAATTTTCCATCCCTACTCAGAATTGTTATGGCACTTTGGGCACCCTTTTGGTAGATGTAGATTGACATGGGGAGAGGGATGGGTTTTTCACTCCAGCCAACTTGACAACCTTAAGCTATACATCCAGTGTGAAATGGATGGGCCTAAATTGCAGTTTACTACATATTGGTGATATGAGTAACAGTTTGGACAGGAAAAAAGTTAGGGAGAAAAGGGTCCAACCACTCCTGCGGAAATCATAGTGTGGGAGCTCTAATATACAAGGGTTATATTTTACTATACAATATGTAGAGGATGAAGGGATTTCTCCTCATCCTTGGCAGATGTTATTCTGGAATGTGGCTGGTTTCGGGGAGAAATACACAAAATAGTGACTGACTGATTCTGATAAAAAATAAGCATGTAGTCTGCCTACAGGAAACATGGGCTAACACAGATGTTTAAATTAATGGTTTCTAATCAATTACAAATTTGGTAAAATGTACACCTGCAGGGCGAAGTACTGGGGGTCTGCTGCCTTTGATTAATATCTCTTCGGGCGCTAAAGTGACCAAATATCAAACTGCTTCCCATTCCCGTTATTGTTGAAGGGCAGTCCAATAATGCTACTGGTTAATTTTTATCACAACAATTTTTTGAGATCTAATGTTGAGCTTATACATTCCCTAGCCAAGACTATAGAGGAGATGGTATGTTCTATGGATACGGATTATATAATTGTGTGGGATGGGGATTTTAATGTTTCCCTCTGTACTGTAGGGGATGATAAGGTTTGTGGGATAGTTTGTGGGGATTGCAGTAATCATTCTCACTTTACTCATAATCCCTGTGGTGATAAGATCAATAATCATATGAGGGTATATGATTTAGTACTGACAAGTGATGTTTTATCATATCATATGCCCCTGATATAACCTTTTCTGGGATAGGGTGTGGCTCAGTTATTGATCATATAATGTTGTCAATGTCATGGCTGCATTAAATGGGTGCCTTTCAGGTAATTCCTAGTGGTCTATGCGATCATAATCCACTGGTCCTAACAATTCATAACGGATTTTAAAAAAGAAGTGTGCAGAGAGTGGGATGTTCTATGGAATATCATAGGAAAAAAGGTGTGCATTGCAAATGGCAAAAAGTGGACTCAAAGACTCTTATATGGCCTGTTATCTGTAAAAATCTGACAAATTTTGAAGCTTGTTTAAATACTGAATCACCCCCAGCCCAGGTTTTGGGAGATTTCACAGGTATCTGTGCATCTGTAAAGATTTATTTAACTCCTCCAATTCAATCTGATTGAATCAAACTAGTTAAGTGGTTTGACAAACCATGTCCATATGCCCATGCTAATCTTATACAGGCCTTAAAGCTCACTCCAAGTAATCAGACTGAAGTTATGAGGTGTGGAGCCCAGTATAAGAATGCAATCTCATTAAATAAAAAGATGATTAAAGAAGAGGCATGGTGAAAAATAGTGGTCGCCTTAGCTGTAAATGAGGGTGCTCAATTTTGGAAAGTAGTTGATACTGCCTTTTTTAGCTCACACTCAAACAAAGGAGTCGAGTTCCATGTCCCAGAGCATAGATGGATTACTCACTTTACAAAGATTTATTTGTGTAATATGGATGGGTATGAAAACACTGTGTCAGATGGATTTGATAATCTTAATAGTGAGGAAGTGGATCTACATTTGATTGATATGAAATTAGCAATTAATTGGTCACTCCATAATCAGGCCTCTCGTCCAGAACAATTTAGAACTATGGGTGCCAATACTGGTTAATGTTTTTAGAGCTGCTTTCAGTATCTGTAGAAAAATAGCCTCTTTCTAGCATGGTTACTCCCACTGATAGGTCCATACCTGATAAGGTAGCCAATCCCCCTCTCAGGGCTATTTAGGGTCTCTCCTGTGGGTTCTCTTCAGATTCTGCTTGCAAGCTTCCTTTGCATGTAATGGCGTCCCTGCACTCAGAAAGTTCAGGGCATTGGCCCTGGAATGCATGGGGGCACTTTTGTTAGTGCAAGGGTGCCCTCACACTTAGTAACTTGAAGGTTAGACATATAGGTGACTTATAAGTTACTTAAGTGCAGTGAAAACGGCTGTGAAATAGTGTGTGCACTATTTCACGCAGGCTGTGGTGGCAGACCTGTGAAAGGGTTTGTCTGAGCTCTTTATGGGTGGCAAAAGAAATGCTGCAGCCCATAAGGATCTCCCGGAACCCCAATGCCCTGGATACCTAGGTACCATATACCAGGGACTTATAAGGGAGGTCTAGTGTGCCAATTAGAATTGGTAAATTAAGTCACTAGCCTATAGTGACAAATTTGGGAAGTAGAGAGAGCATAAGAACTGAGGTTCTGGTTAGCAGAGCCTCAGTGACACAGTTAAGCACTACTGACAACACACACATTAGGCCACAAACTATGAGCACTGGGGTCCTAGCAGGATTCCAGTGAGACTGGAAAAACACACTGACAAATAGGGTTTCCACTATGAGCACGAGGTCCTGGCTAGCAGGATCCCAGTGACACAGTAAAAATACTCTGACAGATACTCACAAACAGGCCAAAAGTGGAGGTCAGCATGCTAGAAAGAGGCTACTTTCTCACAATGCTTTAATAGATGAAAAGCCTGACCAACACTAAGATTGATAGCAGTCCACAAGCGGTTTTAATGTACACCGATGATTGTGTCCTTATGGCCAGAACTTGGAGGGAACTTAAATAAGTTTGTGGAGTTCATGACGCCAGTGGGTTTGACCACCAATAAAGCAAAATCTATACTATGATGTGTTGTCACCCGAAATCAAGTGCCTAAGTTCTATATCGAAGGCATCTCTCTGACCTGTGTGAATAAATTCACGTATTTGGGGAATCCCAATGACAGTGAGTGTAAATGGAATCACCTTAGAGAAATAAAGGTCACGCAATTGTAGGAAAGTACCATCTTGCCTAGCATGTTACCCCAAATTTTACTTGTGTGCCATTTTGTTTTTGCCTGTCTCACTGGGATTCTGCTAGCCAGGACCCCAGTGCTCATAGTTTGTGGCCTGAATGTGCTCCCTGTGTGGTGCCTAACTGTGTCACTGAGGCTCTGCTAATCAGAACCTCAGTGCTTATGCTCTCTCTGTCCTTAAAATTGTCACTGCAGGCTAGTGACCATTTTTACAAATTCTGATTGGCACACTGGAACACCCGTATAATTCCCTAGTATATGGTTCCTAAGTACCAAGGGTATTGAGGTTCCAGGAGATTCCTATGGGCTGCAGCATTTCTTTTGCCATCAATAGGGAGCTCAGACAATTCTTACACAGGACTGCCACTGCAGCCTGAGTGAAATAACGTCCACATTATTTCACAGCCATTTTACACCGCACTTAAGTAACTTATAAGTCACTTATATGTCTAACCCTCACTTAGTGTAGATTAGGTGCACTAGCCAAGGTGCCCCCACATAGTTAAGGGCAATTTCCCCAGACTGTGTGAGTGCGGGGACACCATTAAACGTGTGCACTACATATAGGTCTATACCTATATGTAGCTTCACAATGGTAACTCCGGATATGGCCATGTAACATGTCTAAGATCATGGACCACTCCCCTGTCCATCACCACCCCAGGGGTGGTGGCCAGAGCTCCTCCAGTGTGTCCCAGACCTCTGCTATCTTTAATGCAGAGATGTGAGGGCACAATGAAGGCCTCTGAGTGGCTAGTGCCAGCAGGTGATATCAGAGACCCCTCCTGATAGGTGCTTTCCTGACTAGGTGGCCAATCCTCCTCTGAGGGCTATTTAGAGTCTCTCCTGTGGGCTTCTCGTCAGATAACGAATGCAAGAGCTCACCAGATTTCCTCTGCATCTCCCTCTTAGACCTCTGCCAAGGATCGACCGCTGACTGCTCTAGGACACCTGCAAAACCACAACAAAGTAGCAAGAAGACTACCAGCAACATTGTAGCGCCTAATCCTGCTGGCTTTCTCAACTGTTTCCTAGTGGTGCATGCTGTGAGGGATATCTGCCTTCACCCTGCAGTGGAAGCCAAGAAGAAATCTCCAGTGGGTCGACGGAATCTTCCCCCTGCTAACGCAGGCACCAAACTTCTGCATAACTGGTCCTCTGGGTCCCCTCTCATCTTGACAAGCGTGTTCCCTGGAACACAGGAGCTTGATCCAAGTGACCCCGACAGTCCAGTGGCCCATCTGTCCGAATTTGGTGGAGGTAAGTCCTTGCTTCCCTACGCCAGACAGTAATCCTGTGTACTACGTGAACTGCAGCTGCTAGGGCTTCTGTGCACAGTTGCAAGGAATCCTTCATGCACTGCACAGCTCTGGTCCCCAGCACTCAGTCCTGAATTGCTCAACTCGCTGAGTTGACCACCGGCTTCGTGGGACTCTCCTTTGACACGACTGCCGTGCTCAGTTTTCTTGAACCCCTGTTCAAGTGCTTCTGTGGAAGCTGCCTGCTTTTGCCTGGGCTCCCTGTGTTGCTGAGTGCCCCCTCTGTATCCTCCTCCAAGGGGGCGACCTCCTGGTCTTTCCTGGGCCCAGGCAGCACCCATTTTCTTCAACCACGACCTTTGCAGCTAGCAAGGCTTGTTTGCAGTCTTTCTGTGTGGAAACAACTCTGCATCCTCCAGTACACTGTGGGACATCTTCTGTGCAAATGTGAAGTTCCTGGCATCTTCTGTTACAGAATCTTCAGCTTCTTCCTCCCAGAGGCAGCCATTTTGCACCTTCACCCGCAGTTTAGTGGGCTCCTGCCCCCGGACTTTTTCGTGACTCTTGGAGTTGGTCCCCTTCCTTTACAGGTCCTCAGATCCAGGAATCCATCTTCAGTGTTTTGCAGTCAATTGTGGTCTTTGCAGAATCTCCTGTCACGACTTCAGTGTGTTTCTGGGGAAGTAGGGTAACTTTACTTCTACTTTTCAAGGTCTTGGGGTGGGGTATCTTGGACACCCCTAGTGTTTTCTGATACTCCCAGTGACCCTCTACACACTACATGAGGCCCGGGGTCCCTAAGTGGTTCGCATTCCACTTTCCTAGTATGTGGTTTGTGTTGCCCCTAGGCCTATTGCATTCTATTGTATTCTACAGTGTTTGCACTACTTTTCTAACTGTTTACTTACCTGATTTTGGTTTGTGTGTATATTTTGTGTATTTTACTTACCTCCTAAGGGAGTATTGTGATTCTTATGATAAAGTGCTATTTGATATAAGTGGTATAGTAGGAGCTTTGCATGTCTCCTAGTTCAGCCTAAGCTGCTCTGCTATAGCTACCTTTATCAGCCTAAGCTGCTAGAACAATACTAATCTACTAATAAGGGATAACTGGATCTGGCACAAGGTGTAAGTACCATCAGGTACCTACTATAAGCCAGGCCAGCCTCCTACAACAATTCAATCAGTCGGTGTTAGCATTACACAAATGTATTACTAGATTGGGTTGTTCCCATTCAAAGCCAATCACCAATATTTACAATGCAATAGGGGTGTACCATCTTTCCAAATAAGTGAAAATACATTTTTGAGAAGCTTACTTTCACTTCCCACAAGTGTACCTGCCATTATTCCGCATGAGGAACTGGGACTCCCCTTTATTGAAGATTTGGTTAAGTCAGCCCCCTTATCTCTCAGGATGTCCGTGTGGATTAGACCAGAAGTGGCCCTTACCCATCATTGCTTATGGTCTGTATGAGATTGGACGGAGTGCAGATGTGCTTGTGGGTTATGAATGTTGTTAGACTTGGCATCCTTTATGTGGTCTTGCCTAACTTTTTGCCTCTGTTTCCCAGGTTGTTGATGTGTGCTGGACTCTGTTTTTGCTGTTTTTGATACTCTGGGCACTTTACCACTGCTATCCAGTGCTAAAGTATAAGTGCTCCTATGTAAAATGTATGTGCAATTGGCTTTCCGTGATTGGCATATTTGATTCCCTAGTAAGTCTCTAGTACAGTGCACTAGAGGTGCCCAGGGCCTGTAGATCAAATGCTACTAGTGGGCCTATAGCACTGGTTATGCCACCCACATTATTAGCCCTGTAAACATGGCTCAGACCTGCCACTGCAGAGTCTGTGTATGCAGTTTTAAACTGCCAATTCAACTTGGCAAGCGTCCCCACTTGCCAGGCCTAAACCTTCCCTTTTTTTGCATGGAAAGAACCCCTAAGGTAGGTCCCGGGCAGCCCCATGGTACCCATACATTAATGTGTTTTATATGTCCTAACAGTGAAATTCCACTAAATTCAGTCTTCACTGTTGCAAGGCCTATCTCTCTCACAGGTTAACATGGGGGCTGCCTTTAAATACTATTAAAGTGTAGGGTCTCTTTGGGAGCAGATGGAAATATGGAGTTTAGGTCCTCTGAACTCACAATTTAAAAATACATTTTTTGGTAAAGGTTGTTTTTATATTGTGCATTTGAAAATGCAACTTCTAGAAAGTAGGTATTTCCTTGCTAAAACCATTCTGTGAGTCTGCCTGTGGCTCGATTCCCTGTCTGGGTCAGTTTGACAGTTGGGCTGTTTGCACCACTCCTAAAGACAGTGACACAAAGGGAGCTGGGGTGTAGCCTGCATATCCTGATGAGCCATCTGTGCTGGGAGGGAGGGGAGGTGTGGTCACACACACCTGAAAGGACTGTGCCTGCCCTCACACAATGCAGTCTCCAGCCCCCTGGTGTAGGTCTGGGGCCTGGCCTGGGCAAGGCAGGATTTCACAAACAAGAGAGACTTTTGTATGAAGTTTGCCTACTTCAAAGGCAGAAATGAGTAAAAGTAGTGGACCCAAAACCCCTGAAGATTAGATCACTTATGGCATCAAGAGGAACCTTTGCCAAGGAGAAGAGCTGAGGAGAAGGATTGACCCTGTCTGTGACTGTGCTTTGTTGGGCTATCCTCTAGTTGCTGCTTCTGCCTGTGAAAGGGGACAAAGCCTGGACTTTGTTGTGCCTTCCTGCTTGAGAAGAGCCCCAAAACTGAACTTTCCTCCTATTGTTGAAGTCTCAGGGCCATCACAGAGGTCCCCATCCAGCACCTGGACTCTCCTTGAACCAGAGTGTAATGGTGGGATCCAGTCAATGTGCATGCTGCACATGACCTTTAATTTCAAAGGACCTGCTTTCCTAGTGAACCGTTCTGAACATTAGTGCATAGGCATACATTGTTTTCTGAATACGTACTCAAAGTGTGACATTTGCAAAGACCATAAGCTGTGGCAGCCATAGTACCATAAATCTCTAGCACCCCCTTTCCAGGTGTAGGTGCAGTCTGTATGGACATTTGCCATTATGATACATCTGGGAAGCATTGGCTAAATAATGGCGCAAAGTGGGTAATGTGATTTGTTGAGCCACTGAGCACCACGTAATCTAGAAAACGTAATAAAAAAATAAGGTAGCATTGCAAAACAAAACATGTCGCAAGTGCGACAATATTCTCAGACTGCTAGTGAACATGCTCATGTGGCTTCCAACCAAAACTATGCTAATATACAGCCATGAGTGAGAGCACCTTGAGTAGATATTTTACTCAAGAAGCAGACAAATCTACTCCAAAAGATGATTTTGAGTGGATTTTCTTGTCCAACAGACTGTCCAAGCTGTTTTTTAGTGCAATAAGCTTTTTTCCCAACAGGAAGGAAGCACCCCAGAGACTCCAACTTCCACTTCCTGCCCAGCAGGCTCCTTCCAGTACTTTGTCCGTCTGTTGGTAACTTTTCACTTAGATTTCAAGGTTGAAGGATCTCTCTCTTTGTCTCCTGGAGATTTCTTTGGATTTAAGGACTTTGTTTTTGTGAAATCCACAAGTTCCAAAATTTTTGAGTAAGGGTGTTGTTCATTTGCCTGGGTATGCACCAATATTTTTTTGTACCTTAATTTGATTTTAAAAGTTACAGTGGTGGGTGGCCTGAAGTTCAAGTACAGACCTAATTATTTATTTTGTATTTCATTGATTTTTCATCTTTTGTAAAGGAAAATTGTTGCACATCTCAGTACCTGCCATGTTCTACATGTGTGGAGCATTTGCAATATTATTTTACTATTTGGCCTAGATTTCCAAAGGTTCATCTAGCCAGTTGGCCCAATACTAGTAGTCATCAGTGCATGAAATAAATATTTCAGTGGTATATGTTTATGAAACTTAATTTAGGGCACGGAAGGCATTGGATTAAGTTAAAAATGTTGAGTCTTTGCCATAGGCTTGCAGGTATTCTTATTTGTTCCCCTTGCTCCTTTTTTTGTTTGACCGTGTATCTGGCAGCCATTTTGTGCATGAAGCCATTGTTCCTTTGCCTTAGGCTTGCATGTGTTATTTCTTTGTTCCACATGCCTCCTTGCTCCTTGTTGTTGTTGTTTGACCATGTGCCTGGCAGCCATTTTGTGCACACAGCCAGTGTTCATTTGCTATATGCTTGGCTGTGTTCTTTGTTTCCTATGTTTCCTTTCTCCTTGTTGTTGTTGTGTCACCATGTGGCTGATGGCCATTTTTTCCATCCAGCCAGAGCCCCTTTGTCGCAGGCTTGCATCTATTCTTTGTCCCCCATTCCTCCTTGCTCCTTGTTGTTGTTGTTTGATCATGTTGCTGGCAGACATTTTATGCGTGCAATCAGTGTTCCTTTTCCATAATTTTGATTGTGTTGTTTCTTTGTTCTCGCAGGGAATTGAGTATGGAGTGGTTCCCCCAAATGTCTCCTCTTTTTTCTCCCTCATACTCTCTCCATGTGTATTGATAGTTGAGCAGCCGGCTGGCTGCGAGAGTTCCTCTCAGTGAGCAAATTTTCTGCTCCTTGTTTCTTTGTTCCCCGTTCCTCCTTGCTCCTTATTGTTATTGTTTGACTATGTGGTTGGCAGCCATTTTGTCCATCCAGCCAGTGTCCCTTTGTCGCAGGCTTGCAAGTGTTCTTTTTACCCATACCGCCTTGCTCCTCGTTGTTGTTGTTTGACCATGTGGCTGGTGGCCATTTTGTGCATGCAGCAAGTGTTCCTTTGCCATAGGGTTGGATGTGTTCTTTCTATCTTCCCTTATGCATCCTTGCTCCTTGTTGTTGTTTGATCATGTGGCTGGTGGCCATTCTGTCCAGAGATCCAGTATCCTTTTGCTATAGGCTTGCATGTGTTCTTTGTTTGCCATCACTGCTCGTTCCTTGTTGTTGCTGTTTGACTCTGTGTCTGGCAGCCATTTTGTGCACATAGCCAGTATTCCTTTGCCATAGGCTTGCTTGGGTTCTTCTTTTTTCCCTGTGGCTCCTTGCTCCTTGTTGTTGTTATTTGACCATGCCGCTGGCGGCCATTTTTTACATCTAGCCGGTGTCCTTTTTGCCATAAGCTTGCATGTGTTCTTTTTTGCCATGCGTCCTTGCTCCTTGTTATTGTTTTACTGTGTGGTTGGTGGCCATTTTGTCCATCCAGCCAGTGTGTCTTTGCCACAGGCTTGCATAGGTTCTTCTTTGTACCCCAAGCCTCCTTGCTGTTGTTGTTTGACCATGTCACTGGCAGCCATTTTGTCCATCCAGCCAGTATCCCTTTGCCATAGACGTGCATGTGTCCTTTGTTTGCCATGCCTTCTTGCTCCTTTCCTATTGTTTTACCATGTGGCTGGCAGCCATGTAGTGCATCCAGGCAGGGTGTCTTTGCCATAGGCTTGCATGGGTTTTCATTTGTTCCTCATGCCTCCTTGCTCCTTGTTGTTGTTTGACCATGCAGCTGGTGGCCAATTTGTGCATGCAGTCAGTGTTACTTTGCTATAGGCTTGCATGTGTTCTTTCTTTGTTTCCAATGCCTCCTTGCTCACTATTGTTTGACAATATGACTTGCAGCCATTTTGTCTATCCAGCAGTGTCCCTCTTCCATAGACATGGTTGTGTTCTTTCTTTGTTACCCTAGCCTCTTTGCTTCTTGTTGTTCAGGCTGGCGGTGCTTCCTAGCCCTTTCTTACCGCCGCGGTCAGAAAACCGGGGCCGGCGGTTTCCCGCCGGTTTACCCCCGGCTGGGCAAATCCGCCAGGGCAGTGCTGCAAGCAGCACTGCCTTGGGGATTCTGACACCCTTCCCGCCAGCCTGTTTCTGGCAGTTTTCACCGCCAGGAAGAGGCTGGCGGGAACGGGTGTCCCACTGGCATTGGCAGTGCAGGGGTCCCCTAAACAGGGCCCAGGGCGGCTTTTCACTGTCTGCTTAGCAGACAGTGAAAAGCGCGACGGGTGCAACTGGACGTCGCATTCGGAGCCGGCTTCTGTGTTGCAGGCCTCATTCCCGCTGGGCCGGCGGGCGCTAACATGGTTAGCGGCCGCCGGCCCAGCGGGAAGGTCAGAAGGTCAGAATGCCGTCAGAGGTCTTTTGACCGCGGAGCGGCCAAATGGCGGTTCCCGCCAGGCGGGCGGCAACCGCCGCCCACAAGGGTCAGAATGACCCCCTGAATCTCTTTTCCGGGGATAAAGCATAAGCTATCTACAGGTCTTGTCCCTGAAGAAAGTTTAAGAGGGTTGAGCGGCATGCAACATTAGTCATGTTCTCCATAGAGAAATCACATACAGCTGCAAACATCCAGGACATATTTAATAGCAAGGTGTCTGAATTACTGCGACCCAGAGGTCTTCGAATTGGATTTGTTGACATGGGCAATGGCAGAAGCATTGTCAAGGACATGGCAGACAGTGGCTATTTCAGGGTCCTGTGTTTGGGCACTGCATCAACCTGGTTGTGCAAGACTTTCTAAACTGTCTGCAGCTGGGCAGCTGTAGATCACAATTATCTGCCTTTAATTCCAATGGCCCTGCTCTTCTCCAAATGCCTTTCACTTAGTTTCTACCCTGACTACAAAGAGGCAGATGAATAAAACATACAATATGTCACATATTTCACATTTAAATACACTGTGCTACAGAATAGATTGTATTTGGCACGTCTGCCACAGAGTATCCCTTACGGCAAACTTGAAATCATATCAGGCACTTACGCCCTACTTTACTACCACAAACTATTTACCACAAATGAATTTGCTGGGCAGTAAGTAAAGGAAACTTGACTTACTCTAATTAAGGGTAAGGCAGAGGGATCAGGTAGGTAGGTAGAACTCTTGCTATAGAATAGAGGGGTATCACTGAACATTAATTCAACATGTGCTTAAACTTTGGCTTATTCAGTCACGGTATAGACGAAAGTCCAAAGGGAAACATTTGAACAGGTGTAAAATAAATGTGTTGTGGGAATCCATGAACTTTATTTTGGAAACACATAGCCATAAAAATGTGGTACATGGCATACTGTACTTTTCCAGTCATGGGAGTGGCGAAATGTCATAGTCAGGGAGGCAGTTGATGAATAATGATGGGTGGGATACATATATGCCTTACTTAACGAATACAGTGAGTCAAGGGATTAGAAGAACACAAATCAAAATGCCTTTCACTTTGAACCATAGCTTTGATAACCATAAAACACAAAGGCCCACATTTTGTTATTGGTGGTAAAAACCACCCACCGCCGTGGTGACGGCCGTCAAAATACCGTGACTGTGGCTGCCATCTGTCTGCCATATTATGATCACTGCCAGACTTCCGCCACAAGAAGGGCAGAAATCCGGCAGTAATCATACTGGCGGATAGTGGTAAGCTGGTGCTGCAACCACCAGCACCGCCATGCCAGTTGAATGCCGCCAGCTATATCGTGACCTGTGATACAGCCTGGCGGTGTTCTGCTGGGGGGTGGTGCTGATGGTAGCAGAGCCCCTTCCCATTCCCTGCTGGAAGATCTCTTAGAACAAGGTAAGTCAGGCTTCCGACAGGGGAGGACGGTGCAGGGTGTTGTGTGTGTGTGTCTGGTTGTGTGCATGAATGTGTGAGGGTGTGTGTGAATGCATCTGTATGTGCTGTGTTGTTTATGTGGGTGTATGCGTGTGAGTGAATGCGTGTAAGAATGGTGAAGTGAGTGCGTGTCTGCATGTCAGTGTGATTGTGTGTAAGAATGTGTGTGAGCATGTCTGGAAGTATGCATGTATGAATGCGTGTATACCAGTGTGAGTAATTGAGTGTATGCGTGGTACGTGTCTGCAGGTGTGTTTGTGTATGGGGGTGGGGAGGAGTGAGAGGATCGGAGGGGTTGGGGGAGTGAGAGGATCAGAGGGGGTGGGGTGGAGTTTCGATGGAGGGAGGGTGGGGGGTGTCAGGTATGTGTTGGGGTGTGGGTGACCCGCCTACCAGTGACAGGGAAGGAATTCCCTGTCCCGGGTAGGGCCTACCGCCATGGTTTTCGTGATGTTGCTAACGCCACAAAATCCATGGTGGTAGGCAGGCTCAAAATGCCGCCGGCGGTACTATGCTGGCTGTCGGGCTGGAGATTGACATCTCTGGCTCGCCAGCTGATACCACAATTGAGGTATTAGTGGAGAAGTGGCGGGCTGGCTGCAGCCAACCCACCATTCTCAAAATGTGGCTGTATGTACTGCCAACCTGGCGGCGGTCTACTGCCACATTAACACTCACCCGTGGGGTCATAATTACCCCCAAAGTATGTTAAGTAGGTGAGTAGCATGCCCATCACCAGAAGAGATCCCTTCTTTAATCATCCAAGCAATTATTAAAGCCTTCTTTCATTCTTCCTAAGCATATTCACCCATAGTAACCATGGTTTAAGCTTTACTTTCTCTCATCCAGTCTTTCACCAACATTTCCAATCCATTATCCATCTATTCAGTATCCACCCTTTCTTTCAATCATCCTTTCACCCATTCATCCATTTACCCAATATTCACCCATGCATCCATTCACCCACCCAAGCATCCTTTCCTTTCACTCATTTCACCCACCCTTTCTTTTAACTTTCTGTTATTTCCCGTTTGCATCAAGCCATCATTTTTGGTTTACTTTATGTGAGCTTTTGCTAAGTTGCAGATAGAAGAGGTCATAACTTAACCCCCACTATAGCTGGTAAAGCGGGAGTTCCAGGATCAAGAGTCACAATGCCGTCCTTGTAGCTAGCTAGTTAGTAGTAATTGTCAATAAGCAACCAGTGTGACTTACCACCTCCTGTCCCTGTCACTGCTTCCATTCCTGCTCCTTCTGCTCCTGACGGGAAGTTGAGCTGGAGGCACTCTGTTTGGCCAGAAGGAAACATTATACATTTTTTAGATGCCAGATACGCCTCACCTTCATTATTTTAATTAAAAAAATATAACCATAATACATCACTACAGTTTAGTTACCACTGCAGAATCTTCTATCAAAAATATGACTCAGTATTTTGTTGGTTCACAATGTGAGAAAAGCCAGGTAGTCAAGCCAACCACAACCTTTTAGTAGTGAAGGGGCAGATCTACGTAGCCTATATGGATGATGTGTCTAAAACATTGAAAGTGCAATGACAGGGTGCAATAATAATAATGGCCAATGAAAGACATATGGGCCCTCATTACGACCCTGGCGGTTGGTTATAAAGTGGCGGTAATACTGCCAACCGGCTGGGGGTAACTACTGCCAAATTATGACCATAGCAGTGATATCTCTGAAAGATAGCCAATGTACCACAGCGACTACCAGGGTGTAAACAACAGCCACCACGGCAGTAGCCGGCTACAGCCAGGTGCAAGACAAAGTTCCGCCCACCATAAAATGACATAACAAACTGCCACCTTTTCTGGGGAGGTATCAACGCCATCAAAAGCCTGGTGGAAACATAGCAGAGAAGTCAAAGGACTCACCATTGGAGACACAGGGAAGAACCACGCTGCCATGGAACCCGAACTCCAAGTCTTTCCGATGATCTTCTACGTCATGCTCCACCACGAACACCAACACGGTGAGGTCAGCCGCCTACCGCACAAGGGAAGGGGAGAGGAAAACGACAGTGACAAACACGTGCACAATAAACACCCCACACACACATGCCATACACGCAGCAAGCTGGAAAAGAAAACAATTTGTCCCCGATAATTAGCTGAATAGTGCAAGGTCACCAGAAATTGACTAAAGTGATTCTAATAAGATCAACATCAAAAATGATAAGTCGATGTGGCAATGAAACAGATATGTACAAATATACAAAAAAGGGACACTGCCGAGTCCACAGTTCACAGGGGCGACATAGCCGCAGGGCAAAGTCCAAGGCCCCATTCGATCCCTGTACCAATACGGAGAGAACACTGCAGGGGCATCAGTTGGCAAAAGGCAGGCACCTCAGGGGGAGGGGGTGGCACTTCAGCCGGATGCGGAAACAAGGCCACTGGCTCTGGAGGAGGCAACATGCCCATTGCTTTGTTCTGGGGAGTGTGGGGGAGGGGTAGGGAAGAGGTCAATCGTGGAAAGGAAAAGCTTTTTAGGGACATTGGGGCAGTAAGAGGGAGAAGTATTGGGAGTGGAGGATGAGGGAGTGGTTGTTGGAGGTGTTTGCTGGAGCTGAAGAAAAGCATGGGTCTAACAAAACCCTGGATGGTTTTTTACAAAAGGCCGTCGGGGCACTTGAAAAGGACATAGAGCTGGTACAGCACCGCATAGCTGTCCCCTCTTCTTCAGCCTATAGTCCAGCCTATGTTGGTCATGACTCACAGCCCCCCTTGCCAACAGACTTGCAGCCTGTGCCGACCACCCCTCCCACCACACCCTCTAGAAACCTCCAGGAGTACCAGGTCGAAATTTTGAATGAACCTAATACCCTTACCGTACCAACCCCGCTGATTCGGAGCCCTTTCAAAGGAGGGTCCCCAACTACTGTTGATCTCAATACTAAAGGAAAAAGGAAACAAAGGGAGCCTGTTTTAAAAAATAAACAAACCAGGATCTTGAGCTCCCCCAATCCGGGCCAGTCCTCCAATAACGTCGCGACTCTAACCTCCTTAGAAAATGCCAACGGACGACAGGCAATCGATCATACAAGGGATCTTATAAGAGAAGAGCTTACCAAGCTGCTTCTCCCCATAGCAGCCCGTCTCCAAATGATTGAGGATAAAATGGAAGGTCTTATCAAGATCCAGCTGCCAGTACCTCTTCCAACCGCAGAAATCCAATCTTACCCTCACCACTCCCATCTCAACCAAATCCACGCTTATGGCAGCAGATCTCCTGCTCAAATGGGCAAGAGTCTTCTCCTTCCCAAAAACCAAGAAGGGAACATACCTGTTAGAGCAGTTAACAACCCAAAGAACAAGCCCTCTAAGGTTCCAGCCCCCCTCTCAGAAGCAATTGTTCTCTCTAACAACACAGCAATTATTGTCGGTGAAGCCAATTTTATTTATGACTATTCTCCAACAGGCCCCCTGAAGAGGGCCGAGATCAATGACAGGACTGGATTGAGAGCGCTGCATCTTCCACCGGAGTCATGCCCATACGTCCTTGTCATTACCAATGTCCCCGAACTTAAAACCAAAACCCCGGAATCTTTTACTGAACTAAAACATAAGGTTATACATTGGTTACACGCAAACACGGGGTTTGCATTTTCTGTAATACCTTCGATACTAATGGTGAGAAGGGTGGGGTGGGTGGGCTCATTGGATAAGACTGGTACAGGGGATTGCATTGTTATCAATTTCAACTCACCTGGTCTTGTTCAGCTGCTCTTTTCAAATGCTAATAGACCTTATCCTTTAGCAGGGGAAGTTTCTCTGTGTAGACTACAAGTGTTTTATCCTCCATCTCCGACATCTGCGAATAGCAAGCCATCATTGGTGCACAGAGTCTCCCCTGACATCCAGTCACAGTCTAACCCCGAACCAGGCCCTAGATGCTCCTCGGCCTCTCTCTCTGAGATAGATTGACTAAGTGACGGTCCACAGGGAATGGTCATGAGTAGCCATGAAACTGAGCACATCATTTACCCTGCCCTTAGTGGTTTTACTCCTTCCACACCATCGACCTTGATAGATCGTGGCAATCTGGGAATTTCCAAGAGTATTATATGCCTAACCAATGAGGAGGGGGATTCCCCCACGATAAGCGCTCCCTGCAACTCTGGGCCCACCCCCTCTGTCAATTTACTAGATATGAATATGAGTGGTGTAGTATTGAGTGGGGCGATCAAATCACAGGGTAAGAAAGAAAAGGGTCATTGTATGCTTGTGGAGAACAGTAAGGCTATTGGCTGCATCTCCTCTTTCAGGGAGCAATGACCGAGAGAAGTTGGGTATACTAAAACAAATTTTGTTGACGCGGTTCTTAGCTGGAATATAGCAGGGCTGGAGAGTAAATTGCAAAGTCCTGGATGGGGCCAGTTTATTGACGAACACCAGATTTGTCTATTCCAAGAAACATGGGCACTGGGACCCAAACACAGATTAGGCTTCAAAAGCTATTGGGTTGCAGCACATAAGACGCCCTCTGGGAGATCATCGGGAGGGCTACTAATATGGGTAAGAAGTTCTCTTAGGTGCAAGGTTGAAGCCATAGATATGGGCTACCCTGACTTACAGGCCTTACTAGTATCGATTCTTGAGGAGAGATCTTTATTAATAATTAATATCTATAATAGGAGTGTGGGCAGTCACTACGACTCTGACGCCCTGTCCTTATTGGAAAGCTTTCTTCATAACAATATCTCATCCCATTTCATCCTGATTGCAGGGGACTTTAATGTTACATTTGAGCACAACCCCCTGGTCCAAGAGAGATATACAAAGAAGAGGATGCTTATTGGGGTATCCCTCAGTTAGCCTCAAATAAAAGGCCGAGACTGAATAAAACAGTGCGCCTAGTGGCTGATATTACATTAACACACGGTCTCCGAGCTTGCAATGGTCGCTCCCGTTCAGACACTAACCTGCACTCCACTTTTAGGCGTGGAGTGCACAGGAGCCAGATTGATTATATACTACTTGACATTCGACTGTGGGGCCAAATGTTTGACATGAGGGTACAAGAGCACGATGAGAGTGACCATAACAATATACAACATATTAGCTGATCAAATGGAGTGTATGCTTCTACACAATGAGGATGGTGATGGTGATGGGCTTTTAGCAGCCCACACTGAACTGTTTAACTCTTTAAAGTATCTCTTTACAAAAGAGATTATTAGTAAACCCAAGAAAAAGTGTTGTGCACGGTGGTTCAGTAACTCATGCAGGGAAGCACAGCATAACCTATTGAGATCACTAAAAGAAGGCCATGCAGAGCTCATAAGAAAAGCAAGGAAGGATTATAAGCAGGAATGCTCAATGGCGCGTAGAAGCTGGGAAGAGGCCAGATGGGCAGCTATCTTGGAGACTGCCAAATCAAACAATACTTCCAGGTTCTGGAAACTGATAGCAGATGACTGTAGAGATCCTGCTTCTTTACCCGGCACTTCAATTCTCTCTGCAGTATGGGCTGAGCACTTTGGTCAATTATACGAAGGTCCATCTGAAGTATCTTTTAGGACCCTCGACAATCCTTTAATCCATGGGGCCACCCCGATTAAATTTACTTTAGCTGAAACAAGAGCTGCAATCGATTCATTGATTTGGGGAAAGGCCCCTGGCCCTGATAAGATCCCGGGCCGAGATAGTTCCCATCTTCAAAATAGGTAGTCCCAATAATCCTGCCAATTACCGACCGATATGTCTACTTGCTAACTCCCAAAAAATCCATGCAAAGCAACTTTTGTTCCATCTTGATGAATGGATTACGGAGTCTGAAGCCATATCTGATTTACAAGCGGGGTTCAGACCTGCAGTTAGTACTATAGACCAAGCCCTGAGATTTCTAGCAATCAAATGGAAGAATGTGGACCTGGGGGGGGAAATCTGTATGTGGCCTTCATAGATCTTAGAGCTGCATTTGACTTGATCCCCAGGAATATGCTATGGTTAACACTTTCCAATATGGGGGTCCCATCCGGCCTCTTGAAACTCATTACCAGACTGCATGATAACACCTATGCCCAAATCAGATGCGGTAAGGAGGGTGAACTGGCAGACCTTGTAGCCATCAAAAGAGGAGTCAGACAGGGTTGTGTCCTGGCCCCACTCTTTTTTTGCTTTACATAAATAACTGTATTCACTATATAGAGAATTGTATAAATGACTCGCCCAAACTGGCTGGAAAGAAAATCCTGGGTCTGCTATACGCGGACGACACAATCTTGCTAGCTAAATCACCAATGGGAATTCAAAATCTGGTCAACCAATTTTGTGTCTTTTGCAGAGACTATGGGCTGGACGTTAATGTCAAGAAAACGAAACTTATGATATACAGCATCTCAAGGAAACGATCTTGTGCAAGAATAGTAATGAATGCAATCCCGTTGGAGAAAGTGGAAGAGTTTGATTACCTAGATATCAGGCTAACGAACACAGGTAATTGGGAGGCAGCTATTGACAAAGGGGCACTTATTATAAGTCAAAGAGGTGGGGCTCTAGTACGCAGGACTAGAAAGGCACTGAGTCCCCGCCTGAATACAATCATGGAGATTTACAATGTCCAAATCCGTGCGGCGGCCCTGTACGGAGCGGAACTTTGGGGTTCGCACAAAAATTTGTACATTCTACAAACTAAAGAAAACCATTTCCTCAGACAGGTTTCAAGGTTAGGGATGGGCACACCAATGACCCTTCTCAGGCTTGACCTAGGATTAAATAGTATTAAAACCACAGCGGGTCTGAGACCACTCTCTTACTGGATCGGTCTATGGAAAACTGTCAAACTTGAACCATTCAGGGTGGCGATAAGAGAACTTATAGTATCTCCTCAGGGATCGAAAAAAATCCTTTGGCTGAAGGAGATGAAATCTGCCTGGGACAAATTAGGATTTTCCCACTATTGGAAACACCCTGAACTGATCCCTACTAATGCAAGGCAACTTGTCAAAAGGAGATATTGGGAGAAAACCAAAGAAGATTTTCTGCATCGCAACAGGGAGGGCAGGCTAACAAGAGAATTCCTTCAACTCAAACACGAACCCCGGCCTGAGAACTTCATTGATCTCCCTATGCCTGCATATGCCCGTGCCTTATTTCTCCAGCTAATATATGGCACCTTGCCTATTAACAGCTACACGGCTCGTTGGCCATCAAGCAACTCTTTGACTGACAGATGTATAATTTGCCACCATTGTAAGGAAACAATTGAGCACATGTTGTTCTTCTGCCCCATATACAAGAGCCCCAGAGGGAGGTGGATCATTCCCCTCTGCAAAAACTTATTACTGCAGGACCGAGCTAACGCCATCAGAATATGCAAATATGATCCATCTGTTCTGGTAGTTAGCTCAGTCACCAAATATCTATCCGAAGCCTGGTCTATCCGTCGTAGGTATATCTCAGCCATGGGTCCCCGAGTCGACTAGGCACTTCTCTTGTTTACAGAAGGAGGTCTTAATAAGATATATTTATTTCTGCTTTTTAACTTTTAGAAGTGTCATGTAATCTGATATTGATGTGAATTTTATTTAACTCTCATTAGGAACCTTTTTAGGAGCTCGCGGTCTCTTATATGAGAAGCTGAGACCCTATAAGTTTACAGAGATGAATTTCTAGCCTAATTGCCAAAACACTTTATAAAACATTTTAGATATGACAAGAAATTCATTAGCTCATAAAACGGCCATGATACTGAGTACAGTTCCATGGAAGGCACTAACTGTATATATCTGCATGATGGACATATGCCTTTTACTTAGGTTTTTTTATCACATTGTATGACTCTTTTATTGTATTTTAAGTATGATCATAGCCTCAGTTCTAAGGAACGCACTATCGATATTTATCTGATTGCCAGCTACTGGGTTTTATTAGTACTATGTATGATTGCTATTATGAATTTTAACGGTCCAAACTTTATCATGTAAGATTGTCATTTTGAATTTCAATGGTCTAAACTTTTAGACCGAATGAATATAAATAAAAAATAAAAAAAATACTCACCTATAGACGGGACAGGGCCACAGTCACAGAGCTGTGTGCACAATTGGACCTGATATCTGCTATCTGCTATCCTGATATCTGCTATCCATCACCACACTGGGATCCCCCTCTTGTGCACGTGCTATCAGTTCTCCATTTCCTGGCAACTGGTTCTTTTCAAGTGACAGTAGGCTTGGCAGCAGGAATGTCACAGTCAATGTTCTCAGCAGTGCTGACAAGAGTGTTGTCTGCACTGATAAAACAAATGTGTATCTACATTGTATTCCCCCAGGTTGAGGATTTGCCCACTGTGAAGGCTAGGCTTTATGCAATGGGACATATCCCCAATATAAATGTGGCAATTGACGGAATACATATAACATTTGCCCCCCGGCCAGAATGAACAGGTATTCAGGAATCGTAAGAGTTTCCTGTGAGAAAGTAGTCTCTTTCCAGCATGGTTACCCCCACTTTTGGCCTGTTTGTGAGAGTGTGGCAGTGTGTTTTTACTGTGTCACTGGGATACTGCTAGCCTGGACTCCAGTGCTCATAGATAGAAACCTATATGTCAGTGTGTTTTGCCTGTGTCACTGGGATCCTGATAGTCAGGACACCAGTGCTCATAGTTTGGGCCTAATATGTATGCCTGTGTAGTGCCTAACTGTGTCACTGAGGCTCTGCTAATCAGAACCTCAGTGCTTACGCTCTCCCTCCTTTTACATTTTTCACTGTACACCAGTGACTAAATTTACCAATTTCAATTGCCATACTGTACCCCCCTTATAAGTCCCTAGTTTATGGTACTAGGGGATTTGGGTGCCAGGAGATCCATATGGGCTGCTGCATTTCTTTTGTCACCCATAGGGAGCTCAGACAAACCCTTACACAGGACTGCCATTGCAGCCTGCGTGAAATAGTGCACACACTATTTCACAGACATTTTCATTGCGCTTAAGTAACTTATAAGTCACCTATATGTCTAACCTTCACTTGCTGAAGGTTGGGTGCAAAGTTACTAAGTGTGACTGCACCCTTGCACTAGCAAAGGTGCCCCCACATAGTTCAGTGCCATTTCCCTGGACCTTGTGAGCGGGGGGACGCCATTACACTTGTGCACTACATAAAGGTCAGTACCTATATGTAGCTTCACAGTGGTAACTTTAATATGGCCATGTAACATGTCTAAGATCATTGAATTGTCCCCCCATTCCAAATCTGGCCTGAGGGAGCCAATTCTGTGAATCTTTGGGGCTCCACCATGGACCTCCAGTAGTGCCAAACCAGCTCTCTGAGGCTTGCACTGCAGCTACAGCTTCTGCCCCCTCACAGACAGGGTTCTGCCCTCCTGGGGTCTGGGCAGCCCAGTCCCAGGAAGGCAGAACACAGCATTTCCTCTGAGAGCAGGGTGTTACACCCTCTCCCTTTAGAAATAGGTGTTACAGGATGGGGAGGGTAGCCTCCCCCATCCACTGGAAATGCTTTAAAGGGCACAGATGGTGCCCTCCTTGCATAAACCAGTCTACACCAGTTCAGGGACCCCTTCTCCCCTGCTTTGGTGAGAAACTGGACAAAGGAAAGGGGAGTGACCACTCCCCTGTCCATCACCACCCCAGGGGTGGGGCCCAGAACTCTTCCAGTGTGTCCCAGACTTCATCCATCTTGCTTTGCAAGGTGTGGGGGCACTCTGGAGGGCTCTGAGTGGCCAGTGCCAGCAGGTGACATCAGAGACTCCTCCTGATAGGTCCATACCTGATAAGGTAGCCAATCCTCTCAGGGCTATTTAGGGTCTCTCCTGCAGGTTCTCTTCATATTCTGCTTGCAAGTTTACTTCAGGAATCCTCTGCAACAACTTCAGACTCTTCTGACTTCAGATCAACCGCAGCCTACTCCAAGAAACACTGTAACTGCAACAAAGTGTCTACAAGAGACACTTTTCTTCAGCAACCTCAGCTCCAAGTCAGCAACTGCAACAGTTTCCATGGTGTGCATGCTCTGGGGACTCCCTGTCTTCATCCTGCACCAGAAGGACCAAAGAAATCTCCAGTGGAGTGACAGAGTCACTCCCCTGCTCCAAGCAGGCACCTTCCAAGGCGATGACTGGTACCCTGGGACTCCACTCATGGTGACAAGCGTGCTCCTAAAGACACAGAGGGTGGACGTCATCGACATAGACTGGCCTGAGGTCCTGCTGACACAATTTGGAGGAGGTACGAGCTTGCCTTCCTTGAGAACAATGGTACCCTGTGTATTGTGTCTTCTTCGCCGCCTGATGCCTCTGTGCACTCTTTGCAAAATTCCCTTGTGTGCAGCATGGCCTGTATCCCTAGCACTCCACCCTGTGATGCTCAACTCGCTGAGTTGTTCTCCAGCGGCTTGGGACCTTCTTTTGTTGTGCTGCATCAACCACATTTTGCACCTCCTTTGAACCCAGAACATGCATCTTCTGGAGGTGCTGGCTGGCATCCTGAGGGATCTCTAAGGTGGTGAGAGTCTCCTCTTCCTCCTCACATAGAGTTGAGGCCCCCAGGACCCTCCTGGTTCCATGCAGCACCTTTTTGCTGAAAAATTCACTTTTGCCGTAGCCAAGGCTTGTTGGTGCCTTTCAACACAAACTCTCATCTGCAACAATCTTCACACCGTGTGACATCTTTTGCATCATGCAGGAACCCACTGGCATCTTCTCAGGGTGTATTTCTACAGTCTTCGACTAACCAGGTACTCTTCTTTTGCACCCTCTTCTGTGCTGGCAGGGGCTCTTGTCCTTCCTGGAACTCGTTTTGACTTCTGGACTTGTTCCCCTTCCTTTGAAGGTCTTCAGTTCCAATAATCCAGCAGTTGTTCTTTGCAGACTTGGTTGGCTTCTGCAAAATACCAAAAACGAGTTGTAGTGTTTCCTAAGGAAACTTGCAGTACTTTACTCCTGCTTTTCTGGTCTCTGGGGTGGGGTAATTTACTTACCTTTACTGTATTCTTACTCTCCTAGCGATTCTGCACACACTGCACTTATCTAGGGGGGAATTCGTAATTCACATTCCACATTTTTAGTATATGGTATGTGTTGCCCCTAGACCTATTTTCTCATATTGCATTCTATAGGATCTCCTACTGTTTGCATTGTTCTAGGACTAATTACTTGTCTAATTTTGGTGTCTAGTGTATATATTGTGTATAATACATACCTCCAGAAGGAGTATTGTCTCTAAGATATTTTTGGTACTGTGTCACCCAAATAAATACCTTTATTTTTGGTAACACTGAGTTTTGTCTTTACTTGTGTATAAGTACTAAGTAACTATAAGTGGTATTGCATGAGCTTTGCATGTCTTCTAGTTCAGCCTAAGCTGCTCTGCTATAGCTACCTCTATCAGCCTAAGCTTCTAGAATGCTACCACATTCACTAACAGGGGATAACTGGACCTGGTGTAAGGTGTAAGTACCCAAGGGAACACTACAAACCAGGCCAGCCTCCTACATTTCTCCTCTATGAATGTGCAGATGGTGTGCTTGGCGAACCAGTATATCTCCCACGCCAATGCAAAGTATCCAGGGTCGGTGCATGATGCCTTTGTCCTAAAGAATAGCAGCATCCCAAATGTGATGGCCCAACTACAGAGGCACAGGGTGTGGCTAATAGGTGAGCCCTGGTTCCTACCCAGGATATGTTGGTGTATGTCTATGGTGTAGGCCATATAGGATAGTGTGTGGCTAAATGTTGTCCCTCAAGATTTGCAGGTGACTCTGGTTACCCAAATCTATCATGGCTGCTGACCCCTGTGAAGAATGGCAGGACAAGGGCATAAGAACGTTGTAATGAGGCACATGGGTTAACCAGAAGGATTATTGAAAGGACCTTTGGCCTCCTGAAGGCCAGGTTCAGGTGCCTCCATCTGGCAGGTGGATCCCTGTGCTACTCACCCAGGAAGGTCTGCCAGATAGTGGTGGCATGCTGCACGTTGCACAACCTGGCCCTCAGACGCCATGTCCCTTTTCTGCAGGAGAAGGAGAATGGAGATGCCCCTGTGGCAGCAGTGGACCCTGTGGACAGTGAGGATAAGGAGGCAGAGGATGAGGATGTGGACAACAGAACATCTGTATTCCGTCAGTACTTCCAATGACACACAGGTGAGACAGTGCAACTTTACATTTCAATGACTTTCTTTGTATTCTGTGTGGCATTGGCATGCTGGTATTTCTCACTTCTGTGCCCACTTACTGTTACCTCTGGCTATTCATTTTGCAGATGTTGGTGAATTGACAAATACTCCTGGTGTGATCACAACAGCCAGATACAGGTCATTGATTCTATGCTCATTCTATGTAAAGTTCCTTTGCACTGCTTGTACCTGTTTTAATCAATACATATTTGAAATACATGGCATACTCCAGATTGATTTATATCAAAGGGTGTTTATTGTACTGATAATATTTAGAGGGGTAAGTGCAATGGGATGGGGTGATGATGGAGGAAAGTCCAGGGTATTTTTCCAGTCTGTTTGTAGCACGGGTGCATTGTCCAAGGGGGCATAGGAAGGGGAGCAATGGCAGTTCAAGGTAGACAGGGTGACTGAGTGTGACACAAGAGGGAGAATCAGGAGAGTCTAATTTCCTGATGGGGGTCTTGGCAAGTGTCTCTGGCTTCTGTCCTGATCGCAGGGAACGTTTGCGGGGTGGATATCCTTCTGCAGGGGGAGGGGTGCTGGTGGCCTGTGAGTCCTATGGCGGGGCCTCCTGGCCACTAGCGGAAGTGGAAGTGGAAGGCTATTCCGATGACTGTCTAGTGGCAGTGGCCCACTGGTGTGACACTGCCTCCCTCATAATGTTAGCCATGTCTGCCAGCACCCCTGTTATGAAGACCAGGGTGTTGTTGATGGCCTGCAAGTCCTCCCTGATCCCCTGATACTGTCCCTCCTGCAGCCGACTGTTCTCCTGCACGTTGTCTGGGGTCTTGCCCATCATGTCCTGGGAATATTGATAGGCTCCCAGGATCTCAGAGAGCGCCTCCTGGAGAGTTGGTTCCCTGGTCCTGTCATCCCCCTGGCACACAGCAGTCCTCCCAGTGTCCCTGTTGGCCTGTGCCAATGTCCCTTGAACCGTGCACCTACTGCCACTGCCACTGACCCCAGATCTCTGATTGTCCTGGGGACGAGGTGTGGCCTGGGGTTCCTATACAGGTGGGAACACTGCTGATTGACGTGTCCTGGGGACAAAGGTTTGGGTATGCTGGGTGGGTACTGTGGTGTTGTTTCCTGATGGGGGTGGATCTGTGGTGGTCTGTGACTGGGCTTGGGTAACCGGCTGTCCAGTGGTCCCTGATAGGCCAGGTAGATCGTCCAGATCTTGAAGACCAGAGTTACTGTCATCACTGTGGGCCTCTTCAGTTGGGGGACTGGATAGTGCTGGCACTTCCTCTCCAGTGATATTGGCTGGGATACCTGTGGGGATGTAAATGATGTATTATGCTTCATGTGTAGAACATATTGGACATCCGTGGCTTCCCCTCTAAGGTTGGTGTTGCCCTGCTAGCTTCTACTTGTGTATGTTAGTGTATGGTGGAATTGTTAGTTCTCTATCTATGCATGTTTCGTAATGAGTGTCCATGCAGGTCTGTGAGGGGTGTGCATGCATTGGTACAGAATGCAGGGCCTGACATTGGGATTAGAGAGATGTAATGGTGTAGTGTGTGGGATGTAGTGGAGTGATGGGAGTGAGGGTGAGGGTATGTGATGACATGCAGGTAGGAGGGTGATAATTGTTGAAAGTTGACTTACCAGAGTCCAGTCCTCCTACAACTTCCGCCAGGCCCTCAGGATGCAGTATTGCCAAGAATTGCTCCTCCCATGCTGTGATTTGTGGGGGAGGAGGTGGGGGTCCTCTGGATAGTGAGCTGGTGTCTTGCTGCTATGGACTGTACCTTCCCCGTAGGTCGTTCCACTTCTTCCTGATGTCGTCCCTTGTTCTGGGGTGCTGTCCCACTGCGCTAACCCTGTCCATGATTCTCTGCCATAGCTCCATCTTCCTGGCTATTGATATCTGTTGCACCTGTGCTCCAAATAGCTGTGGCTCTACAGTGACAAATTCCTCCACCATGACCCTTAACTCCTCCTCAGTGAAACAGGGGTGCCTTTGTGGTGCCATGGGTGTTATGTCATGTGTGTTGGTGAGGGTGTGTTGGTAATGTGTTGGGGTGTGTGAAGTGGGGTGCATGAGGGATGTATGGGTGTATGCAGTATGTGTGTGTAGTTATGGCAGTGGTCTTGGTGTCAGTCACGTGCCAATGATTTTCATTCGTAAAGGGTTGTGGGTAATGTGGGTGGGTGTTTTATACTGATGTGGGTGTTTGGGTGTGGTGTGTGTATGGGTGTCAGGTGTGTGTTGTTTGAATGGTCCAATGTGGTGTTGTTTTGTCTGTGGGTGTCCATTGTGAGCGCAGCGGTATGTACCGCCAATAGTTTACCACCGTTGAATGTCCGTCGTGGTGATTCGTGGGTCATGATGTGGTTGGTGTTGTTCTGTTGGCGTAACGGGTGTGGGTTTTGATACTGCCACTTTATCACTGACCTTTGGGCTGGTGGATTTGTGTCTGCGGCTGTATTCTGTCGGATTAGTGTGTGTGTGTGTGTGTCTCATAACATGGTAAACGGATATCTGCCACCACGGTGGTAGGTTGGCAGCCGTCAGCGTGGCAGTAAGTGGGATTTAATGCCAGGGTCATCATGGGGGCCATGGTGTTGGTTGGCAAATGCAATTAGACCTCATACTTTTCAGCCATGTGGCACTGTCATGGGAACAGCAGGTATATTGTATAAATGAATTACACAGGATAATATGAGTTAGCAGTCGATGATCAAGGCCACTCTCTTGTTAACTGTCAGAGCATGAGAAAGAAAAAGAAAGCCTTCTAAACTAACATATCTGCTGAATATTATTATTAATACTAGCCTACTTGGGCCTGCAATCTTTAGAGTAGACAGTAGAGTACCAAAAATCTGTTCTTAGTTTTACAGTACCACAAGATATATAGGGGAGAGGGAAAGATTACCAACAAAGCAGAAGAAATCCACTGACTAGTACAGCCTGAAAAAAGTAAACTACTAAAAAAAACATGAAATAAGGAAGGAACTGATAATACACGGATATCAGAAATTAAACAGAAATTGGAATGGGGAGTTGGAAAAAAGGAGACAATATAAAACAAACTAACAAGGAAAAATTTAAAGTGGTACTGGTGGTCGACGCCTCACCCCAGCTCTTCCTGGAAATGCCTCGTTGCTGCCCTTGGGTGCTTATGTAAGAAATAACAAAGATAAAAAACATAGTTTAGTGGTACAGTTAATCTCCACAAAATTATTATAACAGGCAAACACAGTAACATCGTACTTATCTCATTAGATCGCCTATAGTACCAGTATCGATATTTGTGAGAAAACAGGGCTGATTGCAGAGGCTTTTTGCCCCCATTTTCTACTTTTTGCTGGTGTTTTCCTGACTCTAATGGTGTCCTGGGTACTGCTAACCAGTCTCAGGGCCTGTGCTCTGTGTAGAATCAATATACAAATTAGGCTAATTATAATTGGCTAAGTTAACCTACCTATAGGTCCCTAGTATATGGTAGGGCATGTAGGTTTAGGGACCACAGCATAGGTAGCGCACCCATAGGTGCACTGCTGAGGTGCCAAGTGTCATTTTAAAGGCAGGCCTGCCTTGCTGGCTGCTTTTAAATTAAAGTTATATGCAAATTCAACTTTGGAATTAAAAGTAGTTCCAAAGTCTTAAACTACCTTATTTTTACATATAAGTCACCCCTAAGGTATGCCCTATGTGCCCCTAGGGCTGGGTGCCATGTCACTATAAACAGGGACCTTATAAAAATAGTTTTATAAGCCCCAGTGAGGTAAAAACAGCCAAATTCGTTTTTCCCTCATTGTAGTAAATGGCCTTCATAGGCTAGAATGAGGAGATTGTATTTTAATTTTAAAAGTCTCCTTAAGTAATGGATACCAAGCGTTTGGTATCAAATTAATTGTTATAATAATTCCCACAACTTCCAGTTGTTGGATTTAATATAACTTGTTCAGGTAAAGAGTTTTAAACTTTACCTGAAAAGTTGCCAATTTCAGCCCTGCATTGTTTTTGCTGCTGTGCTCTGATTGGACAGCCTCTAGCAGCCTGGCCAGGCTGCTTGATGAGGTGTAAAGTGGCCTGGCTTCACACAAAGAGATGTGCCTGTGGGAGGGAATTTCCCCTCAGCAGATGGTGAGGCAGGAAGGGGGAGGGCTGCCAATTTGGTCTTCAAAGGCAGAGAAGGACATTTGGAGCCACCCAGCAACACCCCCATATCCTGCAACCCCAGACAACTAGGTGCCCCCTTGATTAGATTAGGGGAGGGCTGGAGAGGGGGGTGTTTATGATATTTAGCCACACCAGTGGGTGGGCTCAGCCAGATGTAACTTCCAAAAATCAGATTCTGCCATGATGAATTTTTGAAGAATGTTGTTTCCTGGGATTGATTTTTGCCACAACTTCCCAGGAAGTGGTCATCATAGGGGGAAGGACCCTGCACCTGATTGGAGAATCAGGATCCCCCTGTTTTTCACCCGGGAGCAAGGATAAAACTGGCAGACCTGCACCCACACCTCAGTTCCCTACCACATCCCTACCAGGAATAACTACAGAAGAAGGACTGCCCTGCTGGACCCCTGGCCTGCACCTCGAACCTGCACTCAGAAGGACTGCACCAGCTGCACACTTGGGCTTCACCACAAGAAGGACTTTGCCTGGCTTCAACTGGTTCAAGGAGGGACTCCCTGTTTGCTACAGGTGAAAAATTGCTAACCAGAGTCCCCTGCACCAACTCCTGAAGAAATGAACCAGCTGATAACCACCCAGTTGCCAAAAAGGAGTTTGCGCCAGGTGCATTCTGGGAGTTGTAGTCCACACCCCCAAGTATCATCTCAGAGCTTCTGGACCCTTGGGGTGAGATGTGGACTCCAAAAGAACCTTAAAAGAACATCTGGGAGAAGACCTAGGAGTTTGGAGAAGTTTGGAGAACTTTTGCAAAAAAGCTCCATAGACGGATCGACTCGCGGCGGCAACTATAGCCGGCTTTCCTCAACCGCGACCCGGCCTGATTTGTAGGTTCATCCCAGTGAAGAAAATCTCCAAAAAAGAGACTAGGTCAGAACGTACAAAGTTGACCAGGACCTCCCAGCCAGCGTATCCGAGGAGGGCTCCAAGGACGTCGGATCAAGATCCAGGTTTACCCCAGTCGAAGGATTTTCACCTCGAAAAAACAACTAAGTCCGAAGGTAAAAATCTCTACTGAGGGTTCCCGTGACGCATATCCTGAGAAGGGTTCCAGGAGGTCGGATTGGACGGCAGGTTCGTCCCGCTGAAGAAAATCTTCAGAAAAACAACTAAGTGCGAAGGTAAACCTTTGACCGAGGCCTCCTGCGGTCTGTAGCCGAGCCGGGCTCCATCGCGGTCGGCCTTAAGCTTTGAGTTTGCCCCGGTCAAGGTGCAACCAGATGACCCGATTGGCGCTTTTTGTTTCTAGGCACTAAAAAACAATAATTCTTTAAAAATTCATATCTCCGGTTCCCCTTAACCGATTTTATTAGTTTTTGCGTCATTTTAAAGATAAACATATAATCTATTTTCATAAATTGGTTTTGTTGCCAAGCTACCAAAAGTTGAGCTGGGTTTAATTTACTGAGACCTAACTGTACCTAAGTGTAGGTTAGTGGCCTATTGCTAAGTGTAGGTACTTACCTGCCCTTACCAATAACCCATGTTCTAGCAATATGGTGTGTTGGCTATTCTAATCCTAAAATCCCTATTCCAAAATTACTTAACAAAAACTATGGGGATCATTATGACCCCGGCGGTTGATCTAAATGTGGCGGTAGTACCCCCAACATTCTGGCTGTACATACCGCCACCTTATGACATTGGTATACCATACCGATCACTATGGCGGTAGCAGCCGCCGGGCCAGAGATAACAATCTCCCACCCAGTGGCCGCTACTGTACCGCCAGAGGCATTTTGACCCTGCCTACCGCCATATCGTTAGGCCCTATCAGTGACAGGGAATTCCTTCCCTGTCACTGGTAGGAGGCCCACCCACCCGCTTACACTCCCAGACTCCCTCCACCCTCCTCCATCCACACTCCTCCTTCTAATCCACCCCACCATACACACACACTCACAGGCACACACCATGCATTCACACACTCACTCACACAGGCATACACGCATTCATACACGCATGTATCCATTCATTCATGCACACATCCGTACACACATTCATATTGACACGCAGACACACATTCACATTTCCATTCATACGTGCATTCTCACACATGCACACGCACACATGCAAACAACACTACACACACATTCCTGCACACACTCACACATTCATGCACACACACCCCACACACACACAACACCCCACAACACCCCCCTTCCCCTGTTGGAAACCTGACTTACCTGCATCTAAGGGGTCTTCAGACAGGGGACGGGGCACTGCTATAGCTAGCAGCGCCTGCCAGCAGAACACCGCCAGGCTGTATTATTTTTCATGATATGGCTGGTGGCGGTCTACTGGCGTGGCGCTGCTGGTGGTAGCAGCGCCACCTTAACACCCTCCGCCAGCATGGCCAGAGCTGGATTTCTGCCCTTCTTGTGGCAGAAATCCAGCTGTGCTCATATTATGGTGGATGGATGTTAGCTGTGGAGACGGTCTTTTGTGGAGACCAACAGAGTAAAAAGCAAGATGGCTACACCCATGTGAACCATGTGGTGACGTTCGTGCATGATTTTGAATACAAGATGTACACCAAGTCGCGTTTGATGTAAAATCCAACATGAACAGGCATGATAGAGAACTCTGTCTGCTCACTCAAGCGTGCGTTGAGCAGCAGAGTTTTTGTTTTACCACTTTGTGGAGTTTTGCATATTGCGAATCTGAAAACTCTGCCCACCCCACTGACAGGCAGCACACCTACCATGATACAAACACACACCCCCACCACCAGCACACCTACAGACACTACATTCACTGTGAGACATACATCCACACTCACCAACAGGACACCTGCAGTCACCATCCCCAGCACTACACCACCACCCACACACACCATCAGCTCACCCTGAGACACCACAACAACACAAACCACCTCCACAAGAGACACATCTACACACACATACTGAATACAAACATCCACACTCACTAACCCCACAGACAACCAGTCAGAAACACAAAGCAAAACATAAAGCACACACACCAGACCCTCAGGCACCCACACCTTCAACAGAGACATACACATCAGACACTTTCACTCCCTCTACCTCCCAACTCAAACTCCCTGTCAACTACCCTGCCCATTTTCCCAAGGAAGTCCTTATTTTTGCCCTGACCCTCATCCCATACCACCCCTCTCAAATGACTTTGTACCACTTCAACATCACAGGCCACCCCTTCCATCCCAACCCATCCCTCCCAAACATAAATCCACCCCTCCAAACATCTTTCCATCCTTTCCACATTCAAACCCAGCCCTTCCAAATTCCAACCCACCCCTTCCAAATCTTAACTGTCCCCTCCCAAACCCAAACTCACCCCTCCCTAAAACAAAAACCCACCCCCCAGTAACATAATTGAGGTGCCTGCTCTCTGCCCCATAGATGCCAAACCAGAGAAGGTTTATTTTTGCAGTGACATTAGGAGGTAAGATGTTGGCATGCACCCAACGTTCTGCTGGCCTGTTTACTTTATTATTATATGCCACTGGATTCAAGCTAGCCTGGCTGATGAAGAGTGAAACCCTGAGACCGGTCCCAGGATGCTTGTTTCTGGTCCAGGGAGGACCTGGCCTGGCAGTTCGGGCTGGACTGTTCCCATGAGGAACAGGGTCAAGACTGATTTGCATATGGCTGGGTCCAAACTGGGGTGGCATGGTGAGCAAAAGAACGATGGATTAAACCCAGATCTGTGACTGGGGGTGAATGTTTGATTGGTTCCGCATTCCGTCCATCATCTGTGTTTTGCCATACTCTAATTTGTGACAGTGACAAGCACAGGTTGTAGATTTTTTTTTTTTTTTAATGCATACATTAGTGTTGTACATTTGTGATAGTCATAATAATTTTGACACATAGCAAAATTATGTGTTTCTAATATTGTGACTGAAGAATCCATGTGTGTTTATTTTGACATGCTGTCAATTATATGCACATATGCACTACACATGGAACCAGACACTTTGGGTTTAAATGTCATCAACTGTTTTAAAAAAATTGCAGACACCAAGGGGACATGTGACCTTCATAGATCTCTAACATGTGAGCAGTTTAAAGGTAAGATTGCTTGTACATTCTGTGTACCCCCCATTGTAGCATTTTTATTGCAATTGCTCCAGTATCAAAGGACTGAGTAGTTCCTATTGGGGATACCATTTATGTAATACATATGTTAATTGGGAGACATCCGTGAACACACCTGTATTGACACATTTTTATTTGGGATTGCTGTGACTTGTGGTATAGGTTTCCATTGCCATGAAGTGCCAGATTGATGGGTAATACTGATATCTCAAGGTGTGTTTTTAAACATTTTTCTAACTGCGACACTACAGACATATGCATTGGAACTGTTGTTTGAAAACCTTTGATAAACAACCTTGAGTTCAGTGCTACGGTACAGCAACAATTTTGATTACAGGCGTAACAGTGACTCACCTTCTGTTTTGGTGACAACGGGGGAGGATTCTTGGTCCAGGAGCAGCAGTAATGGGAGGACTTGTACGAGTGGGTTCATGGTGGTAGGAAATGTGTAAACTCGAAAAAAAGGTGACAGGCAGACCGTCACAGCAGTGGACACTTTTTCAGTCAAAAAATAAACAGCGGGACTATTGCCACCAATACTCATACCAGGCCTATTTTGTATAGAAAGATGACTAAATAAACGTTGACCCTGATTTATACTTTTTACTGCAAAACTGCATGAATGCAGTTTTGCACCAAAAAGTTTAGCACCGGCTTGCATCATTTCTGGGCATCAGCAAGGCACCATATAGTGTAAAAAAAAGATTACGTTAATTGGGTGGGGCTAGCGGTATGGAAGAAGGGAGTTTTACAGCAAAAAATGATGTTAGGTAGGTTATAGTAAACAAAAATTACTCTAACCCGCCTAGATTTATTTTCTGATGCAAAACCTACCATACTACATGGCTTCTGTCTTAGACAAGACAGGAGTCATGCCCCCTACCCCAATGGCCAGCACAGGGGAGTAGGGTCCCCTGGGCATGGCCACTGCACCCAGTGCAATGTAGGGGGGCCCAATTCAGAACACCCAATGGAACTTTAAACAAAAAAAATACTTACCTGTATTTACCTATACTTACCTGGGATGGGGTCCCCCATCCTCTGCTGTCACTCTGGTGTGGTTGTCCCTGGAGCTTGGGGAAGGCACCTGTGGGCTTATTCCATGGTGTTCCACAGGTCTCCTAACGCCTGCCCTGGCCCAAGCTTTGCACCATTTTTTTACCCCACTTCCCTCCCGTGCGTGATTTTAGCATGGGGATAAATATGGCGCAAATGCCATAGAGTCTTTTTTTGCACGGGAACGCCTACTTTGCATCTCATTGACGCAAAGTAGGTTTCCACATCCGAAAAATTACTTTAACTCCATAAATTTGGCACTAGACGGGTCTAGCGCCAAAGTTTAAATATAGAGTTAGTCTTGCACCGAATTTGCGTGAAGAAAATTACGCAAATTCAGCACAAAACAAGTATAAATATGTCTCTAAAAGACCAACACGCCCCTTATTATTTAGTGAGAATTGTCTACCTTTTAAAATAGTCCCTTGTACAGGGATAGTAATGCAAATACAGGGATAGATAAGGACTAGCTAGTGTAATAATGAGAAAACAATTTATTGCCATAAAACGTTGTTACATGTCCAACACATAAATCTTGAATTAAAAACAGTTGGAAACAAAACTTAGAAGGCTAAAGCAGGAAGTAATATAGAACAATAGGAATTAATCTATAATCTGGACAATTCAGAACTGTCTAAATCTAATTCATGGCATCTGCTCTTCTCTGAAGCATTAGCCAATATCTCCAAAACCAGACTCCAAAGGAGAGATGTGACGGAAACAGCCTCAATATATTCCTCAGACATGGATATACTTGCGAACGAATTTACAGACATAAAAATTTCTTGGGTCTGTAGAATCATCTGCCACTAAAATACCTACTGAGATGTAGTTATTGAGGTCAGAAATTGCCTTTTTTAAAACATATAATAGAAGTTGCAGAATCTATGGTAAGAAATGTGGATAGGATACTTGGGAAACTACTACAATGGGGCTAAACCTTTGCCAGTAGGCTATTGCTGGAGCTAGCCCTTTGTGCTGGGTCAATCTAATTGTTTTTTCTTTACCCTCCACTTTTTTGCTAAATTAATTTTTGTTGGCCTTTGGACCCTGTAAACTTAACCACTGCTAACCAGTGCTAAAGTGGTTGTACTCTGGAACTGGCACTGGACAGCCCAGAGGGCAGGGTGAAGTATATTTAAAAAGCTGGACATGTACCTTTTAGTTTTACATGTCCGGGTAGTGAAAAAGGCTTCCATTCCTAAACAATTCCTACCTCTCCCATAGGATAACATTGTAGTTAACCTAGACCCAGGAACTTCCAAATGGCAATAGGTTACCAGATCATGTTTGGTGTTATTGGAATTGTAATGACAAATTCTCTCTTATGGTAAAGTCTAATTTAAAATACAGTTTTGAAAGTGCCACAGAAAGTTGACATTTTTCTGTCTTAGTTATTTAGTACCTGCAGCCTGTCTCTGGGTCACCTGACTGGATGTAGCTGACAGTTGGACTTTGTGTATTCCTCCTAGATAGCCACACACACTACAGAGATAGGGTGTGCCTGGATGGGCCATCACTGGCAGGATGGATGTGCGGAGCTGGACAAAATCTTTGTTATACTTGAATAGGCTGTGACCTGCCTCCACACAAAGGGATACATAATCCTTGAAGTTAGCCTGGAGCTTGGGCACGGGAGGCAGGTAACGTGCACTTCAAAGGCAAACCTCTAAAAACTTCTCCCACTTAAAATTAGGTTACAGTTAAAAATATTAGACCTCAGACCCTAACTCTTCAGTACACTTCTGTACCTGTGGAAGACTTTCAGGAAGACGGACTGATGTGCCGCTAGTGCTCCTAAAAGGATTGCCACTCTCCTGGATTGCTACCCTGAAAGATCTCTGTCTGCTGTGCTGACCTGCTGCTTGATGCCTTCTGGTTGCTCGCTTCCTCCTGTAACCTGTGCCCATGACCACCAGAGCTCCAGTGGCTAGTCTCTTGTAACCAGCACACGGACTCTTCAACCGTGAGTTCTACTCTGCCAAGTGGTGCCAACCCAGTCCAGGACCAGTGGAAGTGGTCCTGAAGGTGCTCTGCCAACCCATGTGTGGATCTAGCTGAAGTGAGGCATCTCTTCTGCTCTACTTCACAACCTGAGTAGAACCAACACATGTTGTCTGCTGTGAAGATTCTCTCAGCACCAAGACTCCACTTTGACCATGCAGCATGCCTCGGAACAGTTGTGGCGTAACACACTCCCATCGCAAGGCCTAATTGACAGGATACTTAATAACAATGCAGGACCTAGCATTGCAGCTTTGCAGCTCCTCTAAGCAGAAACGTTGCTTTGGCTGTGCAACATATCCTTGACGCGGGACATCACAATGCTCTGAAACTAGGTTTTAAGATACTCTTGTTCAGTGGGCCTAACTGGGTACCTGTGACTTTGTCCCAGTTTTACATGACCAGATATCCACAGTTGGCTTTGTGATTTTTGGTGCTTTTACTGAAATCTTTAAAATTACACATCTCCGGTTCTGATTGCATGTTGGTTGGTATGTCTTTTTTTTATTTATTAAAGTCTACTCTATTTTTCTACATTTGGTGTGGGATGCTTTGTAGTATGGCTTCACTATGTTACCAATTGAAAAGTTACACAAATACTTTACAGATTACCTCTAAATTAAATCGGATTGCTCTGTGCCAGGTTAATTTAGGGTTTGATTGTGATGTCACCCTGATAAGAATTGTGGTTGCTACATGAGAAACGTTTCAACCTCCTCAATCAGTAACCCAATTTCTGAAAGATATTAATAAAGAGGATTAGAGCAGAGAATATAACAAGCAGATCTCTGGGATTTTCGAGAAGCTAGGGAAAAGAGACATGATTTCCTTACTCTAGACTTACTTTTTAACCTGCCTAGCTAAAACAGGCAGAATCATAAGCGACAATCTCAGCAAAAAGAGATCAACAAAACAGATTAATGACTAACCCATTAACAATATGAAGGGATTTGCTAGTTCCTATAAAACAATATAGAAATCAACTGGACCAGACACTTACATTAATTAGGGAATATTCATCCATGACATAGACTTACTATGACTCACGGAGGAAGATAAAGTGACACTTGGAGAGAAGAGATAGAGGCATCAATAGATGGAATGACAACTAAAAAGCAGAACCGGAAAACTCACTCCCAGTGGAGTTTTACAAAATAAATAAACACCTGATAATACCATTATTACATAAAGTCATCAAGGAAGCCTATAGTACATGGCATATACTAAATAAATTCAACAGTGCAAAGATAGCCTTTGTGCCCAAACTAGACAGAGATCCATTAAAATACCTAATTATAGGCCTATAGCTCTTATTAATATAAACATGAAAATACTAGCAAACATATTGGCCAATAGACTCAAACAATTCATGCCACTATTAACCCATATGATGCAGGTCGTATTTGAACCTAGGCATAAATCGTCTAATCACTTGGGAACACTTGCCGACAGCGGGTGAAGGAATATCTTGGAGATAAGGTTATGACATGCCAAGATGCTGAAAAGGCATTTAACCAAGCCAAATGGCCTTAATTGATCTGCACCATGGAAAGAACAGGACTAGATCTGCCTTTTATTGATATAGCTCATCGGCTTTTATACTGTCCAAAAGCATCAATAAATTGCAGTGCATTCTTGTCCCCCAAACTTCGATATGCCTATTCATACTCCACTGCTAGTATTCCTAGGAGCAATTGAGCCACAAGCTATTGCCTAGTGTAAAGATTAAAATATGCAGGTAATACACACTGTGGGGGAGGACCTAAAGCTTGGACTATGCAGATGACATTCAAGACACTTTTTCGAAACCCACTGACCCCATACAAGCTCTTATGAAGGCGAAAGACCAATTTTCAGGGTTTGTGGGATGCAAAACCGATTGTTCAAAATGAGAGGCTTCATCTGTGACCTTACATCCAATAAAAGCTATTTTGGGGAAATGTACTATTTAAATAGATTCAGACATGCCTCAAATTTCTTTGCATGTACCTGAAAAGGAACACAGATAATATAGTTAGAGATGACGTCACACTTTTACTAGATAAAACTACAATTTAATTTGCTAACTGCTCTAAATTATAATTGTATTTACCACCATTGCTGCCGAAGCTTTTCTAATTCCGGTGCTCAGCCTTTTTTGATATGTTGGTTATTTTACTCTTGCACCTTCATAGCTTTCCACCTAAGGACAAAATACCAAATATGCGTTCTTTTGATCCAAAATGCTGGGCACTATAAGTATACCCATGGTTTGAGGATTTCCCTGGAGGGCACTGAGTACATAGCCATAATATTAGCACATTTTAGGTTTTATGAGGAAACTGGAAAAAGTGCTGTGCAAGAAGAGAGTATATGTTTTTTTTCTAAAGATTTCATCAGCAAATACCTTTTTGTGTTAGGTTCACTATCTTACCAGTTTCCAGGAACAAGCAACATTGTTTAAAAAACATTTTTACCACAGTGTTTGCATTTTTCTTTAAGGCACCTCATTTTTCCTAATTGTTGGTGTTTCAATATACTTGCAGTTTGTGGTAGAAGTAGGGTGATCCCAGAAAGCAATCCATTTCTAAAAAGTAGACAAAATTCTGAATTCAGAGAGGGCTCATTTGTGTTGATGCCTGGAAATTTTCAAAAAGAAAGTAGTAGTTGCAATAAAAAATAATGAAACTAATTTAAAAAAAGAAGCAATTAGTGAGACAAAGTTTTCACCTGTAATCTGTGAATATTCTTCATAATAGCCTATATATAAAAGCCCTATATCTGTCAGATTCTTTTGATAGCAAGGATAAAATTTCATGGGATCTGCATGAGCCATAGCATCTCGATTGTTGTCTGGTTTTTAGAAATGTCTGAGTTTGGTACTTTTTCTTCACTGGCGGTGGAACCGGGTCTCAAATTATGTAGCTACATATATTGCCTAACAAAGTTGGTTTCCTCTCAGATTTTTTGATGCCTCTACTTTGTGCTTTGGGGCATTTTCTGTTACTGGTACTAGGCCCAGTCTCAAAAATGAGGTACGTTTTTTATTGGGAGAAGTAGTGGGAACAATGGGGAGAAGGACTTTTGTGGGTCCCTACAGCTTCTGGAACTATCTTTCATGAAACTTTGAGATAAAGGCATAATTTTCACCAAAATCTGAAGTTTGAAGGATATTGTAGGCAAGGAAAGCGTAACTAGATCCATGCAAAGCACACTGCCTTAGACTCCCCTTGGTGCCTAGTTTAAAAAAATGTTTGGGTTTGATAGGTTTCCATGGGTGGCGACTGAGCCCAGGCTCAAATACTGTAGCTAGCCCTGTTGCTGATGTTTCATCATTGCCTTTTAGGGCTTTATGTGTTGTGGACGATAGGCTGAGCCATGTAGGGTGGGTAGAATTATTTTATCGAAAAGCATGGCAACATTGGAGGGAGTAGGACATTTGTAGATCTTGCTGAGTCTAGAACTTTAGGTCACAGAAATGTGACAAAAATGAATGATTTTAGGTAAAGTTTGATGTTTGCTGAGCCTTGTGGGTAAGAAGTTGTCATGTGATTCAATCAAGACACACCACCCTGGAATCCCCTGGGTGTCAGGGTTCAAACAGAATTAGCAGGGTGATCAGTCAGAGCACTAGCTGGGTGAGACTGGAACACGACTGGATACCGGGTGTGTGTGGCCTATGAACGGAAAACTAAGTAAAGAGTACCAGAAGGCTGGAAGGAAGCAGGACAGAAGCAGAAAATTGAAGCAGGTTGGAACAGGCTGTAAATAGGGCACTATAATTCTGCAGGGGAAACACAAGTAAACACAAAAGGAATATAAAGCAGTGAAACAATGGAGAAATAATCTTAAATGATAGTCTGATGCTCAGAAATGATGTATTTTTCAGGTGAAAATATTTTATACCACAGGAAGGAACAGATTAATCTCACTCACCTGGGTTCTGGGAGACACCCAGCAGCTCCCTGGGTGGTTCTCTGTGCCAAAGCCACAAGCCTTGGAGTCTATCAGGCACCCAAGAAATGAAAATCAGGATAACAATACAAGACAGAACAATAGGGAAATGAACTAGAAACACCAAAATAGAAACCAGGCTCAGGCAAGCAGGGCTGAAATTAGAGTCAGGAACAGGACTGAATTTCTGAGAACAAGGCTAGGAACGTTCTACACTCAAACATGGCAAGACAGAAATATGCAGACAAATATCTGTTTCTGTTCCTAGGATTTCTGCATCTCTCTTTCTGTGTAAGGCATAGTATATAGTCTCCTATTCCTCTTCCTTGTTTTTCCTGCATCTCTTTTGTTGACAATATTTTCCTTGGTGGTCTAGTGGACTTTCCAACAACCCCCAACCCTCCTGGTGGCAGACTGTAGGTAAGCTTCCTAAATCTAATCCAGGATGGAAATACGACTGTTGGGCCCAATCTGGGATGGGGCACAGCACAATCCTTGAGTGGGCTGCCCCACCCTTTCTTTTTTAATGGCTAATTTTTTTCTGTGGAATTCTTCTAGTGGACTCTCTACCCCATGAGAGCAGATTGAGGATAACCCCTGCCAAATCTGTCCCTGGGTGCAGAAGAAGTTATGTCCCATTCGAGGGCGGGGACACAGACAAATTTGTAGAGTACACATGGTACAAGACAGGGAGTCTGCATATAACAGGACAGATCAAGAAGAGTGCAGATAGGAGAGTGTGAACTATGGATAGCACTGGGACAGAGATGCAGGAAGACAAGGAAGAGGAACAGGAGACTATATACTATGCCTAACACAAAAAGAGAGATGCAGAAATCCTAGGAACAGACACACATACTACAAATAACCAGCAACCAGGAAAATAGGTACAGGGCAAAAGGGATGTAGATTCAAAGAACAAGCCTGTACTAACAGCAGCAGGATCATATAGCACAAGGAGACCCAAAAGAAGTCAGTTGCAAATTGTCACAGGAGTGAAATAGCTGGAGACCAGGGGAGGAGCACAGATGCAGGGAGTAAGAACCAGCTGCGAGGAATTAACCACGTGCAGGGAATCAGGAAACACAAATGAAAGGAAGGCTGAACTGAGGTTTGTGGGAGGGAATACCAAGGAAACCAGGAGACACAAGATAGTAATAGGAAAACATTGAATGGAGTGTGGATTGAAGCAGCCTTGGAGATGGATCGGGAATACAGACATAAAGGGTTCAAAATATCATAGGATCCAGAAACAAATCTAGTGAACACAGAAACCACCACCAGGACATGATCTAGCAAGGGTCTGATAATAGAGGGAGCTACAAGGACTATGATGCATCAGGACAACAGAATGGAAGCATGGACTGGAATACAAAATGTATCTAGAAAGGCAAGGTGCAGAAGTGTATAACCTCACATTTAGCAATAAAGGCAGGATTCCTTAGGCCTTCGTAAGTGCCACTTAGTGGCATGATGGTGGAATCCCAAGACTGGGTGTCCAGTTTTCAGAAATTTCTGGGTTTACTGGGTGGGGGCTGGGTGTGGGACTGAATAGTGCAGCCATTCAGCAATGCAAGTAAGAAGAAATGTAATTTTCCCCCAATCTCTTGGTCCATATGTCAGAACCATCCCCCAAATAAACCTAAATTTCCTCTTGCTTGCAATGCGGATGAGGATGCTCTGAGCTGTAGGGGGCAGAAAGACTATTTGGGTTTTATTGGTTGTGGATAGGCCCAAAGTAAGGACGGTCCACTCACACCCCATCATTTTGCTTAAAGCAAAACAAAATATCTATTGTGCCCGGTAGCTTTTTTGCACACAGAGGGCAAAAAAACTGTTAGGCTTATTCTGGGAAGGGACACAGGCAGATGCCTGGACGATCCACCCACACCCCTTCTTTTGTTGACAATATTTTCCTTGGTGGTCTAGTGGAATTTCTAACAACCCCCTGCCCTCCTGGTGGTAGACTGTAGGTAAGCTTCCTAAATCTGACCCAGGATGGAAATATGACTGTTGGGCCCCATCTGGGATGGGGCAGAGCACAATCCGTGAGTGGGCTGCACCACCCTTTCTTTTTGATGGACCATTTTATCTGTGGAATTCTAGTGGACTGTCTACCCTATGAGAGCAGATTGAGGATAACCCCAGCCAAATCTTTCCCTGGGTGCAGAAGAAGTTATGACCCATTCGAGGGCGGGGACACAGGCTAATTTGTAGAGTAGTTGACCCTCCTACTTTCTTAGCCAGTTTTTCCCTAGTATGTAGTGGCCTTTCCTACCCACTGGAAGGGTAGATTGAAATAAACCACTCTTATCCACCTACCACCTTGGCGGACAGCTTCCAATGCTGGCGGATATGGGAGTACAACAGACCCATGCCCATGGAGGGTTCCTCTTCTCAAAAACTGCAAAAATGCTGTTCCCTGGTGTGTAGTGGGCTTTCTGCCTACCCCAGAGGTGACGATTGTGGGTAAGCAACCACTATCTGCCATTCAGGAAGGCAAAACATGGCTAGTTTGCATGCGAGCAAGAGCCTGACCATTGTGAGCTACCCCTCCAAAAAAGAAATGATATCTTGCACATTTCCCTGTAGTCTAGAGGGTATTTTCTGCCTGGTGGGGGGGAGATTGGGTGAAATGGTGCTGATTTGCCCCAAGAATGGCAGATTTGTTTTAAAAAAAACATTTCTCTGTGAGTCTAGTGAGTTTTCTGTTCCCCTTAGAGCAGATTAGAGGTAAACTCTCCTAGTTTGCTCCAAGGGGGATAGAAAGACTGTTGGGCCTATTTTTATTTTAAGGGTGAGAGCACAGATTGATTCCTGTGTGTGTGTCTCCAACCCTTCTGTTTTTGGACACTTTTTTTGCAGGTGGTCTAGTGGGATTTCTGTTTCCCGGGGGCCATACTCGGGGTAAACTTAACAAATTTGCCCCTGTGAGGTCAGAAAGACTGTTCAGGCAACAACAGAGGTAGGTGGCTGAGCATGTGTTACACACGCTTCAAAATAATGTCCCTTTTGTTCATCAAATGAGAAAGCTCAAAGTCCACCTGGATGCTCAGAAAATAGGAAAGCTGCCATTTCTCTAATAGTCTGTAAGTCAGCCCATATAAACCACACAAGGTTCCAGGCACTCCACCAATATATTGCAAGAGATGTTGTTACGTGTACTCTTCAATAGTGTTTATGTCTTCATCAGAAAGTATTGTTATTCATTATTTTGGTTTCATCACCAGATACCCATTAATTAGAAGCAATAGCCAACACGTGTTTCATCCACAAAACTATAGTGATAAGCAGACATCACCAGGGCTACAAATATCAAGAAAACAAAACTTATTGTCTAATGCAAGGTACATGCTGTCACCAAAGTCACCCTGTATGCTGTTACTAATGATCAACACATATCCACATAAATAAAAGTGTGGTTAACAAGAGAAAATCTGTGCCAACAAAATTCCAGGTTGAGTACCAAATTCACACAAGACAAGGGCTTGAGAGCAGATCACAGAAAATTGCACTGTGTGTATACAGGGTGCATGAATATAACAACTCTAAAGAATGTCCATTTAGCAAAATAAATAGAGAGATTAGAAAAGATGTTTTCAAACAATCATGGTGAACAGCACAAACAACAATGTGTATACGTAAATCCAGACGTGCTATATGTTCGGTGGAAAGAACTTGAATCGTAAAAGTATATTCATGCTGCTCATCTCAGAGTCCAAAAATCAAGCTAAGTTGTGCCCAATGGGCCCTCAGTAGCATTCCTTGAGTGTCCGTAAAACCGTAAAGTAGCCAGAATAGAAGCTAAAGCCTCTGTCCTCAGGGACCATAGTTCAAAATACCTCATACACCCCCTAATTCATACTCACTTAATGAGCGTTGTACAGTTGCGTATAACTATGTTATCTGGTCAAAATAGATTGTGAGTGTGTCAATCTGTTGAAAACTACCATCACATATGGGCCAACCCTAATGATGCAGGAGTGAGGGAAGTAAATATACCCCCTGTATTGCCACTTACTTTGGAAGACAATCCAATCCTGCCACTTGGAGTAACACATTCTGCAAAGTCAGCGCATCGTGTGGCTGCCATCTTGGCCAATGTATTAATAAACAAAAGAGACTCAGTGACATCAACAGAGGACTAAACTACAAAAATACCAAAGAAAAGTGTAAGCACCATCTTTAAATTATCCTAGAGTACTGTTGAAGTCTATGTGATAATAATGTGGGGAGGAACCATTGTCATAGCCCATATATTTTAACAAATAGAAAAATAACCATTGTATATTGTCATATCATTACACAATTGCAGCTGACCACAATACCAGCAAACTCTAAATTCTTGCTCTCATGTTATCCATAACATGTATTTAGTGGGCCTAACAATATTCCAAGGAAAGTCAAATGACTGGGCACTGTCCTCATCTATAATAAGTACATATAACGGGCTCAATAACATAATCCCCATCATAATCTGATTTTCTAAGTCATGTGTTGGTGGTTACCAATCAATCTCATGTTACCCATACTCTACACATCTATTCAGACTCTGCCTAGATATGTGGCAAATCATATTAATGCGTCCATGTGTAAGTAAAAGAAAGGAGTAACAGCACCATATTAGTGTATATCACATACAACCTATACCACAAATTATAAAAGCAATACAAAATACAGCAGAATTTTACAAGCATCTAATATTGGAAGTTTCTCATTTGATTGCTTAATATGCAAATGGCTTGTACTAAGAAATATGCATACCAAGAGACAATGATAGTCATAGCAAAGTCCAAACACAACTTGTTCCATTGTTCAAACTGAAATATAGATAATAGATAATACATGAAAGCACACTGCTCCATTGTAGAGGGACTCAGTTAGTCCCTTCTTTTGATCACAGATCAACAGGTCACTTCTATATTCAGAAGCAAGAGCCCTCACACACCCAAATGGGTGTCATGCTTCATCGTAGGGCCTGATCCACATTTGTCCAGTGATGCCATGCCCAGTGATCTTTTAATCTGTGTCATTGGAAAGTGTATGAAAAAAATGTATCCTGCAGATAAAGGAAGTGACGGAGTGGAAAAAGTGTGCTAAAATTAACTATAGACCCTAAACCTATGTGTTTAGTAATCCATACAGGGACTATGTCAAGGTTGAAACATAGGAAAGGAGTTACACAGGAAATAATGTTCTTTATGAAGTCCTCATTCATAATGCAGGTCCTTCTAGTCCTAACCATCTCTGCATAAGAGATAGCCTCAATTTGGTGTCTAGGGTGTGCACTTGATGCAACCAAAATAGTGTTACATGATATCCCTTTTCTATATAGGTGGCTAAAGCACACTGGCCCTCATTACAACCTTGGCGGCGGCAACCGCCGCCCACCAAGGTTGAACCGCCGGGCGGCCGCCAATGCGGGCGCACTCCCGGGGGGTCTATTATGAGATCCCCGCTCGGCCGGTGGGCAGAAACCTGGTTTCCGCCCGCCGGCCCAGCGGGGATCTCGGCCGCAACACGGGAGCTGCCTCCAAATGGAGCCGGCGGTGTGCGGTTGTGTGACTGGTGCAGTTGCACCCGTTGCACTTTTCACTGTCTCCATAGCAGACAGTGAAAAGCTCCATGGGGCCGTGGCACGGGGCCCCTGCACTGCCCATGCCAATGGCATGGGCAGTGCAGGTACTCCCCTTTCCACCAGCCTTTTCCACCATGAAAAGGCTGGCAGGAGGGGGACTCATAATCCCCTGGGCAGCACTGCAAGCAGCGCTGCACTGGGGGTTTTAAACTGCTGGAACCAATGTGGTGGGAGACCGCCGGTCCCGGCAGTGCGACCGCAGCGCTTCCGCCGCGGTCGTAATGCCCCTGGAAGCACCGCCAGCCTGTTGGCAATGCTTCCTCCAAAACAGCCCTTGCGGTCGAAGACCGCCAGGGTTGTAATGACCCCCATTGTCTTTAATGTAGAGTTCTACATCCAAAAAGTATATTTTCTCATAAGAATAACTGAGCATGAAAGTCATATTGTAACTATTAAAATTCAAACTCATGGAGTTCCTCTAGAGTTACAGTCCATATCACAAGGATATTGTCAATAAATCTGCCCTGCCCCAATAACATATGTGTTCAATCCACTTAGCACCAGTAGGGCCCCAGATCAGTCCCTCCTCAAGTCAACCCATGAAGAGGTTCGCATAAGAAGGGGCAAACCTGAAACCCATCGCTGTCCCGCAAATTTGGTGATACCACCTACCATCAAATAGGATCACATTATTTTCCAAAATGAGGTGTGTCATGGTTAGGAGCATCTTAGTATGTGAAAACATTTCCACCTGTCTTTTGGTAAGAAAATGTCTCATAGCTTTCAATCCAAATTCAGAAAAGATGTTGGTGTATAAAGTTACAACATCTAAGGTGACCCAGGTCATGTTGCAATACCAAGTAATGTCACATAACATATTCAGCACACATTTTGTATCCTTTATGTGTGCTAGTAGGTTAGACTGTTCAGGCAATTCTGGGGTGCGGCACTGGCTGATGAATGGAGTGGGATATCATCCTACTTTTTGCAGCTTTTTGTCCTTGATGTCTAGAGGTGGTTGAAGTGCCATATTTATCTATGGCACTGCCAGAGACTGGAGTAGTTCTATCACCCAATTCTAATTATTTTCTCATTATCCTCCACCTTCTTTTTCAGAGCTTCCTCTCTGCCTTACTGAAAAATGGGAGGAGCAGATTGAGTGCACACTCTATCCAGCACTGGGGGCAGAAAGATTGTTGTGCCCAGGATTGGTAGTGCTCAGGCCAATGCTCACTTATGGGGAGGGGGGCTTGCAAAAAAAGTGCCTTGTACTTTTGAACATTCCATTAATTCTAATGGGTGTTCTGGGATATCAAAAGGCATTTTGAGGTAAACAGCACAAATCCACCCAGAGGGCATAAAGACTGTTATGCCAGGTTGGGGTGATCACAGACCCTTGCACATGAAGAGTGCTGCCCCAAAAATGCAATTCCTTGTACATTCCCTGTTTCCCAGTGGGCTTTCTGCCTCCTCGATGGGTCAGATTGTGGGTACCCATTCCCTGCCTACCCCCCAGATAGACAGAAAGACTACTGTGCCCTGGTTGGGGGCCAGCACAGGCCCGTGCCCATGGGGCCACTCCTCCTGCAATGATCCCTCCCTGGTGCCTAGTGGAATGGATCTCTACTTGGGGATCACATGCCCTGTGTGATCCCCCAGCAGAGATTGACTAGGGAGAGACAATGCACCAAAGGGAAGATTCTCCCCTTTCAATTGTCCTTCTTGTCTACTGATCAATGCATGGTAGGCAGAGTTACCCCCTCCAGCATGATCAGGAATTGAAACCAGTGGCCACTAATGGCACCCCCTTAATTCACTTACCCATCTGTGATATCAGAGCACCTTATGGCATACGGGTATCATAGATGATTGGGGAGGGAAGATGACTTAGGCAGAAGTGATTCCTCTTTGGCCCTGATAACGTGACCCGTCTTAAATAATTAATTAGTCTGGGACTCGTTTTAGGCCAATGAATCTTTTGACCCTGATTGAAGACACCTTAAGACGAGACAATTAATCAACATAGCAATCAATAGATCAATAATGTTATCAATATTCACTATAGCAAATCGATTCAAATGGGATAATGGCATAAGTAAGAATCAAAACACACCAAGGCCTCTCAGTATAACCACACAATATTTTGTAAGATTTATGATATTTATTCCCTATTGATTACACTCTACTAGCTAATTTATTAGTCTCCATACCAGAAAACCACATCAACACTGTTATAATATGACAACTGGAATAAGATTTAATCAAGGCAAAAATTGTAAACATTAGAACAAAGCATGGGTTAATCTTAGCAGAGTTTCAATAGCGCATTATTCAACAAAGCATAGATTCAGTCATTTGTCTATTTGCGTCCGTTTAGTGAATTCCTTAACTAACCTCGAATCAGCATTAGCATGTTGGGCTTCATGCAAAACAATTTAACAACACAAATTTAGAAAACATCTAACTATGGTCTCTATCAAAAGAACAGTTAGTACTTAGAAAGGAAAGGCAAACAGACAATTTCAATTTCATCATCATATAGTTACCCTCCGTAATGGGTCAGCATACAGAGTCAGTCTTCATCCCCAGGACATCAGTTGATTCGCCATCAGCCAGGAAACACAGCAAAGTTCCACAAGACGTGGCAATAAGGGACACTTCCCTCATAAGGAGGAAATGTAGGAATCGGGCAAGGCAAAGTAAGGATGATTCGAAGATATAAACTGCAAAGTCCTTAAGACAGAGTGGCAAAGTGACTAGGCAATAGCAAAGTCACGTAGTAGTTATGGCAAAGGAATGGCATATATTGACTATGGAAAATGGCTCGGAATGGCTGCTTTCTCCTTGTGTCAAACGATTAGATCAAAATTGTCATACAGTTCCCTAATTTCCAGTTGGTCAAGTTTTGGTGCATCATTATCTCCATCCAATAGTCCAGCAGTCACCCCATTAGAGCTTTCCACTTTTGACAGTTCTCACGCAGCTCATTGGTTCCTGGGTTTGATGCCTCCAATGGGTAGAATGTCAGGTGAGGAATAAGTGACATTTGTTACTCAAGTCAGTAGTCCCATTGTCTTCCCTAGTCTAAATGTACCTGTTGCGAATTACACTGTTGCGCTCCACAAGAATGTCTCCTTGAGCAAGTCGGGTTCTCATGAGAAAATTTACTCGGTTACACACAACTTCTACTCTTCTGGAAAAGTACAGCTACATGTCCTTCAGCAAGTCAGCACATTGTACGTTAGAAAAACACATTTAATATGAAACTGGACAGCTAGGCCCCGACTCATCCTAACTAAGGCCTAGTGATTAATTAGCAAACTCTTAGCATATAACTCTTAATACTAACACAAAATCATACATCAGTACATTAATAATTCACTATTAGTCAATTTTATTAATCATCGTATACGTTGGTGGCCACTCCCCGTAGGCACATTTCAAACACACGTTTAGTAAAAGCACATTAATACATTTTCTATGCGGCATCATTATGCATTAATTCATAAACATTTCATGTTAATTTCGTTATAAAACTACACTCCAACAATCCCTCCTCTGATGACACTTGTCATTGATTATATGACGGAACACCGACTTAAAAACAACTACTAACCTTAACAACGAGGTCGGAACACCGACCTCGTTCTTACGACTAATGATTTTACCACTAATGCCTTAACAACAATATTTCGTTGTAAAGGCATTCCTGATAAAACCATTACTAATAGGCACCATTCACCCTACATCCCTCACCCCACCCCCAACCCCACCCCAAAACCTAAAACCCCCTGACCCCCCACCCCTCCCCAAAACCAAAAATCACCCACCCCCAACCCCACCCCAAAACCTAAAACCCCCTAACCCCCACCCCCTCCCCAAAACCAAAAACGCCCCATCCCCCCAACCCCACCCCAAAACCTAAAACCCCCTGACGGGGTCGTGGTTAAAAAAAAACGTTGTTGCGCTTTCGTTAACCACGACTTTCGTAAAAAAAAAGTCGTAAAAAAGGATGTTTCCCCTTGTCATCACACAAATCCTTTCCCTTCACAACATTTCACTTTCTTAGTTCCTTCATTTCAATTTGTTCCCCCATTTTTGAGCTTCGTATTTTGCTTTGAATATTCTCTCCCTTCTCTTTTCTTCTCTCCTCATATTGCGTTTTGCCAATTTTTCTCTAATTCTTTTACTAATTTTACATGATAACCATAGTTCGAATAAACAAGCTAAAACAATCAATATCCCCTCTATTATTTTTGCAAATATCCCATGCCAAATATTACTAAACCAACTTTCCACTTTAGCAAGTCCCTTTCCAACCTTTTTCCAAACTCCAGGTTCTTTCAGCTCCTTCAAATCTGTACTATCTCTTGTTAGGTTAGTAAGCATGCTTCTAATCTTATTACTATTGTCGGGTATATAGGCACAACAATGCCTCTCTTTAAGCATCTTACAGACTCCTCCAGTTTTCGCTAAAAGAATGTCTAAAGCAAGCCTATTTTGAAGAGTCATAGCCCTCTCCGGAGCAAGTTCATTATCCACCAAGAGTATAGCTCCTGTGAAGTTTGTCAGCATGTTATCCACAATAGTGGACAACTTTCGAATCTTTATGGAGTTTAAAATAACTCCCACTGAAGGAATTATTGCTCCAAATATATCACCTATGACAGCAGCAGCTGTCTCTCTTTTCTGTCTAGTACGATGTAATTCAGACACTTTAGGAAACTTCCTTAAGTCACCAAATTGGTAAACCTTTGGAAAAACTATTCCCAAATAACATGTCCCATACCATTCCTTTGGAAGACGGTAATAAGCATTAAGTCCACATATGTAATAAATCCCTGGGATCGCTGGATCCTGTCCATTTAACATGAACGTCCACTTACTCTGAAACAAAAACACATGTCTGCACTCACTCGTTCTCACAAATAAAGTGTCATGGTAAGATTTTGGCCTATATGGACAAAGCTTTCCTACGTGTAATGCATCTAAAGCTAATTTGCCTTGTGTCTTTATTGCACTTTAAGCATAATCATTTGCAAACGTTTGTTTCTCTAATCCCTTTTCTAACTTTTCTTTTAAAGCTTTTGTTCTGTAATCAGTGTGATCTAAAAAGCTCTTCTCTACAGGCGTTAGTAAGCAAGTTAGATTATTGCGATGCGCATAAGCTGTACCAAATGTTAGTGTGAGCTCAAAGAAACACCTAACTATTTTTATACTATGATCTCTAGCTACCTTACTCAAATATTCATTTATAGGCACAAAAGAAAACACTACATCTAGATTAGAATAGAAGTACTGAATATATTCTTGATCATAAAACCTAGTTAATAACAAACTACAACGTATCCCGTATGTTAACGGCAAACTATGATAGTTAACCCCTTCTTGTACTGACGAAGGAATTTTTGTGCACACATAACAATTCTTTGCATCCATTGTTTCAACATACTCATTCAACAAGTGATAGAAAACATTAGTAGATAGTTCCCCTTTTGTGTTAGTTCCCTCATGCAACTATTTCGTATCCTGCTCAAATCTCTCCCATGGTGTTATTGTAGCAGTCTCAGGAATTGTAGCATTGTTGGTCTCACTCTGATCCACCAATGACATTCCCACAATCACAGCTTTGATTACTATCGCACACACAACACCCAAAGAAATACCCAACCATCTACAAATCCTACTCCCCTTATTATTATTTCTAGTGTTAATCATGATCTGTAAAGAATCAGAAAGCAGAACAATATAAAGGCAAACAATCAACTGAGGAAGGTCTAAAGCTCTTTTTTTTTCTCTTCTCTCAAGCAAAGTCTTTCTTTAGCACATATTTACAGCGTTTCACTCACTTCCAGGATCCTTGTCAAATCAGGTTAGCAGCTTGTCAAAATCCTTTTTTCAAGTCAATTAAAGTTAACAGTGTCACATCCGGTAATTTATCAGTCTCTTTTTCTCTCAGCTTTACAGCTTTACTTCAAATCTCTCTTCTCTGTTGTCAAGTTCAGGTGCCTTAGTGTTGACCTGGAACCTCCTGATCAAAACAGAATGCCAAGAATTCTTGTTGCCACTCAGCTGATGTTGCAGACACCCACTCAGGACCTGCGTACCTTCTGTTTGCTATCCTCTTTCTTTTCAGCTTTCGCTTGCCCTGCAATTTCCATCACTAAGATCTTCTTTCCTGGTCATATCAACTTCCTCTTCTATACTTTCGTTGACAACCACCTTTCCTTTGGGTACTCGCGATTCTGGCCACTTGTCTCCTTTCAGTACCTTTTCGACTTTTCGTCTTTCTTGTGGCTGTTCTCCGCCCTCCTCTGATTCTATGGTGTCTTCTCTTGATGGACCTGAAATTTGCTCAGGAGGAGTCTGGCCGCTTTGCTTCTCTCCTGACTCTTCCCCTTCGCCTTCTGGGTCTGTCACGGGCTCTACTTCAAATCCGTATCTGTCTGCTTCTGGGAGAACCTCTCTTTGCGTCGGTTCTTCTGGCGCCTCAGTTGAGATAGGCTCACTGTTACCCCTCCGGGTCTCAGCTCTTGCTGGAGTGACCAAGCCGTCCTCAACGGGCTCTCCTTCTGTCTCAGTTCCCCTTTGATTACTCTCCGGCCCTGAGACTTAATTTTCTGTAATTGTAATTTTTGACAGTTCAATTTCCTCATCAGTTGGGCACGTCACCTTCTTTGTGTGACTGGCATGGATCCAGTTTGGAATTCCTGCACATTTCACAACAGTTGTAGTTGTCAGTATTACTTGATACGGCCCCTTCCAATGTGGCTCCAAACACGACTTCCTCACGTGTTTCTTGACAACAACCCAGTCACCGGCTTTCAGATTGTGACCTGGATCATTTATCGGTGGCAGTGTGGTGGTTTCCACCAGGTGAGAGAAAGAGAGGACCATGTCAGCCAGACCCTTGAAGTAGTCCAACACCATATCATCCGTGATATTCACAAGAGCATTTGCAGGCACTGCATGCAATCTCATGGCTCGGCCCATGAGAAGTTCATGAGGAGACAGTCCTGTTTCCTTGTTGGGTGTATTTCTCATTGAAATTAGCACTAAGGGCAATGCATCTGGCCATTTCAAGTTGGTAGCTGCACACATTTTTGCCATTCTCGACTTCAAGGTACCATTCATCTGTTCCACTAGTCCTGAGGCTTCGGGACGGTAACTACACTGCAACTTCTGTTCAATGTTCAGTGCGGCACACAAGAGCTTAACCACCTCGTTGTTGAAATGACTTCCTCTATTGCGAAATGTGGTATCAACTCCCTAAGCAGCAACTTCGCTACTATGAGACTGTCATTCCTATGTGTAGGGTAAGCTTCAATCCATTGACTAAAGATACACACAATCACCAAAACGTACCTCAGACCTCCACACACAGGCATCTCAATAAAATCCATCTGCATCCTGCTAAATTGACCTCCTGCTCTCCCAATGTTGCTCAATTTCACCACGGTCCCTTTCCCCGCATTCATCTGTTGACAGATGGTACACCTGTGACAGATTACTTCTGCTGCTTGTCTGAATTTTGGATTGAACCAATCAATTTTGAACAACCTGATCATGGCGCCTCTCCCAATATGTGCTTCACCATGGTAAAACCTTGCGAACTGTGACAAAAGGCTGATTGGCAAAACCAGTTTCCCCTCATCTGAAACCCACAAATCATCTGGTATTTGTACACATTGCATTTTGAGCCAAGAGTGTTTCTCTTCTCTGCTGGCACGTCCCTGCAACAATTTCAACTCTTCCATTGTGTCAACCACCCTCAATGCATAACCTATGCATGTCTCATTTTCAGTTTCCGGTAATAATTCCCACTGATCCTTGAACGATATACAGTTCAATGCACAAAACCTTGCAACTTGATCTGCATATCTGTTTCCCATTGACACAAAGTCTTGTGATTTAACATGTGCGCTGCATTTCACCATGGCAATTTCAAGAGGTAACTGAATCGCGTGCATCAATTCCTTAATCTTTTCACCATTTTTCACTGGAGAAACAGAAGAGGTCATGAAAACCCTCTGTGACCACAACTGGCCAAAATCATGGACAATTCCAAACCTGTATCTGCTGTCAGTATAGATAGTCATTTTTAGTTTGTCAGCAGCATGGCATGCCCTAGTAAGAACAACCAATTCAGCCACTTGAGCAGAGTACACTCTCTCGAGCCAAGATGCTTCCAGGATACCGGTGATTGTACACACATCGTATCCGGCTCTTAGTACTCCCACTGAGTCCCTCAGAGCCATCAACAAAGATAATGTAATCAGTTTCTTCCAATTGGGTATCTTTAATGTCAGGTCTCGATTTGGTGCACAGTTCGGTTATCTCAAGACAATCATGTTCTACTTCCTCAGCATCATCTACATTTGTATTTTCATTGGGAAGCAAAGTTGCCAGGTTTAACACAGTGCAGCGTTTCAGTGATACATTAGGTGACCCCAATATAATCATTTCATATTTTGTCAGGCGAGCATTTGTCATGTGCTGCGTTTTAGTTCGGGTGAGTAGTATTTCAACTGAGTGTGGGACCATTACTGTTAAGGGATGTCCCATTTCTATGCCTTCACACTGAGTGGGACTTTGACCAACTGCTGCAAAGGCACGCAGACAACCCGGTAAGGCTGCTGCAACTGGGTCCAAAGTAGCTGAAAAATATGCTACTGGGTGGTTTGCACCTCCATGGACCTGTGTCAGGACAGACAAAGAACAAGCATCACGTTCATGACAAAACAGTACAAAAGGCTTTGTGTAGTCAGGCATACTGAAAGCTGTAGCCCTGCACATGCTCTCTCTCAGTTCAATGAATGCCTTCATTTCTTTCTCAGACATAGTTAGGGTATCCGGGCCATCCTTAACCTCCTTGACAGTCAACCTCACCAAAGGCTTAGAGATAATTGAGAAGTTGGTAATCCACTGGCGACAGTAGCCCACTATTCCCAAAAACATCCTCACATCTCTTTTGGAGGTCGGGGGACTCATCTGTAATATGGCTGTCACTCTTTCTTTGGATATTCTCCTTTACCTCTTTTCAGTCAGCTGGCCTAAGTACTTCACCTCTTTCTGACAGTACTGTAGCTTCTTTGGGGACACTTTATGTCCGTTTTTTCCCAAATGGTTCAGTAGGGCAATAGTATCATACCTACAGTCATCTTTCGTTTTGGATGCAATCAACAAGTCATCAAAGTACTTGTTGCAAAGTACCATCTTGCCTGGCATGTTACCCCCATATTTCACTGTATATATGTTGTTTTAGTTGTATATGTCACTGGGAACCTGCCAGCCAGGGCCCCAGTGCTCATAAGTGTGCCCTGTATGTGTTACCTGTGTTATGACTAACTGTCTCACTGAGGCTCTGCTATCCAGAACCTCAGTGGTTATGCTCTCTCATTTTCTTTCCAAACAGGCTAGTGACCAATTTCACCAATTTACATTGGCATACTGGAACACCCTTATAATTCCCTAGTATATGGTACTGAGGTACCCAGGGTATTGGGGTTCCAGGAGATCCCTATGGGCTGCAGCATTTCTTGTACCACCCATAGGGAGCTCTGACAATTCTTACACAGGCCTGCCACTGCAGCCTGAGTGAAATAACGTCCACGTTATTTCACAGCCAATTACCACTGCACTTAAGTAACTTATAAGTCACCTATATGTCTAACCTTTACCTGGTAAAGGTTGGGTGCTAAGTTACTTAGTGTGTGGGCACCCTGGCACTAGCCAAGGTGCCCCCACATTGTTCAGGGCAAATTCCCCGGACTTTGTGAGTGCGGGGACACCATTACACACTAGAGGGTCTAAGACAGCAAGCTGTCAAACAAGCCAAAGGGGATGTCAGTGACTCTCACAGAGTTTACCGGGAGGACAATCTCTTGTATACTGAAGCAAGGGATCCAAAACCTGGAGCTGCCAGGAGATTAGTGATTCCTCAGCAGTACAGAGAGGTCCTCCTAACTCTAGCCCACGACATTCCCTTAGCTGGACATTTAGGGCAAATGAAAACTTGGGACAGGCTTGTTCCCTTGTTTCATTGGCCTAGAATGTCAGAGGTATAGGGATACCTGGACCTGGTGCAAGGTGTAAGTACCTCTTGGTACCCATTACAAGCCAGGCCAGCCTCCTACATTGGTTGTGCAGCGGTGGGATAAGTACTTGCAACTACTTACCACTTTGTAATTTTGTACTTTTCATAAGAGAAAAATATCCAAAACAAGTTCAGTGTATGTGCACCTAACCAAAAAGTTTTGGTTTTCTTCTCTTACTCTTTTGCTAAGTGCTGAAAAGTACCTCTAAAACTTTCAAAAAGTTCTTAAAAAGTTTTAAAAGTTTTTTTCTGTTCTTTAAAAAGTTCTGAAACTTTTTCTTTCTTTTTCTGTCCCTTAAACCTTTTCTATAATGTCTGGTACAGGTCAAACTGTTGATCTGATTAAACTTGCTTATGACCACCTTAGCTGGAAAGGAGCAAGAAGTCTCTGCATTGAAAGAGGTTTAGGGGTAGGGAAGAATCCCTCAAGAGAACTGTTAGTTAATATGCTCATTGAACAAGATAAGACCTTAGTTGGCACTTCTGGTGAGAAATTAGCTGATGGTTCCCACTCTGATTCTGGGGCACACCCAGGGAAAGGGTTAGAAGGGGACCTTCCCAACCTGCCCCTTAGCAGGCCACCTAGCATAGCTGGTACTAATGTGAGTTCTCATCACAGTAGGAGTGTTACTTCTGTAGGCCAGGTTGTTAAAGTGCCATCTGTTAGGGACAGGTCTCCCTCTGTTCATTCACACCATTCTTCTGTGTCAAGGCATGCCCAGCCCACCCTCCCTGAAGACAGAGTGTTAGAAAGAGAACTCAATAGATTGAGAGTGGAAGAATCCAGGCTGAAGCTCAAGAAGCAACAGCTGGATTTAGATAGACAAGCATTTGACTTAGAAAAAGAAAGACAGAGGTTGGGGTTTGGACCCCATGGTGGCAGCAGCAGTATTACAGATAGTAATCCTGTAAAAGAGCATGATTCTAGGAATCTGCACAAGATAGTTCCCCCTTATAAGGAGGGGGATGACATTAACACGTGGTTTGCTGCACTTGAGAGGGCCTGTAATGTACAGGGAGTCCCTCAAAGGCAGTGGGCTGCTATCCTATGGCTATTTTTCAGTGGAAAGGGTAGGGATAGGCTCCTTACTATTAAGGAAAGTGATGCCAATGATTTTACAGTTCTTAAGAATGCACTCTTTGATGGTTATGGCTTAACCACTGAACAGTACGGGATCAAGTTCAGAGAAACCAAAAAGGAGTCTTCACAAGACTGGGTAGACTTTGTTGACCATTCAGTGAAGGCCTTGGATGGGTGGTTACATGGCAGTAAAGTTTCTGACTATGAAAGCCTGTATAACTTAATCCTTAGAGAGCAAATTCTTAATAATTGTGTGTCTTATTTGTTACACCAGTACCTGGTAGACTCTGATCTGACCTCTCCCCAAGAATTGGGAAAGAAGGCAGACAAATGGGTCAGAACAAGGGTGAACAAAAAAGTTCATACAGGGGGTGACAAGGATGGCAAGAAGAAGGATGGTAAGTCTTCTGACAAGGGTGGGGACAAATCTAAAAATGAGTCTTCATCAGGCCCACAAAAACACTCTGGTGGGGGTGGTGGGCCCAAATCCTCTTCAAATCAAAATAAAGAAAATAAACCATGGTGCTATTTATGTAAAATAAAAGACCATTGGACAACTGATCCCAGTTGCCCAAAGAAAAGCACCAAGCCTCTTACCACTACAACCCCTGCTGCTACACCTAGTGCCCCTAGTAATAGCAGTGGTGGTGGGAGCAAACCTACTAATAGCCAATCCAAGGGAGTAGCTGGGCTCACTTTTGGTAATTTAGTTGGGGTTGGTCTTGTTAGGGAGACCACAGAGGCTGTGTTAGTCTCTGAGGGGGCCATTGATTTGGCCACCTTGGTTGCTTGTCCCCTTAATATGGATAAGTACAAGCAACTTCCCCTAATAAATAGTATTGAGGTTCAGGCCTACAGGGACATAGGTGCCAGTGTTACAATGGTAATAGAGAAACTGGTCCACCCTGAACAACACCTACTTGGTCACCCGTACCAAGTGACTGATGCTCATAACAACACTCTTAGCCACCCCATGGCTGTTGTGAATCTCAACTGGGGGGGGGTTACTGGTCCAAAGAAAGTTGTGGTTGCCTCAGATTTACTTGTAGACTGTCTACTAGGGAACGATTTAGAGACATTTGCTTGGGCAGAAGTGGAGTTGGAGGCTCATGCAGCAATGCTGGGCATTCCAGGGCATATTTTTGCTTTAACCAGGGCTCAGGCCAAAAAGCAAAAAGGACAGGGTGACTTGGATCCTGGAAGAATGGACCAAGTGCTCCCTAAAGCTAGGGTTAGTAAAGGTAAAACACTATCTACTATCCCTCCCTCTACAGTGGATTCAACTTCTGAGGAAGAAGAATTTCCACCCTGTGCAGAACCTACACCAGAGGAGCTGGAAGCAGACACTGCTGAGCTTTTGGGTGGAGGGGGGCCTGCCAGGGAGGAGCTGAATGTGGCACAGCAGACCTGTCCCACACTAGAGGGTCTAAGACAGCAAGCTGTCAAACAAGCCAATGGGGATGTCAGTGACTCTCACAGAGTTTACCGGGAGGACAATCTCTTGTATACTGAAGCAAGGGATCCAAAACCTGGAGCTGCCAGGAGATTAGTGATTCCTCAGCAATACAGAGAGTTCCTCCTAACTCTAGCCCACGACATTCCCTTAGCTGGACATTTAGGGCAAATGAAAACTTGGGACAGGCTTGTCCCCTTGTTTCATTGGCCTAGAATGTCAGAGGACACAAAGGAATTTTGTAAGTCCTGTGAAACCTGTCAAGCCAGTAGCAAGGCAGGTGGCACTCCAAAGGCACACCTTATTCCACTGCCTGTGGTTGGGGTTCCCTTTCAAAGGGTAGGGATTGACATAGTTGGCCCCCTGGACCCTCCTACTGCTTCAGGCAATAGGTTTATCTTGGTGGTAGTGGACCATGCCACCAGATATCCTGAAGCAATTCCTCCAAGGACACACTACAGCTCCTGCAGTGGCAAAGGCCCTCCTAGGAATATTTTCCAGGGTGGGCTTCCCAAAAGAGGTGGTATCAGACAGGGGAAGCAATTTCATGTCTGCTTACTTAAAGGCCATGTGGAAGGAATGTGGTGTTACATACACGTTCACCACACCCTATCATCCACAAACAAATGGACTGGTTGAGAGGTTTAATAAAACTCTCAAAGTAATTATAATGGGACTCCCTGAAAAACTCCACAGGAGATGGGATGTCCTATTACCTTGCCTCCTTTTTGCTTACAGGGAGGTACCCCAAAAAGGAGTGGGCTTCAGCCCCTTTGAACTCCTATTTGGACACCCTGTGAGAGGTCCTCTAACACTTGTGAAGGAGGGTTGGGAACAACCTTTAAAAGCTCCTAAGCAAGACATAGTGGACTATGTACTTGGCCTAAGATCTAGGATGGCTGAGTACATGAAAAAGGCCAGTAAAAACCTTCAGGCCAGCCAAGAGCTCCAAAAGCAATGGCATGACCAGAAGGCTGTTCTGATTCAGTACCAACCAGGGCAGAAAGTGTGGGTCTTGGAGCCTGTGGCCCCAAGAGCACTCCAAGACAAATGGAGTGGTCCCCACATAATTGTTGAAAAGAAGGGAGAAGTCACCTACTTGGTTGACTTAGGCACTGCAAGGAGTCCCCTTAGGGTGCTCCATGTCAATCGCCTGAAACCCTACTATGACAGGGCTGATCTCACCCTGCTCATTGCAACAGATGAAGGACAGGAAGAAGAGAGTGACCCTCTCCCTGATCTCTTCTCTTCCACAGAACAAGATGCTCTAGTGGAAGGTGTAGTACTGGCAGACTGTCTTACTGCTGAGCAAAAAGACCACTGCATAAATCACCTAGGTCACTTTTCTAAAATCTTTTCTACTGTGCCAGGCACCACTTCCTGGTGTGAGCACACTATAGATACTGGAGACAGCTTGCCTGTCAAAAGTAAGATCTATAGGCAGCCTGACCATGTCAGAGACTGCATAAAACAAGAAGTTCAGAAAATGCTTGAACTAGGAGTGGTTGAGCACTCTGAAAGTTCATGGGCCTCTCCTGTGGTACTTGTACCAAAACCTCATTCCAAAGATGGTAAAAGGGAAATGAGATTTTGTGTTGACTACAGAGGACTCAACCAGGTAACTAAAACTGATGCTCACCCTATACCCAGGGCAGATGAGCTAATAGATACACTGGCATCTGCCAAGTATCTAAGCACCTTTGATTTGACTGCAGGGCATTGGCAGATCAAGTTATCAGAGGATGCTAAAGCAAAAACTGCACTTTCAACCATTGGAGGGCACTACCAATTCACAGTAATGCCTTTTGGATTGATGCACCTGCCACTTTTCAAAGGTTGGTGAACACAGTCCTGCAAGGGCTGGAAGCTTTTAGTGCAGCATATCTATATGATATAGCTGTCTTTAGCTCCAGCTGGGATGATCACCTGGTCCACCTATGGAAAGTTTTGGAGGCCCTGCAAAAGGCAGGCCTCACTATCAAGGCTTCAAAGTGCCAGATAGGGCAGGGAAAAGTGGTTTATCTGGGACACCTGGTAGGTGGAGAACAGATTGCACCACTTCAGGGGAAAATCCAAACTATTATAGATTAGGTTTCCCCTACAACTCAGACTCAGGTGAGAGCCTTTTTAGGCCTCACTGGGTACTACAGGAGGTTCATAAAGAACTCTGGCTCCATTGCAGCCCCTCTTAATGACCTCACATCTAAGAAAATGCCTAAAAAGGTATTATGGACAGCAAACTGTCAGAAAGCTTTTGAGGAGCTGAAGCAGGCCATGTGCTCTGCACCTGTCCTGAAAAGCCCTTGTTACTCCAAAAAATTAATTGTCCAAACTGATGCATCTGAATTATGGGTAGTGGCAGTCTTATCACAACTTAATTCTGAGGGCCAGGATCAACCTGTTGCTTTTATCAGCAGGAGGTTGACCCCTAGAGATAAGTGTTGGTCTGCCATAGAGAGGGAGGCCTTTGCTGTGCTCTGGACACTGAAGAAGTTGAGGCCATGCCTGTTGGGCACTCACTTCTTTGTTCAGACAGACCACAAACCTCTACTTTGGCTAAAACAAATGAAAGGTGAAAACCCTAAATTGTTGAGGTGGTCCATATCCCTACAGGGAATGTACTATACAGTGGAACATAGACCTGGGGGTACCCACTCCAATGCAGATGGACTCTCCAGATATTTCCACTTAGACAATGAAGACTCATCAGGTCATGGCTAGTCTTATTGTCCTTCGTTTGGGGGGGGTTGTGTAGGAAAGTACCATCTTGCCTGGCATGTTACCCCCATATTTCACTGTATATATGTTGTTTTAGTTGTATGTGTCACTGGGACCCTGCCAGCCAGGGCCCCAGTGCTCATAAGTGTGCCCTGTATGTGTTACCTGTGTTATGACTAACTGTCTCACTGAGGCTCTGCTATCCAGAACCTCAGTGGTTATACTCTCTCATTTTCTTTCCAAATTGTCACTAACAGGCTAGTAACCAATTTCACCAATTTACATTGGCATACTGGAACACCCTTATAATTCCCTAGTATATGGTACTGAAGTACCATGGTATTGGGGGTCCAGGAGATCCCTATGGGCTGCAGCATTTCTTGTGCCACCCATAGGGAGCTCTGACAATTCTTAAACAGGCCTGCCACTGCAGCCTGAGTGAAATAACGTCCACGTTATTTCACAGCCATTTACCACTGCACTTAAGTAACTTATAAGTCACCTATATGTCTAACCTTTACCTGGTAAAGGTTGGGTGCTAAGTTACTTAGTGTGTGGGCACCCTGGCACTAGCCAAGGTGCCCCCACATTGTTCAGGGCAAATTTCCCGGACTTTGTGAGTGCGGGGACACCATTACACGTGTGCACTATACATATCTCACGACATATGTATAGCGTCACAATGGTAACTCCGAACATGGCCATGTAACATGTCTAAGATCATGGAATTGTCACCCGGAGAGAAAATTCCATGATCCCCCGAGTCTCTAGCCCAGACCCGGGTACTGCCAAACTACCTTTCCCGGGGTTTCATTGCAGCTGCTGCTGCTGCCAACCCCTCAGACAGGTTTCTGCCCTCCTGGGGTCCAGCCAGGCTTGGCCCAGGAGGGCAGAACAAAGGACTTCCTCAGAGAGAGGGTGTTACACCCTCTCCCTTTGGAAAAAGGTGTTAGGGCTGGGGAGGAGTAGCCTCCCCCAGCCTCTGGAAATGCTTTCATGGGCACAGATGGTGCCCATTTCTGCATAAGCCAGTCTACACCGGTTCAGGGATCCCCCAGCCCTGCTCTGGCGCGAAACTGAACAAAGGAAAGGGGAGTGACCACTCCCCTGACCTGCACCTCCCCTGGGAGGTGCCCAGAGCTCCTCCAGTGTGCTCCAGACCTCTGCCATGTTGGAAACAGAGGTGCTGCTGGCACACTGGACTGCTCTGAGTGGCCAGTGCCAGCAGGTGACATCAGAGACCCCTTCTGATAGGCTCCTCCAGGTGTTGCTAGCCTATCCTCTCTCCTAAGTAGCCAAACCTCCTTTTCTGGCTATTTAGGGTCTCTGCTTTGGGGAATTCTTTAGATAACGAATGCAAGAGCTCATCAGAGTTCCTCTGCATCTCTCTCTTCACCTTCTGCCACGGAATCGACCGCTGACTGTTCTGGAAGCCTGCAAAACTGCAACAAAGTAGCAAAGACGACTACTGCGACCTTGTAATGCTGATCCGGCCGCCTTCTCAACTGTTTTCCTGGTGGTGCATGCTGCGGGGGTAGTCTGCCTCCTCTCTGCACTAGAAGCTCCGAAGAAATCTCCCGTGGGTCGACGGAATCTTCCCCCTGCAACCGCAGGCACCAAAGAACTGCATCACCGGTCCTCTGGGTCTCCTCTCAGCATGACGAGCGTGGTCCCTTGAACTCAGCAACTTAGTCCAAGTGACTCCCACAGTCCAGTGACTCTTCAGTCCAAGTTTGGTGGAGGTAAGTCCTTGCCTCCCCACGCTAGACTGCATTGCTGGGTTTCACGTGATTTGCAGCTGCTCCGGCTCCTGTGCACTCTTCCAGGATTTCCTTTGTGCACATCCGAGCCTGGGTCCCCGGCACTCTAACCTGCATTGCACGACCTCCTGAGTTGTCCTCCGGCGTCGTGGGACCTTCCTTTGTGATTTCGGGTGAGCTCCAGTTCACTCTACTTCATAGTGCCTGTTCTGGCACTTCTGCGGGTGCTGCTTGCTTCTAAGTAGGCTCTTTGTCTTGATGGACGCCCCCTCTGTCTCCTCACGCAATTGGTGACATCCTGGTCCCTCCTGGGCCACAGCAGCATCCAAAAACCCCAACCGCGACCCTTGCAGCTAGCAAGGCTTGTTTGCGGTTTTTCTGCACGGGAACACCTCTGCAAGCTTCTACACGACGTGGGACATCCATCCTTCAAAGGGGAAGTTTTTAGCCCTTGTCGTTCTTGCAAAATCCACAGCTTCTACCATCCGGTGGCAGCTTCTTTGCACCCACAGCTGGCATTTCCTGGGCATCTGCCCACTCCCGACTTGATTGTGACTCTTGGACTTGGTCTCCTTGTTCCACAGGTACTCTCGTCAGGAAATCCATTGTTGTTGCATTGCTGGTGTTGGTCTTTCTTGCAGAATTCCCCCATCACGACTTCTGTGCTCTCTGGGGAACTTAGGTGCACTTTGCACCCACTTTTCAGGGTCTTGGGGTGGGCTATTTTTCTAACCCTCACTGTTTTCTTACAGTCCCAGCGACCCTCTACGAGGTCACATAGGTTTGGGGTCCATTCGTCGTTCGCATTCCACTTCTAGAGTATATGGTTTGTGTTGCCCCTATCCCTATGTGCCCCATTGCATTCTATTGTGACTATACATTGTTTGCACTGTTTTCTATTGCTATTACTCCATATTTTGGTATTGTGTACGTATATCTTGTGTATATTTGCTATCCTCATACTGAGGGTACTCACTGAGATACTTTTGGCATATTTTCATAAAAATAAAGTACCTTTATTTTTAGTATAGCTGCGTATTATGATATTGTGCATATGACACTAGTGGTACTGTAGGAGCTTCACTCGTCTCCTAGTTCAGCCTAAGCTGCTCTGCTAAGCTACCTTTTCTATCAGCCTAAGTTGCTAGACACCCCTCTACACTAATAAGGGATACCTGGACCTTGTGCAAGGTGTAAGTACCTCTTGGTACCCACTACAAGCCAGGCCAGCCTCCTACAGTACGGTACTAGAGTTGAATTAAAAGTCAGTTCCAATGATTCCAAATCCTTCTTCAATATCTGATTGAAGATGGAAGGCGATTCTGAAAACCCTTGAGGAACTCGACACCAACTGTAAACCTTGTCCAAGAATTTGAAACTGAAGAGAAATTGGCTGTCCTCATGAAGAGGCACAGAAAAGAACGGTTGAGACAAATCCACAACCTTGAGCCACTCTGCCTCACATGGGACCTGATACATGATCACGGCTGGATTTGGCACTATGGGGCAACATTTTACCACTATCTTGTAAATTTTTCTCAGGTCTTGGACAATTCGAAGTTTCCCACAAGGCTTTCTCAGTCCCATTATTGGCAAATCACATGGGCTGCTCATCACTTCTTTTAAGACCCCTTGCTTCACAAAGTCTGCAATTATCTGCATCACCTGTATGAGGACATCTTGTGCCATGTGGGACTGTGGTACCTGGGGAAGCACAGCATTTGGCTTCACATCTACTTTGACTGGTTCTACTCCTTTGATCAGTCCCACTTCCTTTCCTGTCAAGTCCCACACCTTCTCTGTCACTTTTCCCTGTAATTCTGTTGGCAAATCGGTCACTGTGAACATCGGGAAGAAGCTTATCAAAGGGTATTCCTCATCTGTGGTCTCCGTCTTTGGCTCTGAGATCTGATCATCGTCCCCTTCATCATCACTGTTTGTCTGCACCTCAATTCCCTCATTGGAACAGGTGATTGAACACCTTGTCTTACACAGCAAGTCTCTTCCCAGTAGGGATACAGGACTTGAATCACAGACTACAAACCTGTGTAATCCCTGAAAGGTACCAATCTCAACCTGAACCAGATCTGTAATCGGATTTGTGAAGAGCTGATTTGCTACTCCTACCACCTTTATAGTACGCCCGAAAGCGGCAATTTTGGAACCTCTGCACTTCTGACTGTAGAGCGTGTAGCTCCTGTGTCAACCAGCAATGGAACTTTGTGACCCATCACCTTCCCCTGCACATAAGGTCCCCTCTGATCTACTTCTAGGGATGCTGAAAGCCTGCATTCCTTACTATCTGAACAATCATCCAACCATTAATCATTCATTCCATTCTCACCACACAATGGGAACTGTTGTACTGTATTATTTTGACTCATTGTTTGGCCTGTGACCTGTTGAGGAAGCATGGCCTGTTGTTGTCCCATCTGAGCTAAAGGCAACTCCATTTGCTGTCTAGGTACTATGGGAATCTGCTGTTGTATTTGCTGCAACTGTGCTGGTTGAACGCGTGGCATTTGCACTTGTTGCATGGGCTGGAGACCCTGCATCTAAACCATATTATTCTGGAAGTTCGGATTTGGACCCCTCATTCTTTGACCCCTTACATTTTGAAATGTACCGACATCATTGCTTTGTTGAAAAACACCATCCTGCACCATCATTGGGCACTCCCGCTTCCAGTGACCCACGCCCCCGCACGCATGGCATGGCAACATCTTTTTAATCCCTTGCACGTCATTCTGAACCACAACAGTATTCAAGTCTAGACCACGGTTCGCAAAACCTCCCTGACCTCTGCCTCTTGTTTGCGGTTGGAACATTCCGTTCCCTTGAGGCTGCTGCTGTACCATCTGCTGTACTCCATTTCCCTGCATCCCTGCCTGAGCTGCCTTAATTTGCATCACCTTTTCTTTCAGCTTTCTCTGTTTCAATTCAATCTCATCACTACAGTATTTTGCATACTGCAGCACTTCATCAACCGGTTTCGCTTGCCAACAGATCAAATGATTCTTAATCATCTGGCTAATCTCTGGCCTCATACTTTCAACAAACCTGAACAAAAGGTGATTCATATCTTTCGGTTCTATGACCTCCGTGCCACTACAGTGTTTGAATGCCTTTAAAAACCTCTCATAGTAAGCATGTATCGACTCTTTGCCTTATTGTGCCGTTCGATCAATTTTCTGCCAATCAGTGACTTTTGGCGACACCCTCATCATCTCAGGAGATGGTGCTCCAGTAATCTTGACCCTAGCCGGTTCCTCTGTCGGCCAATCCACACTCCTCTTGCACTCAAGCCATAAACTCAGCTGGAACTATAATCTCAAATAGGGTATTCAAGTCTTCCTAGAGACACTTTACAAGCTTCTAAACCTATCTGTCTGCTGATACCACTCTATTGGCTTTTCCCTCAACCTGGGATAATCATTTGTGAATGACAAAATGTCCCCTCTAGACCATGGTACATGGACTAGAACCCCTTCAGCTGTCTCCCTCATTGGTAACATCTTTATTGTTCCCGTGTCTTGTGCAGCTTTCACCTGCTGCGGTTCCAGGCAGTCACTTTTCCTCTTATCTCTCTTCTTTGCCCATCTGCCTTCCCACTTCTCTAATGCTCCCCAAACCTGCGCGCTCTGTAGAATTTCCTTAAGGTGTGCCTTCATCCGAGTGGATCTCATATGATCAAAATCTTTAGGTTCGAAGTCTAACCTATAACTCCTTTTCAGATGCTTAGTATTGTCTAAGTCTATGCCTTATTTATCTGCTACGTTCGCTAACCTCTGGTGCACCTTACTCACTTCTTTGGTCATTTTCAGGCACAGGTACCTCAGTTTTGCCTCAGTGTATGATTCTAACCTGTTCACTCCCATAGTCCCTTCAATTAGCTCAGCTGCTTCCACACCAAACCTCACAAAATTCAGGTATTCCTCTCTCTCCGACCGCTCTACTGTCGCAGGAGTAGTCTGTGGAGTGTTAAGCTTATCTAACCATTCATTCAGTTGTTGCGCTGTCAAGCCCTGCAACGAGATATTACCAGCCTGCATCATTGGTGTCTGTGACGTGTTTGCACTCATTACCTGTGGAGTCAATAGACCCAAACCTGCTTATCTCATGGTCTCTAAAGGAACCCCAATCAGACTGAAGTCCAGCAAAGATCCAGACTTCTCTGCTGTCTGTTCCCCCGGTGTCATTCCCTGGGAGCTTCCTGTAAACCCTCCTCCTATCACCTCTTGAGTCATTACCCCTTGGTCGCATACGCTAGGCTTTGCCTGCGCATATAGCGGTATTGGCAGACCAATGGTAATCAGCAATGATATAGCGGCTAGTGCCTGTCTGTTTCCCAATCCCGGTGGAGCAGTAACTCCCATAGCTTGATTCATCATAGGTGTTGTAACTGTCTGCGGTCCTGTGACCGAAGTGTAATTCGGGACCACCTGTTGCTGTGGCTCGGGCAGCAATTGTGGAGTTGGCTCAATCTGCACTAACTTTGATCTTGTGTACACTGGATCAGGTGGCACATCAAACTCGTAGTTGTCTCTAATACTGGGACATCAGAATTGAGCCTCTGAATTGGAGGTGGTTGCAACTGTATCTGCGTATCTGGTGCAGTGGATACACTAGCACCATTCTGTATCGGAGCTGATGTGATAACATTATTTGCCTGTGCTGTATTCATGTTTCCCTGACTTTGTGTCGAATTTACAGGACCTGCACTAGTACTCGGTCTATTGTAATTCATGGCATATGGTGGCGGTCGATCATGTAACAACTGATTTAGAAACTCGTCATCATCCGAATCGTCTGCATCTACCCAAGACTTCTGAGTCTCCTTCTGCTTGCTAGAGCCTTTGTCTGTTTTACAAGTGGCCTTTCTTCCCTGTGTTTCGGCTTCTTGAGTTATTGCCGGAAACATCCTAACTCTGTCTATTATTTCTCTTCTCCACATCCTGGTCGCAGTATCCCATCTACCTTCTGCTAAGGTCTTTTCTGCTTTCCTCATTCTCCGCTCGAATTTCTGTTGCCTCTGTCGTATGGCCATTAATTCCCAAATTGCTAACGCCTCAAACTGAGCTGGTCTCAGAGGCAGCTTCTGTTCATTTAGCGCTTTCCGCAAATTTTCTAGAACCCCTATGTTAAATGTTCCATTCTCTGGAAACACCAAACACCCAGCTTTCTCTGTTAATTTGCACCAATGCTTTAGCCAAAGGCATGGCGCGACTCCCTTCTCCTCCATTACGGCATAAGCCGGAGTATCCTCTGGCGGTGTAGGCTCCCCCACACTCACTGTAATGTACGCATCTCCCCTCAAAGCACTCTTTAAAGCCTTGAAAAACTTAATTTTCTCGTCTTTTATTTTGTTTAGAACCTAATCAGGAAGTGACTTTAATTCCCAGAACACTCTTTGCCTACCTTCTCAACCAATTGCCTCTCACGGACGGCTACCAATCCCTGTGTGACCCCTCTTGGCAACTAACCTATCCCATTGCGGCTCCAATGACGTCACCCTCACACACTGCGGCTGACAAAGTCTTGCAGCTTGTCTTCCCCACTCTCTATTCACACAAAACTAAAGCAATGTATTGCGAGCACTTTAACAACAAAACCCAAATTTGCCGGTTTACTACAGGAAGGGTAACACAATCGCTTCAGAACTTTACAGAGATTTCACTTGAAGCCTCAGCCGCTACTCTCTCCTTCTCAGATCCTGCACACGCAAGCAAAATTTGACCCGCAAATTCTACTCTCGACTTGTCAATGGTTTGTTCTAGTGCACTTTAGAACTTGCCAAATCTCCATCGAAGGTTTCACTCACATGATTTGACTCAAACTCGACTCGTCAACCACGCCTGATTGACCTATTAAACCGCGCAAATTACAACATAAACCAAGTGTCTCATACACTTATCAATATACTCCGGAGTCTTAGACTACGCCGGGTCTGCACATCACCAACAACCACGTGGACAATATTTGAGCACAAAGAGCCACACTCACATGAAGTTCGCTGACTTCCCTACTCTCATACTGCGGAGTACGCCCACTCCTAGTAAAACATTCCTGGTCTAGATTCTCACAACCCTCACAATTCAACTGCGATATGCATAAGCTGAGCAAGCGCAAATTCTACGTCACACATACTATCACTAGAATGCCGAGAACAAACCCAACTCATTTCGGCAAGCTCCGAGATTCTGGGAAAATCATTTGAGACTTAGGGGCACATCGTCTTTCCAATTTGCATTATTTCAAAAAACAATTCCAAAACAATGGCCCCTAGTCCTAGGGCCCCAAAGGGCCTAAACTGTCCTCTGCTACCAGAATTGATAACACGTCCCGTCTTAAATAATTAATTAGTCTGGGACTCGTTTTAGGCCAATAAATCTTTTGACCCTGATTGAAGACACCTTAGGACGAGACAATTAATCAACATAGCAATCAATAGATCAATATTCACTATAGAAAATCGATTCAAATTGGATAATAGCATAAGTAAGAATCAAAACACACCAAGGCATCTCAGTCATGAAATAACCACACAATATTTTGTAAGATTTATGATATTTATTTAATATTGATTACACTCTACTAGCTAATTTATTGGTCTCAATACCAGAAAACCACATCAACACTGTTATAATATGACAACTCGAATAAGATTTCATCAAGGCAAAAATTATAAACATTAGAACAAAGCACGACATCAACATGGGTTAATCTTAGCAGAGTTACAATAGCGCATTATTTAACAAAGCATAGATTCAGTAATTTGTCTATTTGCGTCCGTTTAGTGAATTCCTTAACTAACCTCGAATCAGCATTAGCATGTTGGGCTTCATGCAAAACAATTTAACAACACAAATTTAGAAAACATCTAACTATGGTCTCTATCAAAAGAACAGTTGGTACCTAGAAAGAAAAGGCAAACAGACAATTTCAATTTCATCATCATATAGTTATCCTCCGTAATGGGTCAGCATACAGAGTCAGTCTTCGTCCTCAGGACATTAGTTGATTCGCCATCAGCCAGGAAACACAGCAAAGTTCCGCAAGACGTGGCAATAAGGGGCACTTCCCTCATAAGGAGGAAAAGTAGGAATCGGGCAAGGCAAAGTAAGGTTGATTCGAAGATATAAACCGCAAAGTCTTTAAGACAGAGTGGCAAAGTGACTAGGCAATAGCAAAGGCATGTAGTAGTTATGGCAAAGGAATGACATACATTGGCTATAGAAAATGGCTCGGAATGGCTGCTTTCTCCTTGTGTCAAACGATTATATCAAAATTGTTGTACAGTCTCCTAATTTCCAATTGGGCAAGTTTTGGTGCATGATTATCTCCATCCAATAGTCCAACGGTCACCCCATTAGAGCTTTCCACTTTTGACAGTTCTCACGCAGCTCATTGGTTCCTGGGTTTGAGCCTCCAACGGGTAGAATGTCAGGTAAGGAATAAGTGACATTTGTTACTCAAGTCAGTAGTCTCATTGTCTTCCCTAGTCTAAATGACCTTGTACCTGTTGCGAATTACACTGTTGCGCTCCACAAGAATGTCTCCTTGAGCAAGTCGGGCTCTCATGAGAAACTTTACTACGGTTACACACATCTTCCAGTCTTCTGGAAAAGTACAGCTACATGTCCTTCAGCAAGTCAGCACTTGCTAGGCCCCGACTCATGCTAACTAAGGCCTAGTGATTAATTAGCAAACCCTTAACATATAACTATTAATACTAATTCAAAATCATACATTAGTACATTAATAATTAATTATTAGTCAATTTCATTAATCATTGTATATGTTGATGGCCACTCCCTGTGGGCACATTTCAAACACACGTTTAGTAAAAGCACATTATTACATTTTCCATGCGGCATCATTATGCATTAATTCATAAACATTTCATGTTCATTTCGATTATAAAACTACACTCCAACAGCCCCCATATTTAAAAACAAATGAATCACCCAGTGGAAGCACCAGAATTTCCTTTTAAATCCTCCACATGATTGACCACTGGCCAGCAGCTGCACTAATGTGGTTATGGGCACTAGCCAAACTGTGAAGATAAACATGGCAGCCAGGGTTAATTCTATGCTTGTATGATACCTTTAAAGATACTGGGATATTTGCAAAAGAACATAGAAAGCAGTGTCAAGAAATGTATGTGGGGTCTTAACAGTTCAGGGTTGAAGGCGTTAAAGCTACATGCAGGGGCAACTGTAGGTGGACTCTGCCTCCCGCACAAAGAATCATACTGGTTAGCGCATAAGCTGACTGAGGCAATAAAAACACAAAGAGAATCCTGCACATGGGTGTGTACAGAACAACACATTCTCAGAAAAAAAGGTGCCCCAACAGACTTTTACATGAAATTACCACAAGTTCAACCGAATACAACCCAATATTACATGCCTCACATTATGAGTGCAAAATGGTACAGAAAATGCTAAGGATCTCAGGAAATATGAACTCTAAAGCTCCCTTGTGAAGAAATGGCACAAGCTTTGTAAGTGGAAAGGAAATTGATTGGTCGCTATAGAAAGAAAAAAATGCATATATCAGATAAATTATCTCTTCACTGATAATGGCATAAACTAATTCTGACACCGATCCATTTCCTTAAGACATACAATGAAGGTATACCTTACCACACTTTCTTGTTCACCCATTCTCAGCTATATATATAATTTGAAAGGTCACAAAGGGATATCACTGGGTCTGTACTAAACATTGATTAGCAATAACTCTTTTTGATAGAACTCGGCAGCCCTAGCAGACGTGTGGGGAACAAGAATAGCAATCAAGATTACAAAAAAAGGCACTAACATGATCATGGAGGAGTGTAATATAAACTTGAGATTCTTAGTAAAAATTCAGATATTTCAAACTCATTTAACGATGGCATTGAATAGCTTCCAAATTATATAGAACATATATGTCCCTAGATTCCAACTTCTGGAGATATGACTCCACAATTTGTGACACCATGTATATTTTATTGGAATTTTAAACGTTAGCTAGCTATTGATCTACTATGTGGAACACAGTGAAAACAGACATTGACACTAACAAATCTCTGACCACAAACTTTGTATTGCTACAAGACATGTCAGACTTCCATCATTACCTTGGTGATGGTGATCTATTTTGTTGGTGGTGGCAAAGAAAGACATATTACAATGCTTGAAAGCTAAAACCTTGCCAATGTATAAACTGGATCGGAAACACGCACAACATGACTACATTTGAAAAAGTATATTTCTCAAACTAAATAATTGACCACAACAGCTCCTAATGAATACATCCTACTCATATATAAAGTAGGCTTTCTATTATTAATAATAGTATGTCCTCAACTCAGTATTTCTAATGCATAAATAAAACATGCTGTAGAAAAGCGGCAAATATATTAGTGTTTGGAACTGGCTAATACAAAACATCATTTCCAGTGAGAATAGACTTGTTAACTAAAATACTAATTGAATATAAAGGAGATGATTGCAACAGAATAATATTCACACAATAAGAGAACCTGAGGCATTACATATGAATATGCATAATTATGTGGGTAGGGGAGTCATTGAGTCATTTAATGAGACTTCTTCTTTCATCAAAAGTCAAAATGTTTCTTCAGCGGGCCAATCTTCAGATAGAGATTTTCCAGGCCCAGGAATGTTCTAATGATGTGGCAGCTGAGGAGCCATATTTATCCTGTGCACTTCCATCGATTGGAAAAGTTCTACTGCTCAGTCTTAACTATTTTTCACAGTCCCTTCTCCTCCTTTTAAAGTATTTTCTCTTTGCTTTACAGTAACATGACTCAGTAGCCCTTATTTCAAAAGACCAGAACCCATCAGTCCCTAGGGCAGGTCTATCTCCAGCCCTTAAGCCGCTCACCTATTTAGATGAGCTCCCTTACCATCTGCAAGGGGCAGAAATTATACTGTTTCCTACTGTGACTAGAACAAGGCTGTTTAGGAGTGTTTGAGAATGAGTAGGAGAAGCCTTCCCTTTCATCTCCAAGTCAAAAGTGGTACTGCCAAAGCTGACCTTTTTTCTAGCAACAATTCCTCTCAGATATCTAATCAAATTTGGCACAACGGTGGCTGACCAAGACTTTGACTGCTACCAACCCATCAAATCACTGATCCTGGCAGAGACGGCGGTCTCCTGGCAGCCTGGCCACCAGGACCATAATGTGGCAGTCAGACCACCAGGAGTATGGTGGTCTGCCTGCCACCGTGAGTTTCGCAGTCACAAGGCTGCCAAACTCGTAACTAGGCCCTTAGGGTTGGTACCTCTCCCATCCAAGTATGTGTATCCAAGATCTGGCAGTGTGATGAGTGACATAACTGGTTTAAAGCCAGTTCTAGGTCACAAAGAGGTACATTTTACAAAGTTATGTTTCCAACCATTTTAGAATGAGGATGGGAGTGCAACTTGACAGTCCATATTCTCCAGAAAAGATCACATTATTAGGAGATGAGAAAGAAAATTAAGAAAGGAACAGGATGTGTAAAAATGTACAATCATTTCAAATGTAGCAGCTTAAATAGAGTTTGGTGTTTAGAAAAGATATTGAGTGTAAAATATCAACAGACAAATATCAGAAATTGAATATTGTGGCACACAAATATTGTGATGCACACATATTGTTGACAAGAATATTGTTTTTTGAGGTAATACTAGCTTAAAGGGTATAAATGTTTTAATATCGTTTGCAGTGATATAGTTGTTAAAAACAATTGTTTTTAATTATTTTAGTGTATTTTAGTTGATATAATGATGTTATGTGTTGCTATTGTTTATATACATTGTTTAAATATAGCTTGTACATTTCAGTGTTTTTCAATGTTCTTATTACTTATAGTGATTTATAATGTTTCAGAGGATTGCTGTGTTTGTAGGGGAAAGGATGGGAAGTTAATTAGGTAATAATTAATTATGAATTATTTAAAGCATTTTATTTACTTTTACGATTGATAATTATTATGTAAAATATGTAAGACTGATATCGTTTTGTTATATGTTATTTGTGGCTGTTTGGCTTGTAGGAGTAAAAGTTAGGAAGTTAATTAAGTAATAAATAATTAACAATTTATTATAAATAGTTAATTAATTCTTTAATTGATTTTGAATTATTGTGTAAAATAGAGAACCCTAATTTATTTTACTCATATTTTAGTTGTGGGATGCACCAGGGAAGAGGATGGGAAGGTAAGTAATAATTAGTTATTCATTATTATTTGTAAATTCATTATTTGATTGAATTTTAGATATGCAAACTATGAAATACGTATCTATTTTATTTATATTTTAGTTGTGGGCTGCTAGGTTTGTAGGGGTCTTGGTGGGAAGTCAATTAAATGATAAATTATAATGAATTATTATTTGGTAAGAATTTTTTAGTTGATAATAAATATGTTCAATTATGGATTCATTTTTAGTAAGGGTATAGGGTGAGAAGATAACTAATTAATAATTGAATATCAGTTATTTATTATTTGGGAATTATTTTTTAATGGCAATTGTGTAAATTGACTATTGTTTAATGTCCTAATATTATGGTAATTAATCAATTTTTCTGTTAAGTTTGTATTTATTTTTACATTAATGTACTCCTACTGTTGCACTGTTTGGAGTGGGAATAGTAAATTTAACTCCTTTGAAATGTGACACCTTCTTTGCTACTAGGCAGAACGGAGTGGCAACGGTAAATTTCACCCCCCTGAAGTCCAACACTTTCCCTACTGTTTCACTGTTTAGAGTGGGAATAGTAAATTAATTCCCCACCAAATCCAATGCTTTCCTTATTGTTGCTCTGTCTGGAGACAGAATAGCAAATGTAACCCTTCCACTCCCCATCACTTTCCCTACTGGTATTTAGAATGGAGTGGAATAGAACATTTCAACCCTGAGGAGTCTAATGCTTTCCCTATTGTTACTTAGACTGTAGTGGGAATAGTATATTTAACCCCTCTGATGTCCAACACTTTTTCTACTATGGCACTGACACATGTAGGAGTAGCAAATCTAACCCCTCCAACACTTTCCCTACTATTGTGGTGACCCAAGTAGGAAGAGTAACTTTAATCCCTCTGAAGTCCAACACTTTCCCCAATGAGACTAGGATGGGAATAGTATGTTTAATATTCCTAGACTCCAATAGTTTTCATAATAATGGTTAAATAGATTGTATAGCATTCATTGATTTATTGTTTTTTTATATTTTTTACATTTTATTTTTATACTTTATATTATTTGTTTTTATTTCTAAATTTATTTTAATATTGGTAGCATAATATATAAACATGTTTTCCTAGCAATACATCTAAAATAATAAAAAGTACGAGCAAGCCGGTAATTAATACAACTAAGAAAAAATGATAATGCTCGCACACTCAGGTTTCAAGAGAAAGAAAAAAATCTATTTAATCCAAACACAACGCATTTCGGCTGACACAGCAGCCTTGGTCACTTGATAATTTTCACCAATAGACCACCCTTTAAATACCATCTTATCATAAACATAAAAATAGGACAAAAAACAAGTGATTCAAATGAAAGCCACACCACAACTCCTTTGCATATACTAACATGATAACAATATTAGTAGTAAATCCAATTAATGTCAATAAATATAACTTGATGTAATCCTGATATATTTGATTGTATTTTAAATTATTTTTTTTAATTATTTTTTTAAATTATTTAAAAGGAGAAAACCACACCAAAAAAAACAGTATTACATATGTTGAAATTAATATTTTTCTGGACCACAATATAAATAATATAATATTGTAATTTCAAGCCCAAATAGAAAATCAACCAAATAGAAAAATCATACACTGTAAATGGATGGATCCACCTAAATAACTACAAAATTAATTATATATCACCATGATCTTATTAAAAGGCCATAAAAGTATCTACATTACTATATTAAATATTCTTATCTGAAAATCTGCAAAGTAGGCCACCCAACAATAACGTGAAAAATACGAGGAATGAGTAGATGAAGGCAAAAGGATTTAGTAGTTTTCCATCCGACCCAATGCATCTGAAAGGAATATATGCATGAATAAATAGATAAATAAATAGAAGCTTGAAAATTGACTCAAGAGCTAAATACATAATCAGCCATCACACCACTACAGATTCGATCCATACTTCAATAATGTATATCATAAATTCCATAAGTTAACTCTGTACACATTAAGAACTTGCTGTTTACACACTCTAATAAATCATAACATATTCATTAAAAAACAATTTGTATAATCTTGTCAAAATTAATAATATCCTAATGGTTGTCATACAGGTGAGTATTTAATTCCTCCCCCATATTCAAACCTGTCGGAGTCTTGGTCTCTAACTCTAAAATATATAATGACTCTTTTTTCCTTAACATTAATTCTCTGTTCCCTCTTCTGTGATATGGAGGAACATGCTCAATGCCAAAATAGGATAATTTAGTACAATCAGAGTTGTGTTTTTCTTTAAAATGCCTTGCTACTGGATAGTGCTCATCGCTAGATGTAATCGAATGCATATGCTCTTAAATCTGTTTTTTGACACTATGGGGGTCATTTTGACCTCGCCGGTCATTTTTAAAGACCGCCGAGGGACCGCCGTGCGGAAGACCGCCAGTGGTGGCAGTTTGCCGCTCTGCCTATTATGACCGTTGGCATCTCTCCGTCCTTTTACGGATGGAGAGCCGCCAACAGCCATACTGGCGGGAGGCGGGGAAGTGGAGGTTGCTCCACCTCCACCGCCACGCCAACAGAACACCGCCTAACGAATCATGTCCTGTGATTCGCCGTGGCTGTGTTCTGTTGGTGGTATGGTGTCGGCGGAGCTGCTCCCATGGCTCCCGTCCCCTCCCAGAGGATCGTCAGACCAGGTAAGTCGATCGTCCGTGAGGGGAGAGGGGTGGGGGATGTTGTGTATTGTGTGGGTGCATGGGGGTGTGCGTGTGTGTATGTAGAGGGGTGTGTGAGTGCATGTATGCCTGCGGGGGTGTAGTGTGTATGGGAATGAGTGCGTGTATGTCTGTGGGTATGTCTGTATGGGTGTGCGTGTATGACTGTGTGTGTGGATGTAGGCATGTATGTAGGCGTGGTTGCGTGTAAGTATGTAGGTGGTGCCTGCGTGCGTGTCGTGTGGGTAGTATGGGTGAAGTAATGTTGGGGGTCGGGGTGGGGAGGGGGGCCCTGCCACCTTTGGGGGGTGGCAGGCATGGTGGGGGGGGTAGGGGAGGGACTCTGGGTGGGGGTCGGGGTCGGGGAGACCCCTATCTGTGCCAGGGAAGGAATTCCCTGGCACTGATAGTGCTTACCACCATGGATTTCACGGCGGTTCAAACCTCTGGAAATCCACGGCGGTAAGCTGGGTCCAAATACCGCCGGCAGTATATCATCTCCGCCCTGGTGGGCGGAACGGAGAACCGGCAGATGACCATGGCGGTAACCGCCATGGTCATAATTCCACAAAGTAAGACCGCCAGCCTGTTGGCGGTCTTACCGCCGGTTCTCCGCCTTCCGCCAGGGTCATAATGACCCCCTATGTTTTGTGCTGCCAACATACCATCTCAGGCAGGGGCATTCCAATATATAAATCACAAAAGGGGTACTGCAGATTATAAATTGGTTGATTTATCTGACTTTCCCAGGTTTACATACAGCATTTTGCTTCCGCCTAATGCTGTTGCGACATGCTTTGGAATGGCCGCATGGAAAGAAACCTTGTAAGTTATGTTGTCTCAATTGCGGAATTGTGGTAATATCATTAGATCTTAAAGTGTCATGTAAGCTTCGTCCTCTTCTATAAGTAATCTGTGGTCTTTTTTGTACTGTGCCCCCAATAACAGGGTCGCTTTACAAGACATTCCAGTTTTTTGAAATGATATTGTTAATCTGTCTTGTATCCTCATTGTATGTCATGATAAGTCTGGTCCCATCATTATCATCTACCTCTTGTTTGGTAGTATTGTCAAAGAGAGTATCAGATCTTTTTATCCCCTTAGTTTTATCAATTGCTTTCTTGATTACTCATTCTGGATGTCCCCGCTGTTTGAATCTCATAATCATCTCCCTTTGTTCAGCTTCAAAAGCTTCATCAGTACTACAGATTCTTTTAGCTCTCAATAATTCACCAAAGGGGATACTCCATTTTAAGCTGTCTGGGTGACCACTTGAAGCATGTAATAAACTATTACCTGCTGTATGCTTAAGGAACAGTTCAGTGGCAATATTATGTTCCCTGATCTTTATCAAAATATCCAAGAATTGAATAGAAGAGCTACTTATATTATAGGTCCAACCAATGTTCAAATCATTCTTGTTTACTTGTCCACAAAATGTAAAGCCTCTTCTTCCGTCCCTTTCCAAATAATGAAAAGGTCATCAATATATCTTAGCCAAAGAATTGCCTGATTGGCTCTTGGGTATCGTTCTTCATCTTTAAAAACGGTCTCTTCCTACCAACCAAGAAAGAGGCAGGCAAAACTCGGGGCAAAACATGTACCCATAGCAAGGGTCTCAAGGGTCTGTTGGTATAAGACACCAATAAACAAGAAAAAGTTATTGGTTAAACAGTGCCTTATCATGTCTATTATCATCTAAGTATGGGCCAATTATTTCAGTGATCTAGTACATAAAAAATGTTTACAAGCGGTAATGCCCTTATCATGATCTATAATAGTGTATAGAGAGTTGACATCCAATGTCAACAACAGAAAATCATCTTCCCATACAATACCTTCCAGTTTGCCTAAGAAATCCTTAGTGTCACGGACATAAGAGGGTAAGTTAACAACAAATTTTCTTAGAAAATGATCAACATATTTGGAAAATGATCAACATATTTGGAGACATTTTCAAGTACACTGCCGCAAGAGGAAACAATAGGTCGTCCCGGGGGATTGATTTCATTTTTATGAATTTTAGGAAGAATGTACAGTACGGGTAATTTAGGGAAGTCTCTTTTCAGAAAGCAATATTCTTCCCATACCAGCAGACCTTTATCTTTCCATTCCATCAACAACTGCCAGATTCCGGTAACACTATTAGTATATACCTCTTTAGTGGTAACCTTATAGAAATGGGTATTATTCAATTGACGCTTAGCCTCCTCAATATATTTTTGTTTGTCCAACAGTACTATATTACCGCCCTTATCGGCGGGACAGACAACTGTATCCTTATCATCAACCAATTTAGTAATCAAGGATCTCTGCAATTGTGTCAAGTTCTGGTTACATCTAGGTTTAAACCATGTTTTGTGACGAAATTTAATTAAATCCTTGACCACCATGTTATAAAATGTATTGATGTTATCATGATTCATGATAGGAAAAAATGTTAATTTAGGTTTTAAACCAGTTGGAACCGATAACTCATATGTAATATTTAGCTCATCAAGAATTCAATAGACTTTATTGATTGCGTTGGGATCTAATTTGTTCTTTCTAATTCATACAATGCTATTAAAGAGTCCACATCACTAATACTCAGCACATCCTGATAATCCGTCGTCTGGGAACTTATATCCCCCACCTCAGATGGATTTTTTAATTTAAACCATTTTTTCAATTTCAATTTCCTGATGAACTTATAAAAATCAATCTTTGCCTCCGCATAATTAAAACGTTCAGTGGGACAAAATGAAAGCACTAAACATAATGTCAATTTATCACTCTCAGATAGAACAAAATTAGATAAATTAACAATTGTTTTATTCACCATGTAAATATCCACTATATCTGTAGACTGGAGCTTCTTGTTATTTTCCCCACTTGTCCCATGGTATAGTCTGTTCTTGTTGTGATTTTTAAGTCTTTCTCGCCTCTTCTTGGTCCACCCCGTCTTCCTCTTCGGCCCAATGTCCTGCCTTTGTAGGTTGAGGTATGTCCCTGCTGGTTCTTGGAGATTTGCCTGCCGTGACGCAGCAGGCGATATTCGTCTAAAAAAGTCACTGGTTTGTTGGTAATTTCCTCAATAGATTTCTCACTTTCCGTAGAGCTAGGAGTATCAGACTCCCTTGTGCTTTCCACATCACTTTCAGAAATAGATTGTCCTTCCTGTAATGGGTGATTAATCGGGGATGATTTATATAGGTGATCAAATTTCCTACTGAAAGTCAAGATTCTTTCACTCTCATAGTCACCTATATCTCTATGTAGCTTCTGTTGTTTTTTAGACTTGATATCATCCTCATATTTCTTCAATCTCAGATTCATTGCTTCAATAAATTTAGATATTAATTTCTTTTCAGGTCTTAAATCAAGGTCATCTCTAATTTTCTTAATATCCCCTAGTAGGACTTTCCGATCATGCCATGCATACTTAAAAAGAATCTCAAGCATGTGCCTTGAGCTGAGGGCGGAATTGTCTGCCCATTCTTTTAACGTCTCCGGATTAGGTGTCTTATACGAAGGGGTAATACAAATTTGAAAACCCCTTGTAACCATTTGTTGATCGACATAATTTTGTAGAGATGTGGCTTCCCACCATTTGGATAATTCAGCTCTACACATTTTCTCCAATTTGTGCAATAAGGTCTTTAAATCATTAGTACTCTGTTGGCCATGAATGGAAGGAGTCTTCTTAATTATATCTGTTGAAAACAGCACCTGTGCTGCCAACCGTCTCTCATTCTCAATATCATCATTCATTCTACAACAGTACATGAATCAAAAAAAGAGAAAAAAAATGGGGCAAAAGAAAAAAAGAGAAAAAAGAAGTTCACAAATGCCTTGAAACCCCCAGGAACAATTCCTAGTTCCCCTTGCCAAATACTTAATATATAGCAGACGCTGCCACAACTGTGCCAAATTAATTTAATTGATACTTTTTGGAAATATTTCTCCTTTTTAATTTTTTCTCTCCAAAAGTTCTCAAATAGAAAAGGGAAAGTGGAAAAAGAGAAAGAGAGACAAACTCCCTCTGTTTATTCCAAAAATTCACTGATGCAGATCACATACTTCAAATATATATTAATATCACACCGCAAAATCAGTGAAATAAATTCAAAGCAGAAACCACGCTTTCCTTTCTGTTTATACCAGATGGTAGCCGATTGACTAATAAGTGAACAAACCAAACACGGAGAGCAACTAGTCCGTCTCAAGTGTTCCCGTGCCGGTCACATTACCAACATTAATTTCAACATATGTAACACTGTTTTTTTAGTGTGGTTTTCTCTTTTTAAATAATTTTAAAAAATAATTTAAAATACAATCAAATATATCAGGATCACATCAAGTTATATTTAGAGGCATTAATTGGATTTACTACTAATATTGTTATCATGTTAGTATGTGCAAAGGAGTTGTGGTGTGGTTTTCATTTGAATCACTTGTTTATTGTCCTATTTTCATGTTTATGATAAGATGGTATTTAAAGGGTGGTCTATTGGTGACAATTATCATGTGACCAAGGCTGCTGTGTCAGCCGAAACGCGTTGTGTTTGGATTAAATTGATTTTTTCTTTCTCTTGAAACCTGAGTGTGCAAGTCTGCCCACAAACACATATATACATGTTTAGTGTTTAATATTAATGGAATGTATTTAATTTAAATGGTTTTAAATTATATTTTAGAATATTTAGAATATTTGACATTAACTACTTTAACTTCTATAATTTAAAAGAAATGATATTTTTGTATATTTGTGGATAAAATTAGTGTCAATTATATTTTTTCTTATGTAGATGTGCCTGACATTGTCGTAAACGATATTTTTAACACAATATTTTTTTGAGGATATTGTTTACCACAATATTGTGTCAGGGATCCCCAGGATTTCTGTAAAACATTCCAAAGGGAAAACATGAGTGCTGGGCATGGCAAAAAAACGTACAGTCCAAGGTGTATTGGGAGAGTAGTTTGAGGACTGACAGTATGGCCTTTGTATAAATTATATGTATGTTTTGAGGAATACACATTTAAATAGATGTGCACTGAAAACTTCTGGCCGTCTTATCCTAGAATATACGATTTTCATATTCCAACCTTAGGACTTCAGTTCCTTTTGTAGTAATGCATGGGGAAAAGATAACATAGGAACTCTGTCAATCAAATTAGGAAATGACTGTGTTGAATACTGTCCACTGGATAGTAGAATAATGTTTACATGCATTAACTGCTCCCTGACACATTCCATAATGCCATGACACAAAACAGTCTCTCCATACCAAACGAATATAATTGTATAATAATTGTACTGAAAAGGTGATGCCCAACACATAGGAGGCTAATCACTGCAAACAATACCACCGAGTACATCTGTCTCAATGTATATACGAGGATTTTTGTAAAACAATCCCAGCTGGGGAAAACCGGAGTGTGGGTCAAGGTCAAAAAGGTCTTAAAGTTCAGGGTGGATTGGTAGAGTAGTTTAGGACTGACAGCATCCCCTTTCTATAAATTTGTATGTGTGCTTTGAGTAACACACAAATAAATGGATGTGCACTGAACTCAAGTTGGTCTTTTATTACTGGAATATAAGATATTTATATTCCACCCTTAAGAGTTCAGTATGTTTTGGTAATACATAGAAAAAAACGAACTTAGTTACTGTGCCGATAAAAACAGGAAATAATTTGAGATTGTGTACAATAGTATAGGAGGGATAGGAGGATAATATTTGCGTATATCTTCAACCATTAAAGCATTCATTTGTCTTCAAATTAGAGACAATTGGAAACAAATTAGTGCCAGAAACACTGATACCTCACTGAAAACACAAACATTAGGCCATGAAAAGGTTCTTCTTAAAACAAGGTACAAGATCAGACAACACACGGACAGGAAAACAATAGGTGTCCTATTGTTGCTAAAGAACTATCGAACTACAGACAAAACCCACACCTAGCATTCTTTCAAAAGAAAAGAGTCAGCAATTATCAAACTTCCAGAGTCAATCAAGACAAAATGCTTTATACCCTACTACTGATCTTGTTGCAAACAGGCAGGCTTCTTTTTATGCTCTCAGTTAAGATAAGAGCAATTATTGTCTTCCCCTACTACTTTACATCCAAAAGCTTAATATAACTAAACATCAACCCTTTGTCCACATCCTGCCAACACGCAAAAGAATTAGTAAATCTATATGCTAGAAATGGGGTCTCTAGTTGACAGGGGTATGTACCTAGTCCAAGTAGGGACCACCACTCTAGTTAGTGTAAATCAAATACACTCTAAAAGATAACCTATGCTAACCTTCTGGTAGCTCAGCACAGAGCAGTCAGGCTTCTCTAAAGAAGCACTGTATAAAGAATTTGTGCAACACCCACATACAACAACACAATGAAAACACCATAAAAGAACTCCACGCATGTTTAGAAACACAGAAAATACTTTTTTTATATAAATCAAGACCAAAATGTCAAAACCTAATAAGTGCACATTGTTGTATGAATTTTGGAATAATAAAAGAGTTGTAGCGCTTAGAAGCAAATAAACCTTTTGGGGTTAATTGAGGTCACATTAGAGGGGGCAAAGTCAACAGTTTAAGCCAACCGCAATGGAACACTGACCAAATACAGGGGCCACGCAGGCTCAGAGTACCTTGATCCTGGCTGCAAACATGAGATGCGTCAATTCTCCTCAAGCAATGCTGGTGATTCATCTGTTCCAAAGGAAAAGGATAAGCACTGGTGGTGCGATGCACGGACTCTGAAGCCGAATCACCAGGTTTTTCCACGCCATAAATGGATGCGCCAATCTTCCTTCAGCAGTGGTGGAGATGCAGTGGTTCCAATGCAGCAACAATGTGATGGTGAAGCGGTGCTTCTGAATGTAATGCACTGGTTCTGCTCCCTCAACAGGGTTGATACATTGGTTGCCACTTCCAGGAAGCAGGAGATGCATCAATTTCCCTGGCGCAAGTCTTTAGGTCCACTTCCAGTAAACCAGGCACAGGAGCAGGGTTAAAGACTTTGATATCCCTAACTCTCTAGCAACAGGAGGCAAGCCACCAAGCCCTTCAAAATCATTTATGGTGTGAGGCAGAGCCCAGCTCTCCCTCAGCAGCGTTAAAATGCAACAGGTCAGCACAGCAGAGAAGCAGTCCTTCCAGGTCAGTAGTCCAGCAGAGCAATAGTCCTTGGGGCAGCACAGCAGTTCTTCTGACAGAGTCCAGTTGTAGGTATAAAAGTGTCTGATTTGGTGGGGTCAGAGATCCAGTACTTATACACAAATGTGCCTTTAAAGGGGGATGACTTCAAAGAAAGGTCTTTGAAGTGCACAAGTGTTCTTTCAACCTCAGCCCTGGCTCTAGACTACCAGTAGGCAGTAATCAGCCCTTAGTGTGAGGACAGGCACAGCCTATTTAGGTATAGGTGTCTTTCCCTCCTACCCTTCATGCCCATGAAGAGCTGTCAGAATGCAGATAAATGTGGATGAGCACTCAGACACATCTGACCTTCTTGTGCTTGTGGCTGTCTAGAGAGAATGCACAAAGTGTAGCTGTCACCCACCCCAGAGGTGCACTGGAGACAGGCTGCAGGCACAGAGAGTTGTAAGAGCAGAGAAATGCCCACTTTCTGAAAGGGGCATTACTAAAATAGTAATGTTAAAACTGAGATTACCAGTAAAGAGGATTTGTCATCACCATTCCAAAGATATGAAACATGAAACAGCTTCTCCTTTCTAATCCTGTATTAAAACTTGAAAGTGTATCAAGGAATTCCCAATGTTAACCTACGACAGAGGTAGGCCTCACAGTAGTGAAAAATGACTTTGGGAGTTTTTCACTATGAGGACATGTATAACTTTAAAGCAATGTCCAACGTTTTACTTACAGAGCACCCTGCCATATGATCCACTTAGAACCTAATTTAGGGGTAACATATGTGTAATAAAAAGGGAGATTAAGGCTTAACCAAGGGTTTTAAATGCCAAGTCAAAGTGGCAGTATGAATGAATACACAGGTTCTGCATTGGCAGGTTGAGACATGTTTAAAGTGCTATTTCAGTGGGTGCCGCAATAAGTGCTCAGACCCAATAGTAGCATTTCATTTGCAGGTCCTGGGTATATGGTATTCCATTTTACAAGGGACTTACAAGTACATTAAATGTGCCAGTTGGTTATACACCAATGTTGCCATGCTAAGGAGAGAAGCACAGGCCCTTTTGCACTAATCAGCAGTGGTAAAGTGCTCAGAGTCCTAAGGCCAACAAAAAAGAATCAGCAAAAATAAGAGGCAAACAGACAAAAAACTTTGGGGGAAGACCGCCCTACGGATCACAGATCTAACACTATAGTTCACCAATGTTGCCAAACTATAAATTAGAAACCAACATAAGTGAACACCTCGGTGTTTAGCCGTGGCCAGTGACATGCAGTGCATCACAATAATAAAAGCTACCCATCATCAACTGCACATGGAACTGCAAGGAGTCCCCTTTGCCAATCACACAATTAAGATTTACCCATAAGCAGATGTCCCCCAATCTCAAATGAGAGTCTGCACGATCAAGGACATCGACCACCGCAAAGTTTGTGTCGCATCATTCAAATTAAAGTTGTGAGGTACCTTTCTGAAACTGGATCAACTCTGAATATATCCACGTTGCTGTCAGTGCCAGGGAAACTCAAAAACTCAAAAATTAAGACTGACTATAAAAGACAAAACTGGTTGGATTCGGACAACTGCTCCAGATGAACACGTTATTTAGATCTATTATCAACTCAGACCTTGCTAATCTAAATTGTAAAAGTAAGACAGACAATTGGAATCAACTCTCACTTTTGTGCTCTTTTCCACTTTAACCCCGCTAATGAATGTCCTACGTGCCACAACACATTTCAATAAAGAAATAAGTATTACCGCATCACATGATAGGCCTACACTGCTTGGCATCCATGGCGCAAAATTTTTAAGAACACCTTCATCAGGTGGAAAGGAGGTGTGAAAATGCCCAATCCTAAATACCCATAAATCTTAACATGTCTTGCTGGTGAACTATGTTTTAGCTCCATTAAGCTGTTGTTAGCTCTCTAAACATCAAGGCGCACGCACACATGCATACATACACACACACAGTACCTCTCTATTACGTAGGGACACTAAATTAATTTTGCAAGGCATTTTAGAGTTATAATGCTCATAATTTGTACATATTATGTTGTGATATTTTGGTGATATTTAAAGATAATGATGTGCATATAATACTTTAAGGTCAATCTTTTTATGATGAAGACAATAACTTACATTGACATTTTGATGTCATTTGATGCTTTATTGCTCATGTTGTGTGTTATCCCATGCTAATTTAAGAGTACTTCACACTCAATTTATGTGACACTCTATTTAGTTTTTATTTAACATTTCATGATTTTAGCTACTTAATGCACCCTCTTACAAACTAGTAAGTTTCTAATCCTGTGATAATCCCAGTAGGTGAGGTAACAGGATTTATAGGTCAACTAGGATTAACAGATTCATTACTCACTCTGCAGATTGAGGAGTATTTCATCTGGAGACTTGCTTGCTGAAAACATTTGACACCTTCAGGTGATTTACTGAGACAAAATATGCACGGGGTGGTGCAAATAAGCTGATTCATGCACTTTAATCATACACATGCTGTAATGAAGTTAATTTCTACCACTTGCCCTTGGTATCGGTAAGTCTTTGGATGATTGGGGTGAGGACAAGTGGAAAAGCATCTGATCTGTAATGGGCCATTAAAGAGAATTTTTGCACTTGTGAGTTCTGTATTTTTCTGTGTAAAGCACACTAAAGCCTTTTAAAAAAAATCTATTTATTGAATTTGTGATATATAGTACAGCTATTACAAGCATGATCGTATTAATGCTTCAAGTTACAGTTTTTATATTGGGTCCAACCCGCTCCCAATTCAGTGCACCAACAGATCAATTGCACATTCAAACTCAAAATAATTATGAGTTAGTATTTCACTCTTGATTGCGTTAAGAGGAGGAGATAGAGAGAAGAAGAAGAAAGAACAGTAAAGGGAGAGGAAGTCACCTTGGGGAAGCGTATGGAGTTTTATTAGTCGCTATAGTGAGAGATGGAGCAGGGGGAAAATCAGCCTGGGGGGTAAGAGATTGAGTTCTTGATCTTATATTGCGATAGGGGAGAGCAGTGTGAGGCACGTGAAACCTGTGTATCCCTGTGTGTTGTAGTTGGGTTGGGTGCCCAAATTTCTACGTTTCTGCGTTTCTTCAGTGTCTGGGTGAATAATTCTGCTGTCATCGTGATATTGTTAGCCTAATCGGGAGATAAACATATGATCTGGTTTGAAGGTGTGCATGTGGTTCAGGGTGGGCGGGTGTCATCTTTCTCTTTCAGCTGTTCTGTGAGGGATTCCCATACTCCTATTCCTTTGATCACCACTCCCCTATCGCTTAATGTGTGTAGTGCTTGCGTCTCCGCTGTGGCCCATCTCAGTAAGTCTAATGTCCAGTTGCATAAGCTAGGGGTGCTTGGTGATTTCCACTGTGTTGCAATAAGACGTTTACATATAATGAACGCTAAGTCTGCGCATCTGTGTTTTTGTTTGTCTTTGCTGCTTCTTTTGCGTATATCCAGGATGCAGGATTCGCGGGTGGGGGACAGAGGTAACCCGGTCCAAGTCATGGTTTGTTTGGTAATGTCTTGCCATATTTGGGACAACGGTGTGCAGTCCCACGTCATGTGATAAAAATCGGTTGCATCTTGGACAGTAGTGTCCAGTTTGCAGGAACATTCGTTGTATCCTGGCTGGTGTTAAGTATGTTTGGTGTAGATAATTGAGTTGCGTGTACCAGAAGTGAGCATTGCGTGATATCTCACGTGTGGTTGCGAGTGCCATGGACCATGCTTGCTCAGATATGGGTGTATGCAAGGCCTTTTCCCATTTGGCCTTTTCCTGTGGTTGTTCTACTTCTGGGTTGGGTTGTAAGAACTTATACTGCCAGGAAATATCTGATTGTGTTCCTGAGCCCTGGAGTAGTTCATGTAAGACCGGCGACGTTTGTGGTTCTTTGTTACTATTTCTCCATGCGTTCCGTATCAGCCGTTGTAGCACTCCGTATACAATGAATTCGCGACTGCCCGGACTGTGCGCTTCTGCTAACGTCTCATACGAGAGGAGCTGTCCCTCCAAGAAGAGGTCTCCTACTGTATGGATGCCTTTTGTGATCCAGGATGACAGGTCTAATGTTCTGCGTAGTTTGTCTGCTCCCGGTATGGCCTGTAGTGGTATTTTGGGTGAATATAATGGGGTGCTTACTCTTGTATCTACATACCAGCGCCAAATACCTTCGGCTGTTTTTATCGATATGTTATTGTGTTGTGGGGTAATCTCGCAACCGAGAAGCAATTTCAGTACATCTTAATGCCCTACGCTTGTGCTCAAAGTGCCATTTTCTGGGCCAAGAGGATCTTTCAGCCAGGTCAAGACCCAGTGTATTTGCGCTGCTGCGTAATATGTTTCAAACTGTGGTGTACCTATCCCTCCCCTCTCCAGAGGGAGGTAGATTTTGGCCAGGGCCACTCAATGGCATTTCCCACCCCATATCAAGTCGGTCAGTATTCTTGTTAAGTGTGTGAAAAAAGAATTTGGCAGTACCAGCGGTAGTGCGGTAAAATAATATAGCAGTTGAGGAAGGACTATCATCTTGGCCACTGCCACTCTGCCCATGGGCGAGAATGGCAAGGAGCACCAAAAGGGCAGTGAACTTTTTACGGATCTTATTGCCCGTTCTAGATTCCCTTCTTTTAAGTATGCTTCATCATGATATATGTGCACACCTAAATATTGTGAATAAAGTGGTGTTTCTCCACTGTCGGCCAAGTGTGGAATTTGTGTTGTCTTGTGAGTCCAATGGTGGTCGCATTGGGAATAGGCATGATTTTGCCCAATTCACATGTAGCCCAGACAGCTCCCCAAAAGAATTAAAAAACTGTAGTAGATCTGGTATGGGTTCAAGATTGTTACGAAGAAATATTAAAGCGTCGTCCGCGTACAGGGAAACGATGCAATGGCTGTTACAGTCGGGGATACCCCAGTGTGTTGCTTCGCTACGCAATCTGGCTGTGAGAGGTTCTATTGCGAGTGCAAAAAGGAGTGGCGATAAGGGGCATCCCTGTCAGGTACCTCGCCCTATCGTGAACTCCTCGGATATAGTCACACCTGTCTTGACTCGTGCCTTTTGGTCAGCATACAGGGTGGATATCCAACGCGTGAACACCCTGCCAGATCCCATTTCCTTTAGTGTGGCCATCAAGAGTGGCCATCCCAGTGTGTCGAACGCTATCTCGACATCTAGGGACACCGCAGCCCTGGAGTTGTCCGTGCCTGGAGTCTTAGCTATTAAACGCAACAGGTCTTTGGTATTAATAAAGGTGTTGCGTCCTGGTATAAATCCGGATTGGTCTGGGTGAATTAAGGTGGATATTATTGGGAGGAGGCAGTCCACCAGTACCTTTCCTAATATTTTACACCCTGTGTTCAATAATGATAACGGGCAACATGAGTGGACATCAAGAGTGTCCCTGTCTTTCTTGTGGAGGACAATGATTAATGCCTCACGTAGAGAATCAGGTAGTTATCCTACAGTATATGCTTCCTGTATCATAGCTAGATAAGGGGTCAGTGTTTGGGTCGAGAAAGTTTGATAGTACTCGACTGGGAGCCCATCTCTCCCTGGTGCCTTATTGCGAGCTAGCTGTTGTAGGGCTTGCTTTATTTCTTCTATACCTATGGGTTTGTCCAATTCTAATATTTGGTCTGTTGTTAAACGAGACAGTGGAGAGAGCTTGAAAAAGTCTTTTAGCTGTTCAGGCGGCGGGGAATGGCCTGCCTTGTACAGGTTATCGTAATAGTGTCTAAAGGTTTCATTGATCTCTGTCAGTGTATTAACTATTTTACCCGTATCAAGGCGAATGGCATTTATGGGAGCGTGTTTGTGTTCTCCTTTCACTAGCCAAGCTAACATTCTGCTGGAACGGTCCCCTTCCATGTGTAGTTGCTTTGTGTTGTGGCGGTAATCGAATTTCCTCAAGTGAGATTCAATTTCGTTCCATTGTTTTTGCAAGTTAGAGACGTCACTACTAGTATCGTCATGTAATGCTGCGTTACATTCTGCTTTGCGTTTGCTCCTCTCTATATCACGTAATTCTGAGGTCAGTGTGCGCTTAACTCCGCTTGCTATTGTCATGCACATGCCTCTCGTTACTACCTTATGTCCGTCCCACTCGGTAGCACGCGTTGCCGTTGACCCTGTGTTGATTTTAAAGTAGGATTCAATACTTTCTGCTATTTCTTTATGGAAGGGGGGATCCTGTAGCAGTGTGGGCTGTAGACGCCATGTGGGGATGCATGTGTGTTGTCTGCCCCATCGTAGTGTGGCTACCAGGGGGCAGTGATCTGATAGGGTATTAGCCATAATGGAGGCGTTACGGATTAGGTGTGTGATTGTATCCGTACTCAACATTAAGTCAATGCGCGTGTGTAATAGATGTACTGGGGAATAGAATGATTACTCTCTGATTGTGGGATGTAGCTCCCTCCTTACAGCGTGTAATCTCCTCTCCGAGATCCAGGATCTTAATGTCTGAGATATTCTCTTGCTATGTGTATTCTCCAGGGTGGATGGGATCTATCTAATGACACATCTGGAACACCATTAAAGTCCCCGCCCCATATTATGGGTGTTGGCAGGTCATGTGATAGCAGTTTAGATGTGGCTTTATAGAACTCGCCTTGATCTGTGTTGGGTGCGTAAATGCTGGCTATAGCTAATTTTCTGCTGTGTAGTTCGCCGTTCAGGTAGACGTGCCTGTCGTCTGTGTCTATGTGTGTAGGATTAGCTAGGATTGGGACCCCGGGAGCGATCCAAATTAGAACCCCCGTTTGTATAGGTAGATGTTTTGGTGCCGTATATTGATCCCTTCCACTTTTTGTTGATAGTGTGTAGCTTGTGTGCGGATAAGTGTGTTTCCTGAAGTATGGCAATATGTATATTATGTCTTTTGAGATAGGCATATATTCTGCTGCTTTTATTTATGTTCGCCATTGCTCTTACGTTCCATGTTATTATGTTATAAGACGTCATTGTATTTTGTTATTGTGTGTTGAGTGGGGCACCCTTTGAGTATAATTTCAGCGTGTCCCGACATCCATCCACCCAGATCCCCCATCGCTATTAACCAACAGGAGCGTCTGAGTCTATGATGTGGTGGTGACAGAATTGGGCGAAAGAAAAAAGGAAGAAAAGGAAAGGGAAAACAATTTGCTAATATAAAAATTAACCGGGCACAACTGGTGCCAACTTGAATGTTATTTTGATTGAGGTCCATGCGGTAACCCATTTGGGTTAAGGGGGGAGGCTGGGGTGAAGGTGGAGGCGGCTCACAAGATCGGCCAATACGAATGTGTGCATTTCCTTTACACACATTCCTGTTTCTGGGGTGAAGTTACGCTGTCTGTAGTGTGTGAATGTCAGAGCATCACCATTTGAGCATGACGTCCGAAAGAGCCGGTGGGTGCATGCAAATCGACCAATGTGTGTGATCACACTTATTATTGGCCCAGATAAGTTTAAAGTGGCATTCGTTGATGGTCCCGCAGTGTAGCATTCAGAGAGTCTGTGTTATTTTAGTGGTTGCTTTCGTCGTCTCTAGAGGTCATCAGCAGTGCGCGGCGTGAGCGTCGGGCATGGGATCATAGGCGATGAAGGGGGACTGCTGCAGCTTCCCGGTGAGTCTGAGCCTGTCATACTGGGATCATTGTGAATTGTTGTGCATAGAGCTGAGAACATATTAGTGTCTTTTATGGCTTGTATTTGTTCGGCCTCTGCTTGTAATTTAGATGGGCGTGATACAGATCCGAAGCCCGTTCTTCTCTTCTTGCGGGAGCGTTGGGTATGCCAGTCTTTTTGCTCGACCTGTTCTGTGACGGGGTCCACGAATCCCTTTGCATGCAGCCATGTCCACACATCCTTTGAGGTCGGGAAGATGTGGGTCCTATCGCCGTCTACTATGCATTATCTGGCTGGAAACATGAGGGAGTAAGGTATCTTTTTGTCTCGTAGTATTTGTTTGGCTTTGGTGAATGTGGTGCGTTTACGTTGTACTTCCAGCGTGTAGTCCGGGTAGGCTGTTATTTTCGCGTTCTCCATGGCAATAGGACCCGAGGTCCGGAATTCCCTTAGAATTTAGTCTCTGTCTAATTCAGAAACCGCACTATCAGTGGTTGGGGGGAGCTCCTGGTCGCGGTGGACCACCCGGTATCCGGTGAGCCCGCTCCACCGACAACAGAGGTGAAGTACGGATTCCTTTAGCCAACTTTCTAGAAATATTTCTGCTTCTGGTAATTCGATTCGTTCCAGGAACCCTAAAAATCCGATGTTGTTTCGGCGTGAGCGGCCCTCTGCGTCCTCAGTTCGTTTTTGCAACATTATTATCTCAGTTTCTTGACGCTGGAGTTGAGCTTTGAGGTCCTTGACGTTGGGGTGAATCGTTTAGATAGTTGCCTCATTAGTGGGTACCCTATCTGCCACCTTGCAGTGTCTGTTCTGAGAATATTGACTTCCATTGTCACCGAGTCTATTTTTGCTTCCAGTGAAGTTTTGGTGTCCAGTACAGCTTGCTAGACTTTATCGAATTTTATGGAGTGGGTAGCCAGGGTTTCAGTTACTTTGTGTAGGACAACAGCTGTGGCGCCCATATTTGTCTGTGGTGGCGGGGTCTTGGTGCCTGTCTCAGATTGTCCTCTCAGGGGCTTTGGTTTAACCATGGTTTACTTGTGCCCTCTTTTTTTTTTTTTTCCTTTTACCCCTCTATTTTCATCTGTCCAGTAGAGCGGGTTATATTGCTGTGCCCCGTGTGCAATGCCTGTAGGTGAGTAATACATTTCTTTCCCTTCATTTAGCCTAGCTGCTGTATGCTATTGTAGGGTATTCATGCCTCAATTGGATTTGGCGTTGCTCGCATTCAGCTCCGCGCACAGTGGGCATTTAGCAAAGGCCATTCCAAAGTGTCCGCCAGGACCAAGCACGTCCAGACTGGCGCATATGGTTAGATCGTTTTCTGGTTTCCATAGTTTGTTTTTTCTGGGGGTGCTATGCTGTAATTAGGGTGTTTCCTGGTTTTGCGCCTCTTTAGGCTTCAGCGTAATTGTCTTTTGCCATGCGCTTTATGTTCGTAGCCCTGGCTCGATGTTTCCTCATACCCCGCCCGTGTACTGCGGTGTCCCAGCTCCCTTACCGACGGGGCATGGGCTCTTCTACTTGGATCCCGTGCCGTTAAAAACTGTGTGTGTGCTCTGGGTAATTTTTGTTAGTGCCCGCAATCGCCTGCTCCCCACGGAGGCTGCCTCAAAGAGGAGACCTCCGCGGCCCACCACTCCTTCCGCGGCGATTCTCCTCACCTCTGCTAATCCGTGGGCTTCACCACGTCCCCACGGGGCCGGGCCCGGTATCGCCCACAGTCTTGCTTCTCCCCGTAATGGCTATTTTATGGGGGATTCGCCCGTGGCCCACCACTCCCGTTGTGGCAATCCTCCTTACTTTTTCTTCTGGGTCTGGAGCACCGTCTCCTTGGGCCTCGTCGCGCTTTGGTGGTGTCGGGACCGATAGTGCTACCTTTTTGCACCTGAGTAAACAGTTCTAGTATTACAGACAGCAATAAAGCCTTAAAGTATTTATACATTTCTAAGGGGATTTCATCCGTTCCAATGGTTTTTCCAGTAGGAAGTCCCTGGATTGCCTCTTCAAGTTCATCCATGCTGATTCCGTCCTCCAATGCCTCCTGTTCCCCCTTTGTGAGCTTACCTATCTCTATAGTACTTAAACACCCATACATTAATACATCTGAAAAACCTCCCTAATACCTTCAGGATCTGAGATAATCCGTCCATGTCGGTCTTTAATTTCTCTAATAATACTAGCGGCCGCCTTATGGAATGCCCGTACTGCCAATAAGCGGCCCGCCTTCTCACTGTATTCATAGCATTCAGAGCGCCTTGAGAGGTATTTTTTTGCCACTTTTTTTATACTATATGTATACAGACCAATGTTCCCTGGGATGAACAGGTAGATGTCCCCAACGAGGAGGAGGATGACAATCATGCAGCACATTTAGAGCAGGAACTGCAAAACACTGTTGCAAGAGTTTGCAGGAGACTATGAATTGTACCCAACCTCTACACATAGTCACTGTACAAATATTATCACTTTGTAAATATCAGCAATAAATTACTTTGCACCAAAATGTCCACAGTCTACTCGTACTCCACTACATATACCATTGGAAAGTTACTCATACCTCAGAGAGCAGGAAAGAAACACAATGATTACAAGTATGGCTGCAACATAGTTTGTAATGTAAGAGGGTCTAGTGCCTCCATGTCACACATCAGTGTCACATAACTCATGGCAATGTGGCTCTCGAAGGCCTAGATCCATGCACTGCAAAATATAATGTGTCATTAAGTGGGCAATGTGCAAAATTCCAGCCCTTTCCCCACATCTTCCCCACACCTGGCAGGATGTATGCAAGGGGGGCATCCATGAGGTAGGGTCTGTTATCAAATGGTGCTTGAGTAATGTAGGAACTGAATGTGTCACATCTCAGGCAGATTGCTGCTATGCCAGCACTGTGCACATGTGACAAGGGGGGACACAATTGGTAACAATGGACCTTCATTAACTGTTTAGGGTTAGTAACCAACGTTAGAGCCTAAGGCTCCACTGTATATCAATTGGCTTACATACTGGCACTGCCTTTGAGCCCATCCCTGCCACATGGTGTGCTGTACCTCAAATATGGCACACACGCCCTTTGGCTATGGAGTACGCTACGGGTTGCTAGACGAATGAGGCAGCAATGGGTGCTGAACCACTCTCCAAACATATGCCCCACTGTCAGGATTTTTTAATAAAATGCGACAATGCACCACCAAATTAATGTCTGGGTGGAATGTAGGAAAGGTGTGTTCCACTCCCTATGTACATTCTATACACACTTGTCACACAAATCTGCTGTCTTGACACATGTCTACAGCAAATCCGGATATGCCTATGAGGACTGATGTACGTGTGTATGGCCTAGGTAGGAAAGGGTTTGCGATTACCAACAATGGTTGACATGTGTCAGCAAGGTAACCTAGTATAGTCTGTATTACACCATCACACACCACATATAAATACACACCTCTCATTGACACTCACATGCCAGAAGAAGAGAAAGTTACCAACAGTGACAACATTCCCTAATATGTCTCGGTCTACAACATGCCAATCAGGTGTGGGGATGTGAAAGTATGTCCAGCAATGTCCAAACATGTCACAGACCCATACAAGAATGTATTGGAGAAGAAGTAGACAGATATGTTGCATGTGGCTAGTAAAGAAAAACAGCAACCAGATGATTTCACATACTAACATCATACACTCATGGAAAAAGTGACATAGGTTGTGGAACGTAGGAATCAGTGCATACCCATGTACAACGAAGGATGTGGATGGACAGCTTAGAGATACCCACAGATACTTGGAGATATAACATGGGGAGGTCAGTTGGAGACAACACAAGTGCTGTGGCAGGAGTAATATCATGTGTTTGTGGAATTCATGTAATCTTGCAAAGCTGGGCAATGGGACACTAACTATCATGTAGGCAATAGTAGAAGATGTAAACGTCTTTAATTTACACAAGCCACACACTGCATCCTGTCCACGTATGACCAGACAATGTTGCTGTAGAAGATGTGTACAAAGTGTAAGCAGCCTAAAGATTGGCAGCAATGTAGGACACAATCTATTCCTAACAAGGTATGTGGTAAAAGATGGAGAAGGTACACACATACACCAATACTGACTGTGCAACACATCAATATCACCATGTGATCACCCAACATATGTACAGAGAGGATGCCTAGGTCAGTACATAACCCACTCATATTTGCTACTACAATAACCTGTTAGTTGCCCATCGCATACTATTCTGACAAGAGGCAGTGACAGATGACATGATCTGTCTCCTCGCTCAGTCCAAATTTACAAGCTACAACAGAGATACAAGCCCCAACCAAGCTGCTCATTGAAGATACTAAGGACATACAATCATGTCTGTCAGACCATGCCAAATGATAAGACATGTCCTACACGTACAAGTAGCCAGTCCTCAGTACATGATAGGGCAAGGCTGACATTGAGTACCCCAGAGGAAAATTGAATTCCCAATCCTTTTGATCATAATTGTGCATGTGTCTCTCTGCAGGGGACTGAGCAGTGCTCTGCTAAAGAGCAATCATGAAGAGGCTAGATCCCTGCCCACAACCCCCTAACCTCATTGCTTAGGCTACATTGACTATTGGCGTATTCAGGGGCCTGATGCATGTGCACAGTGGACTGAGTAGAGTGGAGCACTGTAAACTTTTGCCTAAACATGCAACCATGGGTCACAGTAGTGATGATGACTAGGCTGCCATCTTTGCCTGACTGCAACACTACTGCACAGTGATATGCCATTGTATGTAACAGTCATAACAAACATCATGTGGTCGATTGTGAGTACCTAGTTGGTGGCATGCAAACATATGCCAGATATCTCAGCACACATGTATCACTTAAATGGCACATACCTGGTAATTTGTATTGGAGTTTTAACAACAGGTATCTTTGCACAAAGGTAAATGCTTATCATCATCATTTAACTTTATTTCGGTAAGTAAAAACATACCATAAAAGTACAATACAAGCATCATAAATTGTTAATTTTTTGAATTGGTACAACACTAAAAAATATGAACACAGTAAAAATATAAAAGAGATAATAGAGATTTAAAATTCGAACAAAATGATCACAATATATGTCTCCTAAATTTAGAGTGTACCACACAACAAGGACCCTATGCCCGTAGGTGTTCAATAATACAATAAAACGGTGTCTTAATATTAAAAGTTAAATACTAAAATCAGACATCAAAAAGTCAATTAAAGTGCATACATAGATCTAAAAATTAGCTACCCAGTCTTATTCTTTAAAATTGCTAGTCTTAGCCGCCAGATTGATTCGAGGAATTTTGCCACTGGTAAAACTACCTCAGCAGATGGATCAGATTTAAAAATTCTCTCTAAATGCTTATGTATCACAAGATCATTGTCAGACTCAAATGACCGCCAGATGTTTTCCGACATACGGAAACATGAGTGGCACTGATATGACTACACAGGCATTTGACAAAGTTCAACATGTGTCCATGCAGAAAGATAGATATGTGAGGTTTTATATTCCATGAACACACTGCTGTGGTCATATTTTACAGAAATTACACTAAGTCTTTCCACACACAGCACATACCAACCTCTATTGACATGTTTGTACACCATCTCCTGCATCTAAGATGGATAGGGAACTATATGTCACACGTGTAGCAGAGCATTATAAAGGCTGATCCTAACCACACACCACAGTGTGGACACACATGCACTCACCTTGCCAGGGGTAACGTGATTTCAACCCAGCCATAGCCCACTGCATCCTCTGAGTATGATTTGTCATGGGTATCACATGCATTACCATGTATTGGACACAGCCCATCATATCTACTGTTGCTGGTATAAGTACATTTGTATATCAGACATTACAATGTGGAAGACCCACAAATATGTGTTAGATCACATATGTACACTCCTAGTACACATGTGGTAACATATATGTGGACAAAGTCTAGCTACACATACACATATGCACACAGTATCAATCATTGCACTAATCACACACATATACAAACATGTTGGTAACACAAACCGATGTTACCACATTGATATGAACAGACATACACACAAGGTAGACATTTCATACTGACTACATACATGCATTGCCCCTGTGATTTAGGTGGTCATTATGAACATGGAGGTAAACACCGCCCGCCGGCAGTGGCGGTAACTACCGCCAACAGGCTGGTGGTCCGGCCCGCCTAAAAATAAGCCAATGAGACACAAGTAGCGGTCCATCCACACACCGCCATCTTTGTAGTCCCGACGAGGAAAAAGGAGGTCGCCCACAGGCCGGCGGAAAGGCCCTACCCACTCAACAAATAATGAAACACCAGACCGCCAGCAGTTCCGGGGCAGGAACCACCGCCAGGCAAAGGATGCTGGAAATGAACAATATGAAAGGAAACACTCACCGGAGGCACACAGAAAAAACCGTGCCAGACACGGTGCGAAAGTTGGAAATTTTTTGGAGGTGAAGGGGGTTTGGGCTTGCCCTTGGAAGGAGGGGGAGTGGGCTTGGACCGGGGGGTGGCAGAGGGACCTGGGGCAACTCAGGGCCTTTCACCCCCTGGGGAAGGGGCACAGGAATGGGAAGGGCAGTCTTGGGCGGACTTGGAAAAATAAGGAGTGGACTGGGCAAAGACATGGGCACGTTTAGGCACAAAATGGGGTGGACCAGAGGCTGACACACTGGGGGAAGTGGATGTTGTTGTGTGTGTGTTTGTATGTTGGGTGTGTGCATGTCTGTGGTGGGAAGTGTGGTCCTTGTGCTTGTCAGTCTGCTTCTTTTGTGTTGATCTGTGTGCATGGCTATATGTATGTGTGCTTGGGATGGGTGAAGGGAGTGGGGTTCCGGGAGGGGTAGAGGTGGTGGGAGGGGAGACGGAAAGACCAGGGTAACTGGCTGCCATCAAAGAGGAGGCCCGACATGGCACCCTGAATGCTTTCCAGGTATCAATTGCATTGCTGCATCTGGGATGCTAGCCCCTGGATGGCATTCACGATGGTTGTCTACCCTACAGAGATGGTCCTCAGGAGGTCAATATACTCCTCTGTGAGGGCAGCAGGGCTGACTGAGGCAGGGGATGCGGTGACTGGGGCAAAAGAAATGCCCACCCTCCATGGTGAGTGAGCACTGGCGACTGGGGGAACAACTGGGAGGGCGGCGATGGTATGGGGGGTGGTGGAAAATGATAAAGAATGGGGGGGCCCAGTAGGGTCTGCCACCACCAGGGAGCTGCCATTGGAGGAGGTATCAGAGTGACTACCTCGAGTGGTAATTGACTCCCCCGTGGTACTCCCCTCTCCTTCCAACCCACTGGTCCCCATGGCGTCGGTCGACTCTGCCTCCTTGGAACCGTGGGCTGCTGCACCCAGTCACCAGTGACTCAGCTCCCTCGCTAGATGATGCTAATGTACACAAAGGACACAAGAGCACAGGGGTGGGGAAACAAAACAAGGAAGAAATATGTCAAATCCTGAATATATGTACATTCTGGTTCACACACACTCCCATCCAGGTCATGCACGTACCCTCAGCACAGACAACGTACATAGTGAATGTGCCCCTGACTAGTGGGCATGACTCCAGAATACACCAAATAACCTTCATAAAACACAACCCTCATATACCGTGTGAAGTACACCCATGAGAGGCCATGCCCAGCAAATGCACTTACAAGTACATAAGGCCACAATGAATACCAGATGACACATAGGGGACTCCTCATAGGCCATTAGAGGCTGCCAAAACAAGCCCTTATACCATCCCAAGGACTTGGAGGGGTCAGGACTGCAGGGACACACCTGTCTAAGTGCCTGGCACTACAATGCATACATCCCATAGCACCCAAATACATCCATCAAAGTGGTATCACATCAGTGTTGGTATTCACCCCCTTGAAGCTGCTATGCTGCCTTCAAGTATCCATCCTGATCCGAATAGGCCACCGCCAGTATGCTGGACATTAGGGGGGGTCAGGGTCCTATGGGCACCCCTTCCTCGTTGGGAGGCCTTCCTCAGCTGGGCCTCTCTGGTCTTCCGGGCCTAGCGCTTTAGGTTCTCCCACCGCTTCCTGCAGTGGGTGCTCCACTAGTTGAAGACCCCCGGGGTCCTCACTTCCTTGGCGATGGCTTGCCACAGGCCTTTCTTTTGATGGGCGCTGACCTGCATGGGACACACAGAGCAAAGAAACAGACGTCAGTATGTGTGCACCGAATACAAATGCCATGTCGTTCCATATGGAACTGCCATTGTTGACATGCATGTTGTGAACTCACAGGCAGAACATGCCAGACAAACTAGGGCTGGTCAGTCACACATCGAACCCACATGCATACAGGCATCCGCCACACTCACACACATCTAAGGATGCCGGATGCCAACTCACCTGCTCCTCTGGTCGCCCATACAACTTCACATACAGGGGTAGGAGCCCGTCCACCAGCTTCTCAAGCTCCTCTGTGGTGAAGGTTGGGGCCCATTCCCCTGTAACCTGTGCCATTTCAGGGACCAGAGTCAGGACACAGCAGCACACGCAGAGGAGTACTAGCCTTCACGGGAATCAGGAGTCAAGCGTCAAGGGTGCGACAAAATGGGGTAGGTAGTGCAGAGGTGTGCTCTGTCACCACTAGCGGTGATCATGATTGGCCCAGGGTCCCCACTGTCAACCATGTAATCCAATGATCAGGTGCACAGTGGTGAACACTGCCTTCCACCATGACGAATAACGCCAGTGGAATGAAGTCACTTCCACTCTCTCATACCTGGATGGCAGGAGGCTGCCATTTTACTACCACCACGTCTTCATAACCTGGCCAGGGGCCTCATCAAGGGCCCCAATCTCTCTCCCCTTCGTTGCTTGCTGACATCATTTTATAATCCTCACATGACCCATCTTTGGAAGTGTGTCCACACTGTGATGCCATTATGACAGAGTTAAATCAGCCCACATTTGCATGATGGTGTAGCTCTTTCTTCCTGTTTATGTGTGTTACCTACGTGTTGCAGTTTGGAAAACAAAAGTGACATCATGGGATGCAAGTGTAAGTTTACACTCAGAATGTGTTCTTTCTTCCCCCATAGGTACAGGCCCATGTGGCGTCTGAGGGCCCCATCTGTATACAGAACCCTGGTAGATGTGGAAACTATGGAGGAACGTCACATCATTATCACCTACAGTCTCAATAGAGCTACAATCCATGACCTCTGTGCATTAATGTATCCTGTTATGAAACCGGCAAATCGAAATCAGAATGCCATCCCTACAACTGTGCAAGTGATATCTGTGCTCCATTTTTTGGCTACGGGCTTATTTCAGGTGACAGTGGGCATGGCTGCAGGGGTCTCACAGCCAATGTTCAGCCAAATCCTGTCCAGATTCCTGGATGCCTACGTTCAACACTTGCAAACATATGTGCAGTTTCCCAAAGGGCTGAACTCCCCGGCATCAAATCTGAATTTTATGCCTTTGCCAATATCCCCCATGTGATAAGTGCAATTGATGGAACCCACATAGCTCTCATACCCCCCAGGAGTGAACAGGTGTATAGGAATCGTAAGAACTATCACTCCATGAATGTACAATTTGTGTGTACTGCTGATCAGTACATATCACATGTCAATGCTAGGTTCCCAGGCTCAGTAAATGATTCATTTGTCCTGAGAAACAGAAGTGTGCTACACATGATGGAACAACCACAAGGGGAGAGAGTTTGGCTCATAGGTGAGTGTGTATAACACTGGCTAGTTCATTGCTGACACCCAGGCTGTATGCAAGTAAAGGCAGTTTGTTCAAGTCCTCTTTTGTCCACCTTTGCAGGGGATTCTGACTACCCCAGCTTGCAATGGCTTCTGACACCAGTGAGGAATCCCAGGACAGATCCAGAGAGGAATTATAATGAGGCCCATTGGCGTACTAAGAGGGTGATTGAGCGCACAATAGGTCTCCTGAAGGCTAGATTTTGTTGCCTTTATCTCTCTGGGAGATCCCTGTGCTATGTCCCTGACAAGGTGTGTAAGATAGTGTTGGCATCCTGCATGCTGCACAACTTGGCTGTTAGGAAAGCTATCCCCCTTCTGGAATAGAAGGGTGCTGTCCAACCAGCCCTGCAACCTCAGAGAGGAGATGAGAGTGATGGTGAGGAAGAGGGGGAAGATCTCAACTCTATGACCCAGCTAATCTGCCTATACTTCCAGTGACTCTACGGTACTGTTCAATGATGCTGATGTCTTCACTGCATACTTACAGTCTGACTCATGTAATAAGTACTGTGGTGTCTTTTGTCTGTGACAGTGCTAAATGATGACTGAAGTGGCACGTGCAAGGGGACCGAATATTAGGTACAGTGTGACATACTTCAGACACTACAGTTTGTTGAATCCCCTCCAGCAATAAAGGTGTGATTGTGATATTAACTGGCTAATGCATACACACTCATAATTCATATCTCATATTGACGAGGGACATGCAATTTGGGTGCATAGGTGTATTTATTGAATGGTAAAATATATATAGGTGTTGGGACAGTAAAAAAGAGAGTGGGCCCATGGTGCAAATACATGCTCAGCTACATATGCTCAGCTGTTAGTAGCACTGTGTTTTGGTCCATGTGTCCATTGGAAGATGGTGTGATGGCAGTGGCATGTCAACGAGGTAGCTAAATGGCACACAAGGGAGACAGTTCAGGGCATTGTCACTTCCTGGCGTTTGGCTTGGTCTTGTCTGATGTTCCAGAGGTATACCTGGGTCTGAGGGCATGTTTGTAAAAGTGCAGCTGGGCTGCAGGGGTAGGGGTGCTGGTTACCTGTGTGTCTTCTAACAGTGCCACCAGTCCAGTAGCTGCTGCGGATGTAGATGGCAGGGCAGTGTCCTAGCTAGTGGGTGGGGCTTGCAGGTGGGTGGAGGACTCAGGCTTGCTGTGGTACTGGTGCTGCAGCAGCCTTGCAATGGAGTCACCCCTGTTTCCATTGTTCCATGGCCTTGTGGTAGTGTGCTATCTGCAGCCTCTGATTGCGCTCCAGGGTGGCCAGGATATGGCCCATCTCTTCCTGGGTATGGTGGCATGCTCCCGGGACCTCAGATATCGCCTCCTGGGCTGCAGCATCCCTCCTTTGGCCACCCCCTGGGCCACTGATGTCCTCCCACTGGCCTAAGCCCCCTGACCCTGTGCCCCCTGCACAGGACTGGCAGTCCCACTTGCAGTTGACCCTTCATCATCCTGCCTGTTGGTGGGTGGAGACTCTGGCCTCTGTATATGTGATCTGCTAGTATGTGGCCGGGAGACACTGGTGTGAGGTCTTTTGGTCAGAGCTGATGATGGAAGATGGGTGGTAGGGGTGTCAGTGGTGTCCTGGGTGGGGCTTCTGGAGGGTGACAGTCCAGGACTGTGTGATGGGTCAGGGAGTTCCTCTATTTCCAGACATCCCTCTGCACTCTACTGAGTGGGGCCTCTGTCTTCAGTTGGAGGGCTGGCACTCATGGACGTCTCCGTCTGGGTGGTATGGGTGGTAGTGCCTGTGTGTGGGGGAATAGACAGGTGGGTGTAAGGTACTTTATTGGCATTTGCTGTACTGCTCTTCACAACTTGATGGTTATATTCCCCTGTCGTGGCATGCAAGGTTCCTTCGTGTACATTTAGTTGCATTTTATGTGGGGGGTGGCAGTGCATTGTGGGAGCTGTGGTGCCACTGGCATTCCATGCAGGGGTAGGTCACTGTGCACAGGGGGCTGGATGGAGATCTGTTTGTGCGATTGTGGTCATGCAGGGAACTAGGATGTGGGTGTTGTGGACTGGGTAGGGGATGGGGTCCTGGTGGTAGTGAGGGGATGGGGGATACATGCATTACAGGTGTGGTGACTGTTAAGGTATTGTAGTTGAATTACCCGAGTCCAGTCATCCAGTGAGTCCAGTGAGGCCCTCCGGATGCAGGATAGCCAAGACCTTCTTCTCCCTGTCGGTGTATCTGGGGGGTAGTAGGTGGGAGACCACCACCAGTCTTCTGTACGGTGATGTGTCTGGATGCTATTGACCGAATCTTTTCGTGCAGGTCGTTCCATCTCTTCCAGATGTCGTCCCTTGTGCGTGGATGGTTTCCCACTGCATTGACCTTGTTGACTATCTGCTGCAATAACTTCATCTTCCTGACCATGGGTGTCTGCTGCACCTGTGCCCAGTATAGTTGAGGTTCGACCACGAGTATTTCGTCCACCATGGTCCTTAGCTCCGTGTCTGTGAAGCGGGGGTCATTAGGGAGGTGCCATGGTGTGTGTTGTGGGTGGTGTGTTGTGGGTGTATTGGTAAGGGTGCTGTTGTGTGGTTGTGTGTAGGGCTTGTGATTGTGTTTGGGGTATGTATGTGTTTTGGTGGTGTATTTGTGAGTGTGACTTGTGTGATGTTGGATTCAGTGTTTGTGTGTTGTAAATCTCAGTCGTGCTATTGGTGATGCAAAGGATTGTGGGGTGTGTATGCGAGTGTTTTATAGTGTTGTGGATGTGTGTCAGGTGTGTGGGTTTCAGACTTGCCAATGTGTGAATTTGTTGTTGGTGGGTCTCATAGCTGCCCGTGGCGGTCCGTACCGCCAATGGTCGTTTGCCATTCACTGTCTGCCACGCTGATTTGTGCATCATTTTTTGGTGGATGGAGGGTTTGTCCGCATGGTGGTGGCAGGGTGGGGTGTACTGCCTTTCCGTCATCATACGCCCTGGGTGGAGGTTACAGGACTTTTGGAGGTTTTACTTTTTGCCATCATTATTCGTCATTGTGCAGTCCAGCGCCACTGGCGGTGTTCTGTTCACCCTTTCCACGGTGGTTGGTGGTGATTACCGCCAAGTTCATAATGAGGGTCATAGTATGTGAATCTGGGTGCACTGTGTACCTTTCCAAAAACATCCATGCATTCCTGTCATGCTTCAAAATATTTTGACAGAAACGCCAATATTCCATACTCTGCAAGGCCAAACAAATGATGGCAGGGTCCTGTGCGTAAATCGCAAGTCCACAGGCCATGTCAGGCTTTATGGGAAGGAATACCACACATGACTGTCATGCTTAACATTTTTAGACACAAACGCCAATTGTCATACTTTCTCATGCAGAAAAATGACACCTGGCCCCCGTGCGCCAATCGCAAGTCCACAGGCCTTGTCAGGCACAGTGGAAGAAAATCAACTTTGCATATCTGAAATCGTGTCGCACAGGCCCAGGAAGTGATGAAACAGGACATCCTCCTGCATACATGGTACATTGAGTTCACTTTCACTTTCCCTTCACAGTCATATTGTCTGTGACTCTGTGAGGGTATGTGGAGCTGGTGTTGTTGGAGTAGTGGAGTTGTAGGAGAGTTTTGTGCTGTGTCCTGTTGTTGTTGTATTATATTTGTCTTTTCCTCCGTCTTTTGTGTTTTTTTTATGTACTGTATTTATCACTGTATTGTGGGGTATTTGTCTAGGGGTGGTATAGTTTGTTGGCGTATTTGGGGTAGGGCAGGGTAGTTTTATATTTACTTTATTTTTGGACATTTAGATTTGCAGCCTCCTAAAACAGCAATATGTCTGGGAAAGGGAGGATGACAAAGATGACGGTTGATGAACTGAGAGAGTTTACATGGCTTGTGCAGCATTACCTTCCAGTGATGGTGGTCTTGGGTGGCTGCATGATCCAGGGATACCTCACAGAGGCCCGGAAGCTGCGATGGGGCTAGGTGCTCCACCACCTAACCCGAATCTTTAAAGGAGGATGCAATGACCACCAGTTGAAACACTGTTGGGCAGACCTGATCTTAAGGGAGCAAGACCTATTGGATCACCTGGGATTCAGATTGGAGCAGTTGGTAAGTATCCCATTTGCATAGCAACACCATTATTTTCATGTGCATGACAGGTGGACATAAGGTTGAGTGCAGCATGTTTTGGCAAGGGTTCTGGACAGGTTGTTTTGGGCCTTTATAAAGAGCCCCAGTGCCCCCTTAGGGCTGCCATTGAGATTTCATGAATGTAGCAGAGGCACGGCAGAAGGGCCAACTTCCCTGTGCCATAATAACAATGTGTTGCAATGTATGCATAGCATCACTCAGTTAAGACTTGCACAACATGAGGGCTGCACCAGTCATCATGTATGAGATGGGGACCCTACCCCTGTATGAAGGGCTAAAGCATATGGGTATGGGGAAAATGATATCTTTCCTAGTGCCATATTTCCCGCACTTTGAACGCCTGCTCAGAGCAGGTGTTAAAAGGGGGCACACCATTGTATATGATGGGCACATATGTACTCAGCAGAAGTCATGCAAATTTTTCGGTGCTACTCGTGCTGAGTACATAAAACGTGTCCATATAAATTGACACAATTGCCCCTTACCTGCACCATGGTGCACTGTATGTTTTATATGCCGCACACATGGCAGGGGAAAGAGGGGTGCTAAGGAGCAAGGGCAGTAGTGATGCACTAGGTGCAGCATCTCTTTCCCTAAATTTGCCTCTTTGTGTTATTGGCCAATGACATTTAAGGGAGCTTGGGCCAGACTACTAGCACATTCCTATTCCTGTATATTGTGTATTACATACACCAATAATGTGTCTATTACTCTACACACATTGGCTGAATTTGTACCACAGGCCTGCCGAGTTTTACAGACAGTATGAGGCTGGTCTGCATCTCCACCAGCACTGGCACATTACTCAGAAAACTGCACCAACACAGGCATCCTTGGACCACAGAGCAAGTGTGTCTGTGTTGAGGGTAATGTATATGTGCATGTTGGCATCCCTTCCTGGACAAGAAATGGTATAATATGGCAACAGTGGCTGGCCACACAGTATTGGCAAGACATCCGTAATATTATTCAGTTAATGTGCAGCTAAGGACAACTAAATAAACATAAGTAAATTGCCAATGCATAATAGCTCAACTGTGTGTGCCTTGTAATGGCACACAAATATTAGAAAGAAGAAATAAGGATGTTTCAATGAATTCCTTAAACACTTTTCAGTACTCACACAGCCCCTGGACAGTTACCAGTATTTTAGGAGTGATAATGAGTTAGATGTCTTCAACATATGGGGCAGGGTCAAAAGCTATGGGGGCTCAATTGGATGGCCACTGCCATCAACCATCGCATGCTCCTCAGATGCAGAATACTGTGTCATGCAGCCCCATATGGTCATGGAGGTGTAAAGCAACAAAACAGATGCATGACAAGTCCATGTACATATGGTGTGGTTAAATGCACCACAGGAGTGTCAGGGAAAGTGATGCTTTGTTGGTGTCAGGGTCTCCATTATCTGGCCATATGTCTCACAGACAGGTTATAGATATTTGACAGTTGTTCATATCTACCACTAAGTTGATTTTGTCTCTCAGCTTAACAAGTTTATTTTGAAACTGTCGTCCATGCACAGATATGTCCAAATATCACTGAGCTATGTTTTCATTACATGTATTGTGGAGAGGTGTCCAGACTGGAAGACCCCAGTGCTGCCAGTAAGTGTCACCTTTTGCATCACATGTGGCATTCCAGGGTTTTGTGTGTGATAGTCTGATGTGTGCAATGCACTGATTAAATGTCTTGTGTACCAATGCTATGAACTTATCTGAGTTAGGATGTTAACATCATGTCTGATGCAATCTTGAGGATTGAGAACGGCTTGATTGTTGCACAAGTAGTAACATGTGCTGCTATGGAATTGTGAGTGTTAGGAAATGGAAAGCATGCCCACTTATACATTGATGTCAATCATGATAGGTGTCAGAGCTGCTGTTTATGTGATTAGCATACCTGTTGCCAACTAATTTGTCACTGCACTTTTGACAGAACTGTGTCCCACACATAGCTTTCAATTACTCATGAAATGGTACAGATGAAAATAAATGTTTAAAGGTCTCTAGGGGGCTTACATAGGAGACACTTGCACCACTGGTGCTTCACTACTCTTCAGATTTTAATTGAGGCCACAGTAGTGCAAGGAGCCTTTTTTGCACTGGCCAATAGTCAGGAGAGTACACAATGAGAATGCAACTCAACTCCAGGTGGTTGTGGGAAATGTCTACTGATTGTAGCAAGCTAGATCTCTGCAGATTTAGCAACATGGTCTACCCATTATGATATTTGTGAGTGATTTTGGTCACATCACATGTGCATATAATGTGAATGCTGAGTATCTACCTGGTACTTAGGTGATGTCTGACATGTATGTACACATAATTGTTCAATAGATAGGAATACTGTAGCTGCACCCAGTGCATTACCAATCTTACTGTGCCCCTAAGGGCACCCATCGAGCTACCATATGTGTGCTGCATTACCCATTTTGCACAACATAGCACAGGATAGGGGGCAATAGTTATTAAATCTGTAGACAACTTTAAGGAGCTGCTCAGACTTTCCCCAAACTATATAGGCACTTTGCATGAATTGTACATGTGGGCGATGGTGTGCCCCCTTGTAACGCATGCTCAGAGCAGGTGTTAACCCAGGACACATGAATGAAGCTTTACCTAGCCTTATAATTGCCAGTAGGAAGTTTTCCGTCCCCCTAACAGATGACCCACACCTTGCATCCATGGTGCCTAGGCAAGGCTTGATATAGCACCAGGTGTGTCAAAGTGGTGGATTGCATACAAAGCTCTGCAATTGACAATGGCACAGGGATTCTGGACTTGTTGGGCCACTTGATTCTCACTATTTTGCTCACACAAATATTGAGCAAGGACGCAGTAGTCCACTTACCTCTGGGCCCTGATGATCAACAAAGGATAGCCGTTACCACAATGACATGTACATGACACAGTAGATGACTGGTAGGAAATTAGTATAGATTTGGAGTCAGTCAGTGTTGTGGAATGTTAGGTGGACTGCATGTGTCATCTGAGGGTGCTCTGTGCATTGCATGTCTGTTCTACCGCCACACAATGATGTATTTAGTGCTTTGTTTTCCTCATGTCTCAGCTGCTAATAGGACCCCAGCAGAAATACATGCTATCCACAAGCGAGCTGACGGGTACAAGCACATATTGGAGATGAATGCCGGGTACCAAAGGATGGAGATGAGGTTTAGGAAGGAGAAAGCCACTGGGGCATGGCATGCATTCCCACATGGAGGACCTCCAGAACAGCCAACAACAAAGCAGGTCACATTGGGAAAGAAATCTGGGGGCTGACACCTTTCACATCTGATGCGCCTGTCTCAAGCCAGGCACCCCTACAGCCACCTGCTCCAGCCACAACATCAAGCTTCAAATCACAAATGAGACGGGACATAGCTGCCATGATGGCCAGATTGGAAAAGTTGGAGAAAGAGAGAGAAAAAAATCATAAGTTGCTCATGTACTGCAAAAAAAAAAAATGAAAAAGCTGTGAACTGTTTGTGCCACAATCTCCCAGTTCCTTCCCTCTCCCTTTCACTAATATTGGATATTTATAGTGAGTTTCAGATAAGTAGTGATAGTTTAGTAAAACAGTGTAGGGTAGGCATAGGTTTGAGTAAGTATTTATGGGTGTGGGTTTTAGTAAAAAAAAATATTTTGGGGAGTTGGGTGGAGGGTTATGTTGAAGTCTATATGTAAAAAATACAAAAACATTATAAAAATCTAAAAAATAGTTATAAAAAAAATATGTATTTTTTTTAGGACATAGGTTATGTTAGTAAATGCGTAGCCTTAGTTTATGTTGCACTATTTGTATCTTGTCTCTTAAGGGGGTAGAGGGACAATGTTTAGAGTGTGGAGTTACATGTGTAAGATTAATTTAGAATAGGATAGATAGGTGTAGGTGTCATTTACGTTACACTACTTTAGATTGTTTAGTGTAGTGTATAGGATAGGTTTAGATATGACGTTTTAATATGTTTTAATAAATCCTTTTACTATTAGACAATTATCTCTCCATGTTGGTTGAGTGTCTGGGTGTTCTCATATGTGCACTGGCTAAGAAGGAGGAATTGCTTAGGGTATGCTTCCAGTCTTTATTTCCATGGATTACCATGGGCATCCCCTATGACCAAGGAGCTGTCACATTGGTTGCTAAATGACATCAGCTAGTCAATACATTTGTCATCCACGGTTCCAGCCATTCACAATGTGTATGTATAGGGTATCTTGGACAGCTAAGAATGGAACTTCAACTGTCATTGGTGGGGTATAGCAGTATTACTGTTGGAAAATGTGGCACTTATGAGAGTAGCAACATTTGGGTCTGTATCCTGCAACACAGACAGCTGCCCATCACTGGTTATATTTGCCTCTTCTGAACCACACATATTAGTTGGAGCTGCCATCTGGGTAAATTACCATACACTGGTTTCAGACCCATAACTGCCATATGTCAACTTCCATGGATATCTGTTCAATACATGTCATAAAGGCTCTGTAAGTTGGTTTCAGCCCACAACTCCATCATTCACCTTTTTCATTTTAGGATCCTAGTGTGTGGCTTTGTGTCTGACAGTAATGCACACATATAATTATGTTCTGGTCTTATTAACATAGCTTCACACAATGTATACATTTAGCTGACTTGATGGATCACAGTAAACGTAGAAATGTTACTTGTGAACAAGGTGATTGTCTGTGCAAGTGTATTTTCCAATCCTATACAATGCCCAGCTCACAGACCACATGAGTGATCCTGAGCCATTTGTTGCACAATCAAAGTTCAGTGGTGAGGGACATGTCATGAGAAATTGTTAGGAGAAGTGTGCATTAGTGAGGAAGTGTCCAAAATTGCTAATAGTTAAGATTTGAGACAATGACAATACATAGCAGACAAGTCAACAGTGGTTGCGTGAAGGGGACACATTGCCTGCTGTCACAACACTGTCATAATCTTAAGCATAGAACTAAGGAGATACTGTCCACGTGGCACAGACTGGTGCTACTGGGTGGTTTTCCGTGTGAATGTTGTTCCTTCCATATCTTCATTCTCTGATGTGTGTGGTGCCTCCTGTGCCATGGGTGGTACTGATGTTGAGGTTGAGGGGGCCACACTAACATCAGGGGATAGAGATGTGGAGTCAAAAGTCCAGGCAGCTGCCATTTGTGGGAACACATAAGGCATCACTGCTGAAAGGAGGAACTGCTGATTTCTCAACACCGCAGCAACATCACAGTGGTAGGCAGCCATGTTTTATCTCAGGGAGGCAACTTCCTGCTGTAAGGATTCCAGGGTATTCTGTATAGCCCCCAGCCTGTTATCTATCATTCTGCTGCCACTTTGGGTGATGGCAATTGTTGTAGTCTCTGCCTCATGACAGCAGCTATGTCGGTCAAGGACTGCTGGAGTCCATGTAATGGGGAGTGGGTGCCTCTGATGCCAGCTGAGTTGTCCTTAACTGGACTGAGGCACCTCTGAACTCCATCTAGGCTGCCTGCATGGTCTCCATCCACACCCGCACCTGGTTGGCCAGCTCCCCTGACTCCTACCACTGTCTTCTGGAGGTTGATGTCTGGGTCCTTGGAGTCCAGGGCTGTGTCAGGACTGGCTGGTGCTGTGTGTTAATAGCTGGGTGGTTCATGTGGAGACCCCAAACCGATGTGTGTCCTCCTTGCGACTGGAGGTAGTGTCCGAAGAGAACCTAGGACATCCTGGAGAGTCTCCTCATTGGTGGTCAGAAGCTGGTCATCCATGTCATCCTGTAAAATCCATGATATGCATGTCTGCAGGAGGTAAAGCCTTATCTTCTGCAAAGTAGTAGTGATATCTTTGATTGTGGTGGCTGTTGACATGGCACATAATTTAGTTGCTACTGGAGGCTCATTGACATGTTACAGGCCCCACGTTCTAGTTGTATATTATGTGTAGCATTGTGCATCACACATGGGACAAGCTCACAAGGAATTTTGCGGCATATTTAGGAGCCCCTAGTGCCACTGCAGCATCACTTTTTGTGATGTTCTGGTGGAGCAATGCCCTGCGCTGTATTTGTAAGGTGGCGCTACGCCACTTTTTGTGACTTAACACCACCTTGTAAATAGAGTCCCTTCACACGCAGCACTTTGCGTGGAAGGGGCGTGCAATGAGTGTTGCTGTTGGCGTGCTGCAGTATCACCGTTTTAATCTTGACGCTGCCTCGGATTTACGAGTTTTCTTAAAGCTGAGGCATCTCCAAAATCTGATGCCACCCCAGGGTTGATGTTAATATGGCGTAACAAAGTGAAATGCTTTCTTTCTCCTCATTTTTCACTATTTCTATGTGTGCTGCATTTTGCGACACATACACAAAGAGCTAAAGACCATTTAAGATTCTTTTTGTGCAGGAAGATGTTCTTTCCTCCACAAAAACAATCTCCCCCTTAACACAGCCATCCATGCAATATTGTGCAAAGGTTGCTGCATTGGCGCAGGGCAGCTAATTTAGTGTCGACACTGGGAAACACAGGGTTGTGCCGTATTCTAGTATAGACAGCACATCCCTGCGTTTTGAAAATGATGGTGTGCAATGCTGCCAAAATTTGGGGCAGCGCTGGGCATCATCATTTTCTATTACATCTGGCCCTTTGTCTTTTGATCCCACATAACCTGCTGCCTTGCAGGCTCCTTGTTCCTGCCTACTCACCATGGTGGACATTGCCACAGTAGTGTAATCTGTGCTGCCACTAGTTTGGTGCAATGATGCACTAGCACCATGAACGATGGCACTAGAGCAGCATAGCACTGGTAGGTCCACTGTGTACCATGCTTGTGTTACATTCTTATCTGACTGTAGCAGGCCCCACATGTGCTAATTGGAATGGACAGTGCAACCATTATAGATTGTCTGCCCCATTACTTTGTCCCTCCTTAAAGTTGGGACACTTCCTTGCACACAGCATATATGCAAAAGGCATATGAAGGTGTAAGGATGTAGAATGTGCATTAATGCATGCATATTGAGACTTTGCTGATGTGGTATAAGGGGAATGTGCAGATTGGTTCCACATGGACAACTATTTGTATGATGATACAGTTGCATTACGGGCTAGTGACATCATGCGGGTAGTGCAACTTTGATGCCACATGTGCCAGTTCTTACACCTGTTGGTTGTACCATTAAGCATTACATCACCACTTCACACAACACACTCAATCTTGTCAGATGATGAGATTGCAGTTACTTGTACAGCTGCACAAATGATGTTCACAGGCATGCGCCATGTGTTGTATAAGTTGACTTTTTGGCCATTCCCAAAAGGGCCATGGAGTTGTGTGAGTTGTTGTTGTTGGTTCACCCTGTGGGGCCTGCGTTCCACAGGTTGTACACCTTAGGCTGATTTTTTCTCAAGAGGCACTGCTCAGTGCAGCAGAAATATGTGTTGCATGACACTGAGCCAGATTTGAAACACAGGGATGTGTCATGTTTACTGGAATACGGCAAACCCCTGTGATTCCCCCTGCGCAGATTTGTTCTCCTTGCACCAACGCAGACATTGTTGCAGCATGATGAAGGGGTGCCTGACTTGATTGTTTATGTGCAGGGAGCTGTCCCTTCCTGCACATGTACAAGATATTTTGGCAAGGTGGCATTTCAATGTGTGCTGCAGGATGCAGCACACATGAAAAAGGCAATGACACAAGGAGGAAGAAAAGGATTTTGCCCTGTTACCACATCCTGACACCACCTCTAGGGTGGTATTGACTTCAGTCCCAGTCTCTGACATACATGTTGTGTTGGATCGGGGCAATGACATTATACAATGGGTGTTGTCATTGCCCACCCACAGCCACACTAATTGCATATTCCTTCCAGGCAATGTGCAGCATATTTACATGGTGGAGTAAAGCCATAGTGAGTGGCTTATGTCCATGTGGTGTATATGTCGGAGTGCACTGCGCAACCTAGAGCATCAGTACAAGTGTGGTTTGGGTGGTGATGGGGCATTTTGATTCAGGGACTGTGTCCCGATGCAGCCCTTTAGCATGCATTGAGTGAATCCTATGTGCCTCCCAATCCTTCCATTTATGAGATTCCAGATAGTCCCCCCATGCAATTTAGACTGCATTTGTGATAGTTCTTGGTAGTCTGCGATTCCAGTGACCAGCTCCTCCAGGAGAACCGCTGCAACCATCTCCTTCAGCTCATCCAGGTCCTCCTGTGGTACTCGACTTCCTCCTCCAGTCTGCAGTGCTGCCTTTCGGTTCCTGGACAGTTTCTCCTTAATCCTGCGCTTGCAATCATGCCAGCGCTTCTTGCAACTGGTGACAGTTCTCCCCACCTCTGCCACACTGTAGACTTTGTCTACTATTGCCTGCCACATGGCTTCTCTCCTACCGACTGGCAACGTGGAGGTGATGAAGAGCTGGTGTTGGCGCTCCGCCACCAGATGTCATGCTCCTCCTCACTAAAGCGACACTTCTGCTTCCTCTTCTCTTTCTGGGACTTTGCTGGACTCTCCTGGCTGGTACTTGGGTGATTGGGGTCTCACTGGGTTCTCCCCAGGCCTGCATTCTCCATTTTGTCTTTCCAAATGTTTTTTTTCTTCCTTGTGCATTTTTGTATATGTTAACGTAGTTAAATATGGCGCTAACCCGTTTTGCATCAAAAATATGTGGCACACAATAGTCTAGTGCCACTTTTGCAGCATTAGCGACATTTTTTCTTATGGCGTGTTGCAATGGTAGTGTAATTTTTTTATGCAAACCATTCCTTAGGGCCATTGTGTGTCATTTTTTAACTGTGGCACACTGATGGTGCTAGGAAATAATGGTAGCTCCCGTTAAAAAGTTTGACGCACACTGCACGAGTGCAGTTGTGAGTAATTTTTCATAAATCTGCCCCTTAGTGCTTTTAAACACTATGAAGTTCTCATTGTTTTGTCATTAAACACAGACAGAATACAGAGTGCTGTCAGCCTTAGACTTAGACATGTATTAAACATTAGACAACTTTTTGGTGAATTTGAAACAGTAGGAAATGTAGCCCTTTTTATAAGAATAAATTGGGGCATATATCTCGATATTTTCATTCAAATGCAGAATGGAAAAACTCATCTAATCCGTCATGCTTAATTCACCCAAGTGACTTGGCAGCGTTGTACTCTCTTAAAGCATCGCTCTGTCTGGCAAACAAACTGTGATTTATTTGTTGTGAATCTGCCTTTGTGAGGAATATGTTTGTCGAAATGAGAGAGGGATAAGCCCAATCTGTCATGGCTGAATTTAGATTGGGTATTGATGTGCCATGTTACAGGCGCTCATCTGAAAATAATAATTGAGTTTACAGTATTGGGATTAGCAAACACGCGATTCACATTGGGACAGTGCTTTACTTGTAGAAGTGGTTGCAGGTGATGGGCATCAGTACACATTTTTGGGAACAGGCAATTTTCTAACATAAGATCGTGACCCGCAGCTAAACAGAATGGCTATCTGGGTCGGACTGGACTACAGGGCAATCAAGAGGTGGGCAAGGGGCTGGACTGGCAGGTCAGAATGTGTGCCGTGTTGTTTTTCGCTACTTGTGTCCCTATTCTATGGTCTGGCGTGCCGGTTTTTATTGGGGATTTCTCTGGTATTGAAAGAAACATTGCCTGCAGCAAGCTCAAATCTATGCAATCTTGCAACACTTGCAACACCTAAAGTTAGTTCAAGACTGCCCTAATTTGCAAACTTGGGGATCTTTTTAGCTATCGAATTCAGTAAGGGGGTCTATTTTTATTTTGATTCCTGGGCCTAATTTCCGACCCAGCACACCCTGCTAGACATCCTTGGTATTCAGGAACCCTGTAAGAAGTTGTTTTAGCAGCAGGTTCCTAAGGCAAAAGATGTTGCCCTGTACCGGTTTGTTTGTTTATTTCTCTCTCTCTCTCTTCATATATATATATATATATATATATATATATATATATATATATATATATATATATATATATATATATTTATATATATATATAGCTAGATATATAAGCTCAATTTCATTTTGCATGATGTACACCTTCAATAAAGGTAGGGAATGTTCAGGAGGTGGCCGCTAATCATTAGTCATTGTTTAATGATGTTATTTGTCCTTTGTTTAAAGTATGTTCGGCTTGCATTTTAATACTTAATTTAGAGGTACGTAGTAAAACTAGCAAGGTTGCGCAAGGCCATTTTAGTCAAACAGAGATTTGTCCCTTGCTTATATGTACAAGCCATTCCATCCCAAGAATTATAGTGAACTAGTTCAATGTTGATATAATGAGTATTTCTTTTAACTCATTCAGAGTTCAGTTTTCCTAATCGGCTGGAAAAGAGGCAGGAAGATAAAAGAAGCACTTGCAATGGAATAGTTCTCTGATTTGCTTGTGTTAAAGAAATTGACGTTGTAAATGCATAACAGTACTTTTCTTGCCACATAAATTGGTCAACCCTGCTGCATAATTTGGACCTCTCTGCCACATAATTCCAGTGGCCTTGATTATACCTAAAGCACTTCCATTGACCATCTTCAACATGTCGAGAGACAGCGCTTGTGCGCTGCCTAGGCTCAACCTAAAAGAAATTGCAACAAACAAGGAAGGCCATAGAAAAGGCATGGGAGGACAATGTGGGAGTTCCGAGCAAGTGGGAGAAAGCATGCAGAGACACACATCACAAGATCCACAGCATGTATATAAACAGGTGCAAAAACAACAAGTGATGGACGGAATGCTGAACATTGTCAAACATTCACCCCGAGTCACAGATCTGGGTTTAATCCATCGTTTTTTTGCTGCCCATGCCATTCCAGTTTGGACCCAGCCATATGCAAATCAGTCTTGACCCTGTTCCCCATGGGAACAGTCCAGCCCGAAATGCTAGGCCAGGTCTTCCCTGGACTGGAAACAAGCATCCTGGGACCGGTTTCGGGGTTTCACCCCTCATCAGCCAGGCTAGCTTGAATCCAGTGGCATGGGAAGCACGGGACCCACGTCTGGGCATACCCTTCCCACTTAGGGCGACAAATGCAAAAACAACAAGTGATGGACGGAATGCTGAACATTGTCAAACATTCACCCCTAGTCACAGATCTGGGTTTAATCCATCGTTTTTTGTCTGCCCATGCCATTCCAGTTTGGACTCAGCCATATGCAAATCAGTCTTGACCCTGTTCCCCATGGGAACAGTCCAGCCCGAACTGCTAGACCAGGTCTACCCTGGACTGGAAACAAGCATCCTGGGACCGGTTTCGGGGTTACACCCCTCATCAGCCAGGCTAGCTTGAATCCAGTGGCATGGGAAGCACGGTACCCACGTCTCGGCATACCCTTCCCACTTAGGGCGACAAATGCAAAAACAACAAGTGATGGACGGAATGCTGAACATTGTCAAACATTCACCCCCAGTCACAGATCTGGGTTTAATCCATCGTTTTTTTGCTGCCCATGCCAGTCCAGTTTGGACCCAGCCATATGCAAATCAGTCTTGACCCTGTTCCCCATGGGAACAGTCCAGCCCGAACTGCTAGGCCAGGTCTTCCCTGGACTGGAAACAAGCATCCTGGGACCGGTTTCGGGGTTTCACCCCTCATCAGCCAGGCTAGCTTGAATCCAGTGGCATGGGAAGCACGGGACCCAGGATGCTTGTTTCCGGTCCAGTGAGGACATGGCTTGGCAGTTCGGTCTGGACTGTTCCCATGAGGAACAGGGTCAAGACTGATTTGCATATGGCTGGGTCCAAACTGGGGTGGCATGGTGAGCAAAAGAACGATGGATTAAACCCAGATCTATGACTGGGGGGGAGTGTTTGACAATGTTCAGCATTCCGTCCATCACTTGTTGTTTTTGCTTTGTCGCCCTAAGTGGGAAGGTATGCCCAGACGTGGGTCCCATGCTTCCCATGCCACTGGATTCAAGCTAGCCTGGCTGATGAGGGGTGAAAGCCCGAAACCGGTCCCAGGATGCTTGTTTCCGGTCCAGTAAGGACCTGGCTTGGCAGTTCGGTCTGGACTGTTCCCATGAGGAACAGGGTCAAGACTGATTTGCATATGGCTGGGTCCAAACTGGGGTGGCATAGTGAGCAAAAGAACGATGGATTAAATCCAGATCTATGACTGGGGGGGAGTGTTTAACAATGTTCAGCATTCCGTCCATCACTTGTTGTTTTTGCTTTGTTGCCCTAAGTGGGAAGGGTATGCCCAGACGTGGGTCCCGTGCTTCCCATGCCACTGGATTCAAGCTAGCCTGGCTGATGAGGGGTGAAACCCCGAAACCGGTCCCAGGATGCTTGTTTCTGGTCCAGTGAGGACCTGGCTTGGCAGTTCGGTCTGGACTGTTCCCATGAGGAACAGGGTCAAGACTGATTTGCATATGGCTGGGTCCAAATTGGGGTGGCATGGTGAGCAAAAGAACGATGGATTAAACCCAGATCTATGACTGGGGGGGAGTGTTTGAAAATGTTCAGCATTCCGTCCATCACTTGTTGTTTTTGCTTTGTCGCCCTAACTGGGAAGGGTATGCCCAGACGTGGGTCCCGTGCTTCCCATGCCACTGGATTCAAGCTAGCCTGGCTGATGAGGGGTGAAACCCCGAAACCGGTCCCAGGATGCTTGTTTCCGATCCAGTGAGGACCTGGCTTGGCAGTTCGGTCTGGACTGTTCCCATGAGGAACAGGGTCAAGACTGATTTACATATGGCTGGGTCCAAACTGGGGTGGCATGGTGAGCAAAACAACGATGGATTAAACCCAGATCTATGACTGGGGGGGGGAGTGTTTGACAATGTTCAGCATTCCGTCCATCACTTGTTGTTTTTGCTTTGTCGCCCTAAGTGGGAAGGGTATGCCTAGACGTGGGTCCCGTGCTTCCCATGCCACTGGATTCAAGCTAGCCTGGCTGATGAGGGGTGAAACCCCGAAACAGGTCCCAGGATGCTTGTTTCCGGTCCAGTGAGGACCTGGCTTGGCAGTTCGGTCTGGACTGTTCCCATGAGGAACAGGGTCAAGACTGATTTGCATATGGCTTGGTCCAAACTGGGGTGGCATGGTGAGCAAAAGAACAATGGATTAAACCCAGATCTATGACTGGGGGGGAGTGTTTGACAATGTTCAGCATTCCCTCCATCACTTGTTGTTTTTGCTTTGTCGCCCTAAGTGGGAAGGGTATGCCCAGACGTGGGTCCTGTGCTTCTCATGCCACTGGATTCAAGCTAGCCTGGCTGATGAGGGCTGAAACCCCGAAACCGGTCCCAGGATGCTTGTTTCCGGTCCAGTGAGGACCTGGCTTGGCAGTTCGGTCTGGACTGTTCCCATGAGGAACAGGGTCAAGACTGATTTGCATATGGCTGGGTCCAAACTGGGGTGGCATGGTGAACAAAAGAATGATGGATTAAACCCAGATCTATGACTGGGGGGGAGTGTTTGACAATGTTCAGCATTCCGTCCATCACTTGTTGTTTTTGCTTTGTCGCCCTAAGTGGGAAGGGTATGCCCAGACGTAGGTCCCGTGCTTCCCATGCCACTGGATTCAAGCTAGCCTGGCTGATGAGGGGTGAAACCCCGAAACCGGTCCCAGGATGCTTGTTTCCGGTCCAGTAAGGACCTGGCTTGGCAGTTCGGTCTGGACTGTTCCCATGAGGAACAGGGTCAAGACTGATTTGCATATGGCTGGGTCCAAACTGGGGTGGCATGGTGAGCAAAAGAACAATGGATTAAACCCAGATCTATGACTGGGGGGGAGTGTTTGACAATGTTCAGCATTCCGTCCATCACTTGTTGTTTTTGCTTTGTCGCCCTAAGTGGGAAGGGTATGCCCAGACGTGGGTCCCGTGCTTCCCATGCCACTGGATTCAAGCTAGCCTGGCTGATGAGGGGTGAAACCCCAAAACCGGTCCCAGGATGCTTGTTTCCGGTCCAGTGAGGACCTGGCTTGGCAGTTCGGTCTGGACTGTTCCCATGAGGAGCAGGGTCAAGACTGATTTGCATATGGCTGGGTCCAAACTGGGGTGGCATGGTGAGCAAAAGAACGATGGATTAAACCCAGATCTATGACTGGGGGGGAGTGTTTGACAATGTTCAGCATTCCGTCCATCACTTGTTGTTTTTGCTTTGTCGCCCTAAGTGGGAAGGGTATGCCCAGACGTGGGTCCCGTGCTTCCCATGCCACTGGATTCAAGCTAGCCTGGCTGATGAGGGGTGAAACCCCGAAACCGGTCCCAGGATGCTTGTTTCCGGTCCAGTGAGGACCTGGCTTGGCAGTTCGGTCTGGACTGTTCCCATGAGGAACAGGGTCAAGACTGATTTGCATATGGCTGGGTCCAAACTGGGGTGGCATGGTGAGCAAAAGAACGATGGATTAAACCCAGATCTATGACTGGGGGGGAGTGTTTGACAATGTTCAGCATTCCGTTCATCACTTGTTGTTTTTGCTTTGTCGCCCTAAGTGGGAAGGGTATGCCCAGACATTGGTCCCGTGCTTCCCATGCCACTGGATTCAAGTTAGCCTGGCTGATGAGGGGTGAAACCCCAAAACCGGTCCCAGGATGCTTGTTTCCGGTCCAGTGAGGACCTGGCTTGGCAGTTCGGTCTGGACTGTTCCCATGAGGAACAGGGTCAAGACTGATTTGCATATGGCTGGGTCCAAACTTGGGTGGCATGGTGAGCAAAAGAACGATGGATTAAACCCAGATCTATGACTGGGGGGGATTGTTTGACAATGTTCAGCATTCCGTCCATCACTTGTTGTTTTTGCTTTGTCGCCCTAAGTGGGAAGGGTATGCCCAGACGTGTGTCCCGTGCTTCCCATGCCACTGGATTCAAGCTAGCATGGCTGATGAGGGGTGAAACCCCAAAACCGGTCCCAGGATGCTTGTTTCCGGTCCAGTGAGGACCTGGCTTGGCAGTTCGGTCTGGACTGTTCCCATGAGGAACAGGGTCAGGACTGATTTGCATATGGCTGAGTCCAAACTGGGGTGGCATGGTGAGAAAAAGAACGATGGATTAAACCCAGATCTATGACTGGGGGGGAGTGTTTGACAATGTTCAGCATTCCGTCCATCACTTGTTGTTTTTGCTTTGTCGCCCTAAGTGGGAAGGGTATGCCCAGACGTGGGTCCCGTGCTTCCCATGCCACTGGATTCAAGCTAGCCTGGCTGATGAGGGGTGAAACCCCGAAACCGGTCCCAGGATGCTTGTTTCCGGTCCAGTGAGGACCTGGCTTGGCAGTTTGGTCTGGACTGTTCCCATGAGGAACAGGGTCAAGACTGATTTGCATATGGCTGGGTCCAAACTGGGGTGGCATGGTGAGCAAAAGAACAATGGATTAAACCCAGATCTATGACTGGGGGGGAGTGTTTGACAATGTTCAGCATTCCGTCCATCACTTGTTGTTTTTGCTTTGTCGCCCTAAGTGGGAAGGGTATGCCCAGACGTGGGTCCCGTGCTTCCCATGCCACTGGATTCAAGCTAGCCTGGCTGATGAGGGGTGAAACCCCAAAACCGGTCCCAGGATGCTTGTTTCCGGTCCAGTGAGGACCTGGCTTGGCAGTTCGGTCTGGACTGTTCCCATGAGGAACAGGGTCAAGACTCATTTGCATATGGCTGGGTCCAAACTGTAGTGGCATGGTGAGCAAAAGAACAATGGATTAAACCCAGATCTATGACTGGGGGGGAGTGTTTGACAATGTTCAGCATTCCGTCCATCACTTGATGTTTTTGCTGTATATAAACAGGCCCATTGGTAGACAGAAGAAGTGGAATCAACGTGCACTCACGAAGTGGACATAGGCGAAAATAACGAACAATCAGAACAAAACAGGAGCACTAACAGAAAGGTAAGCACAGGCAGCCAGGCACACATATCAACATGCACATACAAGTATGCATGCTGACACAAAGAAGTACTTACAAAGAAACAGGGACAGACAGCAGGCACTACAACTGGTACACAGAAGGAATCACATGCAAACCACAGTCACAAAAGAGACAGCTACACTCAGACAAAAAGACAATCACAAGCGCTTATATACACACAAACACCTACAAACACGATTTGTGCACAAACCATAACAAACCAACGCTGTCAGACATGTTTGCAAAAATATACGAAGAAATTAGATGGTACAGGCAGCCAGACAGGAAGTGATTAATCGACAAATGAGATCAAAAGGCGCACAAACTCCACAACTCGTTCACACGATAGACACAAACGTTCCACACAATATATACATAAATTATTGCACACATGAAAAGACAAATACATATCCTGGCACACAGACACAAAGGCCAACACGCACATGGCCAAGCACAACCAGGGCTCAGAAAGAAATACTGAATGACAGACAGACACCGACAGAAACTGGCACAGAGATACGCAATCAAAAAAAAGCACACAAAACACTAACAGGTAAACTGACAGAGATACAAAGTCAAGCTGAAAAAGACAGGCCCAGAGACACACCAGTAAATCGACACAGAAATATTAAATCATGGAGGCACAATCCACAAACTGGCACCTAAGCACAAATTCAGACAGTCACTGAAATACACATGGACAGGCACATAGACACATACATAAACAAATACACACAGATTGGCATATGGATGGACAAAGAAGTGGGCACAGCCACAAGGACACACACTCACGCCACCACAGGGAAGGTTCCCGGGAACAAACACAAAAACTCTTATGGACCCGGACTAATAGCCACAGTGAGAAGAAAATAACACGTTTAGTCATTCACACACAATGTTACCAGTCTACACATTCACAATGACCCACAAATATACATACAGAGGTGTGAGCCCCACCAGGAAAGCTGAACATGCTTAGACATGAACTGGGTTATGTTATGCTAGTTGAAGCCATGCAAGTGCGGCCTGCCAAACACATCCTATGCTGCATTTCTGTGTAGTATGCAATAGCAGTGCTTACTGCAGCTAGTCTGGCAGAATGCGTGCCAAAGCAAAGCTGAGTCTCTGGCACTGTGCTGACTGTGGCCTTTCTGGCTCAGTCCATACTGCACCATTTGGGGCCATGGAGGGAATGCCTCATGCAACAGCTGGTCGACACAAAATATACTGCACTAGTTTAGTGCCTGTGAGGGATGTTGCGGCTGTTCAGGCATAGCCCCTCCTATACTAATGTGGAGAATATGGTGCAGATATTGGCTGCAGTCCATTGGGCAGTAATGCAGGGGTATGCGGTGCCAGTTCCAGCTGCAACAGAACAGAGAGGCAAAAAGTATCTTGAGTAAGTGTGGGTCTGGAGCTGTGATACCAGTGCTGGGTGTAGCAGTTCGGTCCCTGCCCAAACAGCATCAGCATGGAGACGTGGCCTGTCACGCACAGCCCATGCTGCACCAATTTGAGGTCTGTGGTGCGTTCCACTCCTGACCAAAACCTACAGCAGAATGAGATCTGTGGTGCCAGTGCTGTGTGCTGCTGGTCGATGTCAGCCAGTAATGATGCAGCACAGGCTAGATGCCACTGAGCCGAAGCTGCATGCCATTGAGCAGACTGTGCCCGTATCAAAGAAGGATAGGCCATCTGCCAGTATGCCACTGCTAGTGGCTGGTGCGTGCAGTGTAGTGAAGCTCAGCCCATATTGCAGCAGTGTGGGGCAAGCTGCCGCCTTCCACATGCTGCTCAGTGCCACTGGTCACATTCAGCTCACCCTAAAGTCCTGTGGAGCCAGTTGGACTGAAATCTAAACAAGCAATGGTGAAAGAAAAGAGGCGGCCTCGTCATAACGTGCGGCCGCCATCTTAAATTGAGGCAATGTACATAAAAAATTGTAATTGTAGTGATTTTCTTTCTTTGCACATTAGCAGTGCATAAGGAAATCAATGTAAATAGTTGTGGTCATGATTGCCTTTGCATGGCAGCGGCAGGGGACGGAAACAGACACCCTCAGAAAATAGCCTGTAACATTTGGGCTAAGTCTTTGAATGCACAGCACATGCAATGAGAAGAACATGATTTAACAGCCCTGTTGACAGAAAAGGAGTGGAGCAATTGAAAACATTCAGCGCTCTGGTCAAATGTTCTTAAACTAATAAAAAGGTAGTCCTTAAGCAGATGCTACAGTGACACCAGTGGAAGGGTACAAGTACTGAGGCAATAATCCAGGGAAGTGTACAAGTGACGAAAAAGAGGGACAAAGAGGAAGGACTGACCACTAGCAAGCAAGGGTTTACAAAGGACACAAACAAACTATTAAAAGCAGAGAGCCCACAAAGAAGTACATACTAAAGTATATACACAAGTTCTTGAGTACTCGACCTAAAGAACAGAATTCATTCATTATATTTTTGGTTTGTATCACAGCCATCCTAGTGTTCTAGTTTGGAATTCACATGGGCTGAAACACTGAGGCCCGTATTTATACTTTTTGACGCTAAACTGCGCTAACGCAGTTTAGCGTCAAAAAGTTTTGCGCCGGCTAACGCCATTCTGAAGCGCCATGCGGGCGCCGTATTTATTGAATGGCGTTAGCCGGCGCTAGCAGACCGGCGCTGCCTGGTGTGCGTGGAAAAAAAACACGTACACCAGGCAGCGCCGGCGTTGGGGAAAATGGCGTTAGGGCGTCTTAAAATGGTGCAAGTCAGGTTGACGCCAAAAAATCGCCTCCACCCGATTTGCGCCATTTTTAACAACGCCCAGACGCCATTTACATGACTTCTGTCTTAGTAAAGACAGGAGTCATGCCCCCTTGCCCAATGGCCATGCCCAGGGGACTTATGTCCCCTGGGCATGGTCATTGGGCATTGAGGCATGTAGGGGGGCACAAATCAGGGCCCCCTATGCCAAAAAAAAATATAAAAAAAATAAAAAATTATACTTACCTGAACTTACCTGAATGTCCCTGGGATGGGTCCCTCCATCCTTGGGTGTCCTCCTGGGGTTGGCAAGTGTGGCAGGGGGGGTCCCTGGGGGCATGGGAGGGCAGCTGTGGGCTCATTTTGAGCCCACAGGTCCCTTAACGCCTGCCCTGACCCAGGCGCTAAAATCCGGCGCAAATGTGGGTTTTTTTGCCCCGCCCACTCCCGGGCGTGATTTTTGCCCGGGAGTATAAATACGACGCATTTGCGTCGCAGTCATTTTTTTAGACGGGAACGCCTACCTTGCAACTCATTAACGCAAGGAAGGCGTTCACGCAAAAAAATTACGCTCTTTCCTCATACTTTGGCGCTAGACGCGTCTAACGCCAAAGTATAAATATGGCGTTAGTTTTGTGCCGAATTTGCGTCGAAAAAAACCACGCAAATTCGGCGCAAACGGAGTATAAATATGCCCCTGAGTGTCTATAGGAAGGTACTGCTATCTGCAAACAATTATGCTAGTTGGTAACGGGTAACTATATTGCATGCCAAATATGTCAGGACAAAATATTCCATTGTAGCACATTTGCTTTGTCTGCATGGTCACCACAGATTTCTTGCCTTTTTCTGAACCCTATTTTTGTAGGTATTAGGATTCTGTGCATGGAGACACTAAAATCAGAGCCGATGTGGGTATGGCTTGGCCCAAAAATGGTATTGATATAAGCTGTTTCACCAAATTAGTCTATTTTCCTCTGCTCTAAGGCCACAGTAGAAGGGACTGAAAATACACCAATGGCAGTGGACAAAATGTCATATGTGGGATGAAGCATATATTTACATCACTGACATATATGAAAAAAATACATGGCTGCAAGGAACTCCATTGTGCTCCAGCTGTGGATGCAGTTTGAATACCATACAGTAAAACATGACAAGTGCCTTTGCCATGTAGGAAAACCTTTTTCATATTAACAAGCCAACCATAGAAAGTGCCTTGGAAGGCCACAAGAAATGGTACCTAATATATAAAACACTGCACATTAAGGCCCGTATTTATACTTTTTTTGCGCCGCATTTGCGTCGTTTTTTGACGCAAAAACGGCGCAAACTTGCAAAATGCCATTGTATTTTGTAGGTTTGTGCCGTTTTGCGCCAAAAAGCGGCGCAAATGCGGCGCTAAAAAAAGTATAAATACGGGCCTAAATATTTAAAAAATGTGCCCTCACCATGACTAAAGGCCTAAAAACTATGGGCAAGATGTATCAAAGCTTTTTGCATTTGCAAACGGTGTGAATGCCTGTTTGCGAATGCAAAAAGCCATTTCAGAATGTATCAAAGACATTCTGAATGCAATTTTAAGGAATCGCTAAATTAGCGATTCCTTAAAATTGCGACCCTGTTTAGAGAGTTGCAAATTGCGACTCTCTAAATAAGAAATCGCAAATAAGGAATCCTTATTTGAGATTTCTAAAGCACATGTAGCAAGCAATTCATTAATGCGAAGTGAGCATTAAGGAATCGCTTTTTACCCCCAAGTTGAACTTGGTGGTAACCATGAGCAAATTATAAAAATGCATTTTTTAAATTTACATGTAAAGCACGCATGCCCTTTGGCATATGTGCACCTTACATGATGCAAAAAATATTTTGGGGTGCAGCAGAGGGGGCCTAAGGCCCCCAGCACCCTGGACTTTGCATTTCCAAAAATTGCGAATTCCAGTTAGGAATTCGCTATTTTGGAAATGCAAAAAATTTGTAAATATGTGCCTACAGGTTTGCTTAGGAAAGCAAATCAGCAGATCATCCTGTGGAAGGGGGTGTTATACCCTCTTCCTGGACAGGCTTTTGTTCCCGGCCTCTTGAGAAAAAAAGGCATTCATTCTAGGGGGCCAGAACTGTGTCTTGGGAGGCAAGCTTGCAGAAACTAATCAGTGAGCATACCAGAGTCTGGGAAGGTTTCAGGGGGTACCGTTAAGGTGCCCTCTGGATGTATGTATTAGTGAATCCAACACTGGCATCAGTGTGGGTTCTCTAAGATGAGATGTTTGATACCAAACATCCCTGTCTTCAGTGAAGCTGTCATGTAGCTGGGGAACTCATATTGACCAGTGTCCAGGACATGCATTTAAAAGGGCCTCCCTAGTCACTTACTGTGTCTGAGAATTGACAAAGACATAGCAGGGGCATATCTGCTCATGCAGATATTTCCTCACATGTTATATAATGCACCCCGTCTTAGGGCTGTAAGGCCTTCTAGAGTGGTGATTTACATATATTGCATGCAGTGCTTGAGGACATGACACCCAGATTGTGTGCCATGTTGTGTTTTTTCTTTTGTATGCACCAACATATGCAGCCTGCAATGGCAGCCTGTCATGTGCTTGGTGGGGAGTCCCCTAGGGCGGCATAATTTGTGTTGCCGCCATTAGGGATCCTCTTTAGCATATCAGGCCCTAGGTACCAGGGGTACCATATACTAGGACCTTACAGAGGGTGCTAAAGGATTTGCCAATTGGGGAAACAATTATACAGTTTAGGGAAGGAGATCTGGCACTGGGGACCTGGTTAGCTGCAAGCCAGTGCACTTTTAGTCGAAATCACATCATATACGAGGCAAAAAGTGGGGGTAACCACGTCAAAAAGAGGCACTTTCATACATGGCTCCTTCCCAAACAAAAAAGAATGAAATTAACCTTTCCCAAGAGTCTTAATCTTCTATGTGCCATCTGCATTGGCATAGTCAGTCCCAAGTCTGTGTTCCACTGTAATGTCCATTCCCTGTAGTGAGACGGACCAACTTAACAGTCTGGGGTTTTCACCTTTCATTTACATTAGCCTCTGAGAGGCCTGTGGTCAGTTTGAACAGTGAAGTGAGAGCCAAACAAGTATGGCCTCAGCTTATTCAGGGACCAAACTGCAGAAAAGGCTTCCCTCTCAATGGCACTCCAACTTTGCTCTCTGAGGAGTAACCTCCTGCTAATGAAAACAACAGGTTGGTCATGACAATCATCATTGATGTGGTGTAGGACTGCTCCTATCCCATATTCAGAGGAATCTGTCTGCCTTATGAACTGCTTGGTGTCATCTGGATCTTTTAAAACAGATGCTGAGCACATTGCTTTCTTCAGGGTGTCAAAGGCCTTTTAGCAGCTCACTGTCCAGTTCACTTTCTTGGGCATCTTTTTGAAGGTCAGTTCTGTGAGAGTTGTTGCAGTGGTGCCATATCCTTTTACAAACTTCCTCTAGTACCCAGTCAAGCCAAGGAATGCCCTGACTTGGGTCTAGGTGTTTGGAGCTACCCAGTCCAGAGTGGTCTGGATCTTAGGTTTTAGTGGTTGGACGTGGCCTCCACCTACAAGGTGATCCAAATATACAACCTGACCCTGCCCTATCTGGCACTTACTTGCCATGATAGTGAAGCCTGTACTTTTCAGAACCTCAAGGACTTTGCCAAGGTTGATCAGGTTTTCTTGCTAGTTAGAGCCAAAGACAGCAATAATATCAAGATATGCTGCACTAACATTTTCTAACTCAGCCAGGACTTTTTTCACCAGCCTTTGGAAGATGGCAGGGACATTCTTTAGTCCAAAAGGCATAACAGTAAACTGATAATGCCGAGCAGGAGTGGAGAATGCTGATTTTCCTTTTGGTCTCGGGTCAGACCTATTTGCCAGTACCCTGATGTGAGTTCAAAAGTACTGAGATATTTGGCTACTCCTAACCTGTCAAATGGTTCATCAGCACTAGGAATTCTGTGGGCATCTGTTTTGGCCACAACATTGATGCCCCTATAGTCCACACAAATCCTCATTTCTCTTTTTCCACCTTGGGGATGAGGTTTGAGGACTTATACAGCTGGGCTGGTCCAGGGTCTCTCAGAGAACTCAATGACTCCCTAATCTTGCTTACTTCAGCTTTGATGCTCTCTTTGACCTGATCAGATTGTCTTTAGATTTAATTTTTGACAGGTAAGCTGTACCCAGTGTCCTCAACATATGCACATCTGGTAGTCGGACCAGGAGTAAAAGAGAAGAGCTCATCATAGTGATGACTTGCTTGCAGTCAGTCTGCTGTTCGTCAGTGACGGTGTCTGAAAAAGCTACTCCTTCAACCGAGCAATCCTTGGGGTTGCTAGAGAAGAGATCAGAAAGAGATGAACTCTTAGCTTCCTGTCCCTCATCAGTGAACATGAACATGGTCATCCCAGTCCTGTCACGATAGGGTTTAATGCGATTGACATGGATAACCCTTTTGGGGTTCCTGCAAGAGCCAAAGGCTACCAGGTAGGAGACTAGCCCTTCTCTTTCTAAAGTTGGGTAGGGTCCTCTCCATTTGTCCTGGAGTTCCCTAGGAGCCACGAGCTCCAAAATCAACATCTTCTGCTTGGTTGGAACTCTACTAGTGCAGCCTTTTGGCCATACCAGAGCTTCTGGAGTTCTTGGCTGGCCTCAAGGTTTTTGGAAGCTTTTTGCATGTACTCAGCCATTCCTCAGTGTAGGTCAAGCACATAGTCCCATACGCATCATGAAAGGGGGAGGGGGCATGTGCCCCTCCCTTGCCAGGGGGTATTTCAGCCCTCAGGATCCCAACCCTGGAGCTTGGCCTACAAAGGATTGGTGCCCACCCAGGGCATCTACCACACTTTTATTGGCACCATGGGTCCCCGCATCCAGTGGGACACAAGTCTGCTCCTAGCGGACAGGAGCTTGAAAAATGCTACTGCCCACTGGGAGCAGACTTGTGTTTGGTTCTGCTTGGCAGGTTTTTTTTAATTGCTCCCACCAAGAGATAATAGGCGCAGGTTTTCCTGCTTGTGTCTGTGCAAGGAGGACATAGCATATGAACTAGCTCTGGGAGATGGGTCCCCAGGACAATTAATGGATCAGGGAAGGGGGCTGCAAGGCCTCACTTGCTGCCCCCTTCCTGGGGCCTTAGAGATAAGGCCTCTGGTGCCAAAATTGCCACAATTGTCCCAGGGAGGGGAGTGCATTGCTCCCCTCTCCCTCTGGATATTTGGATGGGCCCTGGTGGATGGGGTTCCCGGGTCCAAAATAATACTGGGGAGGAGATGCCCCATACCCCTCTCATCCTACTGAAAAATTACTGAGCCCTGGGGGATGGGGTCCCCGGGTTCAAAATTGAGCTCTGGATGGGGGACAACATGTCCCTTTCCAGCACAGCCTGGCCCTAGGGGATGGTGTTCCCAGGGCCAAAAAATGCCAGGTGAGGTGGGCTGAATGCCCCTCTCCCCTTTAACAACACAGCCAGGCCTGAGGGTTGGGGTCCCCGGGGTCAAAAAAAGCCAGGAGTGGGGGCCACTTGCTTCCCCCCCAAAAATAATTATAAATAGTTTGTTCCCCTGGTACCTAGCCCACCCAGGGGGTCAAAAAAAGCAAGTGCTGGAGACCACTTTTTTTTTTTTTTAAATTATTGCTATGGATCCTCTGCAAATTTGCAGATCCCTTGCAAATTTGCAGCACAATTTTTAAAACAAATGTTTTTGGCCGCAGTGGTTGTCCCACTATGCCTAGGGAATCAGGTTATTCCTACCCTGCCACCTTGTGTTTTCTTTTTACTTTTTTTCACGACTCTGGACGTCCTAAGAGGGCTGCTACTGCTTCCTGGTTTAAGAGGTGGCAGCAAATCAGATCTCAATTTGATATCTGCTGGGATCCATGGAGCCTCTGTGTACCTATATATACAAAGTGTTTTTTCATTAATTATGCAGAAACTACTGAAAATATTTACACCAAAACATGAAAAACACTCTTCCTGCAACTAGAACTAGCTTTCTGCCAAATTTGGTGCAAATCCATTCAGCGGTTTAGGCTGTAGCTATGTCTAAATTGACGATAGGAAAATGAATGAGGAAAATAAATTTTGTGACTCCCTTTTTTCTCAGCTCCCGCTTGATGGATCACTCCGAAATATTCCATTTACAAAGTAGGCAAAAAAGAACACTTTTTTTAAGAAAGTTTTGTGGGGATGGGTCAAACTGTGCTAAAGTTACATATTTGTAAAATGTAAATGTATATTTGCTGGAGGTCACACATCATCCTGGCTCATTAACATTAAGGTAGGGGTCATAGTTTGAGCCTATAGGAATGGCGGCAGATCTGGGAATGGAGACCTGTGAAGAACAGGAGCCCTCCATTCCTGCCTTTTACTTCTCTGAATGTCAACATTTTCTTAAATCAGAATCTTTTAGAGGAACAGGTGTTTCTTTGAAAAGATGTTGACATCCATGCAAAACATTGAGGGACTACATAGTGGTTCCCTGGACCACAATCTGCTAACCCCAAGACCATCTGGCACAATTCCCGATGGAGTAGCTGTCTCATGGCATTACTAATCAAATTTGGGTATCACTAACTGTTTGTATGTATGTATGTATGTATGTATAGATGCGCCATTTCTATAACACAAATCTAGCCAGAAAAGCAGTGGGCCGATGTCCATGGTCAAAGACAAACATGCAGTCAACAAGTGAAATGAGAAGTAACAGGTTATTGGAGTATTACTGCATTGTGATGTGGTGTTCTTTAAAGAGGTGTGTCTATTTCCTAAATTGAAACAGCTTTGGGACAGTTCTTGAAGATTCAGGGATGTTGTTCCAAATCCTGGGTGCAAAGACTGAAAAGGCCTGCTAACTTTATGTTTTCTTTTTTACACTTCCTAGTCTCCAGTTTGATGGTGACCTGTCCCGGGCATAGGTTCTAGAAGTAAGAATTCGGTGGTGGGGGGGGGTTCTGCTGCACCCCCAAAAATAATTATGCAGGATTTCAGAAGGCGAATGAACAATAACAATGCCTTTACATATTGGTTTTATTTTGTTATATTCCCTGTGCTTCAATGGAGAGGTCGAATGTGATGCTATGGCTACCAACAAATTGCTGTTTATTTTTTTAACATAAACATTAATGTTTGCTTTCTCTGACTGAAAAGTGAGAGGATTGTTTAAAGTGAACGATGTGACAATATTGCTAGCATGCAGGGAGTGTGAAAGGAAAGGCTGCATGTCATTTGTTTCTAACACACAACAACATTTAAATGCCCGTTGGTAAATTGTACAAGTATTTCTGAATATATCAGCAGTTAGAAAAGCAAAAATGAAGCACAATTGTTTGCAATTTTGAATCATGACAGATTCTTTATCAGTAAAACTGTATTTGTGTCAAATTTCATGGCCTTTTCAGTAGAAAAGGTGTTGTTTGTAAGTGAAGGTGCTCTACTACACCATGATTCAGTAATATATTTCTGACACTGTGCTCCAAAATGCCCCACCAGCTACATGCACCACCCTTACCACTATTTTGTGACTACATTTACTACACTTGTTCTTTGTATGTCGCTTGGATTATTCACAGTCCCCATGTTTTCATTTATGCAACAATAATGACAGCACCCCAACTCTAAAATCATTCTGCCACCACTGGTCTGGGGGTGCGCTGAGACATACAAGAGATGGCAACTGATTAGTGGTTTGCAACTATGGTTGCAAAGCACTGATACATTGCATTCTGAATTGCAAATAAGTAGGGAGTGTCCCTTTCAAACCTTTTTTAATTGTGATTGTTAGTGGGTTAGAAAATACTTTTTGTACTTTGCACAAAGGTGTGTTGTGCCTGCAAACCCTGTAATTTTGCAAATCATGGGCTTTGTGACTGCAAAATACTTTGGTACATCTGGGGCATTATTATATATTGTGCCCTGGGGCAGAAGATGTGTGTTTGCCCACTTTGTGCACAACTGTATTTCAAAGGGGGGCCGCAGGCACTTGTGTGCCCCCTTCTGCAATACTGATAGCACTGGTGCTTGTAGTGCCTGCATTATCATGAGTGGGTGTTCCTTCATTTGTATGAGTGTGTCACCCTATGCAAATGAGAGAACCACTTTGTCTCTGCACCCATGCCATATTATGTATAGGGTCACAATGGCAAGCAAGCCCTTTGGAGGAGCATTGAAAATACAAATCAAAAAAGTGGTGCTCTTTCAGTGCACCTCCTAAAGGCAGCCCTCTGGAGAGGAGAAAGGGGGTCCTATGGACCCGATGACATCCCCCTGCAGGTGAGTGTGTTCACTGACTGCATATGCCTGCAAAGGGATTTCGGTCTCCACTTCAATGTGCATACAGCGTGCTGCCTACGCAGTGAATCACAGAGCCGATTTAAAGCAGCTGTTTTAGATTTCATTTGAATGTGTTGCCGCGAGAGCAGAAGGAGTTCACAGCTGCCCTGGGGGAAGTGCATTCTTTCTAATATGGTACACTGTACCTGTTTGCACCTTTTGAAAAGTGCACCATGGCGCACACAGGAAAAGAGTGCTATATACATGCTACAGCACCTTGCATTTTCTGTCTTGAAAAGTCACTGACCTGGAGGATAGGAGATAAGCAGAATTATAAGATAGAAGACCAACATTATAGGCTCTAATATGAGTGGGTCAGTATTTCTGTTTCAGATGAAAACTCTAGTTTTAGTTCAAAATGGGAATACAAGAGGCACTGTATTTTTAGGTATATATGGAGTTGTTAGCAACAGGTGGAATGTATGGCCAGAAAAAAGTCTGGTGATCAGTGGGGATGTTTTTTTTTTTATAAGTTTACAATCTTTTCCTCAACTCATTCCCTGCTTGGAGATAATCAAAAATCTGCTCCTGTCAGGATCATCAGTCTCATCCTGAGAACCTAGAGAGGTCACAAGGTTGCCAACAGGAAATGGTTAATATAATCCCTAATGACAAGGAATGCAACATATCCTGCCCCATAGAGGGACACCTGTCAACAAAATAGACGTTATTTTGTAAAGGCATCAAGGTGATTAAGGAGAAAGAACAGATAACCAACAAAGGATCTAAAAATAGGTAAATGAGAGAATTCCATTTCTAATTTCCTTCAAGAGTATAAGTAGCGGCACTAGAGTATAAGTAGTTGCTTCCAGTTTCAAGTGACTATGTTTAACCAGTTCATTTGCACACACATATCAAAAGGTAAGCTTTGTTGCTGAGGCATGGGTGGTTGAGAAGGCAAACACACCAGGAGTTACCATCTTGAGATGTAAGATGAGCTCAGTAGAATTACATGTACATCTTGGGCCACTGAAACAGATTCATGGCCACTCTAAAAGTGCATGCAGCATGTTCTCTTAATCATGTTTGGTGTACACTCTTGAACCCATATTAATCATACACGTTTAACATAAATCAATAATTCTCTTTGCTTTAAGGATTCTCAAAAAAGATGAGTCACTTTCCATGTTTAATAAGCTGACCCAATTCTGGGGGAACAAACCACCTGCATCTTGAAGAGAAATGCAAAGATGCATGCAGGTGGTTTCCTTCTCACATGGTAAGTAATTTAAAGATAAACATCACTGAGGATACATAAAAGAGCTTAAAAAGTGTTTGAAAGATTCATGGGTGACCAAGAGGGGTTTGGAATGGAAATTCATGATTACTGAGGAATTACAAAAAAATCAATCAAAATCCTTAATTCAGAAGTTGTGCTCTATCAATTGCCATTCAATGGCCACAATATGTTCGCACTGCTGTCATATGCTTCCCCTAATCATATTAAAGGTTCACGGGCATATTTGTCATTTTTTTGAGTCACCATTGCACCACACAAGGGGTTGCAAGGGCAACACATGACCTAAATCAGATTTATCAAGCCACACAAGGCTACCTTGCATGGCCCGGAGTGACTTGACAAAACACTGCCCGAAGGAGATGGTCCATTGGTGGACTATGGGGGTTCCATCCATCCATCCATGGATTTTAGTGCATTCCCTGATTTTCGAACACTGGTAAACCTGAAAAATGTGTCAAAATGCTACGCCTTTCCAAGGGAGGTGCACCACAGAGAAATGTCTTTATTTCTCCTCGTTGTTTCCTCTTTGTAAGTGTGCTTCATTATACAGCACTGTGAGAAAGAGGAAAAAGCCTCTAAGCATGGTTTTTGTGCGGGAAGGTACCCCTTCTTGCACAAAAATAATCCTGCCCGCATTAGTGCAAGGCAGCACACTGTGCCCCAGTGCTAGGAAAAGACAGGAATCTGCTGTATGATGTTTAATATGGTGCATTCTTGCCTTTTCCATTTCACGTGGGGCAGTCCAGAGAGGTGGTTTGCTGCACTGCGTGAAATAATGATAAATCTGCCCCATACTATCAAGTGAATAATCCATAAAAAGCTATAAATGGCATTAACACTGAATTAACATCATGATAACATACATTTATTTTGTCTTAATACCTATGCATCACTAATAACTAAAGCAGCAGATCAAACAGAAAAAAGTTATGCAAAATTAATATTTTTCTAAAATATAAAAACACTAACCTCTTTTTTAATTCCATGTTCAGTAACCTTCTAATAAAACGGTACTAAACAAAAAGGGCTTTCAAATATTGTTGTAAATGGCTTGAATCGTTTTTGAGCGTTGTCTCTAAACCCATTAATGACTACACCTTTTCTGCATATGTACAGCTCTATCTCTCGCATGACTAAACAAATTGGTAAAACACATATAAACAATTATGTTGTTTTATATCACATAGCATTGTTTTACATTATTGATACTACACCCGTTATGTAAAATGGCTGAATGAGTGGTTTTTTGTATGAGTTGCAGGATGTGCCAATGCTATAAACACCCTGAGGCAGTCAGGCAATCTCAATCCTACTTTTGTGGGAAATTAATGTATAACCATGTATTCAAATGTATAATGAGTTCTATGCTAAGTTGGCTGGAGTTAAGGCCTGAAATAAACCTTCAACATAAAGGTTTGCTCTTGCTGCATTATATTTTATTTGCAGGTACATCTTGCACACGTCTCCAGTTAATGAAGAGTTTATTGTTTGTAGTAGATAAACGGGTATAGGATGATGTGTGTTTCCAAGGACAGGAAGCTCTAATGAGGAGAATGTCAAGATGAACTACCTTCTGAGTTCCTGGACACGAGAGGTGCCCAAGATTGTCCCAATGGTCCGTTCACAAGATAAAGCCTAATGGGAGTTGCAGATTCCCATTTGTGTGTGCAAGGTGGAAAGTTATTTGTGATAATGACATCAGCTCTTCAATGTTTGCAAAGTTTAGTGTGGTATTTAGTTGTTTAGAGACTCAGATAGCCTTTGCCCTTTGACTAGAGCGGCCACCTAGAGACTTAGAGAGATGCAGATTCCTCTTCTTTTGGCTGATGTGGCTTTATGCTACACACATCTCTCTTGCAGAATCTCTCCTGAGGTTTCTGAAATGCTGACGCTTTTGATTAATTTCCCATTTCCGTTTCCTTGGAGAGTTCTTAGGGGAGCCTTTGCTTTATTAGAATACTAGATTTTACCGATTCAATGGATAGGCAGGAGAATCACAATCTCGACTTTGATTATCAAGTGCTTTTTGCTCATCTTATGGATAGCTGCCTTTGAAATATAGGTTTGTCTTACACTGGTATCGCTTAATTTGATTAGATATTTTTATTCACATTTGGTGATTCTGTACTTATATAGTATGCTTCTAAGACTCATATTCTGTCTTTGAATTTGTAATAAAATCTCTTATTCCTGTCTCTGAAATTCAATGTGTGACCAAATGGGTTACACTGTAAATTGATGGTAATATTGTTGTTTCTCCTTATCTCTTGAAACTCCAAAAAGATTCATTGGATCCAGAAAAACCAGAAATTGGTAAAAATGTATTTCCAGAAGCACAAAGTCCTGATTAATCTTGGGCATATCATGTAACAAGTGTAATGCAAAATGCTGGAAAGTATCCAAGGTTATGCCAGCATAAAAACAATTTCACCCAGCTCTAGTTCTGATTTGTTGGTGATATACTTGATGGATGTACTTGTGTAATCTGGGGTTCCATATTATGTTTGATAATGGGGCTTACATTTTAGGTACTACCCATGTATTTCTTTTTGAGCTGTATAGAGAGCAAAATAAGTTTCTCTCATGAGGAGTAGTCACAGTCATGGTACCCTCAAGAGGTAAGCAAGTGTGCGCCTGCATAGGCAATGACAGTTTAACCGGAACACATTGTTAGTGTCTGTATGCTCTGCACTCAAACACACAAGAGGGCTCCTAAAGAAATAGACAAGGGTGAGGCACTGCTTGTTTCTACTCTTTGCAGCAGAGACCTTCAGTGATCTCAGGAGTCAGAAAGCGATGTGATGATTGGGTAATCCAAAACTTTCTGCTACCATGGTGTTTTGTGTCTCACCCTATTACAGTATGAACTGCAGACAGAATTGTGTTTATGTTCAGGCATTAGGACATAGCTTGTGCTTGGTCCATCCAATGAGACTGCTCACTAGATCAAACCAGGGATGTGTAGGAGTTCCATGATACAGCACGTTGTGTGCATTTTAGCTGTTTTGGGCTCCTTTTATGGGATTGTGTCTGTCTTGCAGTGCTTAGTTTTCTAATGACAGATCTCCCTTTATGAGGTTCTGTCCCTTGGAAAGGTCTGCCAGCTGCCATATTCTCTATAAAGGCCATATAGCAGGTCTCTCTAGGTGATGAGATGGCAACTAGACCATTAGCCATCTTTAAGAAGGTTCAAAAAGGCAAGGATTTGGACTTTCCTCAGTGCCTTAAGCCCGTAATGGTAAGGTCCGCTTCCATACTATTTCTAAAGAGCTTTGGGCCATATATACCAAGGCATTTCAAATTTCTTGACGGTATAAAACTCTTTTTTTCAGCTGTTAGGAAATGTAAAATGTAATTTTGATGTGCACAAAAAGCGTTTGCGGTCGTGCAAAATGAGATTTCTATATAGTAAAAATTGCAGTTTGGAAATCACTAAATAGGAACTTGAAATTAGGTTTTCAAAAATATCGAATCACTAACACTATGACCAAAGGATTTCCTAATTATGAAGCAGAAAATGACCATTTAGGAAATACAATTACTATTAACGTGGATCTTTTGGTAGCCAGGTGCAAACAAAAAAAATCACCCAAAATGCATCTGGCTCTTTCAGAATGGAGGATCTGAATGTTTTAGCGAAGGAGAGTTCAGAAGGTGCCTGAACCCAGCAAATTAAAGTGCTGCAGCTAAGAATCCAAATTATCAAGCTAAATCAGCTATGTGTGGAAAATGTATAAAGAGAGGCCATTTCGCCAGGGTATGTAGAGACAAAGGCAATAGTATACCAGAAGAAAATCCAGTGAAGAAACTAATATTACAGGAAAACAATAAAAATTCTGTCAGTCAAATAAAAAAACTACCCTGAATGTAAGACTTATGTAAATGGAGCCCCAATACACATGTTTGCTCATTCCTATTCTCCATTTGCATTGGTAAACAAGAATGATTTCAACATGTTAGCCAACAAGGAAGACACAGTTTTACAGTTATCTGATATATCACCCACTTAATACAACAGAGATCCTATTCCCTTCAAAGGTATGATGAGCACATGGATCACATTCAAAATCGCTCAACCGTACGTAAAGTGTACATTGTAGAAGAAGGATCTAACCTCCTAGATTCACAGCATCAGAAAGATTTAGGAATTACCCTGGATCCCAACAACCCGGAGCAAGTTTTGGTAGTAAACAGATCTATTCCTGGAGAACAGATATGTGAAGAATTACCAGATACATTTAAAGAAAAATTAGGAATACTGCATAGTTACCAACATAAAATAAAATTGAAACCTAATGCCAAACTGGTATTATATAAATCCCGACCCATGTCACATCTGTTAAAAGAACCTTTAAAAAACAAACTGGCTAGGTTGGAAAACCTTGGTCTCATGCAACCAATAGAATGTTCTGAATGAATAGCCCCAGTGGTCATAGCCAAAAAATCACAAGGAGAAGAGATCAGGTTATGTGTGGATTTAAAGGAACTCAACAACAACACATGGGTTGGAAGACATCCATTACCCTGCATCCATGAAATGTTAAGCACGATGGGAGAAGTCACATGTTTCAGCTTGATTGACCTATCATGGCATATCACCAAGTAGAATCTATGTGGTTGATGATGTTTATCATTCCCATGGGCACATTTGTATGCTCTGTGGGATGCCTCTTGGCCTGGTATCCATGGCTGCTGTCTTCCAAAAAATTACGCGGCACATTCTGAAAAGCATACCAAAAACTCTATGCTTCTAGGCTGACATCTTTGTATATGATGCCACAATTGACATTGGCTGGTACTCACAAAGGTGAAAAGTGCAGGACGTACATTAAAAAGAGAGAAATGCCAAACTGATGTGGACTCTGTGGACTATGTGGGACAATTTCAAAAGATGGTTTCAAGCTGAAATATTGTCTTTTAGAAGCAGTTAGTGAAGGGGCTACACCTAAGAATAAAGAGGAACTAAAACCCTTTCTGAGGCTACTAGAATGCATGTCCAAATTTGACATGAATTTTACCAATCTAGCAAATAAACTTGTCAAGGGTGGTCTCAAATTCTGCTGGAATGCGGAACATAAATAACATTTTCGAAAATCTCATAGAAGTAATCTTAAAGCCCCTATACACATACCTATGCAATTTTGAGCCCACACGAAAAACTATACCAACCACTGACGCTAGTAAGAAAGGCTTAGGTGCTACATTGGCACAAGTAGTAAAAGGCAAGGAAAGAATCATTTCTCACACACTTAGGAAGTCAGAATTCAACTACTCAGTCATCACAAAAATGTTCTGGCATGCTTCTGGGCTGTAAAGCACTTTAAGGTCTTCCTATGGGGTCTACAATTTTACATTCATACCGACCATAAATCTCTCATATTCATGTTCTCTTTGAAAGGAGCATCCAACAGTACCCCACCTATTGCTAAATGGGTGTTGGGTTTGGAAAGGTTTTGCTACACAACGGCGTATGTTTTAGGTGATCAGAACAAGACAGTTGATTTCCTATCTAGAGGCCCTTTAGACAAAGAAGAAGAGTTTTTATACTTGAAAATCCATTTCTGGAAATCACACAAAAAGCAATTTCTTTGAACGATTTGAATAAATGTAGTGCTAAAGATAAGGTGTTAGATCAGTTCAAATTACATGTTTTGTTAGGATGACAAAAAACTTGCAAAGAGTTAAATAATGATATCACGGGATTCTGGGGTGTGCAATACAAACTAGATATCAATGGTAACCTACTCTTAAGAAATGTCAAGATTATACAACCAACAAAAATGAGGGACAATATTATTGAATTGGCCCAAAAAGGACAACTTAGTAGGAGCCTAAGCAAGTCCAAAATCAGGGCATCTTATTGGTTTCATAACATGGATTCATTAGTTTACCTCAAAAGCGCTAGACATTCCTGATTGGGCCAACACAGGGCAGGAGCCCTTTAAATTCATCGTAGCACCCCCGCCCTGCGGGACGCGCTAAACTTTCCAGATTGGGCTAACACAGGGCAGGAGCCCTTTAAATTCATCGTAGCGCTCCCGCCCTGTGGGAAGCGCTAGACTTTCCTGATTGGGCCAACACAGGGCAGGAACCCTTTAATTTCATCATAGCGGGCCCGTCCTGCGCCCGTCAGCGGCTGGCAGAGGCTGGGCTTGGCCACCCCCCTGAGAATTCCCTTGTGATTTTAGGATCTCGTTCCTAGGATTTCAACCAGGTACTGCATCCTTTCCTCTTGATTCCTGTGATTGACCTTTTCAAGCCTGTACCCCTGCCCTCTAGTTAAAGACTTCCAAATATAGTGAGATATCTACTTAGCCTTCCCTGTTTCTCCTTCTTGATAAATAAACGCCTGCTACTACACCTTTCAGTAAAGAACTCCCACCCCTTAGGCAATCATTACAGAACTCTCTTGTCTAAAGCAACTAGTAAGAATGGGATAAAGGAAGCAATCTAGTGTAAGTGATATTTCCTCTTAAAAAAATCATATGTCAATACTAAAATTTATTTCAGGAGCCATTGGGGTAATCGACAAACCGATTATTAATGTTGAAGGAAAGATACTTACCCAGAATGGGTCATTAGTTCCCTCCAATCCCCCTCCATTAGTAATAACTCCTGATAACCCGGCCAAGTCTGTGGCAAGTGGAACTCATCCTAGAAGCACTAACGGTTGCATCCAAGACACAATTGATTCCATCTCAGATGCTGACGAGCACCCACCTTGACCAAAACGCAAAAGGAAACCCCAATTAGCAAAGAAGGATAAAGTATCTAGACAAGAACCATTTGCTAACATCAGACCTGGCCCCTCGGATGCCCAATTTAACGTACCCACGCAAAACGTACAAATTGGTTCCCAAAATGTAAAACCTGATCACAAGAATAAACATCACATGGCGAAAGGAAAAACTAGTGCCTTAGAGTCGACGACTGCTTTAGAACAATTAGTTAGCTCATGCTTTGACCAAGTAATAAAACGCTTAACTCAACTGGAGGGAAAAATTGATTTTCTGCTTAAATCATTGAAGGCACAACCTATAAATCCAATGGTCTCAACTACCCACTGGCGACACTGACCCCAACACTAATTCCCCTTTAACGCATCAGATCCTACCACCTATTCCCCAGACTACCCAAAGACGTGCTGATTCTCGTGTTTCACCCGATATAATTAATAATTCCCAACTTCATAAAATGGCGTTAAACAGTAGGGAACATGCAAATATTGTTAAATCTCGCCGGGCTACTTCTTCAATAGTGAGAGGTACACTTGGTCTTCCGTCTGCGGCAACCCCTTATGTGGTAGTCCTCGCCAACGTTCCCACTCTATCCGGAGAACAGGGTGAATCATGGGCAGCCTTGAGGAACAAATCTCTGAACTGGATTGCAATTTGTTCGAAACCTGGCTTGACAAATATACTTTTTGAGGACATTAAGATGGTTAGAAGGGTGAAATGGGTGGGCAGAAATCATAAAATATTAAGGGGCGATTGTGTAGTTCTCTCATTTAAAACCCCTACACCGGTCGAAGACATCCTAAGAAACTTAAGTCCACAGCAGATTACTGATCATGGTATTGTCCTGCTTCCTTTGTTTTTGTTTTACACGAGTACTATAGGCCATGATGGTCCTGGCCTTTATTTTTGGGAACAGATAAGCAGGTCTGAGACCCAATACATGATCTCCACTGCGAATGGATTCCAGGGTCTCAGCCTGGAAGATACAGATTGACCATCATCTGATAAGGAACTCCTCAGGTCCATGCATACCATAGAAGCACTAGTCCCCGTCCAACTGGATGTTGACAGCCTGGCAGCAGGCTTCGGAGAAGAACGGATGGATATGGAGCATTCCCTTAGACAATTTTCCAAAGACGAATTGCTTCTAAGTGGCCCCCCCAAAAAACCTCCCACCTGCGTATTGACTTCTTTTGCATGTTAAGAAAACAACAACATTCCAGGGAAAATTCAGGCAACCGACAAGTTCCCCGTGGGGCAGGGCATCAAATTGCAGAGAGAGCATTTTTCATTTTTATTTTGGAACGTGGCAGGCCTTCGATCCAAAGTGGAGAACGAGGTTTGGTCAGAATATATTCAACGTTTTCCCTGGGTGTGTCTTCAAGAGACCTGGTCTGTGAATCCGATTCACATAAATGGCTACAGAACATTACACACCCCTGCTGTTCCTTCTGCACGGGGCAGGGCTAAGGGTGGCCTATGCACCTTTATTTCTAATAAGTGTAACATAATCAAGGACATTGTTTTAATTCCTAATACGTTCAATCAGGTGATTACATGTGATTTAAAAAACACTGCACAATTGGTGGTCATTAATTTTTATAACAACGTACCTCATCAAGACTTCCGATCAGTATTCAACCTCCTACAGGGAGATCTAGATCGAGTTTGCAACTCTTCACACAAACAGTCTCACATTGTGTGGGGTGGTGACTTTAATACATATCTGTGCCCTCAAACGATTAAGGATTTCTGCCCTTACGTCTCTGGCGGAGATGATGACTTACTCCACTTCACACATAATAATTTAGGCAACTTGCTGAACGAAGCCTTATTTAATTTTGACCTCATTCTGTGCAATAGTCTGACCCATGGTAAACTTCAATTGAAACCCACTTTTTATGGTAGGCATTCCAATACGATAATTGATTTTATTTTACTTTCTAACCATCTCCTTCCTTATGTATCTGGCTATAATATTCAAGATACTATGCTCAGTGATCATAATCTTCAAACCTTAGGTCTCATACTTCCTCAACCTAAACCCAAACATAGGGAATTGGAAGAGGTGGTGGAAAACATCGAATTGGGAGCAAGAAACGGCTATACAATTCGGTGGTCAGAGATTGAACCCCTAGGTTTTATGGAACGCCTAATGAGTAACTATTCCAAAGAATTTATTATCTGTCTCTCAGACAATACGAGCCCACAAGATTATATTAAAGCCTTCACCGTAATTAGTGCTGGAATAAAACAGTCCCTTGAAGTAAGTTTTAACAAACCGAGACCGCAGGTAGATAAAGGTTGGTTCGACGCTGAATGCACACAAGCCCGCAAGAACTTAAAACGCTATTTACATTTAAAAAACCCTGATAAACGTGAAATAAGTCTAAAGAGGAAGGAGTACAAAAACGCCATAAAGAAAAGACAACAGAACTTAAAAAATGAGGCATGGCAATCTCTTTACGATGCAAGCCTCCAGAATGATAATGTTAAGTTCTGGAAAATTGTGACTTCCCCCCTCCTATGTGATGGAAAGTCACTAAAAATCGAAATTGCCATCAGGGAAGAGGATTGGGTTGCTTTCTTCTCTGCCATATATTCCTCAGAAAATCTGGTTTTGGAACCAAATCTCCCTAGATTAGACTCTCATGCCACCATCCCACCATTCAGTCTAAATGAGGTTATTGAGGCCATTAATGCAAGTAAAAGCAGAAAAGCTCCAGGCCCAGATGGAGTCCCAGTTGCTATCTATAAAACTAACGTGTCACTCTGGGGCCCAATATTGACGCAGGTGCTATGCGCCTGCTGTTCCACAGCTTTCATCTCGACCTGGGCTGAGTCTATAATTATCCCAATCTACAAAAAGGGAGATCGCCAAAATCCTGCATGTTATCGTCCAATTTCCTTGCTTGATACACTTGCAAAGATTGCGGGACAAATTCTTCTAAACAGATTGCAAGACTGGACAGAGGAAAACCATATCCTCTCTGATCTACAATATGGGTTTAGGGCTGGGAAAGGGACAACGGAACAGGCTCTCAACCTAGAGATCATACTTGGTAAATATACAAGGGCCAAGGCCGGAGCCCTATACCTTGTGTTCGGCAACTTGACCTCCGCATTTGACTGCGTGGTGCATTCAAAACTGTGGTCCATTTTATTAGACATGGGGGTCGATACTACCATAGTACACTTTGTTAGGGAACTGTATGCCGGAGCCAATGACAGGGTTCGCTACGGGCTTCAGGGGGAATGCACCTCATCTTTCCCTATTGAACGAGGGGTGCGTCAAGGCTGTGTGCTAGCTCCCTTATTGTTTGCCTTATATATTAACAGGTTAGAGGGGCCCTATCCGACGCCTGTAGCGATCTCCCTAAAGTAGGCCCTCGAAAGAACCCGGCGCTTTTGTATGCGGATGACGCTGTCTTGATGGCCTGTACCCCAGTGGCTTTGCAACAATTAACAACAACTTTTGATAATTGTATGGATGCTCTGGGTCTTAGAATTAATTACACTAAAACCTTTTCAATGACATATAGCAGAAGTTGTACAAAGAATTGTCACATCGTGTTAAAAGGCGCAAAATTAGTCGATATAGGGACATTCCGTATTTAGGTATTATGTTCGACAATAAAAGCACATGGGCACAAGCCATAAAAGAGAGGAAACTGCTGTTCACAAAAAACATTATGGCCATAAAAAACTTTTCCAAAAAGGTTGGGAGAGTGACTCCTAAACATATGATAACCCTTTACAACGCAAAATGCATCCGAGTTGCACTGTACAGGGCAGGACTCTGGGGATACCGGGACTGCAATATCTTACAGCTAGCCGAAAACGCTCTTTTGAAGACAGTCTTAAGCGTCCCAAAATCAACCTCAACATTAGTATGCCACTCAGAAATGGGAGTAACATATCTCACAGATTTTACTCGTTTCCAACCAATTTGACTTTGGCATAAAGTATGGACCTCTGATTCCGCGAGGCTGAACAGGGCCATTATAGCAGACGAACTAGCACTAACTCATTCGCTTAAAATTCCATGGTTTAACTACATAAAGAATTTTCTTGTTGAGCTGGGCTATTCTGAGCTGTATTTTACTCCAGATAAAATGAAAACAATCTCCAGGAAAGACTTGAAAAATATTTGCCTCATCCACCTGGCTGAATCGAGAGGGGATATAGAGGCAAATAAACATAGTGTTAGGAGAAATCGCATGATACAGCAAACAAATGGCATGGAACCTTACTTATTCAACGTTCTGAACCCAAGACACCGGTTTGGCCTTACGCGTTTTAGAGTAGAGTCTTTCCATCGCCTTGTTAGTTTTCCTCTGATTAACGATTGGTCTCCACAATTGGAAAAATGTCCTTGTGACACAGTTTCTGACCAAAACACAATGCATACACTCCTCTTTTGTAGATTTTATTACATTTTGAGGAAAACGTTTGTGATACCACTTTTAAAATCAATGCATTTCAAACAATGTCGCCCAGCTTTTCTGTATTTTTTGTCCCTCCCTTCTATTATGGCTTGTAATGGATTAGCTTTATACCTGTGCGAAGTGATTAAGGCCAGATTACATCTTGAGGCAAATGAGTGAGATCGTTTACGTGTTATACCTGAGAGTATTTTTCCTGTCTTAACTAAACTGTTTTATTGATTCTTTTAACATTTCTCACTTTTTTACTTGGTCATATTTATATTTATATCCATTTTGTATTTGCTCGTTTCTTGAATATTGTTTTCCATGTATAACGGCTTTTATGATTGTTAAATTCAATCGAATAAAGCATCTTTGATGATGATGATGACTATGACCTCAAAAGCAAAGATTGCACCATCTGTGCTAGTAGAGCAAAGTGAAAATAACAAACAAAACACCTAGATACCCAGTATTTATCACAGAGAAACCCTGGAAAAACTATCTTTGAACATAGTTGACTCCATAAAGTGCAGAGGTGTATTAAAAAACTTTGTGTTTGTTTTGGTAGCTTATCATTCCAAGTGGATAGTTACCAAGATGGTTAATCAAATTACCACTGATTCTCACTTTTATTTTTAAAAAGCTTTGCACTACCTTACTTTACTTCATATCTATGAGGACATGCAAAGGCATGCAGGATAACCTTGCATTGCCTCATAGTTATGATTCAGAGACCTGATCAACCACTGTGTCATGAAAATTGATCTTCAGCAGCGCAGGCCACTTGTGCATGAGGCCCACAGTGACTTTAGTCGGTCTCAACATGTGTGACTTGGAGGGTTGTATTACACATGTGCCATGTAGTATGGTGCTAGTATGAGGCTCACGCCTGCTATATATGCACTGTCTCATTCACCCAACACAAATATGGCTATTTGATCCAACATATTTTACTGTCGTGAGGTTGGTCATGTGCTTCAGTTTACTTACCAACTAGTAGGCCATTCCCATATCTCCCATTCTGGAAGCGCTTGTTTATGGTGGAATGTCTAAAGATGTATACATCATGAGCACTTCCAGGGTGCTGTGCCAGTACATTGATGAGCATCCCCAGATGGTCCACAATTCCCTGCACAGTAGTGGAATATGTGTGCTTCCATTTGTGGTACAGGTGGGAGGTAGCAGCGGGAGGCACCAGTTGCACATGATTGCAGTCCATTACCCCCAACACATGTTGAACTCCAGCAATGGCATGGAAGCCCTGCTTGTTTTCAAATTGTTTCCGCTGTGTGTTGGGAAACATGAGGTACATGGCTGTCAGACTTATGATGGCAATGAGGATGGAAGGGAGGAATGCGGAAAAGTATGGCTGCAATATTCCTCCCAATCTGGTTGTGGACCTCACAACCCTGTACCTCAAGTTTCCCAACTTACATCAGAAATGACTTGAAAATCAGTTGATCCCCATTATTTCCTTCATATCTTTCTATGCTTCTCATTCTCTCTAGAGGGGATACATGATATTTTCCACCAGATCTTTGCTCTGTAGAATACACATCAGTGCACAGAGGGCATTCTGGGAACAGTCTATGGTCAGCTCTAGCCAACACCTTCTCTAAGGAGGCAGACTCTGCCCCAACTCTGAAGATGCACAAGTTCTATGACACAGCTGGTATGTCTCCTAGTCAGATCTAGAAGTTTTAAATTGTTCCACATGATACTGATGTTTGAGTTTTATGCCTCTCTGTTCATACTTGAATTTCCACAAAAAGGTTGCTCCCATCTTCCTCCATTCCTCTCAGCAATACTAAGATCTGTCCCTTGTGAAAAAGGAGCTATTTACAATGTCTTGCTCGCACCTCCGAACGTGTAGTTTCCATGTTTGAAAGGCCTGCTAAGTCACAACCCTAAAATGGAAGACAAAGCAAGGCTTCCCAGTTAAATAACTATGAACTGTGAACACAATATAACTTGATTTTACCAAGCTATACTCTTGTATCATTTTTCAACAGGTTGTATAATTTACAATTTGTAGTTACTGTACTTTTGTTAGTGTTCGCGATCAGCTAGTGAAGGTGCACAGCATATTTAAAAGCAATGAGATAATTGCAATCAGGGTTCTGAAATAGAATTACAAACAGCACACAACTGTAATTGATTAATCATTCCAAGTATTCATTGGGTAGAAAGTGAATACCTGGAATATTATATTATGTGTATTTGTAAAGCGCACTGTCACCGATGAGAATGTCCTGGTACTGAGCAGGTATGTGTGCCTAGCCTGCCTATGGCAGGTTGGTTCATTAAAAACCCAGGTCTTCTGCTTTTTGCATATTTCAAGAAGAGAGGAGAAGATGCTGATGTGGAGTAGGATGATGTTCCACACTTTAAGAGCAAGGTAAGAGAATGACGGTCCTCCTGATCTTGTTCTACATATGTGTGGATATGTGCCAGTAGAAGTCCTGAGGAACGGAGGTGTCTGGTAGTTGGTGGAAGGAGATGCATTAGTTCTGGTAGGTGTGGCCTCAATTGTGTTGTGCCTTGAATGCGAGTGAGGAGTTTGAAATGAGTATGTTTGTGTGCTGGCAGCCAGTGGAGCTCCCTGAGATGTGGTGTAAAGTGGGTTCTGTCTGGGAGTTTGAGAATGAGCCTGGCTGCTGAGTTCTGAATGGTTTGTAATCTTCAACTGAGTTTTTTGTTGATCCTGGCATAGTGGGTGTACCAAGCTGCTAGTGACTAGGGTGTGAGCAACAGTTTTTCTAGCACTGCCTCTGAGCCATTTGAAGATTTTCCTTGGCATCTTCAAGGTGTGGAAGCAAGATGTAGTAATAGCATTGACATGTGCGGTCATGTCCAGTTTGCTGTTGATGATTATTCTGAGCTCCCTGGCCTGGGAGCTAGGTGTAGGCGTGGGTGCGAGTTTGGCCAGCCACCAGTTGTGCCATGGATTCTTGCAGTACTCTGACCCACAGATCAAAGTTAGGGACTGGTGTAGTGGGTGCTTCATTGTGCCCTTGCTCCATGTAGTCACGTGGTGTAATCAAGTGCTAGGGTTACAAGCCTTATGTGACATTCCCTTACTGTACACTTTGCTACCTGAGTCAGTCTTTGCCTCTCTTAGACACATGGGGGAATTGTACTGCTTACCACAACTCAGTCAGGCAGATTGATCACTTTCTCTTAGCCAATTAATGCAGGGGAAGATATGACATACACTGTTTGTGGGATTGAAATGTTGATAGTGTTGGTAAAAGCACAGAGGCACTTGAGTGGTAGAATCCACTTGTTTGGTGAAGACCTTCACAGTGTAGAATGACAGTGCTTGCTACGTGGCCTGTCAGGCCATGCATGTACATCGTCCATTACTTGAAGAACAGTATGATTGGAACATGAGCTTCATAAGCACATTGATCTTTCTCACAAAAGGACACACATCAAATCAGTGTTGCAAAAACATGGGCCATACATGGACACTAGTGTCACTGAAGTAAGACTACATGGCAAAATAGGGGTACAGGCAAGAAGGTCTCACACAAATAGCATCATTGAAGATGGTCACATGGCAATGCTGGTATGCAGGCAAGTGGGTCTCGCTTAATGATAATGCAATTCAATTTTACAGAAAATAATGCAAGAGTACCACCACACAAAACCAGAAAAGGGGCTGAGGCCCACAGGCCCACATTCTGATATTGGGGTCACTCTCTACAGGCAGGAAATCATGGATGAGCAGTACTAACAATGCCTAACATAGCTTCTCTACTCAATGGGTGCTCTACTGTCTCTTTTCTTCAGTCACAGAATCAGCAGCTATTTCCAGAGTACAAAGAACATAATCCTAAACCCTCAAAGAGAGTCCACCAAACATTTAGCCTCTGGTTACAGCCTCTGTGCAATGTATATTAAGTACAGTGATGATTGGACTCCGAACAACTGGCCACTCACATTCACAGTTATCCACAAACATTTGTGGGAATGAACATGATAAAGTACACTATTCTTTCAGATGTACTAAAGTTCCATGGTAACAAGTCACAAGACAGCTTACATTTGTGCACTGGCTTCCTGACTGTTAGTGGACAATTAAATGCAATTTGTAGCATGTTCTCTCTCTGGCTAAACAGGGTACAGGATTTGGGGAACTAGTTGATATCATGTTAGACCTGGCACCCTTCGGTGGTGGTTCCCCAAACATTTTGCCTTCACCCCTTCTGTTTGCTTAATTCACTTTTGTTGGATTTACCTCTTCTAACCAGTGCTAAAGTTCTTGTGCTCGCTCCCTAAAACATGATAAAACTGGCCTACACCTAATTGGCACATTTAATGTACTTGTAAGTCCCTAGTAAAAGGTACTACATGTATCCAGGGCATATCAATCAATGCCTGCAGCATTCGTTGGGCCACCCACATGTCTCAGGCCTGCCAATTCAGCCAGAAGGTTTAAACTGCAATTTCGACCTGGCCAAACCTCCCCTTTAATATGAATAAGTAACTTCAATTGTAGCTCTTAACGCACCTAAGGTGGGATGCATGGTATTTAACCCCTTCTGTGCCGGGGACATAATAGTTACATCCACCTGCACAGTGCTCCTGTGCGAAGGACGTACCCATTACGTCCTCGGACATGAGCCTCCTTGGGCTTCCCTCCCAACCCCCCAAGGCAAGGATGGAAGGAGAAGCCCTTCCCCTTCCACCTCCAACCCTCTCCACGCCCACCTGTGATGTGGCCAGGTTGTGTTTTGGGGCATTTCCTGTTGCGGGCGCTAGGCCTACCCACACAAGTGAGGTACCATTTTTATTGGGAGACTTGGGGAAACGCTGGGTGGAAGGAAATTTGTGGCTCCTCTCAGATTCCATAACTTGCTGTCACCAAAATAGAGGAAAAGGTGTATTATTGGCCAAATTTTGAGGTTTGCAAAGGATTCTGGGTAGTAGAACCTGGTCAGAGCCCCACAAGTCACCCCATCTTGAATTCCCCTAGGTGTCCAGTTTTCAGAAATGTGCAGGGTTGCTAGTTTTCCCAAGGTTCTGGCTGAGCTAGAGGCCAAAATCCACAGCTAGGCACTTTGCAAAAAATAGCTCTGTTTTTCTTTTGGAAAATGTGATGTGGCCACGTTGTGTTTTGGGGCTTTTCCTGTCGTGGGCGCTAGGCCTACCCACACAAGTGAGGTACCATTTTTATCTATAGACTTGGGAGAATGCTGGATGAAAGGAAATTTGTGGCTCCTCTCAGATTCCAGAACTTTCTGTCACCAAAATCAGAGGGAAAAGTGTAATTTTGGCCACATTTTGAGGTTTGCAAAGGATTCTGGGTAGCAGAACCTGGTCAGAGCCCCACAAGTCACCCCATTTTGAATTCCCCTAGGTGTCCAGTTTTTAAAAATGTGCAGGTTTGCTAGATTTCCCTAGGTTCCGGCTGAGCTAGAGGCCAAAATCTACATCTAGGCACTTTGCAAAAAACACGTTAGATTTCAATGTAAAAATGGGAAGTGTCCATGTTGTGTTTCCTGTCACGAGCATTAGGCCTACCCACGCAAGTGAGGTACCATTTTTATTGGGAGACTTAGGGCAACACAGAATAGCAAAACAAGTGTTATTGCCCATTTTCTTTCTCTACATTTATTCCTTCCAAATACAAGACAGGGTGTTGGAAGACTTCTACTTGAGAAATGCCGTGTAATTCACATGCTAGTATGGGCACCCCAAAATTCAGAGATGTGCAAATAACCACTGCTTCTCAACACCTTATCTTGTGCCCATTTTGGAAATACAAAGGTTTTCTTGATACCTATTTCTCACTCTTTATATTTCCCCAAACTAATTACTGTATGCCCAGTATACAATGAAAACGGGTTGCAAGGTGCATTGCCTTTATTGGCTCTGGGTACCTAGAGTTCTTAATGAACCTACAAGCCCTATATATCCCCACAACCAGAAGAGTCTAGTAGATGTAACGGTATATTGCTTTTGAAAATATGGCATCGCAGGAAAAAGTTACAGAGTAAAACGTGGAGAAAAATAGCTGTTTTTTTTCCCCTCAATTTCAATTTCTTTTTATTTTAGCTATTATTTTCTGTAGATATCATTTGTAGGATCTTCACAAATTACCCCTTGCTGAATTCAGAATTTTGTCTACCTTTCAGAAGTGTATAGCTTTCTGGGATCCAGCATTGGCTTCATACCCATTTCTGTCACTAAGTGGAAGGAGGCTAAAGCACCAAAAATTGTAAAAATAGGGTATTTCCCAGTAAAACACCAAAATTGTGTTGAAAAATATGGTTTTATGATTCAAGTCTGCCTGTTCCTTAAAGGTGGGAAAATTGTATTTTTAGCACCACAAACCCTTTGTTGATGCAATTTTCAGGGGAAAAAACCACAAGCCTTCTTCTGCAGCCCTTTTTTCCCATTGTTTTGTTAAAAATGATTTTATTGCTCTATTTTGGCTAATTACTTGGTCTCCTCCAGGGGAATCCACAAACTCTGGACACCTCTAGAATCCCTAGGATTGTGGAAAAAAAGATGCAAATTTGGAGTGGCTAGCTTATATGGACATAAAGTTATGAGGGCCTAAGCGCAAACTGCCTCAAATATAAAAAAAAAGGCTCAGCACTGGAGGGGAAAAGGCCTGGCAGCGAAGGGGTTAAAAAGTAGGACATGTAAGATTTGTTTACAATGGGGATTAGGTAAGGACAGGATGGGGAAGGAGTTTCTGCAGTATACCCAAAGGAACCTGACACCAGACCTGCCCTTTCTTTTCTCCCCACTGAAAGTTAGGATCTAAACACATGAATCACTGGGGAACTGGTCAGACCTAGTTTAGGGGTGGGCTAGCAAATGCCCCCACACAAAGGCTGGCACTGGGGATAAAAGGTGTCACTTTCAGAATCCAAATTAGATCACTTCTGGAGCTGTAAAACATTCAGAAAAAGGACTACCCTGCTGCCCTGGTGTTAAAAGTACTGCCTTGCCACCCTGCTGTCGAAGGAAGGAATACTGGATCTAGGGCCAGATGTAGAAAGTGTTTTGCATGGCACAAACTGCGAAATTCGCAGCTTGTGCCATGCAAAACGTGCATCGCGATGCACATTCCCATTTTGTGAGTCGGTACCGACTCGCAAAATGGGAATGTGACTCGCAAATAGGAAGGGGTGTTCCCTACCTATTTGCGATTCACACCGAGATGCAAAATTGCTTTGTGACCGCGAACGCTGTCGCAAAACAATTTGCAGTTAGCACCCATGTCAAGTGGGTGCTAACTCATTCGCAAAAGGGAAGGGGTCCCCATGGGACCCCTTCCCCTTTGTGAATGTCGGCAAATATATTTTTTCAGAGCAGGCAGTGGTTCAACTCCTGCCTCCTCAACCACTGCCTACTCTGAAAAAACGAAACCAAATTGTTTAATTTTTTCTTTTGTAATGCAAAAAAAAAACCTGCTTTATTGAAAAAGCAGTCACGGACATGGAGGTCTGCTGTCTCCAGCAGGCCACCATCCCTATGAGTGCAGGGAATCGCAAGGGGGTCACAAATTGCGACCCACCTCATTAATATTAATGAGGTGGGTCTTTGCGACCCCCTTGCAATTCACAGAAGGTGTCTGAGACAACATTCTGCATATGATTTTGCGACTCGGAAATTGCGAGTCACACCGACTCGCAATTTCCGATTCGCAAAATCATTTCTTCCTAAATCTGGCCCCTACTCCCTCAAACCTAGATCATCAGAGTGATTCCAAGGGCAAGCTTGCTAGCCTCCTGTGGTGCTTCAGGGACACAACAAACTTCCAGAGGTCTCCATGCAACTGCCCATCTGACCAGCACCAACTGGGCCTGCCTGGAACTGCCTGTGCTCTGCTGCTGACCTCTGTTGGAGTGATTTCTGATCCAAGAGGTGCTCCCATGTCATGGATCCGTGGATAGCATCAGCAAGAGTTCATTCTGAAAAAAAAGATGAAAACCATCAAGTTTGAATTCATCTGACCAGGAACGGGCCC